>NC_081801.1:12170996-12904329 GCF_963082965.1 Carassius carassius | reverse complement strand
TGATTGTTGGCGTTTAAGGAGGAGAATGAAGCACAGATAGTGACAAAGCTTATCTGTGGGTGTAGGGGGCAGGCCAGGTAAATCCTTAGATAAAGTAACCTTGTGGAAAGAGTGAATCACTGTTCACCAAAACTCAATTATAATATTGTATCTGTACATGCGGGTGTATAAAACTCTGCACGCCAACCTACAATTATGATGGCACCCTGTGTGTATACACAATTGATGCCTTCGCTTATCTGCCATATGAATACCCAGGTCTCTTTAACAGGTGGAATTGGAGTAAATCTTTACAAATATTGTTTTTTTTTTTCTTTTTTTCTTTTACTATCGCACCAGCTTGACTAATGAAGGCAATTAAGAAACCTATTTTCTTGATGATACAGACATTAAGGGTACCAGTGGGAAGTGGTTTCAAACAACCAGTGTGTTTAGTGCATCTTTTCTGCTGAAACCCCGGCTTCTTTCTTTCTTTCTTTCTTTCTCTCTTTCTTTCTTTCTTTCTTTCTCTTTCTTTTTCTTTCTTTCTTTCTTTCTTTCTTTCCCAGTATCCATCAAGTATGCAGGCCTGTCGCTCTGACACTTGTCAAGCCTTCAATCTGACAAGGTCTTGGATCAAATCTTTGCTAAGCTTAAACTGAAGGAAATATAACAATATGTCTCCCACTCTTGCAAAAGAAAGTTAATTTTTGGAATCCTTCCCAGAAAACTGTCGACTCTCACTAGACAGTTTTACAAAATGGGTCTTCTAATTACCCTAAGTACATTTCAAGAGTAAATCTATCTTGTAGTTTATTAAAACATCCCCTGCTTGGTCATTTCGGTGCATTAAGGAAGCAAGTAAATGCTGTTATTCATGCTCTCAAAGTCTGAGAATCTGAAGAGCTCTGGCTTAATTATCCATACTCAGATATGTCTCTTGACTGGTTGAGCACAACTTCTTCATTATTACACATTTGAAAAAGAGTTTCAGTCTTCAAATGATCAAGTTCTGAAACAAATGAGGGCTGATGTAACAGTCCACCAGCTCTGGGACCTTTCACTATTGAAAAACTCTGCTTGTCTCTGTTTGTGCTTTCCAGACGTGCGGATTAATGGGGGAGATTCTTTTAAAAGGTTAGATGGACACGGCAGTAGGTGGCGACCAGGGACTGTTCTAATGAGTCTACAGTATAATTAATCCAGCTAATTTGTTAAAAACACAGATTCATTCAGGAAGGAAACTAGTGACCATCTTCATGATTTAGTCACTGAATCATTCAATGAATTAATTGATTTGTTCAAAACACAGATTCTTTAAGGACTGAAACACCACTAGAGTATATGTGTTGCCCCAAGACGGGTGATGGACAGTTGACCTGCTTTAATTAAATTAAATTTAATTAAATTAGCTAAAATTAAAACTAAAAATATAAAAAATATAAAAAGCTACATTATAAATATAGACAAAAAAAGTTTATGTTGAACAAAATTTAAATTAAATAAAGATAAAAGCTAAAACTGAACTAAAACTAAAATAATGGTGGTGGTGGTGGTGGGGGGGGGGGGGTGACGAACAACAACAACATTTCTAAGCAAAATAACATTAAAATTAAAACTGAAAATATAAAAAGATATGAAAAGCAAATTCATAATATTAAATAAAAGTATGGTAACACTTTCATTTATGGTGTCCTTGTTACAACTTACATGTACTTACTATATAATAACAATAAGCTATGCATATTTCATGCAACTAACCATAAACCAAACCCGGTAACACTTTAATTTAAGGTGTCATTGTTACATGTGTTACATGTACTTACTATTATAATAACAATTTATTATGCTTAATTACATGCAAGTAACCCTAAGCTCAAATCCTAACCCGAACCACATACTGTAGTAAGTTCATGTAAATAATGAATATTAGTCAGTACTTATATAATTTCACTGTAACAAGGACACCTTAAAATAAAGTGCAACCCCAAACCCCTATATTAACCCCAAACATAAAGCAAGTACGAGTAGGCTAGTTAATTAATATTACTCAGTGCTTAAATGTATAATTACAATGTAACAAGGACACTGTAAAATAAAGTGTAACCAAAACTATAATAGTATTTAAATAATACTAGTAATAGTCACATTGTTTGGGACTATTTCACTGGCAGAGGAAAACAGGCAGGCCAAAAATAATGTGTTTGAAATACTAATTAATGTTTACAATTACAACAAATCTGAAAAAGAAAACCAGAGAACAAATTAAATTAGTTGCAGACAACCAATGCCTAACATAAAAAAACATGGATGCAATACAGGATCATTCAGATTTCAACAAACTGCAGGAGCCCAGACAAGGACTCTATTAATTTAAGTTGGAAATGTTAAGTGCAGATTTTGCATTTCAGTGCACTGACCATCAGAACTCTGCATCGTCTCTTACGCTAAGAAAATGTCAAGATGTGGTTTATAGAGTTCAAGGTTATAACATTGTCATATTATCACATTGCTTGAATTCCAGAAGAATAACGGTTCTCAGATGCTCTTCAGGTGCCAGAGCTGTCTGCGTGGATATGAAGGCCATGTGGATCAAGGGGTTTGAAGCTAACGATGGGGGTCATTGTCAAAACAAAGGAGGGCACAAATTACCCATTTTAAGTTATTTGAAATGGAAAAGATGCAGAGAATTTGGAGAGTTAAGTCGGAGCCTGGATGCGATTCAACACTTCCTCTTTTTCATCTCGATGCCAGTCACTTAACCAGATGTCCAACAACATGCCGCCTTTTACCTGATGCCTTTGTGGAGCTTTCCCATGCCTGCTGGAATAATTGAAAAATTTAGCTCATCTCGCTTAGCGGGGACGCTCTTGTTCCCTGTGAGTATATGAACACTGCAGGAGCCAGAGGGACTGGGAGGTGATAGATGAAGTGGAGCGGTTACACCGAGAATCAACACCTCTCTCCGCAATGCAGACACGCCCCTAACCCCAGCAGAGCTGGAAAAAGGTGCTTTTACTTCTCAATCCATCAGTACTTTTCAGTCTCCCAACTAGATCAGTGAAAGGTCAGAAAAAGTCTTGTAAATCCCACCATCATCTGCTATGTGGAGGGACACTGGTGGCATATTAAATAAAGAAATTATAAATACCACATGCTAATTGCACCACTGTCTGTTGGTGGAGCTTTAAAGAGAAGGAGCTAAATTGGGATGGATGAATCATGCCCTCCTTTATCTATGGGAATATTTTTCTTAGTCCAGTGTTGTTGTGCTGGGTGCCGGGCTCGACATTAATCAAAGCACAAAAAGAATGTCAGCAGCCTCATGTGGGCTGAAGCAAAAGAGAGAAGCCAGTCAACTCAAATTAATTTCATTCCTGAGGACGTGCTTAATTGCGAGATCTATCAAGTTGTTTTATAGGTCCAAGTTGGGCTGACTGTCAACATACAGACGCCACCAAAACCACAGACTGAAAGTAATAACTGCATGTTTACTGTAGCTGAAACATCATACAGTATGTCTGAAAACTAATGATCCAAACATCTTTGAGCAGGACAAATGGTTTGAAGTAAACTAGTTATAGATCTATCTATTCAATTTACAGTAATGCATATAGCAAAACAAAACTGCAACATCATGCAACACCATATCTAGTCTGGTCTTTTACGGAAATGAATGCTCTTTCATCTCGGGATCAAAGCTAGGTGGTGTGTCTTTTGAAGTTTGACAAAAAGAGTGAGAGAAGGAGAGTAATACAGAAAAGAAGGAAAAAGAAATGTACTTTTATTGATTTTTCATCATCTACTCATTTATGTAACCTTTCCTTACCCCTTTTCCTAGTATTTAGTATGAAGAAAAGCACCCCTGAAACCCTCATTTGGAATTTTATAGTGTCAAGCCATTCTCTATGCTTTAGTTTGTTCAGCATGGGTAATTAAGATAGCGTAGGCATTAAGGCAGCGTGTGTAATTCAAGTACTGCAGATACGGAGGGTAAAATGTGTTTGTATTCAGGGCCTCCACTAGGAGCTGCTCCAACGCTTGTGTGATTTTCAGTTCCTGTAGCACACAAGCCATATTGCAGGGAGGAGGGAGAAAAGACACGCTGAGTGACAACCACATAACAAACCTTCAAATACATCCGCGCTAAATGAATGAGTCAGTCCCTCAGAGATTAGAGAAGAGCACAACTCTATTTGTTTGTGTCTGCTGTTCCTGCACAGATCTCTTTCCTGCATATTGTTTGATTGCTAATTATACTCTGTTGCATGCTGACATTCTGACAATATGACCAATAAAGCTGACAATATAGCAAAGTATGACTACACTAGACGTCACAAATCCAGCTGAATGCTTTGCAACTGTAAATGCCACCGACCTAGTAATGCCATTATAAGGACATGAATGTTTACATGATCAACTGTTGCTGTTCTAAAAGGTTACTGTACAGAAGGTCATTTAAGCCCTAATCATGGCAAAATTCAAAAATGTGTTTTTATATTGTACAATGTAGCTGATATGACCCGAATCAGACAAATTAAAGAGTCGATCAGAACTGTGGTTGAAACATGAGCCAAATTCCTCAGGAAGGCAAGCGGAGGTCATAAAACATTCCATGCCACAAGTCCCAAGCAAGATAACCAACCAACCAACCAACTCTTTCACATGACAGCTTTCAACATTAACACCACTAGAACAATTATTGACAATTTCAATTCAGAGAAGAGATTGTCAAATTTGGCGCAATTAATTGAGATGCAACGCCGGACATCACATGTAAACCCATGAGAGTTATACACAATATCCTTAAACAGGCTTTGAACCTCAGTGCCCGGTTGCATGAAACTCCTCAAAGGGTTAGTTCACCCAGATAGCAAATTTATGTAATTAATAACTTACCCTGATGTTGTTTCAAACCCATAAAACTTCCGTTTATCTTTGGAACACAGTTTAAGATATTTTAGATTTAGTCCGAGAGCTCTCAGTCCCTCCATTGAAGCTGTGTGTACGGTATACTGTCCATGTCCAGAAAGGTAAAGAAAACATCATCAAAGTAGTCCATGTGAAATCAGAGGGTCGGTTAGAATTTTTTGAAGCATCGAAAATACATTTTGGTCCAAAAATAGCAAAAACGACGACTTTATTCAGCATTGTCTTCTCTTCCGTGTCTGTTGTGAGAGAGAGTTAAAAACAAAGCAGCTGGATATCCGGTTCGCGAACGAATCATTCAGTTCACCAAATCGAACAGAATCGTTTTAAACGGTTCGCATCTCTAATACACATTAATCCACAAATGACTAAAGCTGTTAACTTTTTTAATGTGGCTGACACTCCCTCTGAGTTCAAACAAACCAATATCCCGGAGTAATGCATGCACTCAAACAGTACACTGACTGAACTGCTGTGAAGAGAGAACTGAAGATGAACACCGAGCCGAGCCAGATAGCGAACAATAGACTGACTCGTTCACGAGTGAAGAACCGGTTGCATCGGTTTTCGGATTACCAGTAGTTCTTTCGGACAGTTCGATTCAATAAACCGGTTGAAGAAAACGGTTCACCGGTTCTTTTGCGCTCGACGTATAATGGCGTCATTTGAGATGATTGCCCTTGATTCAAGCCTTCGGTTTACCCGTGCTCATAACACTAGCACAGAATCAGTTCAGAATCAATCACCAAAAGAATCAGTTCAGTTCAGACGCCCTGTGTGTCGGTCTGCTTCACGCTGAATCACACATGTGCAGTATCATCAGCTCCTCGATTCACGAATCGGACGCGTCTGACAGAAACGGTTCTTGACTCATGAATGAGTCAATGTTTTGTTCGTTATCTGGCTCAGCTCGGTGTTCATCTTCAGTTCTCTCTTCACAGCAGTTCAGTCAGTGTACTGTTTGAGTACATGAATTACTCCGGGATATTGATTTGTTTGAACTCAGACGGAGTGTCAGCCACATTAAAAAAATTTAACAGCTTAAGTCATTTGTGAATTAATGCGTATTAGAGATGTGTACCGTTTAAAACGATTCAGTTCGATTTGGTGAACTGAATGATTCGTTCGCGAACTGGATATCACAAACTGCTTTGATTTGAACTCTCTCTCACAACAGACACGGAAGAGAAGACAATGCTGAATAAAGTCGTCATTTTTGCTATTTTTGGACCAAAATGTATTTTTGATGCTTCAAAAAATTCTAACTGACCCTCTGATGTCACATGGACTACTTTGATGATGTTTTTCTTACCTTTCTGGACATGGACAGTATACCGTATACACAGCTTCAATGGAGGGACTGAGAGCTCTCGGATTAAATCTAAAATATCTTAAACTGTGCTCCAAAGATAAACTGAGGTCTTACGGGTTTGAAACAACATGAGGGTAAGTTATTAATTACATAAATTTGCTATCTGGGTGAACTAACCCTTTAAGTGAGGGTTTCCCTGAGGGAGAAAAAATCCCTGAGGTAAGGGATTTCATTAAGAGCGTTGCAAGAAACCTCTTAACTGTCACCCTTACCTAAGTTTTTATACTAAGCGTTTCACTGTAGTTTCTGACAACATACAGCAAAGATTGCCGCGGTTGCTATAGTTACTACCTCTAACAGTAAACAGAACATAACAAACCACAAAGCCAAACCCTTGCTAAAATCACACTTGTATTAATATACTGTATTAGTGCTATGGAGAGTACAAACATAACTGAAAACAAAAAACGTAAACCAAACTGGACAGAGGAGGAAAAGGCAATTATTGTTTTCGTAAGTGGTTATAATAATAATAATAATACTTTTCAGCCTTTCATCAACCATTCATCGTCTCCAAGAGATTATTACGATCATTAAAAACACGCCTTGGTATTTCCTCCTCTTCAATTAACACTAAATTAGCCATCGTATTTTGAGTTTAAGTTGACTTAAGGGAGCTGTTTTGGTCCCTTAAATTTATTAAGGTGAAATGGCCACTAAGGACTTTGTAGCAACGCTTAAGGGAACACTTAGATAATTAAGGGGAAAACTTAATAACAGCCTTAAGTTCCTTAAAGAAACCCTTAGGGTTTTTTCTTGCAACCCAAGTTTCACTAAGGGTACCCTTAACCTTATATCTAAGGGATTTCTTAGCTTAAGGAGTTTCATGCAACCGGGCACTGGCCTCCACAGAAATATTTGTCAGATAATGACAAAGAAACTGTCTTTTCTACATATATATGGACCAAAATGAACTCAAAAATACTTATAAATGAATATCAGTCCATCTCTTCACTCCATATTCATTTATATGTAACCCACACATTTGACTATCATGTTATAATCACTTATTGTGTATGTCTTTTAATAACTATTGGATAGCTTAAGGATACATATTCTTGTTTCATATGTATGTGCTTGAATCTGCTTGCTTGAAACAGTCATGACCATCAGTTATTTGTCAAATGTATCATATTCTTGTTATAGGAATCATGTCCAATATTAGACCCTGCAAGAGCGGGAAAATTCGGACCATGTGCTTGATAAGATAACATATGATTTATGATACCCCCGAGCCAAGACAATATCTGATTGGTCAAGACAACATTTGAGGTGTGGCCAACAGGCCAGTTTAAATACTCAGGACACCATAAAATTCTGCTTTTAGTTTTTAGCTATGCTTCTGCTATTAGTCATGCCTGCTTTTAGCTTTTAGCTTTTAGCTTCTAGCTTTGCTTTTAGCTTTTAGTTTTAGCTTTGCTTTTGCTATCAGTCATGCCAGCTTTTAGTATGCTTTTAGTTTTTAGCTTTGCTTCTTAGCTTTAGCTTTTAGCCATGCTTTTAGTCATCACTGTTAGCTGTTCTTTGAGCGTGGTTCCAGCGTGCTTCGGCCTGCACGCCTGCTGCTACTTAGCCACGATGAGAAGAAACACCACCTAGTCTCGTCAAACTTTATTTCTTTTCTTTTCCGTTTGAGAGTTTCGTGTTCTGAGTTAAGTTTTGTAACGCTGTGTGTGACCTCGAGTGCCCGTTCAACTTCAACCAGCCACACAACTCTGCATCGTCAGCCAACGCCCAACCACGGGCTTCCCAAGACGTCACTTCAGCGACTACTGAACTTCCAGCCAATGCAGCGACATCAGGAGACGCAAGTAACTTTACCTCCAGACTGTGACCTTACTGGTGTATCTAATATAATTTTAACCTCATTGAGGAACTCAATGCGAGGGTTAATTAAGTGTTTGATGGCTGTTCATGTCTATGCAATTTCACGTATTGCTGTAAACTTGGGATTCCACATTTCCATTCTCTTAAACTCATATTTCCCTAACTTTCGATCTTCCTGCAACTTGTGTGAATGTGTGAGTGCGTGCGTTTATGTGCTAGATTAGTTTATATGTCTTAGATTTATCTAATAAAACCTTATTCATATTGAAAAGAGAAGTATCTTGTGTTTTGTCTTGTGAAACAGTGATTCTGTTCAAATTCCCTTTAAAATCTTAAATGATTCCCTTTGAGCTAAATTGACCTGTTTCCCTTACAATTGTACAATCTGCATTGAGGTCATGAAATCCAGCAATGAGGATTTTCACTCAGAGATAAAGAACACAACATATTAATTGTAGCTTTATAGTTTCACCCCTGTGTGTTTTACCAATGTGAGATGTGTCAGTATGCAAGTGGTCAAAGGCTTCATTCACAACTTAGATATATTAATAATAATAATAATAAAAATAATAAATTAGAACATTTTTATATTAGAATATTTTATATATAGAATATACACACACACACACACACACACACACACACACACACACATATATATATATATGCATTTTTCAATGTTTCATAAAAAATCTTCTTGCCTCCCTAATCTGAGGCTGCACATGCAGATTGGATGGGCAAACTACTTCTGCAGCAGCTTTTGTGCAGTAAAGTGCAGCATATGAAATAAAGCAGCTGTAGCAGCATCAACCAGCACCATCCACAATGGGTCTGTCTCTCATGGTTGCACGTAGCAACTGCATACGGTCTGGCTGTGCTCAGCATTCTCCTGACACTTCACAGGCATCTGCTGCTAGGCCATGGGGTGTGCGTGGAGACACTCTGCTTTGTGAGGCACAAAGATAAGTTTCAGCCAGTGGCTCACATGCATTTTTTCCCCGCCGACTCGTCATTCCTGCATTTCAGCTCATTACCTTTATCAGGCCTCTGAGTGCTCAGAAAAATCCTTCTCTCAGCTCCTGTGGGTGAGCAGCGCAGAATTCATGGAGGCATTAAATGCCTGGGCTGCTAATTCCTCTGGCTTTCCACTTATCATCCACGGCCAGAAGATTGAGAGATGCCGATTTGCCATTCTGATTAGATAAGAAGAGGTGCTGGGTGACCTTGGATGTGCTTTGACTCTGTAATTATGGTAATGCTGGGTAGTAACCAACTAAAAGTAGAAAGCTACTAACGTGACTAGAGTTTTCACCTGTGTCACAGTAACTAGAAACTTTTTTCTAAGTACAGCAGTGACAAAAATATGTTATTTTAAGTACTTATTTTGACTTTGAAGCCAAACAAGCTGAAAAAAAAGGACTGAACGTGCTCTCCTTAACTGTGCTCAGATTCATGTTAGAGAATTGATTCGTTACGACTGTTCATGCAAATCAAGTGGTTTAAAAAAATATAAATAATTATAATATTTATGAGATTTAACACTACAATGAAGTTGCATGTGAGCTCTTGTTTGTAAAATCTTTCGTTATGCTGCTGTTCATCATAGTGTTTTCAACTTATATTGTATAAATTATGGTGTCAGTTGTTATACACTAAAAAGAATTCCACCTACTACAACTTACAAACTTAATTTATGTTGCTGCCTTAAATTTGAAGTATAATCAAATTGGCTGCATATCCCATTTCAACTTAAATTATATTATTATGTCTTAAAAGACATAGAAGAAGTTTTGTGTCTTGTGTAACTTAATTATTTATCATTTTATACAGTGTATATGTGCAAACCATTAACATAATCTTAAAACTACATTTTTAAAACAAGCTTCTGTTTGAAAGTAGTTTCAATGATGGGCAAAGGACAACCACAGGTGGTCTGTGGACTACTGTATAAGAAGAATACAGTTTACACCAGATCCTCCATGTGGTTTATGGAGTCTGCTTTGAGTAAATTAGCAGCTGAATGTATTACAGACTGCATGGATGAGGCATCAGAATGGTTGAGAATGCCCTCTGCTTTATAATTATGTTTTAGAAAGCACACAGTGTCTTGCTGTAAGGAGAAGAGTGTATCTCTGAATGAACTGCTTACATGAAGCACGGCTTGAATATTAACCAGCAAAAACTTGCATATTGAAATTGAATTTGTAATATGTAGAGCTGAAATATTCCAAGGGAATGAAGAGGAAACTCAGTTCCAAAATAACTAAAATCGAATTTAGTTGTATTTAAAGTAAATTTTCATCAGAATGAAATCAAAAGTGACAAAACAGAGATGAACATCAGTTCTTCTTAAAGTGAGCTCAATTGAAATACGTGCAGGAAATTTGTCAAATATTTGACACCTGTTTTGTTACATGCCCCCAGTGTCTGTCAAATTAGTAATATATAAAATAGAAACTATCAATATTTCACCCTTTTGAGCAGAAAATGGTTTCGACCAAGGCCACAGCTAATAGCATTTAATAGACTGATTGCTCATTATGCACAAGATCACTACAATGAAAGTCTATATATATATATACAAAGTCTGAATAAAATGAAGACAATTATATTATTATTTTTTCGATACTGCAGTTCGATGCTGCTCTTGGAATAAAATGCAGTGCATCAGATTGAGCCGAATCAATCCCTGCTCACCCACAGAGACACAAACTTTTCACTCGCAGAATAATTGGGAAAGTTGTGTCTCCATGGAGAACAAATCAAATGGTTTTTCAAATTAAACTATTCTTGAAAAAAAAGTATAATAAAACATTTAATGGATACCTTAAGAGATAGAGAAAGTGGAAGGTTTTTTTTTTTTTATTATCTAATTTGATCAAAAAAATATAATTTCTGCTATTTGTGGCAATGTGATTTGACCACTGTGAGTTGTGACCGCTGTGAAGACAGGCAATTAAAGATATAAACGTGCGCACACAATCAAAACCCGGTGAGGCTATTTTAAGCACAAATGATGTAAATTAAAGTAGATTTCCTGACAAAACATAATAAAAAGCAATGCGGCCTTAAAGAACTCCAACAGTATAATCATGGCAGTCCATTTGCATCAGATTTTCCCTCAAAAGCAGAGATTAATGTTCCACCACCATGTGAACAGATTAATTGATTCAGTACCACTTCCCTTCACCAAAACCTTTTCACTGGGTGACATTTATACAAGCAACAGAATACATGAGTGCAATCTGACCTTATAAAACCCTGGGAGAAAAGGCAAAAAAAAAAAATAGTTGTGGTTGTTGTTAAAGCGATATGTACTTAGGGTTGACAGAGGGACATCTGCTATTATACACCACAATTACTAAGATCCCAAAGCTCCAATGAGAAGATCCATAAATGGACTGTGTGTGTATGTGTGGACAAAGACACAGAGAGAGACCTGTATGATTGCAAACGCTCCAGTGCTGAGGCTCAGCCAATTATGAGCTCTCAATGGCTTAGGTCTGCTATCAATGGCCAGTCATATGCAGTTACTTCTGCCAGTAACCAGCATGAAACGCATCAACGACACCATCATACTGTGTAATACTGACAAATAAAAGACAACAATATTTACTCAGCATGCTACTTAATAAAACGCTGTATAACAAAGTGAGAGCGTAATTCTTCAAAGCACCTCGACAAATAATCAATTCTGCTCCAGTCAACTCATTGCGGTTCAATGCAATTTGAGTTGTTATAACAGGATCCAGCCGATAGCTTCCACCGTCCCCGTGGCATTGGAGAACGCCAATTCCAATCATCACTGAGATGCTGTATAGTGGAATCTCCTAATAATGCTGCTCTATTGAAACTGGCAGGGCAAACGAAAACTCAGCACGAGCTGTATTATTTGCAAACTTAAAAGCTATATTTGCACAAAATGCGGAGTTGCATAAACATAAATCCTTGCAGGATGACTGGATAAGAGGTAGAGTTCTTCCATTTTCACATAAATGTACTGGCCTCATAGCTGACCTGTTTACTAGGACAAAATAAACTGAATCACCACAGCATTTTTAAGCATCAATATTGTGCCTATTTTAAATAGATATATACAATATGCAGTCTCTTTTTCCAGTGAGACCTTTCCAATTAGAAATTTCTGATTTTGCAAAACCTAAAATGAATCTTTTTTAAAAATAAACAGTCAGTGACAAGCACTGTCCATGAATGGAAATAGGCTCTGAAACTACAGTTGTGCTTTCTTTTTCTTTTTACACTAAATGATCAATGAAAGGTGTTTAGAAAATATCCATTTCAATGCAAATCAAGTCAAACTCAAGCTGTCATCCAATAGCAGCTAGCAAATGTATGTTGATGAATACAAATATCCCATAAATTATAGAAACACGTTTGTTTATGGGTTTAATGAGATTTTTCGAATGCACTAAAAAAAAAAAAAAAAGAGTTCAAAAGTTGGATTTTAAGGAATGCTACAATTGGGAGAAAATGTAGTTACATAGTTTCATACAAAATATTGAACCCAGATAAGTATGCACAAGGAAAGTAGGTGGAGCTGACTTTATTATCTGCAGTGCAAATGCTTTATCATATTTCAGCTTGAATGGATGTTTAGTGAACAGTATTACACCTGCTGCTATTCTGCTGTAGGTGTACTATAGGTGTTTTATATAACAAATACTGTTACCTTCATCAAAGTCTAATTAACGTTCTCTCGCTTCATCTAAATTCAAAGCAAATGTTTGCCATCTGGGAAAGTGCAGTTTGTGAGCAGGTTGGTGCAGTTAGAGCACAACACAACAGAACTAATAAGAAGAATGTGGGGTTTGTTTCACAGATCCTAGATCATTATGAATGTCGTAGAAAAGAGCTGTTGTTCCTCCGACCCCCCGAGAGACTGTCACCATGGCAGAAATCTCTGCATCCCGCTAACAAGAGATGAGAAGAAAGTCGAGCCAAAAAGACTTCAAAGACATAAATAAGGCTCACAGTGACTTACATGCTGTTAGCAGCCTTATTACTCGTTGTGACACACATCTAGTGAGATGTTTTAGTTTAGACACCAGCTGGGATTTGTTTGTCTTTTATTAAATAGGAATAATGGACACCGCACACAAACTCTGCTTTAGACTTTACACGAGTCTGCTGTACTTTGCTAACAGTGTGCAAGTTCTTGACTTGCTGTTGACTGGCTTGATCAGCAATTGAATTAAGATCAATTCCAGTCAACAAGAAGAGGAATGAAACTAAACATGCAAATCACATTGAGAGCAGCAGTGTTTTTCATCGTTACCTCTTATCTACGTCTAATATGCTAGTTTGCATCTTAATGTATAGCCATCTGTTTCGCTGTAGTGGCATTTATAAATGAAGGTGTAATTTATTCTAAATGGCATGGGAAGGGTCATTATTTTTGCATACATATAATCACCAGATGCTACAGTAAAGTACTCTATCACTTAAAACTATCTGAATGTCTTTGCATTAAATAGCATTTTTCAATTACTTCTGACATTTTTAGTGGATGTACAGTATAACGTAATCTGACCTCAGGTTCACACAGTTATCATTTCAGAGTAACACAGTGTAGTTCATTATATTCACCATGAACATGATCCATTAATGCTTGACATGCATTTTTCTTTAAACAAAGAACAGTTGTGTTGATATTTTGTTATTTCATTACATTTTTAAGCGTGACACTGTGTTGGAGCCAAGGCTCTGTACATCCAATCAATTTGGAGTCTGGAGTCAACTGCTTTCTGCATATTGGATTTGGATATCAGGCACATGCTTATGATGGCTGGAGTCTGATTAATCAGAGATGAATCACACTGTGATTTATCTCTGAATTAGATTTTTCCATGGGTCAGAAATGATGTCATAACACACAGGGATAAATCAGTCCAGTCCTGTCCTATAAATGCCTGTATTGAGACAAAACCCCATATGGGCTTTAATGGATTATTCCTCCATCTCTATCATTGTAAATCTCTTGCAATTTCAGGAATCAGTCCCCTTCTCACCTGTGGACCCAGACTGAAGTGAGTGGAGGGCCAATGCTATTAAGACACACTATTGTTGCTGTGAATGACTTTCCCCTTTCCAACTACCTTCAATGGATCCATTTAGAGTCTGTAAAGGTGAGCTCTCTCTCTATATGAGATTGCAATAGACCTGATGTCCTATAGTCTGGGGTAGTTCACACAAAATTACAATTCTGACATTATTTACTCACCCTTATGCCATTCCAGACCTATATGGTGTTACTTCAGTGTGAATTTGTGAGGAATCTGCAAGCTCTTTTCATATTCTTGTGTCACACACTGATGTTAGCGTAGCAGAAAACTAATAGAAACTTCCAATAGATTTCACAAATTTTCTAGAAAGAAAATATGAAGGTATTCTCATTCTCATCAGGAATAATATTATTAATTTTTACCATGATTTACAGAAGGCACCCAGTAAAATGTCATTTAGTTGCTTATAAACCAAGAAGTCTTCTCAGGAATATTTAGAACAAGAATTATTAATGACATTAAATTACTATTTAATGATCACCTTGCAGCTCCCAAAATACTAGTTAACAGTAATTTTAAATATTTTACAATCTTTGCCACTGTTTTTCAAACCACTAGGTTTGGCCTACTTGTCAGCAAGAAGTTATAATTAAAATATAATTAAAATGTAGTATGATCACTTTTTCTTTCATTTATTTTAATAAGTACAGGTCAGAATAAGCGTCGTTTCATATTTACATAAATATATGTTATGCTGAATGGTGATGGAACATCACTTTAACCATATTACAAAATTGTATTTTACAAAAGTTAAACATTAGAGTAGACACTTGGATTTAATATTCTTTCTATACAGTGTGTAAAAACACTTTTGTAAATTTAATCTGAAGCAAGATATATAAAATTGAATAATCAATAATCGGTTCTTAAAATATATAATCACATATGATTGTTCACAATGTTATTATTTTAAATATTACAGGAGGGGTAACTATGTTCAGTCAAATGTCAAATATGACATTATTATAAATTAATACATTTTACAATTACATTTTATGTGCCTTTTGTAATAACCAGGACTTTTAACTATTTCCCTCTAGGTGTCCAAATTCAGTTTCTGTGTTTCATGGAATCGAACAGCGAAACGATTTGAAATGACATGAGAGTGAGTAACAGATGACAGAACTTTCATTTTTTTTTGTGCAGTATCACTTTAAATCGCATCAGCTCAAGAAAATGTCAAAAAGTATTAAAATGTGTTTTTTAATCCAGATATAGTGTAACTTTACGGGCTCTGCTGTAACCTAGCAAAGCTACAGGACATGATGAAATCGCCTTGAGCCACGAAGCGCTCTCTTCTCTCCCAGATTTGGTTCTGTCTCTCTGGAACGGAGATGATTCCACGTGACATCTGTGCTCCTCTCTGCCTGTACCTTGAGATTCATCCTATCTGAGCAGAGGGTGACTTTGAGCCTTGGCTGTGTGACAACACTTGTGCTGAGCTCCTGCACAGGCAATCATAAACCAGGCATCATATAGAGGAAAGAAAAAAGAAAAAAAAAAGCTACAACTCAAGGTCAGCATCTGCAGAGTGTGTCGCTGAGATTGCCACTGGGCGGCGAGGTCAGGGTGCAGGCATACCTTAGAGAGATGTTCTTTCTGTAGGCTGCTTCGGTCGAAGTTCAGCTGAATAAAAGCACAATGCAGAAGGCAGAAGTGTGACAGAGCTGGAGAATGCCAAAGATAATAAGGAGATGTGAAACTGTGAGCCTCGACTGGATTTCGTGAACTCGCTGTAAAGCAAAAGTAAACTTTAAAGGCCAGTAAATGATCCTGGAGTGTTTTAGAAACCATCTCAATGTAATTGGAAATTAAATGAGATTACTAATGTATCTTTGGAAGCAAATTCAACACTCTTTGTGTGCAGAATTCTATATGATCACGCGGTATCTGATACATTCACTGGTCTAAAAAACATGCCAAGGATACTGAAATGTGAATAGTATTTTTATATAATATTTGAGCAACATTTAATATAACTCATTCTTTGAAGGGTTGTGAGAACAACCTGCATGGACGATGGTGGATCTCAAATTTTAATGCCACAAGTATTCTGTAGGATAAATGTACCACATTTTGCCAGTTTTTAAATCAATTCAGATCCCGCTGCGATGTATATCATTGTCGACAGCAAAATATATGTCTTTTCACTCATGCTTTCAGAAGTTTGACTTAACCTTTAAAAGATGAATAAGATTTTCATGTCATGTAACACAGGAAATAACACCACCAAAACCAAGCATTACTTTGAACATTAATTTCTTTTCTTTTTTATTAAGACAAGAACTCTCCATTTTTTTTCTTTTTTTTTTGTAAAAATGTCTAATATGAACAAATACAAAATGTGTATGGGAATGTGGATATCATTTTTTTTTCATTAATACACAGTAACATTGCCCAAGTACAGCAGAAAGACAAAAAATAACCAACCTAAAAACAATAAATGATAAACGTTCAAAACTTTCCAAACTATCTGGAACCAGAATGAGAAACATGTCGACTTTGATTTCAAAATGTTACTTCTTTGCCCCCAACTCACTCTCACGGCATTTCTGAACTATTTTACTTTTAGCCGAATTGGGGGTGAATTTGTATCATTTAATTTGTACATTTCCCACTGATGGTTAGATTTACAGGTGAACCTTCATGCTTAGTTTTTTATTTTGTTTCTTAAACCCATAAAATGATTACGTTTTATCATGAGAGCAGTTGGTTTGTCCTTTCCTGTCCTCTCCGTGTGAAGTAGGTCTAAAAAAAGATAATACTCAACATAGTGTGTACATTACATACACATTTTACAATGCACCAAATAAACAACAACAACAACAACAGAAAATACATAACACGTAGTTCTAACGTAAAATTCACCATTAGATTTGAGATCCAGCTTGATCCGGTTTGCATGTAATTTCCACTTTCTTAATCGGGGGCCATAACTTTGCATTCTACCTGAGATGCAAACATACCATTTATTGTACGTGAACCTGAGACAGGGCTTAAATTAATCTGTCAAGTTCAAATAAAAGAAATCAAGTTCCATCAGCATCGAACAAGGGGCACTATTAAAGCAACAAAATCAAACACGACAACAGAAATGACAAAACCGAAACCGTACCCAGTTCACATCTCAAAACAAGCACTTATATTTGGACACTTTCAATTAGACCTTTTTCAACTTGCTGTACAAGAGGACAAAACAGATCACTGGCGTAACCGTGTCTTCCCATCGACCGTCTGTCTTAAGTCCTCAGATGCCTACTAGAGTGGATTAAACCACATTAATCACATTAAAACAGGTCTAACATAACAAGCTGAACAAAATGTACATCGGCCCAGTCTAAATACCACAAATTAGTATACTGATGTCATGTCTCTCACATATGCAAAAGTGAAGAAGGGATGTCTGAAATCCTGTTCAGAAGCTGCCAGACCAAAGCTAAATGATGCTCACTAGTTAAGCACAAGCCACACAACTGTATATCTCAACTGCAACGGCAACCATCAAGCTGCAAGACATTCCCTCAGATTTATATTCTACGTCAAAAGTCCAAAAGCGTCCAAAGTGTTTCTCATGGTTAATGCACATACCCTAAAACGTCTCAGTAGATGCTTGTGTTTTTTTTAAAAAAAAGAAAAGAAATCAAACAAGAGTGTGTTTTCGCCCCTCAGCCCCGCAGTTTTATTTACACACTGAGGTTAAGTTCAGCAGGGCCTCAACTATGGCATTTAAGTTCACTTACACTACAGAGAGAGTCATGAGGAAATGAGAAGAAATACTTTTAGGAAAAGTACTTTAGTAATCTTAGCCACCTTACATTGTGTACGCTGCGTTTGCAGCTAGGCTCTGGTGAAATGTCTAATGCGCTCACAGGAGAGAAAAGAGTATGAGTTTTTTGGTTAGCGTCATGTGTTGATAACGACTGTAAATATAGGGGAATATCCACAAATGTGGCTAATTAAATTGTAGGTGGTTGTCCTAAAATATTTGGAATGTTTTTAAAAGCTTTTTCGACTTCTTTTTTTCAAACTGTATTGGTAATAAGACTGTTTCAGTCTCCATTCAAACTAACCTTATTTGAAGCCCAGGAATATTATGCATAAACAGGAACCCGGAGGAGCAACTTACAGCAATTATAAACAATAAAAGACACACAGTGTACACTTCAAGAGGAAATTATGTCGCCATGGTGCTTTTTCGCACCATCGAGTCTGGGATATTTGGGCAGTTTACATTTAAATACTAATATCACTAGGAAAAGCTAGCTGCGATTGCCACTATTCCCTCTGAGGAAGAACAAACAGGCAATTAACTTGACAGGCAATCATATACCATTACACACTTGTTGGACTGCTTAACATCAATGTCACATCCTCACTGACTCGCCTACAAACAAGATACACAAATGCAGATGTTTTTTGGCGCTTAAAATGCATTTTAAGGTAGTAAAGTTATAGTAATCAAATCATTTCCAAATCTTTTCTCTCTGTACATCTACAAACATGATGGTTGTGGCGCTTCCTCCCTTCAACCTAACAAAACAGGCTCTAAAACTCCAAAAAGTCTTGCTTTGACACTATTTTAGGTAGTAATTTACGTGTGCTAGAGGGTCATCTTCACCAGCCCTGCATGAAAATAAAACATAAGCCATAGCATTTAGACCTTTTTCAGTGACGGCGACTGTTTCGTCATTATGGCATGTGCGAAAACATTTCTGGATGAAAATGCCGAGGAAACCTAAGACATCGTTATACCAAAACAATAAATACCTGCAAGGGCTTTCGGTTGTGTGTAGCTGAGCAGAACGAGATGAGAAGCCTCCGAAGGTGCAGTGTAGCAGGAAGTGTTTGTCTGCACCTATGCTCATTCTGAGCGGTGGCAATTCTTCAAATGTACTGGCACATTCAGTATAAAAAAACAAAAATAAAACTGAATTAAACCGAAGATATAATCATTCTGCAGCGATGCAGATGCAGCCTGTCAGAATGAAAACAGGTGCAACGTTCAAGATCAATTCTCCGCCGGTCACATCAACTTATTGGGGGACTGGAAGGAAGGAAGCTGCTTGTACTTCCCTTCATGATGCTGCTGACTTGAGTAAATCAAAATGCTGTCATGTGATTAGGCCTGCTTAGTACAGAGGACATGATGTTTTGATGGAGATGCCCACAGTATGTGGGAATGTATTGAGGTGTGCGCTCATGTACCTTCATAGGAAAGCTGATATAGTGAAGTCAGAGATGGTGGTGTATGTGTGTTTTCAGGGAGGGGGGTTTGGGTGTGACACGATGGATGGCTTTTAAAGCATGACTAAGAAAAGAAATTCAGAGCAAGGCACAGAATTTTCTGCAAATGGTCAAGAAATGAATGAAAAATACCAGCAGTTGGGGAGGTGCTGTGTGTTGATGCTTTCTACACTCATATCTGGCAACGTCTGGTATCCTGCCCACCCCAAACCCCACCCCCGACCCTGATCCCATTGTATAACACAAATACCTACATCTTCTCAGCTGCCCATATAGCATTCTACTTCATTCAATCCCCAGGAAAGAAAATCAAACAAATAAACAAAAACTCTCCCACAGTTTCCCCATGCCCCGCCCCATCCCGCCCAAAACAAAACTAAATAGTAAGAACAACAGAGGCCTCGGGACTCAGATATAGTACTCTTTCTTCTCGTCCGAGTTGTTGTGGCCCCCTTCGGCGTTGATGATGGCTGTGTCGGCGTCCGCTGCATCATCTGCCCCCTTGGCTTCATGTGTGAAGTAGGTGCCTGTATGGGTTTCAAAGAAAACCGTGTTGATAAAAGCAATATCTCCAGCACCCCAGGGCCTCTGATTGATGCAATAGCGGGGTTTTAAAAGAGATTGAAGACCATATGGAGAAGCTTCTCTAATTTAGAGTGAGGGTCGATTCCAGGGACTTTACCTGACCATAAATAAGGCATTCGTTTAACCACGCTGCACTTGGTTGTCTTTCATGTGTGAGAACAACAGGTAATACGTCCCCAAATATGATAATAATAATCTGACCCTCTAGATACGAGCGCTATTAGATAGACAAGAAAAGAGACGAAAACGGAGTCTGACACACACTTAGAAAGATAAACCTGTTATTTGTGGCTAATAATTCAGGAAATTTCTATAAAATCCTCTCCAGGTTTGGGTTCAGTTTGACTTTGCGCTTTAGAATTAACCTTGGAAAGTGTTACAAGGTGGTGGGAATAAGCGATCCACTTCAAACTTCATTTCCGAATGGGATTATTCCCATCCTCTCAGTCTGTCGGGTGATAATGAAGGCAGTAGCCCTGATGAAAAGCGGAGATGCTGTGCCCACTTTATATTACAGAACACAACAGCACGGTGCACTCAGAGGGATAGCGGCCTTAATGTGGTCGTAGCCACGGGCCAATTGAAAGCACCTGCAGAGCTTCAACTATCTAGAATCTTATTCCAAATAATTAGAAAGTCTACTGACCTTGGCAATGTGCTGCAAGAAAGGCTGGGGGCTGAATTACCTTTGTGTCTTGCAAAGTATCGTCCCAAAACAATGAGAAGACACAACATGGCGAAGACCACAACGGCCACCACTCCTCCGATAACCGCATGATCCAATCTCTGTGCTTCTGTGTCCGCTTGTGAATCTGACAGAAAAGAGTCAAGAGATGATGTGTTACTTGCAAAAGAATCAACAAACAGTAGATATAACACTGCATATGAAGTCTGTTTATACTGTATAATGCATTATTAATGTGCACAAGTTTGGGTTCGGTAGGATGTTTCCATGTTTTCGAAAGAAGTATCTTATGCTCACCAAGGCTGCATTTATTTAATCAAAAATACAGTAAAAATGTCTATATGTCTATATGTATATTAAAATGTTCTCTTTTAATATATTGAAATGTATTTTATTCCCGTGATGGCACAGCTGAATTTTCAGCAGTCATTACTCCAGTTATAATAATTTTTTTCCAGGATTCTTTGATGAATAGACAGTTCAAAAGAATAGTATTTCTTAAAAAAAAGAAGAAAAAAAAGAAATCTCTTGTAACATATGCATAATATACAGTAAACGCTCTTACTGTCTCTTTTGATCAGTTTAATGCATCCTTGTTGAATAAAGTATCAAATCCTTTTAAAAAGCTTACGAATGTTTGTGTTTTAAATTATTAATTTGTATTATAGCTTTGGTTAAATAACATACAGCTGATAATGAGGTGAATTATAAGGTATTTTGAAAGTTTTATGCAGAAAGCAGGCTCTTTAGAAAGCCAAATTAAATTTTCTTCTTCTTTCTGTGATTCCATAATAGACCAAACACATTAGTATTAATCTTACTCAGATTAACTATAACAAGAAACTGGAAATATCAGATAATACATTTACAAAGTAATTAATAAAACTTTTGAGGAGAAAGAAGGGAATTTAGTTGGGAAAAGAGGAACATGTAGCAATCATATCGTAAACATATGAGATGGGATGAATTACATATGAAGAAATTTACATACAAAAGTTACATATGAAGATAAAAATGTTTTGTAATGTGAGTGTAAGAGATTTTAAATACAGCCTGCATTAGGCATTCAAGTATCTTTGAAATCCACCCTTCTGAATAAAAGCTCCAAACTATAGACAGGCACCAACAAACAGAACTGATGCAAACAGAAAGGGTGAGGGAAACTAGTTTACGAGTGTGAAAGTGGAGCTCTGAAGACACAGGCCTTGTTTATATTCTTCTGTCAACTACAGTCCTGACTATAGCTCAAACGAATCTGGCACAAACTGTGAGCCATCAGAAGCCAGAGCTAAAGAAATACACTTTGCCCTCAAGACTAAAAGTGCGAATCACAAGCAATTTTTAACAAAGATTTATTCCATTTCAGCCAGAGAAGAAGGCAGGCCTCCGAGACTGAAGAGAGTAATGATATGTGAAGTTTATTGATCAAGTGTAGGGATCCATGACAACCCAAACTTAATACTGGTTTGTGGACTTGATTGGTTCTTCACAGAGTAAAGGAGGAGCAAAATTTTTCATCAATATCTCACACTTGGCTCGGAAATTAAAGAGTTTGAAGAGAAGTACTGAGGGAAAATAGACAGGAGACATCGCTCTAGAGCCAGCCAACGAAAGACACGAAAGACCTTCATGTCACCAAGATAGTTAATTAACAACACATAAGATTTGTGCCACAGTTTTCTGTGCACAACAAGGGCTGTTTCATTTGGTCTTGTGGACTTTCAAAATATTTATTTTCTTCATGCTTTTTTTCATGATCTGAATTTGTGTTTCTATATAACATTTTAATGTGATAATTTCCCTATTTTAATATTGAAAGTCTGGGTCTGAATGTGGGTAAAACAATAAAATCTATAAATAAAAGGACTCTTCAAAGTAGCAAATTCAAATAACAGAGTAATGGTACAAAGTCTGTTTTAACCTGCACATAACATAATAGAAAAAGTTGATATCTGTCCGTTTGAATAAAAATCAACCTCTGGGAACACCCAACAGGGAAGAGAGCATGTGATCTCCCTGCTACATCTCACGGTCTAAGTGCGGTTTTATCGGTCTACAGGCTCATCCCCACTCCAAACATCTCACTCGATAAAGAAATGTGATGAGAAGGCAAAGGAAGCGTGGGGAAGGACGTCACGACTGAGCAATCTGACACTTGGTAATCCAGTCACGAGGAGTTGATCAGCCTTCTCTGTTTACCCACGGCAATCTCCCGCTCTCATCTGTGGCCTGAGCCCGAGAGCTGAGGGGATTTCCTGGGGGAGTTCAAAAAACAAAACCGGCAGGCCACAACTTATTAGAGGATAACGAAAAGCGAGAAAGCACAGAGCGGTTTGCTTGTACAACATCCCACCCAATCTCACCTCATAAACAACTCCTGTGTGAGAAGGGTGGGGGTGGGATTTAGGGATGATGCTGTGGCACTAACTGCCAAACCCAACAAAACATGACTTGATAAACCTAATAGGCTATTTTGACTTCAGATTTCCCTTTTTCGGAGGAAAGGCAGATTCAATTAAAGTCAGAGGGAATCGGCTTGACACCTAATTCACGCTTGTCAAAAGGAAGGGAGGGGGCTAAAGACATGCTTTAACACACATTCCTATTAAGATGTTAATGTGTACTGGACTAAAGGGATAAACAGACTAGGAATGGCAGAGATCGCTCTTCCCAGATCCACTTTTTTGCAAGATACTGTTGCTGGTTTGTTGTCTGCTTGGGTCATTCCATCACTGAATGGATTTGATAGAGATTAACATAACAGATGGAGTGAGGAAAGGGACAGGACTGTCTGTTCCCATCCAGCTTCAAGTCTTTTTAATGTCCTCTTTCTCCTCTCCACCCTCTACAGCCTGAAGATAAATGAAGGGGTGTTCTGAGCTGAGCCAGGGCGATGAGAAAGAAGATTGAGGCCTGCGATCGCGCTGGTGTGCCGGTCTGCCCTTAACACAATGACTGCACCCTAATTCAATAAGAGTCCACTGTGAACCAACAGTTTGGCTAATGTGTAATTCGAGAAGCAGATGGTTTAGAAATGAGTAATTCTCAAGCAACCTCCTCTAATCTCAGCAGCCATTTTGCCTCCGGAATATTCAGTAATTCCAAGAAATTGGCATCTTAATGAAACCCTAGAAATTTGCTCTCATCTCAATTTGACTAGACGGAGTCATATAATTACACGTATTGCATGATGCTTATGGAAGAATCATTACCATAAACAGTATTCCTGTTTAACGTTTATGACTGCAGAATAAGAGACCGGAATAAGCAATTACCCAGTTGGATAAGTGAAGGAGAGCGAGTGAGTGTAGGATTATTAACTGAGGCTAGATGGAAAGCATATGTACATTGTCCAAAAAGTGGCAAGAGCAAGTGCCATCGGGGCACTGATAAAAGCCGACTTTGATCTGATCCGGACAAACTAGGTCTGAGATGGAGTCCGATTTTTCTGTATTGGCATTCATGGGAAGCTCATCCAAGGTCAGCGCTAAAGGATAACTGCAATTTGGAGTGTGCCGTTGTATCGTACGGCAACTCCAGCTACTGCAATGAATCGCTAGTCAGATCTGACACTCATCCAAGAGTCCACGGTCTCCAGTTTCTGAAATATCTCTTCCTGTGGTGAAGGAGGATTGCTGTGAGCTCTCAAGGTTCACACCTTAGGCTGCTGGAGGTGGTGTTGAGAAATATGATATAGGAGAGAGAGAGAACGAGAGAGAGAGAGAGAGAGAGAGAGAGGGAGGAAAAGAGCTTCATCAGTGTTGAGACGATGCACTAAGCATGTTTTTTGCTTGAAATGGGGTAAATCACCTGGCTGGAGTTGACACCTTCTGCCAAACTACAGTGAGAAGACATGATAAAAGATCCTATCAGCTTTGCTGTTCCGCTGAACAGTTTTCCCTGCAGAAATGATAATTCTTCGCCACCTGATATACAAAAAACCTGAATATTCTCTCATTTTGCACTGCTGCACTCTAATCCAGTTACGTTAAGATGAAGTTATCACATTCAAACACGCAGACCTTTATGTAACTTGTCATTAGACTCCCTGTTTCGTGCTTCAACGTAGTTTACAGCTTTGGCTGGCAAATTGAAAAGAATATCTAATCTAACACCTCGGCCTCCAGTGTTGAGGAGTAACTGAAAGTAGTGACACAACTAAATTGACTACATTTTTCAGTAGCTGAGCTGCTTAAACAATATGGTTGCTTTTCCACCCAAATGCTATTTTCAAAATGATCTAAAGACATAACCACATACTGTACATATATCATTATATAACTATAAAGTCCTTATTTCAATTATATAATGTAATTATAATATAAATGATCATTTATAAAAATATATATTTATAATCAAAGTTCATTTGTGTGAATATAATTTATAAATAAAAATTATGTAATGTAGTTATATAACTGTATGTAAAAACATCTTGCCTACTTTACCTTAAATGTAGATAGTTAGTACTTTTTAATATAAATAAATTATTTATTTATAAAATTATTTATAATTAAACGTGTGTGTGTGTGTGTATATATATATATATATGTTACTAGCTACTTGTTACTAGGGTGACCACCTGCTAATAAGCCCAAGGGGGGACAAGGGGTACGTTTCTGAGGGACAATGTGGGACACCCCATGGACAGACTCACTGATAGTGGTTTACCCATTTCTAGCACATACCATCTTACATGGTATATTAATAATGCCCTATTCCCCTAAACATGTGTAATTGCTGATGTATGCTCATGACAGAATTGACAGATGCACTTCCACTTACGATTTACTTTAGCTATTTTATTAATTTTTCATTACAATTTATTCACTTTAAATAAATTCTAATATAAAATTATAGGATTAAAATGAATTGTAGTTGCTCAACACCACAGGAAAAGTAAAAAAAAAAGTCTGACATCACAACTCAAGGGAAGGGAATTCACTCATTCACTAATCCCTATATAGTGTATGGCAGTTGAGTTCACTATATCAGGAAGGAGTGAATAAATAAATAAGTGAACGGATTCGGACAGTGACGTATAACCTACACTGCGCGTGAGACTTGGAGCTGTTGCAAAAACATTGCCATGTGTACTTTTATATTACATCTACCTAATTTTAGAAAATTATACTAATAGCAATAATATTCTAAATTACTTTATATTGCAGTTATACATACCTCCCGCGTCAGCTTTGTGGTTTCATCGATAGTATATAGTAATAATAATATATATATATATATATATATATATATATATATATATATATATATATATATATATATATATATATATATATATTGTAATGCTTTTATGTTTATAATCATTAATTGCTATTAAAATAACGTACTGAGAACAAAAATAAACACACATAAACGTTCATAATTATGTATTTATTACTTTTAGTATCTTGACACTTGCTCAAGCAGCGTTTTGAGCTCAGATAAGATGGTTGTTGAGCGTCCACAGGCGACTGTTAATTTTACATCGGAATACACTACCTGTTATTAACGGAAAAATGTAAATTATCCACCAAATTATGATTTTTGTAAGTTAACAACGATGCCACCTCATTAAATTAGTCAAATAGTAAACTGAGTTATTGCCTACATAACATATTTTAATATAAATAATGTAGGAAAAACGTTAAAACAGAAATAATAAAGATGTAAACTTCATCTCTCATTCAAACTCGCTCGCTCCCGCTCTCGCAGTAGCGTGCTGAACTGTCAAGTAATGTTTGTTTGTCTGCCTGGGGCTCGAGGATATAGAGCCATCAACTTTTTTTGAGCAAGCATTGATTTTGCGTGACACAGTCTCAATTTGCGGGACGCATGAATTGGGCTTCAAACGCTGTGCGCGCACGCGCTACGCGGGACGGGTGGTCACCCTACTTGTTACTAGTTCGAATGGTTTTTCATTTTTTAAATGGGTAATATTACAGTAGTTTATCCTACAGTACATACAATAATTCATCCTCAAAAAATGAAAAAAATACAAATAAATCACAACTGCGTTTCAGAGTTTCAAAGCAAAGCCATTGGGAGAAAAACACAAATCGAAAAATACTGATGTTATAGACATCCTTCCATCGCTGCTCAGCCCTATTTCACACAAGCACAAAGCAGAGCCAAAACACAAAGCTGACATTTAATTCTGATGTTCAAAGTCTAAATGAAGACAAAGGGTGGAGAAAAGAGAATGAGAGCAAACAGAGCCCTGCATGATGCCGGGACCTTGAGTTATAAGCGAAATACCACAGCAAAAGCAATCTGGACGGAAGGAGGACAAGACGTGTCTCTGAGGGGCTTGAGGTGAGGACCCTAAGGGCCGAAGTGCCGCAACACATCTCTTCTTCAAGAAGTCATGCTTGCTGGTTTGAAAAAATCTCCCATGACAATAAAGTGTGATAGCTGGATTGACTTCAGGGGTCATCTGTCCCATCAACACCACCGAGGAAGACAGTCTCAGATTCTCAGTCAAAAACAATGGTATGGATGAGTCTGTGGCCACTAGTGCACAAGTAACATTGTCTCTTGTGTGGACACCCAGATATTGAACCAGCACTTATTGATTCCACTCCTTTTGTCTCCATCAGTGTTGACATTTTCAAGAGTGGAAGACTTTTAAAGAATGACCCAAAATAAGCTTCTTTTGTGTCTTCACCCTATCTTTCTATCATATCTTCCTATTTAAACCAGTACAAGAGCATCTTTTGAGAGTAGACAGAAATAACAACAATCATTGACAAGAACAGACAGCAGAACTGGGGTTTCGATCCTGTTTGCCATGACAAAAGGTTAGAAGTGTACAGCTCATATTCAGAATGTTCAAAGGCAGTTGGAGAACGCATTACGCTGACGGTTTACGCCTCACTGTTCTTAGCACAGGTGCGAGGAGGAGATATGCAGCCATTTTCTTCATGAGTTGAGCCGGTGGCTACACTTGATCTTGCACTCATAGTCAATTACCTCACTTCCTCAGGAAAAAGCTTCTGTTGTTTTATCGTCTTGGACTCAGGCAGTCATTGCCCACTTCTAACAACTTTCTCAAAAGAAGCCCAAGCAGCAACAGATACTGTTCTCCACTGGAGATTTGAAATGAACTTTGCTGTGGCTCAATGGGTATCCACATACGTCAACATATATCTTTTAATTTTTTTGTCCTCATTTATTTTTCTTTCATTTTCCTAATTCTTTTTCAGATTATTTGGTTTGAATAAAAACAGTTTGGCTTTTATTAAGCAAGGATGCATTAAATTTTATAAAACAATACAGTAAAGATAAAAGATGTTTATTTCAAATAAATGCTGCAGAACAACTGTTTTCGACATTGATAACAAATGTTTCTGAAAGATCAAGTGACACTGAAGACTGGAGTAATGGATGCTGGCTGGAAATTCAGCTTTGGCAACACAGGAATACATTTCATTTGAAAATATATTAAAATAGAAAACAATTATTTTCAATTGCAATAACTGGAGCATAACTATAAAAAATATCTTTCATAAACAATTTTGACAAAGCCCTGTGATCACATGATTAGGCTCTAATTATACAGCTCTACACAAAGCCATTTTATTGATTCCAAGTCATACCATGCATTCAGCCTTTATCTACAACTATCGTACTGAGCTGCACCATCACTGGTAAATTAAAGCCTCACGATTTTGCCAATAATCCATATATTAAAGAAAAATAAGTACTTCATAATCAATTTGTGATGATGTAGGTGGCAGATTATATCATTTATTGCCATGCAAAAGGCCAGTTGTTGCTCCGTGTTTGTCCTTCATGTTTTAATAAAGTTTAATAAAACCCTCCATTCAGAAATCTCATTAAATTCAAGCAGCATCTATTCACTCACAAAACTTCCACATCAAAATGTCTCCTTTGGGAGAAACACAAGATGCGAGCCATTGTTCAATAAGCTTTCAATCACTTATGATGTACTGACAGCCAGAAACCAAACACCCAAAATCTTGCCTCAAATCGCATTATGAAAAAAAAGCAGTTACTCTGCATCAGATTTATATGTTTTGACTCTGAAAAGGAAGTAAAGTCTGTGGCAATTTTCTTAATTCTTCTCTCTCCCTATGCCATTTCCATGATGGAGGGAAATGCTCCCTCTCTCTACATGGGGAGATAAGATACTGCACTTCACTGCATTTTATTTTTACTTAGTATTGCTGTTAGACTAAGTGATAGCTAAAGTAAAAGATGTTCTAGATTGAAAGGTGGCTCACAAAAAAAGAAAAAGAAATAATGTGACAACAGCGAATGGTGGGCAAGGTGGCTGTTGATGGACTTCACAAGACAACTTGTGTTAATGTGTTTTCACTCCATATTGAGAAAAATAAATCACCTTGAAAAAAAAATAAAAATATTCAGGGTGACCCCGTCCACGGGCAACGGAACCTATCACACTCACTCAAGCACAATCGATTTGACAAGGAGGGAAAAGTCTACCCTCTGGGCAACGAAAGTGTCTCATTTCAAAGGATGTGTTGATTTCAAAGACAGCAGATCTTCTAATTAGATCCTCTAATCTTGTAATTAAGCAAAAGTGATTGCAATGGTGAAAGTGTGAACAGATTGGAATGAAATTGCTCTGCTCTTGGGCCTGTGGTCGGATGGATCACAGATGTGTTATTGCAAACCCTGTCTATATTTACCTGTTTTTTCAGCCCAGCAGCAGCAGTCCTGTGCTGTAATGGAAATTTAATTAAAAATCTCATTGACCCCCTGTGTTGCAGTCACCCCGATCGGAGGCTTTTGTATAATGCTCAATTTTGCTATAGCCACTTAGAATTAATGCGTATGCAGCAGTCTTGTGCCATAAAATTGGTTTTGAATGTATTTTACCTGAAGGTATTTCAGTGTTTTTGAACATAGGAAGTTATTTTGTACTTTAAGGGCAATGGATATTGGCAAATCGAAGATTTGTTTTCTGTTCTGTAAACAAAAGTCTCATAGTCCAGTGGAATTTCCAAAGCAATCTTTGAAAAGAAAATCAATCATGTTGGCAGAGGCAAAATGAAGTTGAAGTAAAAGTCATAAACAGAAAGATTAATCACTCTCTTGTAACCTTTTTGCTTCCTTTTGTGTGGCCGGTATGAAGAAGCTTGAGATAAAGGGTGTCTTGGGTTTCTTCAGACAAATCGCTGATTAGCCATTACACTCAAGCATTGCCTATTGTTGATGATAAACAACTGGTTATATTTAATAAAATTTTACTGTAGTCATTCCTTTTTGTCTGTTCCTGTCTCAAGCTCCATCAGCATTAACACGTATGGCAGCCTCTGCTGATTTATAGTAACAGTACACAGAGGGGGACAGAACTGGGCCATGGGGGGCGTTTGGAGGCAGGACATGGAATGAGGGCAACCGTTACAAGCTGCTTAGATGCCACGGATTTTGAGCTTGACAGGTGCGCCTGAGGCGTACTCGTGGATGACGAATCAGAACCTTTGGTTAAGAGATACTTGATCATTTGTACTTTCAGTACGGCCATGTTTTTTCTTTGGCTTCTCTTCGTCTGCCCTTCAAACATCAATAAATCCTCAGGCTGCTTCGGCTGTTTTTGTGGACTAACTCGCATTCACAACAATCCAGCATTATGCAAATCTGGGAACAACACATTCGGCACAAGGGACTCACGTTGTTCCATTCTGTGAGAAGCAGGGGAAGTGAAGTTTGTAAGAGCTAATCCAGGATAAGATGTCCCTTCCAGGGAACCGTACAAAGCCATGGGCGAGATGGGTGCATTCCTCAGATGCCGCTTCCCTCATTTCCCTCAAGCTTAGGGATCAGTGTTAATTCTTCCCCCTCAGTCGCCAGGAAACTGACAGAGCCAGACAGCATCCGATCGCCTCGGGCAGAGCACAGGCGCAAACTCCACTCAACAAGCCAGGGTCATCCACGGAGCAGAGATCTGCCTCCCACCCTCTCGCTGATTTTATCAGAGCCAACGAATAAATGGCTTTGAATGACACAATGAGCCTTGCGACAGTAGTGAGAAAGTGTTGAATAAAATATACCATGTCATGTAAGGGGAACATATCTGGCAGAGCCCCTGCAACCTCATTTTGTGTGGCTTCTAGCGAATTTCTGTCGCTTTGAGGGCTAACTGTGTTATGCTGTATCTCCATCACAGCAGGTAAACCAGTTCCTGATGGTGTAAATGAAAACCTTTGGCTGGTAGACTAGAGGAAGCCCGCACAGGTGTCCATCTAATACAGTCCTCACATAAAAGGTTAGTCTGCTCTAGCTTCAATGAATCTGAAGCTGGAGAGAGAAAAGTTCCCTTGCTCTCAGCGTGAGCTTTCTGGCCAGCTATAGCTATATAGACAGCGGGGAGGAGATTATAGATGTTCAAACATTTATTTTTTCATCAGCCAGCTGGACTACTAAGAGTTATGTTTCATGTAAGACTTGCCCATGGACACTTAATTGCTAAATAAAAGAGGCAGGATGGACAACATAGTTTCACTTAATAATAGCACTTAATAACAGTGCTAATGCACCTTTTAGGATTTTGTTTTTCTTTAATTTTTTTGAGACTAGTCTAGTCTAATATAATATAATATAATATTAATATAATATAATATAATATAATATAATATAATATAATATAATATAATATAATATAATATAATAAAGTGCAAAAAATTGTGATTAAAAAATGTCAAATGTATAATTTGATATTTATAATTATTTTAATTGTATATTTTCACATAGTTTAGTTATTTTTAATCATTAGAAAATTATTTTTATTATTGTACATTATGTGTAATAATAAATTACTTCTGAAATATTTTAAAATAAATAAATATAAAAATACAACATATTAATAAATACATATAAAAAAGTATAAACTACACATCAAATTAGAAATGTAAATATAAATAAAAACTAAATAATAAAAACAATACAGATTCATATTTTTTTTGTGTTTGTGTGTGTTAAGGCTAGTCAAAATTCTGGCAGGGCACGTAGCAAAAATCCTAACCATGGGCCCTGCTGCATAAATGAGGAATGTTATTTCCAATTAGGCTTGAGTACTGAGACTGTCTGTGACTGCTGGGAGATTGAAGCCATCTCAAACCCATGTTATTTCTTCCGTCTAGACTGGCCCATGTGTGCTGGCTCTCTATGTTCCTACTTACTAGTCAGTAGAGGAGAGTGCCGAGCGGAGAAAGGAGTGCCTTTGCCATCCCAAATACTCTACTTCTGTTAATACTGCGCAACTCTCAGACTAATTACTGCAGCATATGCACGTCACCTGCGAGGCCCCTGCAGGCAGTCCTGAAGGTGCCTCAGAGCCCTGCCTCAGCCATACACATGCCAGCATTACTCCAAACCCCGCTCATCAGAAACACTACACACTGCAGTAGAGCACCACTGACAGCCATACATCACTCACTCAAACTAAGCATGTGTGGCTGCAAAAGAAGAGATATGAGAGAAAAAGGTCTGTAAAAGTCTGCAAAGGAGGCGACCCTTGAAGCTGCAGAAGTACTCATTCCTGTTGATTGATGAAAGCCCTGGTCGTGATGGCATCCAAATATGACAATTCGGGGACATTAAAGGCGCCAACTCTTCTGCTTCACCTGCTGCAGTCCAGCTGGGAACAAAGTGGTCATTATCCCACTGTATGCTGCTACGGCGCTCCCTGTGGTTCAGAATCTGCTCAATTATCTTCTCCTCCTGGGCTAAGGCTGACAGGCGTGTTGGCAGGTGTGTCCTTTCCATCCTGTTCACCTCTCCTACTGGAGGATTAGAGAGCGAGGGGGGCATCGACTAACGTTACGGCTCCAGAGCTGTTAACGGCATTGCCCTTTCATGCCCGCTGGACAGACGAGCGATGAAAGAGCAAATGCTCGTCTTTGCAGATGACCAGGCCTCAGATGACCTCAAAATACAACTGTCCCGAAGAGAGGGCACCATCTGTCAGAGCTTTTCCAATGAGTATAATCAGAACAAAAATGCAGAATGATGCATTTGATGGAGGGAGATGATACAAATTAAAAGTTCCAGTGTGTTCATCAGCAACATCAGCGCTCTCAGGAAACCTCTCACCCAGTCAATTTAGAGGACAAGAACTAAGAAGAATTATTTGCAATCAGTAGATGCATATTCTCGTTTCCATGAACATCCACTCAGATTCAGACATTTCTTGTGTGCTGTCTTTTCCTATACATGAAAGGAATTCAGATCAGAGTGTCTGAAAACAAGATGTTAAGTAACACTAGCTTTACTATGCCACAACAGACTGGGGAATCGTCATGGTGACTGCTTTGAGAGGATGAGGGAGAGCCAGCTAACATTGGCATGTAAAACAGCTTCACATCAGAGGTGGCTGAAGTTCATGTCAAACAGCGGCTTAGATTTACCGGTGAAAGAGAAAGGGAGAGACAGGCTTAAATAAGTCCTAGCTTAATTTTAGCACTATGTCTGACACTCACAGGTTTTAATTCGTCCTTTTCTAAAGCCAGCTATTTATTTGAGAGGCTTTGTTTCACAAAGGACATTCTCTTTAGCATTCACAGGACAAAAATGTAGATTTAATTCATTTCTGCCATTATGAAAAGTGTGACAGAGGTGTGGTCACAGCAACCAGAAAAATGAAAGCCATTATTACATCCCTACTGAAAAGACCCGCTCCTTTATGAAAAGGCAGACTCAGTCATATGGAGGACGAGGACTGAAAAGTTTTACTTTTATAATTACGAGCAAATTGTCTTCCAAACTGGTTGGCCAGACTGGAGTGATTTTCCATTTGTTGCAATCATGGGCAAACAAAGCAGTTATTTTACACCTGGTTTCTTACAGACTCTTGGCCGCATTGTTACTTAAGGCACATCATCAAAAGATGCCACCGTCATGTTTACCGAGCCCAGCCTCGAACATGTTGTGTGGTGCGACACCGAACAAAGGATGATGAAATGACAAGAATAAGTGTGTTCAATCATCCTCTTTGGAAATGAGCAGGAATGAGGAGAACGCCTGGATGGAGTGATATATAGAGAGAAGAGAAAGAGAGAGCCAAATGGAGGACCTACTGAATCCCAATTCACTCCAGATCCTGAGAAAAAATAAATAAATGAGATCTACATATATTGCTTTGAAAACAGTGACAAGATGGGAATAAAGGACAAGATGGGAATAAAGGAGAGGCAGGCAGAGAAGAGTGTGACTGTAACGCAATGGGTCAAGTGAGGTGAGGTGTGATTAATAATGAGGATGCCAGTGTGTGATGATGATACAGTAAGTGTTAGGTAGGGTTGCTGAAATGCTGATAAGAATTTGATCTATCTGACCCTTCCAACCATGTTTCTTCTAGTCTGAAATTTAAAAAAATAAATATAGTTAATATTTAATGTTAATAAATTATTACATTATTAAATTGATTGATTATAACCACAACAACATCAGCAAACAACCAAAATTATATATATTATTATTAATAAGTATTATTATTATTATTACATTTTACTTTTGCATGTGAAAATGAAAAGACAAAACAGAATGACATCATAGTTAATAACATTATATTTCAAATAAAATACATAAGGTCGTTACATCAATAAATACCGGTGTATAGTAATTGTCAGGGTAGGGTGCGGGGATGAATTCAAATGCAGACAGAATGCTCTCACACGATTTATTGGAGACAAAACAGAAAACAAAACCCACGAGGGGGCAAAACAAGGGCAAGACTGACGAGAAATAAACTAGACTAACACTTGACAAAATACACTATAACAAAAACAGGATCACACTTCTACTTAGACAAGACTTTCAATAGACTTACTTACAGGCAGATCTCACATAGATTGACACGCAATGTTAGACAGTATTTAACAATATTAGACAACAGGTAGCAACAGTTGGCAACGTTTGATAATGAACCCACAAAGGGACAGAGAAAAACACGAGGTTATAAGGGAGGCTACTAATGAACACAACAGGTGGAACAGGTAAATCAATGATGACAAAACTAGGGTAACAAGGGGGGCGGGGCAAGGAAACGAGACAACACAAGAAAAAAAAGAAAAAAAAAAGAAAGAAAAGAAAGTGAAGTGACATTCAGCCAAGTATGGTGACCCATACTCAGAATTTGTGCTCTGCATTTAACCCATCCGAAGTGCACACACACAGAGCAGTGAACACACACACACACACACTGTGAGCACACACCCGAAGCAGTGGGCAGCCATTTATGCTGCGGCGCCCGGGGAGCAGTTGGGGGTTCGATGCCTTGCTCAAGGGCACCTAAGTCGTGGTATTGAAGGTGGAGAGAGAACTGTACATGCACTCCCCCCACCCACAATTCCTGCCGGCCCGGGACTCGAACTCACAACCTTTCGATTGGGAGTCCAACTCTCTAACCATTAGGCCACGACTTCCCCAAAGACAAGGCCATGTGCTTGTACACAAAACACGGGCCTGTCATGATCCTGCCACAAGACTAGAGAAAAATCAGGACATGAAGGCAGAATCATGACAGTAATACAATAATATTCACCAATAAAGTCATAGCTGGATCTTTAGTTTATAACATTAACAATGTTACCTAAACCTAGGTAATATTGCTAATTTGTGCACAATAAGACTATTAAAATTTATATAAAAAAATATTGCTTAAGTAAATAACTAATTTATACTAAACAAAATAATTAGTGGATTCATGGTGTCTTTAACTTCACAAGCCATTATAAAATGTGCATATTTTGCAAAGCCGGCAAGGTTAATTATTTAGCAAAATAGTGTGCAGACAAAAAGAGTAAATACATAAATAAGACTGTTTTCTGTGCAACTGCTGTAGCTTTCTGTTCTAGCAAGGAATCTTGCTCACTATGTCAGCCTCCTACCTCAACCTCTGCTAAAAAAACCCTACTTATTGCCTGAACAGCTTGTTGCTAGGCTACACCAGAGAGGGTAAAAAAGACTGTTATCAGAGAGAAGAGAAATCTCCTGAACAGTGAGAGTAGCACACCCAGGAAAATAAGATGGTAAACAGAGTATGTGCATCAGCTACAAAAGTGAACCACATAAAACACAAAAGGTGTGACAAGATGCAAATGACAGGATCTTCTGAGGAGGAACATAGACACTTTGCTCTGCCATCATAACCTGCTCTCTGCGCTAGTTTAAACTAGATGTCTTTATTCTGAAAACAATGTGACTTAATTCTCGTGCATTGTGCTCGTTTTATACTCGTTTCAAACCCAAAACAAGCATCTGAACATGAACAGAAACACATATTTGCAACAGGTCAGGACACCAATTCCACAGTTGGATTAAAGAATGGAGAAACATGGAGAAACAAACAAGGCATTTCTTTGTCGATTTCAATAATTAGAGCGAGTAAAGAAAGCACTGAGATGACTACTTTTTCACCATCCCACAACAACATAAAAGCCAGACCAAAAAAGCTCCATGTCACAACTATAGAACACAAAGATAAGAAGCACTACATTTGAAAAACTAATTTGTTTCATAAGACAAACCCCCCTGGAATCACCTTATGTTCTCTTAGCATGAACGAAAACCTTTTGTAAGATCAAAAACTGCTTTGGATTATTGGAAAGCGTACAGTGATTCAGTTTAATATTGCTGCCAGGCTGATATAACTGTACAAAGTTAACATTGGCCTTGTGACATGGTATTTAGAAATGCAGTGAACTGTACAAAAGCTCAATTATAGCTCTGGTACACAGTCAAGCCTCACCACGTTCTGTAGGCACGTCCAAATTATGTACATGCAAAAGAATAGCCCTAACCTTTAGATGTTCTACCGCTTGTATTTGGTTTAACCTTTTCCATATGGAAAGTTGTGGATATATGTAAACAAATGACGATGCCTCAACTCAGTCGGTTCGCGAGGTGGCTGGGGTGCAGAAAAGTGTACATTTTGAGGTATGGTCCAGTGCGAGGCACAACATAATGGCTTATATAATCATTAGAGGGTGTTTCACAATGCACAGGTGACATAATTACACAGTATCACGAAAAGCCTTTATACTAAATCTAACACATTTACACAAGCATCTGCCACTGCAAACTGAGAGCCAGGATAAAGGGCTTAATGAATTGAGAAATGCTTTCGTGGTATATTGTAAAACACAATAAAGCCCATGAGCTATGCAAATGGTCCCCATTCTGTGATTTGCGTGTGGAGCTGGCGCACCAAGGTGGAGTATAATGCCATCTGCGTCATGTAGAGAAAAGGCTCTCCGTTCCATTCTCAGAAATCAAAAAGAGTCATTTGGACATCATTTAAATTCATGAAAATTTTACGAGTGTCTGTTGGGAGCTGTGGGAGGACTTCAAAGGTGAGAAGTCAAAAATGCCAACAAGGACTCGGGAACTGCTCATGCAGGTGGGGTGGATGTGAGATGTGGCCTGGAATTACATGGCGAATGCTCGGAGAGGAGTGTAATGGCAAACAGGTGGGTCTTTGCGGGTGAATGGCAATAGGGATAAAGGATGTGACATATGGATGGACAGGCAGACAGACACATATACAGCAAATCCACATTAGTTTAATTCCCCCATCCCGTGCATGTCGCTGATACGTGCCGTAGTGTACTCAGCTGGCATGCTGTGCTGGCAGAAGTAGGAGTGAGAGGTACCAACCGTGAGCTGCGGCTTCAGTGCTAGGCGCAGCGTCTGAGCACACGAGGCGAGGTGGTGCGGTGTAGGAAGGAGGAGGGAAACAGGAGGAACAGCATGCATAAAAAAGAGAAATGGGGGAAAAAACAAATGGAACTTATAAGCAAGCATTTACAAACAATTACAACAATGACCAACACTTTGAACCAAATCAAATGTTTTGCACGTCAAAACAGACAGGGCATCAACACGCACAGCTAAGACTAGGGATGTCAAAAATACTTTGGTACAAAGAACCCCACAGATTCCAATCCACCTTCCTCAACAAAACCATCTCAATATCTAAGACTGAGATTTCTATGGCTACTCTATTCAGTACCTGATTAGAAATGGATACATATTTTTAATCTTCAAATGTGTTAATTAAAGGGACAGTTCATCCAAAAAAAAAAAGTACATTTATTCAACCGCATCTCATTTCACACCTGTACACACTTCACACACACACACACACACACACACACACACACACACACACACACACACACACACACACACACACACACACACACATTATTCAAATTTCACTTTCTTTTGTCTTTTCAGTTAACAGCTTAGCCTGTTAGCCTAATTGATTATAAAGCTCTATTACAAGAACATTTTTGACATTGAGGAAGGGGAATATGATTTTGCAGTGGGATCTGATTTGTGTCAAAATATCAGCTCTCAAGAATCATAAAATGTCTAAACTGGTCATGTACGAATTGCTGGCGTGTGCTGCTTTGTAAACATAGATCATTTTCAAATGGTGCTGACAATCACTGCTGCACCCTTGATCAATAGCAGGACCACACGACTCTCAATAAATAATAACCACATAAAAAATACCTTTTCATATGCTTGCCTTTCTTGAGAACCAAGCTATTGAATCAAAAGTAGAGTGTGGTACATTAAAATCACATGGACTGACTTTTAAGGCAAATCACTAGTATATATGACATATGAATATGATGTAAAATTGTATATTAATGACAAAAGAATGCCTTTGCAACTATTGTATGTAATTAGTCATAAAATTGCACCAGAAGGCCTCTGACATTTTGAAATGTTGATAACTCAATGTAAACCTGCAATACTGCTCCAGGTAATTCCTCTGATATAACAGAGGAATTCAGACTGCCTTTCTGCTTTGAGCTGATGAAATGCCTCAACAGAAATATGGAAGTGAATACATAACATGAGGAGTGTGAGCCCTTATCCTGGTGCATTACCTTAGGGCAGAGAGCACTTCAAACACACCAGGAGAGCCGTGATGCAGAGGTGCTCATTATGGGAAGAAACATTAGAGATGTCAATCACTATTAGGGCAACACAAACTTTGCCCTTAAAGCATAACTTGGCGTTTCTCTGCTCGATTAGATAGGATCTAGACTTAATCCAGTTGTTAGCTTTGATGATTCAGGTTCAGTAGAGTATTCCTCAATATTTATCAGAGATTGACAGAAAGAAGCGGTTCAGATGGTGTGTAGAGTACCAAGCAATTACATATTTGTGTGAGGCAAAGTTAGATGAGTGAGGCACGTTCATTGGATCACAAGATGGAGATCTAGGGCGCTGGTTGCTTTTGGATGGAGAGCTTCTGGAAAAAAAGTGTTTCACTAAACAGTAAAACACAGAAATGAATTACTGTATGAATGTTAGATTAACATTTTAGTTCTTACTTGTTTGCCATTTAGAAAACTATTTTTTATCCAATGGGACTTGTAGTGCACTCTTGAGGGGGGCAGCCACCCTGAAGTAACCTGGCCTTTAAGTTTGCCTTTTCCAGTGTTTGAACCTGGGACCTCAGGGTAACAAATGAGATCTATACTATAGGTGTGGGTTGTGAACCAGAACTGAACTGGTTTCTGTTTCTAACTCAGACTAGATTTACAGAATGTCCCATGAATTGGAAAATTCAGTGATTTTCAGTAAAATGTGCTCATGGAGTGATAAACATTTACTGAATATTATTTTTACAGAGGCTAGTCATTGCAAAGCATTTTTATCGGTTGTCTTTCTTCAATAAAAACTGTGGAGACTTTAAATCAGATACAACGAAAAAGCTTCTCTTCTCTTCGCCTAATTTTAAAGTGATTATGAGTAAATAAAATTAGTACCATAAAGTACCATAAAATAAACAACTACTGAAATTAACACCAACTAAACTAAAATGTGAAATTAAATCTGTAAAACAATATATAAAAAAGAAAACCTTGCAGCTCACTATTTACTGAACCACCACTTAAAAATATCTTATTTCAGTCAAATGAAAAGAGGTCTAATTTGATTAAGAGAGATAAAATTAGTATATAGATATTATCTTTTTTTAATTATAGTCATATTATAAACATAAAATTATAAATCCTTAAATTGAAAATAAAATAGCTAAAAATAACAACAAGTGAACAAAAGTCATTAAATTATTAAACTTACAGCACTCTACTTACAGAACTTCAACTGAAAATCATGATCATGATTTATTTTTTCATTTACTGTATCTTATTTCAGTTAACTTAAATGAGAAAAGCCTTGTTTTAAATCGATAACATAAGTGTACACACCTTTCCTTTCTAATCAAATTCCAATTCCTGAATTAAATTTTTGAATTCTGAAATTTGCTGAATGTATTTTGATGAGGTTTGTGAAAAAGAATTACAAGAATTACAGAGAGCATGCGAGCACGCTTTACTTGCAATCCCTGCTGTTAGGACTTTAGATAAAGAACTTCTAGGTGGTCAGGAGACCTATATCAGCACACTGTGTTAGTGTTAGACTGCTGTTAAGTCCTCAAAATAAAATAAAAAACTCCATCATTAAAGGTGTTCATCTGGCACAAAAAAGCACAGCAAGGCCTTTAACATAATCACTAAGGAAACTTCTCAGCATACTGCTGACATTAGGTCCTTCAAAAGGGCTTCCAACATCAGAAAAATGAACAATTTGAATAACACCGCACTTACTGCTGCACAGCAAGCCTTTATATAAGTCTCGAGTCACTGCGCCGTTGGTCGGAGACATTTGAAACATTATCAAAAATGAACTGTCAAGCCCTTCTGAAAGTGGGCACTGAGTACTCGAGGCAAACAGTTCAAGGAGAGAGTCCTGAGATGAAGCATGAGCCTACGAATAAAACACCATCAAAATGAGCAATGATATCCTCAGGTTATTATTTGACATTAAGAGGGAAGTGGAGGGTTTCCATCACTCCATGCATACTGTGATTCCCATCAGGCAGATGGTTTGGAGCATGTTCTTGCAGAGAAGGGAGGAGACATGGAGAAAGCAGGAGGGACGTAAGGAAACTGTCCGGGTTATTTACTATCCAGGGACACACAAAAAATATATGGAGGAACTGATCCAAAATGAGCATTACAATCTTCAAACTGTCCTCCAACTCTCAATCATCAGAGGGCCTCTGGAAGCCTGCTAAGCCCATTACTGGTTCAGGCAGAAGTCTGTCAATAAGTCTGCTGATGAGCAACGGCCTTCCCTCTTGTGCATGGCCCTTTTTTTCAGTGTGGGTCACCTGAGGCGGTGTCCTTGCTTACATCAGCAGCTGATATCAGCAGAGATGACAATAGGCACACAGCTTCATAGCTAATTGCAACAGCTTTGTGTGGCACAGGAGATGACAGCGAAACATACGCCCAATGCCCAAGGGAAGGGCACAACTGCTGAATCTCAGCAGCACACAACTCTTCATTCAAAAAATATACAAGAGCAACATATTGTGATGAATCTATTGTGCCAAACAAGCTTAATTAATGCCCCAAAACAGCCTTTAAGGACACGAAAAGGTGTTTTCCTGCAAATAGTCAGCTATTAAACTAATTATATTAAACTGACTGAAATAAGTTTTTTTATTTTAGAATACCATTAAAATTCAACCAAAATTAAATGAAAAAGTGCAATATTAACCTTAATATTAACAATATTAATCTCAAAGTACAATAAACTACAGCACAACCAGCATTTAAAAATACTATATGTATTTAACTGCACATAATTATTTATATATAATATTTTATTCTTTATTTATGACTATACATTGATATTATATGATGAACAGTGATTATATATAATAATTAATAAAACAAAATATACATATTGCATTTTTTATTTTATTATAAACATAAATATGCATCTTTTTCATTTTTGGGTGAACCACCTCTTTAACTACTTGACACATGATCAATCCCCAAAAACGTAAAATTAAGGGAAGGTGAGTAGCAAGTAAGTACATTTTATTTACAGAGCACATTTAAATTCAGCTTATACTGACCGAAGTGCTGTACAGAACAATCATAAAATACAGTAAAATATAAAATATAATTTGAATAGATAACAGTTACCAATCCATAAGTTAATAGTCAGGAAAGGCTATAGAGTAAAGATGTGTTTTAAAGGGTTGGTTCACCCGAGAATGAAAATTCGTCCATCTTCCCTCGAAGCATCCTAGGTGTATGTGACTTTCTTCTTTCAGAATATTCCAATCGAAGTTGTACTGAAAATTTTCCTTGCTCTTCCAAGCCTTACAAGTGTGTGTTTGTTAACAAATGTTCAGAAGACGTGAAATAAAGTGTACGCATCTGTAATAAAACATACCTCACATGGCCTCCGGGGGGGGGGGTGTGAATAAAAGCCCCCTGTAGCGAATCCATGCTTTTTGTAAGATAAATATCTAGATTTTTAACGTAATAAACACTTTTTTTCTCACTTCTGCTGACTGTTGGGAACCGGAAGACATGCAGGTGGAAGATGAAAGACGTATGCGTTGTGCGCACCTCTGGGAAATGTATGAGCAAAGGTAACAAAGTTTCCTTACTTTAGCAAAGGAAAACCAGTCTTCTCTTGGCTTTTTTCGAAATCCTCTGACGTTTTTCTTTACAAATCCTCATTTTGTGATTCTAATTCGTGACCAGCATTTTGTTTTGTTCTCTCTCTGAGCTCGTCACTAACCATGCAGCACTGACGAACTACAACATCTGCCTGGATGTCTTCCGGTTCCCAACAGTCAGCAGAAGTGAGAAAAAAGCGTTTATTACGTTTGAAATCTGGATATTTATCTTACAAAAAGACATGGATTCGCTGCAGGGGGCCTTTATTCACCCCTGGAGCCACGTGAGGGACGTTTTATTACAGATGCGCACACTTTATTTCACGTCTTCTGAACTGTTGACAACAAACACCCGCTTACCCCACTGAAAGGCTTGGAAGAAAAAGGACAATTTTTAACACAACTATGATTAGTTTATTCTGAAAGAAAAAGTCACATACTCCTAGGATGCTTTGAGGGTGAGTAGAAGATGGACAAATTTCCATTCTCGAGTGAACTAACCCTTTAAGTCTAGATTAAAAAAAACTGAAATAGAAGGAACACTCTAAATGTCAGGTGGCAACTAATTCCATAACTATGGAGCAGCAATTACAAAGGCTCTGTCACCTTTAACTTTTAGCAGTGACCATGGGACATATAAAAGAGAGCAGATCTGAGGGACTCGAGAGCTAAATAAAATAATAATAATAATAATAATAATAAGATCAGAGATGTAAAATGGGTCTTGTCCAGTAAGACATTTTAAAATCAATCAGCAACATTTTGAACTGAATCCTAAAAGAGACAGTATGCCAGTGAAGAGAGGCTAAAATTGGAGTGATATGATCAGTTTTTTTTGCACCAGTTAACAGTCTGGCTGCTGCATTCTGGACCATCTGCAAACATGCCAGTGAAGTTCAAGGGGAAGATCAAGGTATAAAGAATTACAATAGTCCAACCATTATGTGATAAATGCATGAATTACTTTTTCCAAGTCTTGAAAGGAAAGTGTAGATTTAAGTCTGCAAATGATTCTCAATTGACAGTGTCTGTTGTTAACAACTGAGCTGATTTGTTTTCAAGACAAAGCTTAGAGCCAAAGGTGCATTTTTGCATGTGACTTGACATATGGAATAAGATTGTCAAAGTAGGTGTCTATAGAGTTTCTGATAATTGTTTAGCTGGAGGAACCTGTTTGCCACCCAGCATTTAGTCTCTAGAAGCTGCAGAGAATGTCTAGATTTTAATGGAACATACATCTGAGAATCATCAGCATAGAAATTAAAAGAAATGTAATCATGTTCATGAATATATCTATTCAGTTTACTTTGTCATCTCCTTTTCATTGGCAATAACTGTCCAATGCCACCTCTCATGATATCTCTGAATGCACACTGAATGCTCTGTATATTTGCATTACATATCCCATTTAACCAAATGAAGAAGGAATGTGTTTAAGGCATAATTTTCAGCTAAATACATTAGGCATCTGTTTGAGTATATGACTGACTGGGACAATACAGAGCAAATGGATAAGGGTTATTTTTTCATTAAGTGTGCATTATTTATCTGTTTGTATTTAGGCTGTCTGTGATGTCAGGCAGGCTCAGGCTGAATATTCTCCACAGTTCTATCAGCTTATTTCCAGTTAGCCATCATAGGATGTAATCATAGCTCCCATAACAATATACCTCCACATAAAAAAAGACTTATTGGGAGCATTTCTGTGCTTGCGTGCATGACGCTAAGTGCAATAAATTCTAGAGGATGGTCTCCCTGGGTTGTGTATCAAAGCACTGCAGTGGTTGTTTTCCCTGTGGTAATGCAATTGACCTTTAGTGAATTAGCCTTTTTCTCTGCCAGCGAGCCATCTCTCATTGTCTGGCTTGTACTCGGCTTCGGGATTTAGACAGTGAGAGAAATGGACTTCTTTCTTACACAAAAGTGCTTTTGCTGGGCAATTCATTTGTTCAATTCCAAAATCAGTTTACCAGATGGTGTTTATGCAATTTAAGCACTGACAAAAGCACTCCCCCCCGCCTAACCCCACACAATTTGTTGTTTTTAATTATTTTTTGTTACTTGATAAAATGAATCAGACTCTTTCATCAATTACAAAAAAACAAAAACTTGTATTCACCTGCATTTTATTAGCAAGGCCCAACATGTAATTATTGAGGAAACCATTATTTTAGCTGTGCCTTTTGCAGTGTCCATTTATGCAGAACATTGCATTTGCTTTATAATTTGCATTTGGTACGTATGAATATTAGTTGTAATAAAATTTTCTCATTAGTAGTGTTTGCTGAGACAGTTATCACTAATGCTATAGTTTACAACAATGCATGAAACTTAGGGGTTAAAAAAAATACAATAAAATGTGACAAAAAATCCCATAGTCGCACACTGAAGATTGGGCTGAGGCAAATCTATGGATCTGAATATCAAATATTTTATATGAAGCACTAAATAGTGTAACAACGACAATGTAAAATAAAGTGTTTCAAAAATATTTTTTTTACATTCACATAAATTTGCTGTCAATTTCTGTGCTCAACCTAAAGTAAAAAAGGGGGAAGTGATGGATTATAAAAGAAAAAGTGAGCAAAAGAGCTCTAAAATGGAGAGCCTCTCATCACAGCTCAGAATTACAGATCTTGCAAAGTAAAATAAAAAAGGGCTTGGCTACAAAAATAAACACAATAGTCTGGGGAAATGGGGACATGAGAGGACTAAACAACACCTTTAGAGTCTTCATTCAGTCTTCCCTTTTCACTGTGGCTCAAAGTCACAGATAGATAAATGTACAGAAAGAGATGGAGCAAATGACAGGAAGGGAGAAACGAGAGATGGAGGACAGATTGTGAAAAGGGCAGAGGAAGAAATGCCTCATCTTTGATCAAATTTGCAAAAGCTTAGTGGGGAAGAAAAGCTCTCAGAAATATCGATAAACATCCATTTCTGAGCTGTGTTTAGCAGAGAAAAAAGGCAATACAAATACAAATTAATGACATCTGTCCTCATTGCATATGGTGGCAAGCAAGGCCCTTCCATTTAGCCATTTACTTTTCAGTGTAAATGGCAATTTAGTCATCTCTAAATGTCACCTCCTGAAGCTGTGGAGCACTTTAGCCTTGCGTTACAGCTTTAAAAGATTTTTTAAAAGTGCAGTATAGCCCATTCCATTTCTCTTATAGCCAGTTTATAAAAAATGTATTAAATTTCTAAATGGCCTCCACCTCTGTGGAGTGATAAATTCATGTGGTGTTCCTGAAGTATACACATCCAGCCAAAGTATAAATGAAATCAGCAGAAGGTGGAAGTAGTGTGGCTGCTTAGGACCCACTCTTCCTATTGAAGTACATGGGCATAATAGGATGTGTTTTAAGGGGAAAATGATAAAAATGCGGCCTGATATAGCAGAGCTATAGGTTTGCATGGCCTGGCATGTGGAAAGCATATCCAGAGCTGAGCCTTTGCTGGAATCTTTTCACACAAACAACGCAATATGTCTGTAATTGAATAATATTTTCCCTATAAGGGCCGTTTATCTACAGCGATGCCTGCGGGTTGGACCTCTGGAGGATTTCCATGTGTGCAGCAGGCAGCAGTGTTAATGAGATTCATTCACCTCGTTAATGAAGAAAGAGGGTGTGTCTCATTAGAATGCGTCATTGCTTCTTTCATTAAACACAATCATGTAGCCTAATCATGGCTGATTCATTTCTCAGCCCTTTATAGAATCTCTCAAATCATCTGAACAAGTCAGTCCAAGATTTTGATTGCTCAGGGAACCGACGGCCGCTCCCACTCGGTTTCGCGAGTACACAACAAAACGCAGAGCTGCATCTCTAGCAATCTGCACGGTTTTCACTGTAATATAAAGAATTGCCTTGAGGAAGGAGAAAAACAGAGAGTGAAACTATCTCAATTGGTTGCTTCAATATCACAATCATTACAGGCAACAAATTACAGTACGTACATCAGGGTCTTTTTTAGAGATTGAAACCAGCAGCAACATTGATTTAGCTTTCCATCATCTGGGACAGTATTAGCTTTTGTGTGCTCTTTATGTTGAGCAGAATGGATTAGAGCAGCTAATGAGCTCATGGTGGTCAGTATCGCAGTGCGTATGTATCATTTGGCCACAGAGCCAATTCTACAATCAGATTTCATTATAAAATAGACAAGGTTCAAACTAACCTGGTGCAAAAAGAGCTTAAGTTATTTGTAGCAACTATGCCGTAGCCATATGCCCAGTTTTCGAAGTGTGGTCCGTGGCCTGGCAATGTGCATGTCTTTTTTAAATCAATGCAGAAGCTATTTACAGTATGAATGGTGGAAATGTGGTTATGTTTACTACACAAATACTGAAGCATGCGTGATGCTTGCGGTGATTTTCAGCCTCTGCGTCTCAGTATATGATGGCATGAACGCAAAAACTTAATCTCCAGAGCTGCTGTGAGAGTCACTTTGTGAGAATTTTAGTTTAATTTGTGGCCCTGGACCACAAAACCAGTCTTAAGTCGCTGGGGTATATTTTTAGCAATAGCCAAAAAAACATTGTATGGGTCAAAATTATAGATTTTTCTTTTGTGCCAAAAATCATTAGGTTATTATAAAGTAAAGATCAGGTTCCATGAAAATATTTTGTAAATTTCTATAAATATGTCAAAGCTTAATTTTGATTAGTAATATGCTTTGCTAAGAATTAATTTGGACAACTTCAAAGGCAATTTTCTCAGTATTATTTTTTTTTTTTGCACCCTCAGATTCCAGATTTTCAAATAGTTGTAGATTTAAACAAAACAAATAAATGATCAAAATAAAGGGGGGAAAAAAGAAAAGAAAATGTATTTTTTGACTGAAATAAATGTTTTTGTAATTACACAAGTGAACGGTACCCAGTCCTAGTGATAATACACTATTGGATACCAGATTGTATAAAAAAATGTATAGCATGTACAGGGATTTAATATAATGAAACAAACAAAAACATGATTTTTGTATCATTACACCTGTGCAGTCAGATGTGGTTGGCTTGGTAAATGAGAAATCCAAACATGTACACGCTTGATCCCAGTTTCTCTTGGCCACAAAGACTCTGCCATCATTGTCAGCCCACAGGAAACATAAAGGGGGTTCTGTAATCCCTGCACCAGACAGGCCAGGATACAGCGCCAGATCCTGATAAGATTAGGCTGCTGAAGGAGCGAACCGGGCTGAAATTTGAGAGAATTTGTGAAGGGAGCCAGCTCTGACATGTGGCATTGACAGTGCTGCGAGCTCGGCCCAACCCTGGCCCTGTCTCATATGGGACAGGGTCCACTCATAATCAGCGAGAGAATCTTATCAGGCCTGGCTAGCTGCTGGCGGTCTATCCATCTCTCTCTTTCTCTCTCATCCACACGCACACACACAAACAGTCAGGTTGAGCAGGTGGATGGAGGTCATACCATACCTTGTGTGATGTCTGGAGGGGAGGTTGTGGCGATGGTGGTGGTGGTGGTGGTTGTGGGTTTAGGGGTTGTGGTAAGGGCATCTAGATGGAAAAACACAACAAAAAAACATGACATACGGGGAAAAATCAGGAAAAACTAAACCAAACATGATCAAATTAACAACGAGAGACAGGTTTGTGTTGTGTAATATGTGTAGCTTTACTCAACAGATGGTAAATATAGTATTTAGTATATAAACTGTAGATGAATTATCAAGCATTCTGTAACTATTGTACAAAATGAAAAGTCATTACACATGGTAACTGCAAAATGTACTGTGAGGACATATTTTTGTGTGTGTAAACATTTACTGCTAATATAGTGTTTGGGAAATAGAATAAAATAGCATTTAACAGCAATTAAAAGAAACCCAACCAAAATGAAATGATGACATGAGGGAATGATTAGAAATGAAGGAAAACATAAAATGCAGATGGTTATGAATTTAAAATGTCCATGCTAACAAATGACCGTAGCGATGACACACAGAAGGGGTCCTGGCATACATTCTCCTGTTTGTGTATTTTTTTTTTTGCATTTTCACACTTCATTAGCCGCTTTCCCTCCCTACCATCTACTAATGTTGCTTCTGATTTAGCAATTTATGGTGTGGAGTGTTGGACGCAATGCTGATAGAACCCAGTGGCGGTTGTGACTGGCTTAGCGTGTTTGATGTTGGCGAGTTAAAACAGCAAGAGTGTTAGCCAGTCCGGTGCATGGGGTGATAAGGATTTTTCATGGAGAGACAAGCAGGCAAACATTCATGAAATGAGGAATGGGAAAGGAGGGAGAGCCGACATGGGAGCGGAGGGGGAGCCGAGCGATGTTTCTCTGGGAGATAACAAGCGTGAAAAGTGACGAGGCCCACACCACTGTTTGCCCAGCACATCCAGGCAGATACCACTGTGTTAACATCTGTGGTGGGGGAAATTGGTCGGCTGTCTCCCCTCTCCACTTTGTTGTCTGCGCTCCATCAAAAGAGCTTGGTGGGAGCCCAGAAACGCTTCCACTCTCTGATGATAAACATCCAGCAGGATGAAGCGCAGGCAGAAAGGAACTATGCCTCCATCTCCTCTGTTGATACATGGGATCACTCAGAAAATGGCAGCTATGTATTTCATGTCATGTGTTACAGGGCTTTTAACACCACACTAAGCACTTGTTAAGGACACTTTCGGCCCTTAACAGTACATATACAGTACATGTACAGTTATAATACAGTCTCCATCTGTCTGTCCAAATACACACAACACAATATGCAATGTAATATTTTAATGTTGTAAAGCATGTTGCACATTGGATTAACATGTTGACATGACATTTTAAAATGACAAAATGTTGTTTTAGTCAGACCAAAATAGAATTAATTGGAAGTGTATGGAAACGTATTTAGTGTGAAACAATAAAAACTCAGGATTATGTCTACTCTGGGCTAAAGAAAAAAAAAATATGATTGTTTCATTTTATGAGAATTTATTTTTGTACAAAAACATTTTTAGATTTATAGATAAAAAAAACGAAACAAAAAAACAACAACAGCTGAAGAGACTTTTTGACTTATCATCTAATTTAAGTTTTTTTTTTTTTTAATAATTATAAAGCTGGTCCCATTCAGACCTTAAACACATTGCTTTTGACAGTTAAAAAAATTAGTAACATAAAAGGAGAAAAAAAAACTAACAAAAAAAACTTTGACATGGTAATGCTATTTTTACCCTTACCACCTTAACAATTTTAATAGTACTACTAAAATTGGGACATTCACTACCTTTAAAAGCTTGGGATCGGTAAGATTATTAAAAATAAGTTTATATAATGTGTAATGTTTGATCAAAAATAGAGTAAAAACCTTAATATTGTGAAATAATATTACAATCTTAAAAATAATCCAAAGCTACAGTACGCACTTCTGTACTCAGCCCATCTCTGTAAGATATAGGAGCAAATGTGACTGCTTTACTGCACTTTCTGTCAGAAAAGGTACTTTCAAAGATTTGTATGTTTGGCATGCCAATAAAAAACCTTTATGGATCACAGGTTGTCAGTGGTAAGTTGTTACCTGTCTCGAACTACACTGATTCACAAGGCAATCGCAGCTATGTGAGAATTTCTCTCCCAGACACCTTCCAGAAGTGAACAGCCATGTTAATTTCTCCAGCTGGAGATGAAACGGACTGAGTGAACCTGCTAAACTGCGTAGGATTTACTGTAAACACAGTAACGCATCTCTCTGAAAGTACAGGGTCTAAAATGTTTAATATTTTGACACACTTGGTCATCCTTAATATCCTATGGCAAAAAGGGAAAAGAAAACAGCTGACCAAGGAATCTCAGAAAGCAGTCAATCATGGCAAATACATATATAGAGCTATAGACTACATTTGCATAAAATAATGCATGCTGAGCCTGAAAAGCTTAATGCTGTATGAACTAGCAGATACATAAATGTTTAAATAAAGAGAGACAGAGAAACTTAAACCCTACTTAAAACATGTTCGGTTATACTCGGCGGAGGCGCAACTTCACTGGCGCAACTCTGTTATGAACTGTGAATGCCCAACAGATGTTTGAGATCACTGATGTCAATAGCTCATTAAAAACTTGGCAGGCCAAATGGATCTATAACTCACCGCATTTAGAAACAGTCAATTTTTGTATTTTTTTTTAGAGCAATCTTTTTGAAAGGCAAAACGATTCCTCAGAGTATCAGGGCTCATTGACTTTCACAGCGCATACCTGCTATGTCATCCCAGCGTGTGTTTATCACGGCACATTATGAATCCTAGAAATGGGCCGGGGTGTGTGTGTGTGTGTGTGTAGCAGGCTCATTAAACCTGGACCACTACAAAATACTGCCGGTTACACCGATTCCCCAGACTCGCAAAGGCTAACGCTAGGATGAGAACTCATATTTTACTCTCTCCCTTGCTGAGCCACTTGCTAAAATGGCACATCTCCCAAATGAGATGCGGACCAACGCATGAGTGGCTTGCAGAGGCAAGAAAGGGAATCAGGAGAGCGAGGTACGTACGAGGAGCTGACTAGATGAGTACTTTAATCGGCATGGCATTTCCTGGTATGTCCTGGGACTCCTAACGGATAACAGTCATTCAGGAATGACACGGAGAGGGAAAAACACACGTGAGTAATAGTGTGATTAGCAATGGGTGCTCAGGGCTGTTGATTTGCCCATCAGCAACCTTCTGTCATCAAGTAGATTTTCGAGCAAGGGAGGGAGCTTTACCCAAATATTGCAATGTGTATGATTTTTTGGGACTATATAGCAGTTTTAGGCTTTGCCTAAGGCTTTGTCCCATTGGAACGCAAGTATAAACACATACACAACAAATTAAATAGTGGTAGTGGTCACTACACAATGTGTACCACTAGATTTTCTCTAGGTGTTACGTGTAGCAAAAAAATCCACAAAAAAGTAAATAAATAAATGACAAAATGTAAAAATTAGCCTAATATTGCCAATTTCAAGTAAATTGTTATTTTTTGAGGGAAAAACAAAACAGAACAAAACAAAAAATTCAACAAAAATAAGGTGATACTATTAAAAGAGATGCTATTCTAAATGCATAAGCAAATCAAATAAAATCAGAAGCAACACTGTTGTGACTACAGTAGGTGCTACAGTAGTTTGATTTTCTGATTTGGTGGTGGTACTACTTAAAAGTTTAAAAACCACTGCATTAGAAAACAACCTGTTAGGATCTGCGTGATATTTCCAGAGGTGGAAACCATATGCAGAAGCATTTTAATAAGGACATCATATCAATAAATGGCAGAAGTGGCACATTTGCCTTGCTATAGTGTAAATTCAGTTAGAGTGCATTCCTCCTCTATAGACTGCACATTCCTCCTCTCTGTAGAATCAATGAGTGAGAGAGGTGAGTGAACAGTGTAAAATAACAATAAATACCTGCAAATCTGACACTGACAGAAGCACTGAAGCGATCAACACCAATGAAAGGCTAATGAAGGGAGGGCTTAGGAGACGACCCTTGTTAATGACTCTGGCAGACGGGATAAAATGGGTGTGGATGAAAGACTCCTCTGCCTTAGAGCTATGAGAGAGCTTAAAAACAGCACCCATCCAATCTGCCAGCTGAACCATGTTATGAGAATTATGAAATGTTTCTCAATAATTACAAAGCAACTCTACAGTATGAGAACCTTTACAAAATGCAACAAGTGTCTATTTTACAGAACAGAGAGTATCTAGCATTTGTGTGAATGAATGAATTCATTTCAATTACATCATTGAATTAAATGTTGACTATGACCAACTGTATAAATGTATTACGTAGAAAATATTATGTTGTATTATTAGAAGTTTTTTATGTAGTAAATATCTACAGTATATTCACATTTTAATCTATCTACTTTATCTATCTATCTATCCAAAATAATGGTATGCACAGTACACACTGTTTTCTAATTGCACAGTTACTTAATTCACATAAAGTTTAGATAAATTATACATAGTTATGAATTTTTTACATTTTATATCAAAAACTGTCATATAATTCAGTAAGCAAAAATGCAGGATGGTTCAGATAGTCTAGTTTTAGTTTAGCCACGAAAGCCTGCATGTCATTTGCCATGCATTCTTTCATCTTCAGACATCAAGTAAGAAGGTTTTACAGGCAATTCTAATACGGCACATTTGCATGTCTGAATTCACAGATGACTGGATTTTTGAACGGCGGGCTGCCGAGGTCGTGTTTGACAGCATCCGAATTTATCAGGGCAATCTGACTTTTAAATGTGTGCGTCACCACTACGGTGGATTGTAAGGGAAACACTGATGGGGCAAATTGAATGAAAGTGAGCAAGCTTTAAGAATGGGGAGAAGTCATTTATGGCTCCATTATTACAGCACAGGGATTGGATTGGACCCACCATGACAGCAGTGTAGATTGTGTTTTTTTCTCCCCTACATATGTTGAGCTCGCTGGACTGAGACTGGATCTTCTCAAGTTACATGCACTGCTAGGAAGACTGCTGTTCCTCCAGCTGTTCTTTCTCAGTACTCGTCTTGCGCTACACATGTTGTTGGATATAAGGAACAATTAGGTGCCTCAAACAAGTCTGAGGCTTGTCACAAAATCAGGCTGTTTATCAATCTCCATGCAGTGTGATTTCAGCAAGCTGTGTTGTATCCACATTGGTTTATGTGCGAGAGTTGAGGATTTAGGTTTACACTAAAACAAATATCTGTTTATGCTTGCCATTTACACAAACACAGGGGATCCCCTCAGAGGAAGATGAACCGTGGTCCAATGCTTTACTTTGGCTTGTGATCAGATGTGAATTTTTTATTTAAAAATATAAAAAATATAAAAAAAAATTATAATCAAATTAAGACAGATTAAAAAATGTTTTCTTCTGCTGAACACACACAAAAAACAAGATATTTTAAAGAATGTTGATAACCAAACAGTTTTGGTTCCCATTGACTTTTTTTGGACACACAAGGGAAACAAAATCGTTTTAATGTCAACATTTTCTTTTGTGTTCTACAGAAGAGACAAAGTCATACAGGTTTGGGACAACATGATAACATTTTTAGTTTTGTATGAACTATCCCTTTTAAAATGAACTTTTTAAAAATGTCTCAAAATGAATGGTACAAATCAGATTATAACTCTCATGAAAGGTTTACTCTGCAGAAGAGCAATATTTAGCCAATTAAATGTTTAAAGTCAGAGCAAAATTAGAAAAAATGTAAGTACTTTCCCAGGCCTGGAAAACACAATTATGCAATGGGAACCCTAATTCTTGACCCACCAAGTGAACAAAATCATGTTTGTCTTTGGGTTCAGTATGGCACTCTGAGCACAGTTAAAGAAGTGTATTGCCATGATCAATTTCTTGCGGGCGGCTCTGAGTTACCCAAGGAAAACCCTCTAAACATAGAGGAATTGTTACGGAGAGGAAACGTGAGCGAGGGTGACAGGCAGAGGAGGAGTGCGCAATATTAAAGGCCAGGGCTGTGAAGGCAAAGGTAGTCTTTATTAGGTTAGAGGCGCTCTGTAAACTTGTTACAGGCCGGTGTGTTAGATCTCATTCCCCCACAGGGGCATGCTGGGATGGGGGCCCTGGAAAATGTCTCAGGGAATGTATTTTTTCCCCATAACTAGTTTAGTGCCAGCCACCCTCCAAGTGTTCTCCATCACTTAGCTTCACAACAGTCGGGGAACAAACGCATTAGAGAAAAATTGCCTCTGCAGTACATCTGTTCTGGCTGTCTATCGAGGGCTCAGGAAGATCTGCTACCACAAACAGAGAATCTGATATTAACTCTAATGTGTTGAATGCTTTTTTTTTCCTAAGCAACCACTGATAGAAATAATGATAAAATTTAAATTCAAAATGTTAAAGTTGCATTGTTTTGATAAATGGTTGAATAAATAAATAAAATGTACTTTACAAAGTCTTAAAAAATGATTAAAGTTTTTGATTTTAAACTTTTTAAGATTTGAAATATTTTGATTAATAAAAAACAGGGACCCACTTTATATTAAGTGGCCTTAACTACTATTTACTTACATTAAAATAATAATTTAGTACAATGTACTTATTGTATACATACATGTTTTTACATTGTACTTATATTTAAAAAAAAACTACATGTAATTACATCTGTATTTAATTTCTGTAATTATATTTATAATTACACTGTTGACCCATACTTTACACCTTAACCCACCCTTAAACTTACCCATACCTCCAACCCTCTCCCTAACCTTACCCCTATCCCAGCTCAATAGCAGCAAAAGTGTTTTACAATACAATATGAACACAATAAGTACATTGTACTTATTTTTTTTATGTAAGTACATAGTAGTTAAGGCCACCTAAATGTGTTAAGTCAGAGGGCCTACTTTCCAGTCCTCTGGCTGTCTCCATGGGGGTGCCTCAGGGATCAATTCTAGGGCCGACTCTATTTTCTGTATATATTAATGACGTTGCTCTTGCTGCAGGTGATTCTTTGATCCACCTCTATGCAGACGACACCATCCTTTATACGCCTGGCCCGTCGTTGGACACTGTGTTAAAAAATCTTCAAGAGAGTTTTAATAATATACAGCATTCATTACGTTCCCTTCAACCGCTTTTAAATTTGACCAAAACTAAATGTATGTTTTTTAACTGATCTCGCACTGTACCTACCTGCCCATTAAGCATCACCACACTAGATGGGTCTGCTATAGAACAGGTAGACAAGTACAAATACCTAGGGGTTTGGTTAGACTCGTCTCTTTCTTTCCAGACCCACATTAATCAGCTCCAAACTAAAATTGGCTTCTTATTCCGTAATAAATCCTCTCTTACTTTTCCAGCAAAACTCGCTCTCGTGAAAATGACCATCCTTCCGATTATTGACTACGGTGATATTATTTACAGAATTGCTTCAAACTCTCTCCTTAGTAAACTAGATGTTGTATATCATACTGCCATCCGTTTTGTCACCAATGCTCCATATAATACCCACCATTGCGACCTCTATAGTTTAATCGGCTGGCCTTCATTACAGACCCGACGTCAAAAACATTGGTATCATTTCATCTATAAATGCCTACTGTGTAAAACCCCACCTTATCTAAGATCACTAATCTCTAGAGCTACCCCCTTTATGAACCTTCGTTCAAGCAGGTATATCACTTTGACTGCTACTAAAGCCGTACCTCCTTTGGTCGTCTTTCTTTCCAGTTCTCCGCTGTTAACGACTGGAATACACTTCAAAAATCTCTGAAGCTTGAATCCATTGTCCCGTTATCCACATTCAAATTATTATTAGCAAACACATTGTCAGACCATTGTACATGCTAATCCCAGCTCACACTTTAGTCATTAATATATGTGTTTGTACATTTTAATATACCATGGCAGTCTTTGTCTGTTTGATCTGATGTTTGATCTGTTTTGTCTTGTAATTTCATGTGTAACTTTTGTACCTCGACACTTTTATCTTGGCCAGATAAAAGTGTCAGAAAAAAATCTAATTTAATGTTCAAAATCTTTTGAATTTTGTAGGTAATAAAGAGGCTTATCTAAACCTTTGGAGCATTAATCATGCATACAAGTCTCAATTTGATCAGTCCATCTGAGTCTCTTTGCTTTAATCATATGCTTTAAACTCTATATTTACCCACCCTCATGATCTTTTCCTATGAAAGCTGCTCTTGAAACAACTAAATGCATGGTGATCGCTGGCAGTCAAATTTAAACTGCAATTTCACAATTGAAAAGAAAAGTATAACCCTATATTCTATATCTGGAGTTTAGTTCTTACACTTACTGTATATAGCGCACTTAACTGTTTTTGTTCCCCTGTCATCTGGGCACTAAGTAAGCCAGGACCACCAGTGGTGCCCATCAGATATTTCCATGAGCCAGCTGAATGGTTGGGATGATGTTGACATGTGATGGAACGCCGCTACTTGACAGGTTGCATCTAAATCTGCAGATTTATTATTATATAGGAGTACTTAAAGTGATAACTACCCTTATAGTGGTTACATAAGGCCATGCATGAATAGCTTCACAATTACCCTTCCAATATGCCATTCATTGCATACGCTGGCTGTATGAAAACGTGTTCTTAGTGAGACAGCTTGCTAAACGCTCATTTTGCCTTCCCTTTAACATCTCTGTAAAGTAGAGCGTTTAATTGAACAGTGCCTCGACAGAATGCCGTAATATGCAAAGTATGTGAGGAGCGCTGTAGGTCTTGCTGAATGTGTCAAGGCCACTGTGTTTGTAATTCGCAGATGTCATCCTATTAATCTGAGGGAGAATAATTATAAGACTATAGAGCACCCAGATGTCTCCAACGCCTGTCTTTATGAGCGCACATTTATGTGTGTGTTGAATACATTTGAGTGCCACTATGTTAACACAACAAAGATGCATGATGCTAGATTAAATGGTGACAGCCCTGTCCAGCAGACCCATTTCTGCATTAGCAAATCTAATGTCAGATCCGAGGTTGAATTGTGTAGATATTAAAAGCAGCATCATATGCAAAAATCATAAAACGTCCTGATAGAGTGTGTTATATTCAAGGCAGTTTTTTTTTTATAGAGGAGGGATTTGAGCTCTCGAAGCACCATACGTGCCTGTGTCACTCTCTCTTCTATTCTGTTGGTTCAACTGTCATGAATTTCTCATGGAAGGACTGCCAAGCTGCTCATGGGAGAAACGTGTGAAAAGCCTGTCGCAATTACTGGCGCATTTGCACTTCGTGCTGGGGCAAGTTTTTGGAACATGCACAACCTGGGCGAAGCCAAGTTTTTGTGGCGACCCACCAACAACATACAATGTTCCCACACACGCACACATAAACAAAAAAAAGTTTGCCTTCTTATACACAGTATCGTTAAAATGAGAGTGAATCTGAATCAGCTGGGGTTTGCCTCCCTTGCTACTGACAAACTGTATATCTGTTCACTAAAAGATCCTACTTGCAACACATTTTAAAATAGCTCTGAGTCCATTGTTGTGCTCTGAAAATGGAGGACAGCAATTTCCCCACAGGCTTAGTGCAGCAAAAGATATCAGAAGTAAATTCCAAGAGGAAAATGGTCAGATTAGAACGTCTCCTAAAGGAAAGGAAATGTCATTGAGATCAATGTAACTGACCCATGATTTAGATGGAGTGGTGGTGTGGGTGAAAGAGGAAGAGGTTGGAGTGACATAACTACTCGGTCACTTTGAACTTACCGCGTACATAAAGGATGTAGTCAGCGTACGTTTCGCCCACAGAATTGGATGCCACACACCGGTAAGTGCCGTTGTAAGACTTGTTGAGGTTTCCGATGTAGAGATCTGAGCCGGTGATAACCGCGTGAGATGGCACGTCATCATCCACCTTCACCCAATTCACCTGATGAGGCCTGGATGGAGACACAGAGCAGAATTGCCTTTGCTTTAGAGTTGTATAGCAAGACCGTACAGTCTTTTCTGGCCAAGGGACCTCTTACTTGGACAAAGAAGTTGTATATATATATATATAAAACACTTTAGCATGAACAACTGGAAAAAGCATGGCAACTTTTTTTATTTGTATTTTTTTTTAAACAAATTGTAGTGAACAGCAGTCAAGATGGGAAACCCCCTTTACACACAATGGGAAGTTCATTTTGATGTGATCAGGCTTTTGTGGACAATGAAGGATGACTTTTGCTTAAGACAAACAACACTAATTCTTGTGGAGGTGGGGGGGGGGGTTAATATTTACATACACTAAACCCCTTCAGGAACTGCTTTGTTCACACTTACTCTTATTAATGTATGAATGATCATAAATTCGAGAAACAAGTTTTGCCATGTGGAAAGTTTTGACATGCATTCACACTTAATGGACACAAAATTGATAAAACCTTCGTCATATCTATTTACAGAACTGTATATACTTGATGAGTGCTGTTTGTGATACAAAAATGTATGCAACCTTACCTATTAAGGTATGAATGCATGGATCAATGTTCAGCATTAACCATTGATGTTTGGTCTTCATATTTTCAGCACAATGTGTAGGTTAAACAGGAAATGTGGACTTTAAGCTAAGCAAATAAACCTCAAGCAAGCATCGGCCACTTGCTGTTCTGGTATTCAAAGGAGAAACAAAGTTCTGAAAGAAGTGAATTTGGGAAGTTTGGAAACAGCAACAGCAACAACTACCACAAGATTAGTGCCCCCATCTTCTGTAACAGCTTCAAAATCTTCTTTTGGACCTTTTGTCCAGGTCTTCTGTACAGACTTCAGAACCTTCACCTCCAAGGCACCTCCATCTGTGTGTTTCCAGACCAAGGACCTTTTTGGTGCTCCGGAGTTTATCGTTCACCAGTGCTTCATGTTCAAGATGTCATAAATATCATAAATATCACTGTGTCCAAACCTCTTTCCAGAGATTATTGGCATTAGTGTGTAATGTCAGTATATGATCATCTAATCTGAAATAGATTTTATATAACTGATGTCAGTTAATTACAAAAAATCTTTCGATTTATTTGTTGAATCTAGAATAAGGTTTACCTTATTACTTCCAAGGAAATTTCAGTTTATCTTTTCATAAGATAACGCGCAATGTCCATAGTAACACCAAACTCAAATCACTTGCATTTATCAATCTTCTGCACTTTATCCATTCATTTAGTAGCTATTAGTAGCTCTTATCTATCCCTTTGTTAATAAAACCCATTTGATGACACTTGTGTTTTCCTTGTGCTGATAATTCAGTAAGAGGCTCTACAAGTGAACAATTCTCTAAAACCCTTCAGATGAATTTATGTCCTTCTTATTTATTCAACAAACTTCGATGATTGTTCTTTATTGTCAAGGCGAAATTCCTTGGCTGGTGCCCTAAAAAACAGTGTTACCAAAACGAAATATTAATATTTCAGCCCAAAGCCATTGCACTGGAGGTGCTACTTAGATCGAAATTCACTACATTTAGTGGTGCCCCGTGTGAGGCTATCCAAAATTTATATCACTAAAGATTTTAAAAATCCCAAGTATTTATTGATCAAATGTGTGGGACATTCCCAACAAATTGTGTAGCAGTCTGGGAGCTTATATACATGATTAAATTTTTTTTTTTTTAGAAGTATAAATTGCTGAGCATCGTGACTCTCATAAGTGTTAAGTCCAGTAAATTAGACTTTTGGTTTTTGTATGCAATATGTTTACCTGTAAAAATGTGCTAAAAGCAGCCATGGCCATAACCTCAGAAAAAATGAATTAGTTGCGGTCAGTTACACAGATTGTGGGATTCAACCAATGTCGGAGCCTATGGCATTGGCAAATGAACTACATTTTGGCAAAGTAACAAAAAAGCAAAAGGCTGTGATTTTCTCTTGTCTGCCTCAATTAACTGCCAACGCGAGCTATCTCCTTTTGTTCTCTAAACACCTGAGCTGGGCACACAACAGCCTATTCTACTTTCACAGTGATGAGCAGAATGAGCTAAACCCACTGTGGAAAAATAAAAGAGCCTCTAAACTCTGCTTGGTTCTCACAAGTTTCAATGGAACTGCTGCAGTGTAGTTATTTCCCAAGAGCATCTGAGGAGGCATTTTCCCTTGTTGTTCTCGTTTTTGTGTCAGTGTTTAAACTTGTTACCATCCTGTTTAAAAGGGGAGAGTGAAAAAAAAAAAACCTTCACAGCTTCGAAACAAAGGACTGGTTCGCATTCAATAGCAGTTGATCCTCAGCCTCTGAGGACAGAAAAACAACATTTGATGGCGAGCAGCGAGTGTGGAATCTCAAAGAGTCTCAATCTGAGGTTAAATATAAATGCGTAGCATAAAGATGCAGACGTTCCTGATATGGAAAGGGAGAAATGACCTAGAAAAAGTGCCTTATTGAGAGGAAGGCATGGGGAAAAACACACAGTGGAGGGGCTGCAGAGAACCTGGCATGAGGTGGAGAATACAAATGGGATGGCAAGCCAAGCCCTGCACTGTCTGACAGTAGTGACTGCAACCCCTCTCTAAGCTTTAATGAAAATGACTTCCAATTTTCTGCTCACTGTATTGATTGTTTTTTCTTCTTTATTAAATTAATTTGGGTGGCGCCTCGTCTGCTTGCAGCACTTCAGTTTGGGGATGTTATGGGGCTTGTTGAATGTGAAAACACTGGTATGGCTTTTATTACAACTCACTTTAGGCTCATGTGCAATGACCACAGAAAATATTTGGACACATTTGTACATGTAAAAATGTATTAATTTCACTGCATTAGATATCAAACCAACCAATTTGTAACAATAAATAAAGAAATAAAATTATATTTTGGGGCAAAATAATAATAATTAAAAAAAAAAAAAAAAAAAAAAAAAAAAAAAAATATATATATATATATATATATATATATATATATATATATTTGAGCCACTGTATATTTTTCAACTTTTTTTGTGGCAAATTTTAAATAATGTCACACATTCAATTGCTATGAATTTTTTCTCATGGCCTAAATCTAATTCTGAAAATGTTTTTTTTATTTAATTAAGTACTCTACTAAATTTAAATACATTATTTTTTTTATTTATTTAAATATAAATACGTTATTCATTTTATGTTGTATGCCAGATAAAGCAATCAATGGTCAAAAGTAAAAAGCCAAAAAAATATTGTGGCCCATGTGTACAATCAAATTCAGCTGAGATTTTGCCCAGCATCCTTCTCATTTTCATTGCATAGGCAAACTAAATTAAAACTCATATATCAAGACTAAAATATATATATATTTTTTTTATTAAATGGCTTAAAATCCAATTAAGCAATATCACAAAAAACCTTGGAATGCAGCTTGTCCAATTAGATCAGGACCAGAAATGTTGTATAATTAATTCCACTAAATGCTTTGTGATGGCACTCACAAGTTTGCCTATGGGTTTTGGTAGAGGTCTGTTCTTATTGTGGATGAAAGCCCATGACCCAGACTTATCCATATCAGAACAAACCATAAAATTTGAAAAGTTGCCAATATTGTCAGAAATGGAACACACAGGAGAGAGAGGCGTCTTACTGTGGTTTGCCTTTAGCCTGACATTTCAGTTCCAGATTCTCGCCCTCTCTAATCAGGCCCTGCGGAAACTCCACCTTGATCGTCACCTCAGGTTTATCTGTGGAGGAGAAAAGCAAAGCACATCAGCGTCTTGTGCCCTTGGGCTGCATGAAACTTTAAACAGCCTTGGCTTTGTTCAACACTTATTGGATTGTTCTCAGTCATTTGATTTCTCATTTGATTTCTCATTTCATGTCTCTTCAGCATTACCATTGTTTGATAAAAAATGTGTGCATGCTTTATTTTTCTATTAACATTTAGAGTCATTTAAACATAATCGATACACCCTGATGTTTGCCGAAGTCATGACATCACCAATGTCCATATTCAGGCAGTTTCAGCATTGACCTTTCTGCTCCATAAGTACTGCCCTTTCTCATATCTATTAAAACGACTGGCCGCTCAATGGTTCTATTCTCCAGTGACTGGCAGTAGGTTGCCCACTGGCTTTTTGCACCTTGCGTCAGCCTTGCCTCTCAGCCGTAGCTGCTACATTCAGCATGAAATGTGCTCTTCTCCTTGGCAAGTCTCAGTTCTTTTCCAGTTCAGCTGGGATTAGACTTCCTGCTGTGTTTCTACAGTGCAGCAGAAGGAGTGACATTCAACACTGACGTCGGACACAAAACTAACGCTCTCTCACGTCAAAGTATCCAGCACTGTGTGTCCCGACACCATCGGAGGGTAGGATCTGACATACAGATTCACATGGGCCAGTCACTTGCTCCACATTTGTGTAAACTCCTTGCATAACCGTTTTACACCTGTGTGTCCATTTCTGTTGTCTAATAGGATTTTTCGGTCTGTCTGGCGGTCTAATGACATGATGAAACTTAATGGCACACAGCTTATGTAAAAAAAATCTTAGAAAACAAGTCTGTCGCACTGCTGCTTTTGTAGAATGTTTCTAATATTAGGTAAATAGTAAATAGGTTCCTGTTTTCCAGGTAGTGTTTCTACATATAGGCACATGACAAAAACAAGAAACTACTACCTTTTTGTTGCACTGATTGCAAATGAGTGCAGCAAGAAAATAAACCATAAAAGACATGAAGAGCAGACAAAAAACACTGAAAGGCAAGAAATTGTTACAGGCCTTTCATTAGGCATAATGTATACAAGGAACATCAGTTAGGTGTGCCAAATAAAAAGGGGGGGAAAGTAAATAAACAAAGGAAAAAAATAATCAGTCTGCACAGCCATTGCCAAAAGTAATTCTATTATAAGACATATAGGACAATCAGTGACCATACCAGCACCATTAACCCCTCTTGTAGTGAACTCAGAACTGACACTATTAACTTTCTTGGTCTCATTGTGAATAATTCAACGCTCTCAGTTCATTTTCTTCCTCTGCAACTCTTTCTGTGCTGTTGACATCATTTACTCTCCTTCATGTCATTCCAACACTGTATGACTTTCTTTCTTCTGTGGAACACAAAAGAAGATCTTTAGATATTTAAAACTCTTTTTGGCCATACAACAAAAGTCAGTGGGGTCCGAACAACAGTCAGTTGGACCCCATTGATTTCCACTGTATGGACAAAAATAGTTTTTTTTTTTTTTACAAAATGTAAAAGAAAGCCATTCATACAGGTTTGAAATGTAAATGACAACATATTTTTCATTTTTTAATGGACTATCCCTTTAAAGTTCCCAAGATTCATATGAGGCCATGGTGTGCTTGCCAAACCCACCACGGTTATGTAAGTGGACTCCACATGAGATGCGTGCTCTGTGGTTCCTGCTGTTTCCTTGGAGGTATTCATCCTCTCAAACTGACAGGTTGTAATGGCTGAGCTATGCCTTTCCAGTCCTACGCTCCATTCCAGTGCTGGCTGGCATCCAGCCCTCTAGTATCTCAAAGGAACTCAAATCTAATATTCTCCCAGTAATAGAGCTTGAAGTGGCGTTGCACAGATGCTTATGCGACAGCGCCGTGTGTACATTCCACGGACATGAGGGAGATATTAGAACTGCTCCCATATGCAACTTTAATGACATCATTCACTCACTTTGACAAACAATGTGGGTTAAACAGTAGACATGCACTGATAGATGAAAGAGTGGGTTTGTAATGTAAATAGTCCAGAGTCATTAGTATGCATGAATCAGGATAAGCAGTAGAACTTGCGTTGGAGGCAGGTCATGCATAAGGGTCAAGGAATTTACAAAAAATCCACACACAGAGATTTCCCTGAGTGTCCCCGTGGATTCAAAGGGAGAAAGATTCGTTCGCTGAAATCATGTCAAAGCCGCCCACAGTAACCCCCAGATTCCACTCTTTCAATTTGACCGGCTCTTACAGCACTTTGAATAGACTGGATGCTGAGTGAACGGTGACTTCACTTTGACCCACAAATTTCAAACTTGGATTTTAAAGTGCAAGACTGAAAAAAAAAACAAGATTGACAAGATTTATCACATTATTTCAGGGCTGACGTTTCAACTGGCTTTTGGGTAATCGCTAAATTTGTTGAGTGCTGTGTCCACTTAAAGCTTTCCTGTTTGACCTCTTCTATCAACAAAACGTGATCTGTTGGCCTTCCATCTGTCCAAATTACACCTTGTCAGAGCTAATATTGCTGTGTCCATGATGGACAGCCTGGTCTAAAGCGAGAGAGAGAGAGAGCGGCCCGCTCAGAAGTTCTGTAAGAGGAATATCCACCTGTTTGTCTCTGCTCTATGGAGACTCCTTCCATTTCTCCCCTTGTCATCTTCAAACTCTTCGCATGAAAGGCTCTGAGTGAAAGTTTCTTGCTTTGAAGCTTCCCCTGCATCAGTTCCTTTCCAAAGCACGCTCTCTCTTTCTCTCTCTCTCTTCTGGGCACACAAGCACTAAATCCACGGAAAACACCGGCCTCCAGTTTCTGTCTAGCTGCTGTGCCTGACAGAAAAGGTCACTCTAATTCTAATAACACAATTATTGACACGAGATATTGTAGTGATTTCATACCACTGCCAGCATGGCGCGTTTCATTTCCCTCAAGCTGCAGAACTGCAATATCAATATTTCTGGCTTATTTAATATCCACAGCGATGGTTTTCTATTTTCTTTTGTAAAAATGAACTCCATTAAGGCTGCTTCACTCAATGATTTTTAACACTGATTGTTTTCCCAGTTTCAGCAGCACAATTTGAAATAAGTGTGAGTCAGATAATGACTCGTGCAGCAGCTCTCCCCAGAGCATGACAAAGGCTGGCCGTGAGCACGAAATCCAGTTAAATAGCATAGACAAAATGGTTTTACAACCCTCTACATTGCAAGTAAATCTTCACTCTGGGTGACTAAATGATGTCTAATACTAGCCAATGGCTAATAAATTCTCAGATTTTACTCGCCAGTGTGTGAATGGGAGGCTAAGTTAAGCACAGATATATTTTCACTCGCCGAACAATCTGTGACTGAGCGCTTGAGAGTTTCACTCTCTGTCAAGCGATCTGTGCTATTTTTCATCTCAATGGATGTGCAGCGTACCTGTGTTTAACGTACCATAAACTCTAATGTGAAGGCACAAGACTCTCTGTCGCTTTGTTTCACACACGCAGAGAGAGAGAGAATTGACGCACTACATGTAAACGATATTCTTTGTTGTATTTCCCTGTCAAAATAACCGCGTTCCTTTGAAATTCTTAAACTTTTAAGAAATGCTGAGTTTTGTGGGCGGAACTAATGTGCACACACGGAAATCTCATTGGCTGGCGCTCATCTATTATCCTCCCTGTTTTGATTTCAGCAAATTAGTTTGAGTGAACACACACAACCTGATTAATATTCATGAATTCAGTAGCTCATTAATTATTAGTGCATTTTATATTGTTCTTATTTGTAGAATTCTTAACATTATCTTATCAGTATTTGTTTTGTTTTCCCAATTTTTTTTTTTTTTACAGAAACACTGAATGACCGCAAAAAAAAAAAAACACCACCAGCCAGAAGTTCAGTTAAAATGACTAATTTGCATTCATACATGGTTATCAAGTTTTAATTGTAATTACTAAAGTTCTATCATTAAATAAAATTGTTTATAATATTATAATGCTTGACTGACTGATGTTAAGAGTGTACTTTCAGATATGTAAAAAAACTGCCATTTTACAAACATTATATATATATATATATATATATATATATAAAACACATTTACCAGTCTGCCAAGTAAACTAAATATTTTACTGGCCAATGGCGATTCAATTGCCAAGGTGTTCGTAGAGGGTTGTTTTACATTGTTTCTGCTCAAAGTTGGGTACAAGGGCCCAAATATCCTGCAGTTTTTGGAGAAGTGTTGCCTTTGGTAGATAAAGCGCTTTCTGGTGATCTTCTAAACCCTGTGACAGGCAAGGTTAACCTCAAGTAGAATATGCTTAAGGATCAGAGTAAATCATAGTTAAAAATCATATCTGAATCCGTATCACAGAAGACAGTGCCCAAGGCTCTCCTCCAATCAGAGGCACACTCTCTGTGTCATGACTGAATTACCCAAGCGCAAAAACATGCTTAATCTTTCTTCAAAAGCCAGTTGACATGGCGGGGCTAATATCTGCTCTCACAAGGAAAAGGATAGACCTGACTGATTTCTAACACAAGGACAAAGTTAACAAGAAAAATCCATTCAACTCTTAAGAAAAAAAGAGAGAAAAAAACATACCTTTACCTAGTCAAAAATATATCATTAATATATTTACATAATTAATCATGTTACCACTAACAATACTAATTATATATGTATATATTGAAAAAGCTGTCACACATCCTCTGCTACCTCACATTGTACTTCTACAAAATAGCATAATAAAGATTTAACTTTTAATATACTGTATTTAAATGACTAATATTTACATAATATAATATTAATATTTAACTCAATAATAATGGGTAATTCTACAACTATATTTAGAATGCCGTATATTTAAAATGCTACCATCCTCTGTTCATTCACATAGTACTTCAAAAAATAAATTAAAACAAAGGACAACATTAAATTTTTAATATAGGTGTGGAATTACTAATTATATATATATATATATATAATTATATATATAATTAGTAATTCCACACCTATATTAAAAATGTAATGTTGTGCTTTGCTCACTCACACTATAGTTCAGAAAATAAATAAATACAATAAACAATAAAAACACCTTAATCTTCACAAAGATAGATTAGACATATATTTTAGTTCAAAGATAGTAATTCTATATCTGTATATTAAAATGCTGCCAAGCTGTCCTCAGCCCACTCACAATGTACTTCATCTACATCTATCCAAACATGACATATCTTAAAATATATTTAAAATACTAATAGTTATTATTCACATAATATAATATTTATATTTAATTTAATGAATGCATTTATATATATATACTAAATTAAATGTATCATTTTGAACATATTTAAATATCTAAATAAAAATTTATATTAACAAAATATTATATACTGTATCTATATATTTTTTATAACAGTAATTCTATAACTCGGCTCACTCACATTGTACTTCCAGGTACTTCTGCGTCTGGAAGTCCTTGACAGCTGGATGGTCGACAATGCAAACCACAGGAACTCCATCATCCTCTCTCATGACAGTAAACCTCAGCCAGCTAGTCACAGTGAACATCCTGTCAGATGTGGTCTCCATTTTTGATTTGCCTGTGAGAGACAGAAACCAATCAGAGACACAGAATTGAAAACGAATCACTTTCATTATCATCTCTGTCAAGAAACCATGGGTGGCTAAATGTACTGAAGGCCACAGTATATGTTACATCTTGTGAGCCGAATAACAAAGTAGATCCCCTAACGACTTGCACATATGTGACATATGGAGGCTCACTGTAGCTTATCGATGACATGTGTACAGTAAATGGCCCCTGCAGCTTCACCTGAAATGTGACCATATGAGAGGGGCCATATGGCTTAAAAACAGCCCCAAATCACTTCCTTTTGAGGCTTGTTATGCAGCTGTCACTCATTGGCAACTGTGTGGGCTGTAATGGTGTGTTTGTGCTTTATGAAGTGAGATATAATGGCTGTAGTGGATGCCTCTGACCCGCAGCCCTCCTCAGCAGCATCAAGTGGGCATGAAGAACACAAAAGACTCAAAATCATTGTGCGGCTCTAGATAATAGTCTCGCAGCACCGCATAGACCTCCATTACTCAATTACTGCTCTGGCCTTGTGGAGAGAAACAGGCATAGGTGGAAAGAGAGAAAGGAGGAGACAAAGGGTGAGCGAGAACGTAACAGAGAGAGGACCTATTGTCCTGTTGTGTTTTTGTAAAGAAAAAATAATCCACTTGACCATTCAAAAATTAATTAGATGTTGTAGCGACAGGCTAAAAGAAAAGAAACCAAAAAATGTGAGTTTAATGGAGGGTACCACCAACGTCAATTTATTATAAGCGAGTATAATGAAAAAAGTCGCCTTTATATTATTCTCATATTTATTCCTGTGGAACATAATAGAACATATTTTTGTACATACAAAACTGTTTTGGACCCCATTCAATTTCATCACATGGATAAAGCCAGTTCTTCGTTCTTTAAAAAGCTTTTGCTTAAAGGGTTCACCAAAAAATAAAAATTCTGTCATCATTTACTCACCCTCATGTCATTCCAAACCTGTATGAGTTGCTTTCTTATGTTGAACATAAATGAAGATATTTTGAAGATTGCTGGTAATCAAACAGTTCCCATTGACTTCCATAGAAGGAAAATAAATACTGTGGAAGTCAATGGGAACCACCAACTGTTTGATTTCCAGAAAAAATTTTTTTGGGTGAACTATGCCTTTAAGACGGTTTGGAACAACATGATGGCAAATGGTGAACTGCTGTCTGAAAATCTCAATTTCTCATGGAAAATTGACTCTGGACGTCTCTCTTTTTTTTCTTTTTTTCTGACAATTCCTTGTCTTGAGCATTCATTCGTTCTGCATTCCGCATTATCAGCAGTGAATGGATATTCAGACAATCATATCTCAGAAAAATGAAGACACAGAGCTCATTGAGAGCCCAGAAGCACGTCTATATTCTCCCTCACAATGGCACAGTCACTGCTGATAAAGAGATAATCACAGGTCAATCACTGTCATTCAGACATTTCTTCATTTCAATAACATCTCCCTTTTTGATATGCAAAGGAGCACTGATTAGTCCCGATCTGCAGCGATACAGTGGGCTGAATATCAAAAAAGATCCTGTCCCTAATGAATTCACGGTTTCTTCACATTTTTCGCTCTCGATAATTCATTCCTATTTTTTCCTATTATCCAACACCTTCCAATGGAAAGACACTCCCTGGAAGAGGGCAGTCTGGAGATCTGGGGCCAAAATGAGTATTTAGCAAACTTCCTTAGAGCCATTAAAAATGCTGAATCGTGCCATTGTGTTTCAGCTAAGCTTAGTGGGCTAATTGAAATGAGATTATATTTTTAAGCAATGACACAATGAGCAGGCCAGACGTCGTCTGACAGGAGGAAATTAACAACTCATTGTTTCCTGACGTTCATTCAGCTAGACTTATGAGACAGGTGTGTGTCAACAATGGAGCAGGATGTAAAACAGAAGTACTAAGCACAGCACAACACACAGATAAGACTGGGAAGGTTGTGGATGTGTGAGTGTGATGGGAGAATGAGGCGGAACATGATTGGGGCGGCTGAGTTTACATTCCTGGGCTGTATGGGTGTAACCTTTAAATGATATTTAAAAAAGCTTGATTATCCTAGAGGTAATTAGGCTGAATGATGAGGACATTTAATTAAAAATAAATCCAAAGGCGCTGGGGCCAAAAGCAATTTCCAGGCAGTGAGTACCGGCATTGCACCACCGGTGTCAGGAAAGGGGTCCATCGAATTCTTCAATCGCTTTCTCTTCCTCCATTCAAACCTTTCCGTTATACAAGAACAGAATATTCATGTCCTGCTGTCCATCTCACTGAGGCGAACCCGTCCATCTTTTGCGCTACAATTGTCCAACTGTCCAATAATACTGTATATTGATGTTACATAAACACAAAACACCCAGTGACAAATGAACAGAAAAATGCTGTGTATTAGCTGCCGAAACTCCCAGTGGAGAGAAACGGAGACCCCTGACTGAGCTTATCGCTAATTACCAAATGAACACAATCATCCAGGACTGCAATTTAGCCGTCTCATTTTGGCTAGCTGTTATTAGGACAGCTTATGCAGTAATTCGTACATATGCAAATTGCCTGTGTCTAAACAGCTGTGGGCTAAAGGTACGGCCTCTCGCTCACCCATACGGACCATGATGGAAAATGAGCCAAGTTTCTGTGAGGAGTATTCAGGTAAGCAGATGATGAAAAGAAGGTGGTGACTCATGACTTTTGTAAAAATTTCACAAGACTTCCCAAGATCAACTTTACACTACAGATTGTAGAGAAGAGGTATATCAAATGATACGCATACACTCTATCAATCAAAATATATAATATTTATACTACAGAAATTACTATTGAAAAGTTTTGGGTTGTTAAGATTATCTTGTGCTTACCAGGGCTGCATTTATTTAATCAAAGATACAAATGGTAATAATGTGAAATATTATCACAATTTTAAAATGACTGTTTTCTATTTTAATATGTGATGGCAATGCTACTACTACAATCTTCAGTGTTTGAAGATTGTATCATTAAGGATCATTAAAATGATCCTTCAGAAATCATTTTAATATGCTGATATTATTATTAGTGCTGAAAACAGTTGTGCTGCTTAATATTTTTGTGAGAACTGTGATGTTTCTTTTCAGGATTCACTGATAATAATTTATGTACAATAAATTTTGTTTTGTAACATTATAAATGTCTTTAACCACATCAACTCTGGGGACCCACCGGTGGGTCCAATATTGCATATGCCTAATTCTCAAAAAATCAAAATAACAGCTCAAGTGGTTAAAGTAAATTTTGATTAATTTAATGTGTCTTTGCTGAATACAATCTTTAATAATAATAATAAAACAAAAAATGTTCCCAAACTTTTGAATGGTAGTCTACATTAATTACCTGCAAAGCATTACACTATATCAATGTAACAATGTTTGTTTCTGGTATTAATGCAAGTTGTTATTAAGTGTTTGTCTTTTTAATACATAAAGTCTCAGATGAAAAACTCACTCTGTGGGATGCCAGGTAAAGTGAAAACGAACTTGGTAAACACATGGTTTGTTTGTGTGTACTCAATGTGGCTTGACCCACCCTGCAGCTCTTTGTTTCCTTTCATCCATCTGATCGTTGCAGCGGGTTTGCTGCCCATGGAGGTGCAGGTTATCTCTGTCTCGTTGCCCTCTCTGACGATATCCTCGCGGGACTCTATGATTGGGTTTCCTGGTGGGACTAAGAGAGGATAGACAGATTTTACAAGGCAGTCTGTAAATCAAGCACTACTTGAGTCACATGTAGCCCATGGTGCACTGATAGCCAATGCAGTCGCTAACACTGAGGGATGGACACGTCATAGAAGATAAAGAGGTGAGTGTATTCATTCTCTTTTACAAAAGACTTAAAGGAGTGTATCCTGACAAAATGTCTACTCTGATGAGACACGGATAACTTCACTGTGAATAGTGGCGAAACATCTTGCGTAACAGAAACCAACACATCCAGCAGCATGGAATAAATCTGCTAGAACATTGTACACTGACCTGAATAATTGGGAATGTTCATAGCCATATTGTAACACACATCTCTAAAAGCTTTCCTTTTTATTTTGGTGCACAGTTGGATATGCCGTTATAACAGTGTTTTCAAAAGACATGCTCACTTTCAGTGGTCCTTACTTCCAGGAGGGTCACAACATCTAAAATGCTTACCTCACGGGGAAAGTCGTGGCCTAATGGTTAGAGAGTCGGACTCCCAATCGAAAGTTCGAGTCCCGGGCCGGCAGGAATTGTGGGTGGGGGGAGTGCATGTACAGTTCTCTCTCCACCTTCAATACCACGACTTAGGTGCCCTTGAGCAAGGCATCAAACCCCCAACTGCTCCCCGGGCGCCGCAGCATAAATGGCTGCCCACTGCTCCGGGTGTGTGCTCACAGTGTGTGTGTGTGTGTTCACTGCTCACATTTAGCATGCTCTCTACAATCCCACACCCTCAATACCCACCCGCACTAAACTCTGCTCTCAAAACGGAATAATCACTTTTAAGTGCGGGGGATTTTTCCATGGAGTTATGTCAAGACGCAGAATGCAGCAAAGCGTTCACATGTACACAAAGACACACACGCAGAAACACATAAACAATAATTCGACTGAATGGCTCCACCATGCAGCTGAGTCCTCAAAGGAAGTAGCAGGTGAAGGGTTTGTTGAGTTTTTAGAGGGCTTTCACCAGCTCCTCCAAACAGCAGTAAAAGCGTGTGTGCACACATGTGGTGTAACGGCTCCGTTCTGAAATATGAATGACTCTGCGCTCAGGATCTGACTTGGCCACGTCTCTGGCCTTCTGTTAGGTGAAGATGAATGGCTATATCTTGATTCTATACTGCTGCAGCATCTCACAAAAGCTGCTCCACTCTGGTGATTGATCATAAAAGGATTTCTCAAGAAACAAAGAAGCCCTATGTGTGTGTGTCTGTGGGTGTTTGTTTTTGTACTGCAGTACATATGTACTACCATACAATAAGCTGGCGATCAGTGAGACTTGTAATGTTTTTTAAAGTCTCTGCTCATCATGTCTGAATTTCCATCAGCCATTACTCCAGTATAAAGTGTCAAATAAACCTCCAGAAATCATTCTAATATGCTGATTTATTATTAGAATGATCAATGTTGGCAACATCCCAAACTTCTGAAAGGAAGAGTATATATATATATATATATATAAACACAGGTGTCTTGAGATGAGTAATCTTTAGAGTTGAACTACTTTTAACTTAACATGGTGTCTTAGAGTATATTATAATAAAGGCCATGGGACAGTTAAATGTACTGCATTTTATTTTACGTATTAAAAAAAACCATATATTATATATGCAGCTTCTATCGTGCTTAAAATATAGTATAAGTATCAAGTTAGTATAATGAAGGTGGAGCATAACAGGTCTCGAGACACGTTTATCAAAGCTGAACTACTTTTAACCTAACATGATGTCTAGTTGAGTACAAAAAAAAAAAAAAAAAAAAATATATATATATATATATATATATATATATATATATATATATATTAGACAAAATAAATACAAATATAAATGACTGTGTGTGTATTGTATGTTGTGTATGCATGCATGAGTGTTCATACTTAGCACAGTGATGTCGGCGTAGGCTTCCTGTGGGGGGTCTGTATAGAGCTGGCACACGTATCTTCCCTCGTCTGAGAGAGACACGTTGGATAACGACACACGCAGCTCGTTGTCTGAGAAATTGACCAGCTGGAATCGAGCATCCTTCAGGGCTGGAGAGTGGATAGAGGAAGAGAGCAGATGATAGAATGAAAAGTCACATTTTCACACTCTGCTTCTATTGCAAGCAACAAAAGAAACATGTTAGAGATAATTAGCAGTATTTTTCCCCATCTGAAGGCTAGACTGTGTTTCCACTGAAGTAAATAAAGGCAACCATTTGCTTCTTTAAGTTATTGCTTATAAGTGACACCGGGGGAGTTTAACAAATGTGCAGGCTACAATATATTCTTCAAATCAGTTGAAAGGTGCTCCATGGGAATAACTGAAGTGATTGAGATTGCTTCACACTCAGGTCCACAGGTGCATCTATTTTTGGCATCGTCTGACCTGAGCATTGTATCACTGGGGTTTGAAACAGGAACAGTAGCCATGGGATATGTAATGCTAGACCACTGTGACACCCAAGCACCTTTTAATTTCTAAACCTAAGAGAAAAAGTTCTTGACTTATGTTGAGCATGTACAGTATGTGGGTGTTTCATGGACAGTTTTGTCTCTGCAGACTTTTAGCAAATACACACCATTAAAATACACTCAATTTGACTAATGTCAGTGGATATACAGGTGAAATGCGTAACCGGTTTGATTAAATTCTGTGCATGGTAAAAATGACATTTTTGGAATAAAATGACTTCTTTGTCTTGTTATACAGTATATATAAGGGGAGTAACGGTACATTTTTTCCGTCCCACACTGTCACGGTATGGACGTCACGGTTCGGGTCATGCAGTCAGATGAAAAATACTGTCAGTCATAGACGATCAGTCCAGAAGGGCGCACAATCTTCAGAAAATCATCAAGCTCTTGCCCATTCTTTGGATTCCCAGCATCTTCTGCACATTTGATCACTTTCCAGCAGTGACTGCACAGGGTTCCTACCTATTTTCCATTTTAAAATTCCATACTTTTCCAGACTCAAATTTCTAAACCTCTCAGTAGATTTTCAGACCATATTTAACATAAATGATTTATTGAGCATTATTTTTAGCTTTTGATATGATATATAGTACAGTCATCTGTAAATATTTGTACAATTTCTAGTTTTAAAAAAGTATTTCCTTTGTGCATCACTATGAATAAAGTGAATTGAAATGAACAGAGATCTACTTGCTCAAAATGTGTCTTTTCTTATTGTATTACCTCTGATATTAAGGCATGATGTCCAATTTAACACATCCTTTGTTTTGGCACAGAAACCATGACACAAAATGGGCTGATGACAAAATTTGCCAAGTTCAAGGGTCTAAAAAAAGTGTAAAAAGTGTTTAAAATGTGGAGTTCATCAGGGCAGTATGCAATATTTCATAGCCTTAGGTCTCTTTAAAACATACTTTGTGGCGGCCAAGACACCACACCGCGAAATGGGTTGATGGCACAACGGGTAGCTCTGTGTGCATATGCCAAGTTTAATAGTTTCACGTGCACAAATAAATGTCTGTGTATATTTTATTTTTGCAAAGGTCCTTGAGGTTATGTAAAACAGTGCTAAGAATTGTGAGAAGAAACCCAAAATGCTTATAATCTGCATTTTGTATAATCAAAAACCGCATAATTGACAATCACTAAAGAATCACTAATCAGCTGCCATGAAATCTCACTTCTTGTAAAATAAATCTATTTTCATTAAATTCTTAATTTTCGGTCCCACTTAGTGTCCCTAATACCTGTTTACTTAGTAACTAGATGTGTACATAGTATGTAACCACAGTGTATGGACATATTGGTGCATAATATCTACAGCTCTAATGTTTGTGTAACTATACATATGTAACAACCCACTGAATGTTATGTGCAAGAACAAATGTGTAACAGGACATTGGTAACAACACTTTTTGGTAATGAAAGTACAAATGTGTAACAGGACTAACAGAACTTTTTGGTAAAGAAAGTGTTACACTTTTTATTAGATTTATCATGTAATTACTCTAATGTTACACAGCAGCGTCCAGTAAATTAGGCTTTACATATAAAATTGTGGTTGGTGTCCAGAATGTTACACTTTTTATTAAGTGGACAGTTCCTAAAGGGGTTACCATGTAAGTAAACTAGTATTACAGTGGTGCACCAACTCCAAATCGAGTTCCAATACCTCCCACTTTACATATCCCTAAAACCCACCCATCCCCACCCCCTGGATCAAATGGTTCCAATTACTCATATACATGTTGTTACAAAATGTAGTTAAATATGTCCAATTAGTCTTATACATGTTGTTACAAAATGTAGTTAAATATGTCCTGTTACACATTTGTACTTACACAAACCATTCGGAGGGTTGTTACATGTGTGTAGTTACAGAAATATTACAGCTGTAGATATTATGTACCAATGTTTACTTACACTGTGGTTACATACTACGTACACATGTAGTTACTTTGTAAGTACACAGGTATTAGAGACAATATAAAGTGGGACCTAATTTTCTATTTAGTTAATTTTCATTCAATTGAGGGACAATTGAGGGTCTCATACATAACTATTACAAAAGGTCAAAACATTTACTGTTGCACAAGAAGGCAACAGGATGCATTAAAAGCCGGGGGGTGTAAACTTTTGAACAGGATGTTGATGTGTAACTATTGAAAGGGGTCATTTTATTTCAAATCCAGTAATTATTTTGTTTTGTGAAGTATATATAAACATCTTTTATGTGAAATAAATGGTAAATGTACTGCATTTATATAGCGCTTTCAACAGACCCCATGGTCATCCAAAGCACTTTACAAATTGGCTCACATTCACCCATCCACTCACTCATTCACACACCGACGGCGATATCAGCCATGCAAGGCGCCATCCAGCTCATCGGGAGCAGCTGGGGTTAGGTGTCTTGCTCAAGGACACCTCGACACTTGGTCAGGTGGAGCCGGGGATTGAACCACCAACCTTCCAGTTTGTAGACAACCTACATGAACCACTGAGCCACTGCCACCCATCTATCTATCTATCTATCTATCTATCTATCTATCTATCTATCTATCTATCTATCTATCTATCTATCTATCTATCTATCTATCTATCTATCTATCTATCTATCTATCTAATCTATCTATCTATCTATCTATCTATCTAAAAAAAAAACTGGGACAGCTGTATGCTTATGTAAAATATGGCAGACACAACCTCAGTTTAAAGGCAGATCTGAAAGCTCCAACGTGACTGCGAGAATCTCACGCTGATCCTAACTTATGCTTTTCTCTCCTAATTATATGGAGGAACAGAATCTTTTCGGCCCAGAATAATGAGGAGTCCATTAGGGTTCACTCTGCCAGTGTGGGAGGCTGAGTGTGAAAAGTAAATGGTGCTGAGGGTGAAATAGAGAGTGAGAGATGGGCGAAAGAGAGATGAAAGGCTACCAGCACCCCTCACCTCCCACCGCCCCCCAGCGGATAAATTCCAGGCCGATCGACAGACCATTTACAACACAGAGAGCACTCGCGCATGCGTTTGTTCTAGCCCGCAACAGCCGAGTTCAAAGGAGCACAAAAAAAGAGGACCATGAATAAATAAGTAAAGAAATAAATAAATGGGAAAATAAATAAAGAAATAATCAGGCATCATTAGAGATTTTTGAGGCGATGGGATCATGAAAGCAGGCCCTGATGGCGCAGGGTGTTGATTGTTCTTGGATCCAGCTGGTTAGCCATGCTCTTTCGCTTTTATTCAAAAGAAAGTGAGAGAGAGAGAGAGCATGTGCATATGAGAGAGAAAAAACATATTGCTTTACAAGACCTGCCGTCTCTCTATGTGCACCACAAAAGGAAAAGATCTTCATCGTTCTATATTACGAAGGGCTTTCTTATACTTGCATTTCCACGCGAGTCACCTCAAGCCCCCTGTCCGAGCGTGCCACTGCCATCCCCAGCGTGGGAGATGCAGAGAGTCCATTTCTTTCACAGATTGTGCATGCACGTGGAGACCGTGCTACAAGACACTGCTGCCAAGGCAACCTATTTCTCACCTTTGATCATGATGTCAAGGCGGCTTAAGCTCAGAGCGAAAATACAAATAAATAAAACATCACACACATGTAGCTATATCCCACTCAGCAAAAGTGTGTGTGCAGTTTATTCAGGTACATGTCTGAGCTTGGGAGAAATAAAGCCACACGTGTCCAGAAAGACATGCACAGACCAACAGCAGCGCTATGGTCCCCAGCAGCCATTGTGGTGGTCTTTGTTTTGAAACATCAAGCAGCACGCCTTTAATGTAGCCACTGCATTGTGTGCAACTAATTAGAATGACCAGCTTGAAAGTTAGAATGTGGCTGTCAAGGGGAGGGCAGACAGAAGCTAATCATTTAATTCAATTGATTGATTGGGGAAATGTGAGGATTAAAATAAACTGATAAGGAGCAAGAAGCCAAACCAGTTTATAATATATTGTGACTGTGCATCAGGTGGTGAGACAGCAATAATTAGAGCATTATGAGAACACGAATAAGCGCGGTGTCAGCTTTAATGGGGAGAAGAGAGGGCAAGAAACTAGGGGGATCATATCAGTGAGGCGAATAAAACTGGGTAAGCATTGTAATGAAAGACCACTGGTTCCTGGAGAAGAATCGAGGAATGCCAGATGCACTGACAATGACTTATTTGACCTATTTTACCTGTCTGTGGATCAATGAATAGTAAGAGTGTCTATGACAAAGAATACAGTATATATATATATATATATATATATATATATATATATATATATTTATTTTTTATTTATCTCATATCTCATATCTCTCAATACATGTGAGAATATACACCTTGATTAATCTTTTAAAAGTTTTTAAACATATTTTTAAAAGTTTTTTTTTCATTTTTTACAAATATCACAAATTATTCATTCATAAATATCATTACATTTATACATTTTAAAATGTGAACTAAACTGGCCCTGTCATATAAAGATAACATGGTGCCAATCCTGATATTTTTGATATTCTTCCAAAAATAACAAATGAATGTAAATTGTAAAATTAAAAACAGGCTCATCATATAACAGGTATATTCAAAGCACAAAATCACATTTTAAATGAATAAATGAATATATCCAGATAATAAACTATGTTATATCATTGACCCATGTTTCAGAGTGAAAAGGACGTTGAGGAAAAAATATGAGAATTATGAGAAAAATAGCAGAAAAAAATGGGTTTGGAGGGAAGAGATCAGTGACGTAATCTGAAATGGAAAGTTGTTGGTTAATGGAAGTTTGGATAATGTGCACCAATTATTCATTCACAGGAAACCAGGACCAGGACCATTAGACCAGGATACAGGTAAATAGGGTAAATTTTGATTTCATATTAGCTTTAAATGAGAAAAGTATGCAAAGTGCACAAACAGGCAATAAAAAAATATTATGCCTTCAGGACATACAGACATAATTCACATTCTCGTTCTAGTTTATTTTTTGGAAAAGGAGGTGGATGAACAAAGTCGAAACCTTGGTGAAAAAAAAGCAGTGCCTTGTGACCCAAATAATAACAGCATATGTGACTGTGTAAATGCCCTTTCCTGCTTGCTGTAGCGTTTTCGGACACAGTGCCGGACACGGTGACAGCGAGAGCTCGTGAGGCCCCAGGAGGTTGTCCCACCACCATGAGAGGGAACGTTTCTGTCAGCCAGCTACATCCAGTGCTCTGTGGGAGCGGTTGAGAATGAAGCTCAGCGTGGTTTCCTGTCCCTTCTGAGGGCATGCTGCCCAGTAAACCAGCTTCCTTGCCTGACAAAACCCTTTAAAACTTATCACCCTGAAAAAAGCATGGACAAATGCTTTTGCACTACCGTGTTCCTTTTTTGTTTTTTGAAACTGTCTTTCATTTGCTGGGGATTTTTACAAGGCTTTAACCTGCATTATGTTCTCAGAGTTTCTTGGGCACAATGAGTATATGTCGTAACATATGAGAACAGGCATATGCAATGGGCAGCATATGCCATACAGGAATCTGAAAGGCTCAGGAAGTAGAAAAAAGGAAAGATTATGCAGCAAGGACAAAAAGACAATGTGAAATAACACTGTCACAGCTTTGTGTCCTCTCAGCATAGCACATTTCAGAGAAAGAGGAGACTAAAAATATCATGCACTGCTACAAATAAAATCTACCGTGTCTCCAAAGATGACGTAAAAGACAATCAATGTTAGAGAGCATTTAAGATCCTTTGACATATCATATGGCAACATTCCCCAATGCATCAAATTCAATGGAGTGAAGTTATAGTAAGCTAGTTGTAATGGAAAAGTTCAAACTAATGGAAACTAATGCCAGTGACATTTTGAAGTACAGGCAATGATCACTGGACAACAGAATACCTTTTCTAGCAAAAACGGTTCCAACTTGCATTTAAGTTTGATTTCACCTCACTAATGATAACACACCAAACCGATAAAGAACTAGCAGAGACAATAGCCAACTGTGTTGTTGTTTGAAGCCAAAATGTTGAGCTTGACCATACCACGAAAACTACAGCCATACATCCACACTACAGCTTGTGTGAGAAGTGTTAGTTGCTATTCACTTTTTTTCATTCCAGACTGCCATGTCATTATGAAAATATTTGCGAATGCTTGGGTAAGATGAAGATGTAAAATTAGAACAGCCTCTGTGTTCACTTTTGACTTTATACTTATTTGCTCATCACTATTCCTCTCATGCTCTGATCACTTAAGCTGAACAACAATCAGAGTGGTCTTTCTCACCGACTGGCTGACTCTGATTTAGCTGAGCTAACTGTCTGTCGGCTTGGTGTCAGGGCCTATAGAGTACAAAGCAACACGAAATTACACAGCACAGTTTTCTTGCACCCAGTAACCTCATAATTCGCCCTTTATCGCTATCTGCAACATTGGTGACATGAAGGTTAAAGCAGAGCATGTGTTGAACATTGAAGCCCTGACATAAGTCCCAGATGTCCGATGTCCATCCATTGGCTTGGTGTGTCAGGGTCTTTAGAGTACAAAGCCACAAAACAATTAAACGACACACTGTCTTGCACCCAATGACCTCGTAAATTGGCCCTTTTTATCACTTATCTGCAATGTCATTCACTTGGAAGTCAAAGCAGCTCATGCACTGATCGTTGAAGCCCTGATTTGAGTCATGTGAAATAGCCTTTGCTGAATAAATGTTATAAATGAGTAAATGTCGCTCTTTGCTCACACTAGGTGGGGGGTGTAAGAGGTGTGTAAAGAGGAGGAGGTGCTTTAGAAACTCCACAGCGTTTAACGCCTCCTGCTGAACTGATGCTGAAGACTGCCAAAGATTCTTTATCATCATATTTCCTTCACCTACTGTGAAGCCAAGAGCTCAAAAAAGCTTTTACAGTCCAACCTTTCTATGACCTTAGGAATATAAAATGTCTAAATTTGAATGTCCACTCTCTAAAGCTTTTTTTTTTTTTTTTTTTTTTTATACAATGTGTAGTACTTGTTAACATAGCAAGAAAACTTGATAAAACAATTTTCCTAAATACTCTACCTCAATTTATGCTTTATACACAACATTTTCTGTTGAATGAAATTACATTTCTGAGCTGAGAGACTATTGTAGTATTTTAAGTAATTTTTAATTGAAATACATTTTTATATAAGAAAATTTCACCTAAAATCTTGATGTGAATTTTATGATTATAATATTGAAAAATATTTTAAAATGACTAAAATCACTGATTTCTATTTTATTACATTTGTAATGTGCAATTCATTCCTGTAATGGCAAAGCTGAATTTGCAGCAGTATGTGCAAGCAGTATTAAAAAACAATATACAAAATATATTTAAAAAATAAGTACTTTAGAATTAATTACAATTATTATAAATAACAATTAAGCTGATAAATAAAGAAAACCAGGCCTGAATCACTCCTTTGCAATCAACTGAGTGCAGACACAACTTGCATAAAGCAACCAAAAATGAGATGTTGAAGTAAAAGGTTCTTTGTGTATCAATGGCTGATGGCTGCCTCTATTATCTGTCTCATTTCCTTTCCTTTGCTCCTGTGCTCCTCTTCCGAATCTCATTTGCATTGTTTTCTCAGGTTTAATCCTAGAGGCTCCAGGACACATGCTGCATCTCCTAAATGGCAACAATCAATTTTGATTACCGGCCACGGTTACTTTGAGAAGAGCCCATCAAAGTTTTATTAAGGAGACGGGCGATAATTACAGTCTTGCACGGACCAAAAACCTGGAGTCTGAGCCTTGTTAATGATTGGAGGCTGAGAGATAAAATTACGGTTCAGAAGACCTTAATCCAAACTCTGGGAGGAACGGGAACAATTACTTTAACCGTTTCTTGATGAGGACAGTCCCTCAGGCGACTGACGGCTCTCCCGTTCACTCTCCTTGACTGGAACGCTCTTTAACCACAGTGCCGTTTATGGGGAAGGAGATGAAAATGACTCGGTCTGGCACCTCAGAGAAGCTTATCATTATTTCAGAGAAAAGCGATGAAATAAGAAGCACAGACCTTTCCGGGGACCGGTTGTGGAGACAGGCGCCATGTCCATTGACACCACCTGATATGTGCTGGATTGGACTCAGACTGAACTTGAAAGCACTTTGGAACTACTTAAAAATGCTTCCTGTTGCAACTTTTGTGCAAAGAAAATATCATCATCAAAGTGCTTTTCTGCATATGACATGGGACTGGTGGGTGCAATATTTCATAGAGGGGTGGGAGAGATGAAACTCTTTAGAAAGACTCTGCTATAAATTAAACAGTGCTGCTGTAGGGAAATATCAGAGAGGTCTTGTGTAAGACGCATCACATGGGAGCAAGGGGAATCGCTGAAAAAAACATGCCCTCACCAGCCAGCCAGGTCTCTCTTTCGGTTGCCCTCAGAAGCGCAGTGGATTACTCTGAAGCATTAACAGTTCAGCTCCACTGGGGACTGTCTGTGTGCACTGTGTGAATATGTGTACTCACGTCTGACATCTCTGAAGTAGATGGTCTGTCTGTTGGGGTTGAGGAGCTGAATGACGGAGTCGTCATTGTTTTTGACTCGACAGCTTATGATGGCAGTCTCTCCCTCCACTACAGAGATGTTGTCCGCTATGAGATTCTGGCTTTGGACTGTGGAGGGACAGAGAGAAATAGAAATCAAATTGGAGAATGAAAGATCTATCCATACACCCACACACCCACCCACCCATGCATCCATCCATCCATCCATCTAAATATCTGTCCGTCCATCAACTTCTAAATCAACTATGTAAAAAAAAAAACTAATAATGAAAAACAACTGCATGAAATTAGAAGAAAATATAAAAAGAAACATTTTCATTAGTGTTCTCAGATATTTGTACCCTGAAGCTAAGTTATATAAAGTATCTGCATCATTTAACTCATCCCATTTGTAGATAAAAGTACTGGACACTATTTGGGCCAATGGACAAAATGACGAAAAACTGACAAAAAAAAAACAAAACACTGAACCACAGTCCATTTCCTTGAAGCAGAGTGCACAATGAAGAACAGGTGGCAAAACACAGTTAGAGCAGGTGTGAATAACCAGCAGAGTGTGAAAGTGGTTTTTTTTTGTGCATGTGTTTCATCAGATTGCCTGTTTTCATGTTACACATGCTTGGTCCAAATCCCCTCTCTGAATGAGATCACCATGTGATAAAAGCTGCCACTGCCATAGAAATGGAAGCTACAGACCTTGACCGCTTGACCCAAAGCAGAAATGTATACCATTAAATGAGATACTTCAACCAAAAATGAAAATTCTGTCATCATTTACAGTATTCACCTTCATGTTGTTGTCTAAACTTCTATGACTTACTTTCTTCTATGGAACACCTGAATTTAAAATGAGGTGTTCCACAGAAGAAAGAAACTCTTAGAAGTTCTTGGGTGAACTGTACCTTTTAGAGTCAGATAATTTCAAGCTGAACTATATTTTGGCTCCCTTAGGGAAAAAAACAACAAAAAAACAACACCCCACAGCTGCCTACCCTGCAGAGCTAAGAGGAAAACATGAATAGACTAAAGCTGGAGATAAATAAATATATTAATGTGAAATGTGACATGACTTTAAGAGACCATCAAATGCTAATTTGCATGCCTCAGTTGTCAGGCACCTCTAAACAGCCCTGTCACTTAAAACAGAAGGGAAGAAAGCAATCTGATCATGTGATGGCGACAGATAAGGGGAGACAGTTGAACAAAACTGAACTCAATCAGCCTGCCAGTAGCACAAAGTCAAAACAGACCAAAACAAATGAACCCTGTGCAGGAGCGACTTCCTTAAGACTCGTCAAAGGGAATGAGGTGTGGATTGAGAGGACTGAATTGGAAATGTAAATAGAGAGGCTGTTTATCCCAGAGAGGGGTTACCGATGAAGGTTAAGCGTGCTACAGCGGTTGTCACGGAGACTGCGCTAAATACTGGTCACTCGGTGGACGTTCAGCTGGTGGGTGGTAATCATGCTAAGTGACAGAAGATGCATCAAAAGGGTAAACACATACATGAGCATGCACTGCGGCCATGTTTGGCAAGCTCAATAGGAAAAAACAACCTTTAAGTGTGTTAAAGCTAAATAGGGAGGGAGCGTAGTGAGGAACCGAATACTAAATTAAATCATTAAAATATTCACTTGATAACCTTAAAATGTTCTTCTATATCTCCTCCTCTATCAAGCATATTTCTTGTTTGTTTGTTTTTTTCCCCCTCCCTTAGTTTATATACAAGCCTCACATACCCTGACTGATAATCCCATAACTCCAATCTTGGCTGAGCTCTGCAACATTTTGATCTTCAATATGGCTCTAAAAGTCATTAAAATGTAGAGTGTACGTGATAACTCAACTTACATTTAATTAGCTAGTTCTGTGTTTACTTTGCTCAACCATGGGGTGATGAGCTGGATGCCATTTTGTTGTGTGGGATGCGAATGCTGATTCTAATCATCGGCAGACCTCCTGAGACAGCGCATCTCTTTTACTTCCAAAAAGTTTTGCGGAAACTTTTGCAACAAATCTTAGTGAGGTATCATTTAACTATTCATGCACTGGAAAGAAGATGTTTAACCAACAGCAGAAACCATGAGGACTATTTAGAAAAAATACTACAGGAACCGACATGAACCACTAGGGTGTGCCAATGAGTCCAACTCAATGAGGAAAAAGGGTGAACATTTTAATTTAATTCTGGCATGCTCTGCATTGCTTTTAAATCTCCTAATTGTGTTAGTGTATGAGAGCTATTCCATGATAAGAGAAACATTCATGTCCACAAAACCTTTTTTCCCCTCGTTTGTTATTTTATGTTATTTGTTAATTTAAATTTTAAAATGCAATTTTAAAACATTCTGTACTGAAAATATAATTTCCCAAGATGAAAATATGTTTAATAATGTTTTTTTTATAAATATTTGAAGCTTTAAATTGTATTATTTAAAAATGTGTTTTGCAAAAGCTTTCATTTTAATTACAAATTAATTTTAAACATTCTACTGAAAATATTCTGTTATGTTAGTTTAGTTTTAATCATGACATGAAATTATTTTCACTAAAATGTTAAAATTAGTTTATAAATAAAATGTAAGCTTTCAAAACAATATTTGCATTTTATTCGAAAACAATTTAAATATAAAAATTCACACTTAAGTTTCACTTTTGTTTATTGAAACAGAACTGTTTTTATAAAAATTTAAAATGTTCAATTATATTATAACAAAGCTAAAAGTGATAAAAATGCAAATTTACAGTTTTTTTTTTTTATTTAAAGGGATAGTTCACCCAAAAATGAAAATTTGATGTTTATCTGCTTACCCCCAGGGCATCCAAGATGTTTGTTTCTTCAGTAGAACACAAACCAAGATTTTTAGCGCAAACCGCTGCAGTCTATCAGTGTTATAATGTAAGTGGAACGGAATCATGGCTAAAACATACGATAAAACAAAAAAACATACACAAACAAAAACAAATTAACCCTGTGGCTCGTGACGATACATTGATGTGTAAAGACACAAAACGATCATGCAAGAAACTGAACAGTTTTTATATAGTTTATATAGTTTTTATATACATACATATATATATATATATATAATTTTTTTTTTTTTTACCTCTGATTCACACAGTGTCCAAACTGTTAGAACTCTCCTAAGCGCATTCTCTGCAGCAGGCGCCGGAGGAGGCTTCTTTTTCTTCTTACTTTATGGTGGATCGCAGACTTATAAGTGCATTACCAGCACCTATCTCCTAAGTGGACCATTGACATTCCTAATTGAGATTGTAGATAGATTGTCAATGGTCCACTTAGGAGATAGGTGCCAGTAATGCACTTATAAGTCTGTGATCCGCCATAAAGCAAGAAGAAGAAGAAGACGCCTCACACGCCTGCTGCTGAGAAAACACTTAGTGAGGACATGCTCAGGAGAGTTCTAACAGTTCGGACATTGCATGAATATTGTAGAAAAAAAAAAATGAAAATAAATGTTTAACATTTTGGATTCTTTTTTTCTTTTTCTTTTTTGGAGCACATTGTTACACAATATAAAAACTATTTAGAATAGACTTGGCAAATACAAAACCATACGTTAATATTCATGTTGTTAGGTACCTCTTATTATGACAAACTGCCCTTGCTATATTAGCAGTTAAGTAAATCTTGTGCTGGGATCATACCGTATTAATAAAGGGATTAAACTTGTTTAGGCCCCAGATTATTATTGATTATTGGTGTGCAGCTTGGTTTAATTAAGATAATTGTTTGTGTCACTGGAGCTGGAACAAGTGAGCGAATGATGAATTCCTATTTAAATGAAGATTTCATTAGCCTAATGCTCAAGCAAACACCATCAAAAAAGGGTCCCTGAAAAAAAAAATTAGCTTTCCATGCATGCATCAACAACAAACAAAGCATTGCAAAAATGGCGAAGAAATTTGTGTGCTGTGCATTTGCATAACTTGTTCAAACAGATCTGTGACATTATCTCTGTATTTAATTACTGACATTCAAAGTAAGTAGCACAGAACATTGATCATTTTGGTCTAGATTAAAGCTGTCAGAGGACGATACTCCACTCTCAGTGAGGCAGACAAGCCATTTATATCACTACAGGCCTGGTACCACCCCAGCACCCCTCATACATCAACCCAGAGGAACACCCAGAGTGTGTGTGTGTGCGTGTGACAGGGAACAGGCCAATGCAGGTGTGCACTGCCGTGCTGTAAAGGTCAAAGCACTCTACTGTCCGCCTCAATAGCTCATCCTGCCTGCTGCACTTTTTTGGACAGCATGTGCAAGTGAGAAAAACCATGGCTTTGAATTAGATCTGAATGGCAATGATTGTAAGAGATTGAGATCCACGTACACCTGTGAGCCGGAATCAGTGAAAGGATATGTGATACCCATCACTATTCTCAGCTGCAAAGGTCAGCTTTCGTGCTTGAATATTACAATCTGGCTAATAGAGGAAAACTCCATGGTTCTGGTACTATGTGTTCAGAGAGTGTTGAACTTTCAAAGCAGGATTTTCATTTGTGTGAATTTCTTTTTGGATGATTGCACATAGGGAAGAAAAATCACAAATGAGATCACTATAATATCTGCTGAGTTTGAATGGAGGTCAAATGGAGACTTCTATTTAATGAGATTCAACTCAAGTTACCAGCAATCTCACATGTTCCCTAGACAATTTTAGAAGAGATTTCAATAATGTCTCAAATTATGCTCAGATCTGACAAGATACCTGCAATCTAAGTCTCCTAAGGTTTTTTTTCTTTCTTTTTTTCAGCAGCCATAACTGTAGTTTCCAGTGTCACATGATCAATTTGAATTCATTCTAACTTACAGTTTTGGTACTCAAAGGGCATTTATAAGCATTGAAAATGGTTGTGCTGTCTAATATTTTGTGTGAAAACCTTGATACATCTTTTTTTTATTAATATTCTTTTACATTTATTTTAAATTGAAATATTTTGTAATGAATTGACTGTCCTTTGATCATTGCAATGCATCTTTCATAAAAGTATATATATATATATTTTTTTTACTGACAATGAACTTTTTACCAGTAGTGCACACTTCAAGTTTAGTATGCATGCTTAGCATGTTAAAGGACTAGTTGACAAAAAAAATTAAAATACTGCTCATCACACAGAACTATTATATGACTTCAGAAGACCACTTTTATGGTACTTTTTAAGTATAAGTAAAGGAGCAGTCAGGATATACTTAAAAATGAGAAACAAAATCATTTTAATTTTTGGTTGAATTATCCTTCTAATTCTAACATTTAATTTTAATTATATTTTAATGTCCCCATTAAGACCGGGTGCATTCTAATATGAGAACATGTTCTGCATATTGCCGTGTCATTAATGCGGGTTTATTAATGGCTGTGTCTGATATCATTTGTTCAAAATAATTTTTAAACATGTATGTGTTCTTATAACCAGCAGCTCTTATGGTAAACTCAACACTGGCGTTACATCACTGTGCCCTTCCATCTGTGAAAGCAGACCTCCAGACACAAGTGCCAACATCCCATTTCAAACTCAGTCACCCATGTTAAAAAGTCCAGCATATGCTCTTTTGGATGATGCAGTCAGGCCTCTTAACTGGCTAAACCAGCCCCAAACCAAGACTTAAAAAACTGAAATGCTGCAAGTAAAGCTAGACTTTTCAGCACTAGATGCAAAGAATTCAGTGTCAAATCTTATGAAACATGGACACATTTTCTTAAGAGAATCAAGCTTAAGTGTAATACATTAATCCTTCAGGAGTGTGTCTTTGCAGATTTCTGCTAAATCCTTCACAGACATCACTTGGTTTAATTCAATTAAGGGACATTTTGCTTTATTGAATGATTAACTAATCAAAAAAAAATTATATTTTACATTTAAAATTATGTATCCCAGAGTCATTACTATGTAAAAACAACAAATAATTCCATTTTAGCGCAGCTGTACAATCAGCCTAAAAGCATCAAGAGAACACATTTAATGCAAATATTATAGTTGTTATAAGTTCCATTGATGGACCCATGAGAATTCCCCAGCTATGTTGTGTTTAATTACGAACAATATCTGCTTGTTTAACAAACAGGGTTTGAGACGGCACGTGCAAAGCAAACTTCTGCTGCTTTCTCTTTAGAACAAACCAGGAGCAAATTCCCTCAAAGGCTCAGCAAGCCCCTCAGCCACAAAGACCACCTTCCACTCTCTTAGTATGCTGCGCAGCCGTGAAGCATTCACACAAACGTATGGATTAGTAAATTGTGATGATACTAGTGCTAATGAAGGGTAAAATGCTGGTTGGATATTAGCAGCAGTGGAATGTGGCGTGTGGGAAGGGATGGACGGCAGCCTGATGATTAATGCGTCAGAGAGCCGACGGGGGCCAGGCGCAGCACCAGAGGCCTTGCCACCCCTGCTCGCTCATTTGGAAATCTCTCTCAGCAGAGGGAGAGGAAGAAAGGACTTCTGCCGCAGTGACTGAGTCTCAACGGCAATGGTTAAACAAATACCAATTTTCCACCAAAATGCTGCTAGTGAATAACTGACTGCTGGAACATAAGCTGTCCACAAAAAAAAAAAAAAAAAAAACTTTAGTGTCTTCATATGACAAGCCAACTTTGATGTGCTATTTTAGAATATTTAATTAAATTATATTATATTTCTATGTTTCTTAAATATCATATATGTTCCCTTTCAGTCGGTCACTCTCGACGCCACGTTGGTGACCGACGAATATGGGATATCGCTTCGATAGACCAATCTACTTCGAGTGTAAACTAAATGAACATTTCCTAAAGAGCAAATTTCTCTAAAAGAGCTTCACGGGTGCATCTTTGTAAAGACGACGGAGCGTCCTTATAAGGATGCCGTTTCACCCATGCATTTCTGTGAAGGCACCTCTCCCTCCCCTGGAGGAGGGCCAAGCGGAGAATCTGGAAATCTCGACAGGAGAGCAGTTTTCTCCCTCTCTGGGTCCCAGGAGGGCACGAAGAGTTGTGGACGGCCAAGCTCCGGACTTCAGATCGCCCGGCATCCCCCCAAGCTCTGCGGTGTCCGCTTCAATACAGTGAAAGCGTCCGATGCCCCTGTCCTGCGGGAAGAGATCGCAGTCCTACTGGCGAAGGACGCGATAGAGCCGGTCCCTCCAGCCGATATGAGGACAGGGTTTCACAGCCCGTACTTCATTGTACCCAAGAAAGGTGGTGGGTTACGACCGATCTTGGATCTGCGAGTTTTGAATCGGGCCCTCCATCGGCTACCGTTCAAAATGTTGACACAGAAACGCATTTTCGGGTGCGTCCGTCCCCAAGATTGGTTTGCAGCGATCGACCTGAAGGACGTGTACTTTCATGTGTCCATCCTTCCGCGCCACAGACCTTTTCTGCGGTTTGCGTTCGAAGGACTGGCATATCAGTACAAGGTCCTGCCCTGCGGGCTGTCCTGGTCTCCCCGTGTCTTTACGAAAGTCACAGAGGCAGCTCTCGTTCCTCTCAGAGAGGAGGGTGTTCGCATTCTCAACTACTTAGATGATTGGCTGATACTAGACAGTCTCGAGATCAGTTGTGCGAGCACAGGGATGTGGTGCTCCGGCACCTGAGCCTGTTGGGCCATCAGGTCAGCGACATGGAGTTGGATTCGGTCGAACAGACAGCACGCCTCACAGAGGAACGTGCACGGTCGGTGCTAGCCTGCTTGAATACGTTCAAGAGAAGGACAGCGGTGCCACTGAAACTCTTTCAGAGGCTCCTGGGGCATATGGCGGCCACGGCGGCACTTACACCACTCGGCCTATTACATATGAGACCACTCCAGCACTGGCTTTATGGCCGAGTCCCGAGGTGGGCGTGGAAGAGCGGCACTCACCGGGTCCAAGTTACACCGGCCTGTCGCCAAACCCTCACTCCGTGGTCAGATCTTGCATTTCTCCGGGCAGGGGTGTGCCTAGAGCAGATCTCAAGGCATGCTGTGGTTTACACGGATGCCCCCACCACCAACTGGGGGGGCCACGTACAACGGGCATGCATTTTCAGGGGTTTGGACGGGCCCGCAGCTGCAGTGGCACATCAGTTGCCTAGAGTTGCTAGCAGTACACCTTGCCTTGAACCGTCTCAAAGGTCTCTTACGAGGCAAGCATGTGCTGGTCCGAATGGACAACACTGCAACCGTTGCGTACATCAACCGACAAGGTGGTCTGCGCTCCCGTCGCATGTCGCAACTCGCTCGCCACCTCCTCCTTTGGAGTCAGAAGGTTCTGAGGTCACTTCATGCCCTTCACATTCCAGGCCTGCTCAATCGTACAGCCGACGAGCTGTCTCGAGCAATGCTCCCAGGAGAATGGCGACTCCAGACGGTCCAGCTGATTTGGAGACGGTTCGGAGCCGCTCAGGTAGACCTGATTGCTTCTCCAGAGACCTCTCACTGCCAGTTGTTCTACTCCCTGACCGAGGGAACTCTCGGCACGGATGCACTGGCACACAGCTGGCCGCGGGACCTACGCAAGTATGCGTTTTCCCCAGTGAGCCTTCTCGCACAGACATTGTGCGAAGTCCAAGAGGACGAGGAGCAAGTCTTGCTAGTAGCGCCATATTGGTCTACTCGGACCTGGTTCCCCAAACTAGTGCTCCTCTCGACAGCCCCTCCTTGGCCGGTTCCTCTGAGGAGGGATTTACTGACTCAGAGACGGGGCACCATTTGGCACCCGCGTCCAGACCTGTGAAACTCCATGTCTGGTCCCTGGACGGGACGTGGAGGTTCTAGGTGACCTACCCCAAGAGGTAGTGAACACCATCACTTCGGCGAGAGCACCGTCTACGAGACACGCTTGTGCCTTGAAGTGGAACCTGTTCGTTGAGTGGTGTTCTTCTCGCCGAGAAGACCCCCGAAGATGCCCGATTGCGGTCGTGCTATCCTTTCTGCAGCAAGGGTTGGAGCGAAGGCTGTCTCCCTCCACCCTCAAAGTCCAGGTTGCCGCTATTGCCGCGTACCATGACCCCGTGAATGGGAAATCTCTGCGTAAGCATGAGCTCATCGTCAGGTTCCTTAGAGAGGCCAGGAGGTTAAATATACCCTCTACTACCTGTATACCCTCTTGGGACCTGTCTCTAGTGCTTAAATCACTACAGCAGGGCCCATTCGAGCCTTTGCATTCAGTTGAGCTAAAGTTTCTTTCATTGAAAACTCTGCTCCTGCTTGCACTGGCCTCCATCAAGAGGGTAGGGGACCTGCATGCATTTTCGGTCGACGATTCGTGCCTAGAGTTCGGGCCGGCTGACTCCCAGGTAATCCTGAGGCCCCGGCCTGGCTATGTGCCCAAGGTTCCCACTACACCCTTCAAAGACCAAGTGGTGAACCTGCAAGCGCTGCCCCTGGAGGAGGCAGACCCAGCCCTGGCTTTGCTTTGTCCCGTCCGAGCATTATGGTGCTACGTAGACCGGACACAAAGCTTCAGGACCTCAGACCAGCTCTTTGTCTGTTTTTGAGGCCGGCAGGAGGGAAGTGCCGTCTCTGAGCAGAGGATGGCCCACTGGATTGTGGATGCCATAACCCTGGCTTATCAGGCTCAGGATGTGCCCTGCCCGTTCAGGTTGCGAGCTCACTCAACTAGAAGTGTTGCATCCTCTTGGGTGCTGGCTCATGACGCCTCGCTGACAGATATTTGTAGAGCTGCGGGCTGGGCAACCCCTAACACGTTCGCTAGGTTCTATAGCCTTCGTGTAGAGCCGGTATCCTCCTGTGTTCTCACCTCAAACGGGTAGTGGCACTGAGAGGCCCCGGTTAGTGTCGGCTTGCTTAAACAGCTGGACGCGGCGGAACGTCCGGCGCCAGACCTTCATGATGAATCCGTGAGAACCATGGAAGGGTGGGTTCCATATTGAGACCTAAGCAGTACTTATATGTGTATAGTCCACGGTATAGCCTTAGAGCCCGTGTTTCCCCGGCAGACTTCTGCCTTCCCAAGAGGGTTTTAATCACCTCAAATTTCTCTGTATACTCCTAGATGGATGCTATATGTGTATTTGCCTCCGAGACCTCCTTCGGGAAGGAGGGGGCTTCTGCAGCGTTCCGGCTCCAAGCGGACCGGGTACGTTTTCCCAGTGTTATCCAATCTCACCCAGTGAGGTAGTGCTTTGACAGCTGTGAGTGGAGCTACTTTTTCTGAGCCCCGGCCTACACCTAATAGGGGCGCAGGCCGCTCGCACAGGGCACTGGAAGGGGGAGCACCCATGGCGCTTTGATAGGGATCCCATATTCGTCAGTCACCGACGGGGCGTCGAGAGTGACCGACTGAAAGGGAACGTCTCGGTTACGTATGGTAACCCTCGTTCCCTGAAGGAGGGAACGGAGATGCCACGTCCCGTCGCCATGGTTGCTGTAAATGATCCCCGGCTCGGCTCCTCAGCGAAAAACTGGAATGCATTGCACCTGCTGCCATCTTAAACTCACGCAGTGATCAGCGGCAGCTGGATGCAATAATTGCATGCCAATGTGCATTGGCTCATTTAGTTTACTCTCGAAGTAGATTGGTCTATCGAAGCGATATCCCATATTCGTCAGGTCACCGACGTGGCGTCTCCGTTCCCTCCTTCAGGGAACGAGGGTTACCATACGTAACCGAGACGTTACCCTGGACCACAAAAACAGTCTTAAGTGTTAATTTTTCAAAATTATGATCGGACAATATTTGGTCGAAATCTGTAATCTGAGGGTGCAAAAAATCCAAATACTGGGAAAATCACCTTTAAAGTTGTCCAACTGAATTCTTAGCAATGCATATTACTAATCAAAAATTAAGTTTTGATATATTTACGGTAGGAAATTTACAAAATATCTTAATATCCTAATGATTTTTGGCATAAGAGAAAAATCAGTTTTGATCCATACAATGCTTTTTTGGCTATTGTTAAAAATAAACCCCAGCGACTTAAGTCTGGTTTTGTGGTCCAGTGTCACATATATAAAAACTAAATCTTAAATATTATTACAAATAATATTTACACAACAACAATAAAAATATAATCATTATTAATATGTATAATTGCATATATAAATAGTTTAATATTTTTATAGTTCATAGTTTAGGGTCAATAAAAATGTATTATTATTATTTATATAAACTATTTCTTATTCAGCAAGGATGTGTTAAAATGATCAAAAGGACCAAGGTTACATATAAATGTTACAAAAGATTTTGGTTTCAAATATATGTTGTTCTTTTTAACTTTCTAATCAGCAAATAATTCAAAGATTTAATCACAGGAATAAATTGCACTTTAAATATATCAGAATAGAAGTTATTTTAAACTTTTATATTATTTTACAATATTACTATTTTTACTGGATTTTTGATAAAATAAATGCTACTTTAAAGACCACAAGAGATTTTCAAAAACATTCAAAAAAATGCTAATGAAATTTTTACAATTTACAATTTCCTTTATTGACAATAAAGTGGCAGACGCAGCTGTCCAACATGGTTGTGCTTAGAAACAGGATACACGTCGTCTTAATTTCAGATGTTTACCATTTAATACGTTTATAATAGGAGTGATCTACTTCTATGTCAACCCTGCTAGACTTGCTTTGAAAACTTTACTTGAAATGGACATAATTCTATTATATTGGTTGAAATGGGCCATAAGAAGACCAGATAAACAAAAGACCAAAGAGAAAGAGATGAAAGAAGGGATAAAAACCAAAAGAAAGCAGGTAAGAGAATCACAGACCTGCCCTACCCTCTCTCTCTCTCTTTCTCTCTCTCTTTTCCCTTTCCAGCATTCCTCATCTCAGCATGACGGTGCACCATGAGGACCTTCAGCACCTGTCCCTCACTCTGAAATCAGTGAGGTGTGCCGGAGTCACATGGCCTCTCCTCACCATCCATTTAAATACGATATCCTTGAGCTGAGATTGCGCGGGCAGTTTGGTGTGTATTTTGCATTGTCTCTAAGCAGCCGTCCTGATCTAGGCAAAGTCTGTGCACACAAGGATAAGAATCCCCATGCAGGCGGAAGGAGATTAACTGCCCTCTGCCTCTCACATTTTCCATTATCGATCGCCGCAGATTAAAAATAAATAAATAAATAAAATCCTCACATGCATTCACTAAGATGACATCACAGCCAAAGATGCAAAACAAGGAGTCCGTGTGGCAGAACTATGTCCTTGAGGTCAGAGGAGGCAGCACAGACACAGAGCGGAAGACAGAGATGAAGAGCTTTGCTTTCCCCTAGCAGCTAACATTAAAGTCAAATGAAATCACAAATGGGAGAATTCACTTTGAGTTCATGCTTGTTATCTTTGAGGATGCCTATATACACTATCGGTCAAAATTTTGGGATCAGAAGGATTTCTAATGTTTTTACAGGAGTTTCTTACGCTCATCAAAGCTGCATTTGTTTGATCAACAATACAGGAAAAAAAATAATATTGTGAAATATTATTATGATGTAAAATAACATTTTCTATTTCGATATACATTAAAATCTAATTTATTCCTGTGATGCAAAGCTTAATTTTCAGCATCATTACTCCAGTCTTCAGTGTCACCTGATCCTTCAGAAATCATTTATTCAGCAATGATCTGTTAAGTTGTTAAGAAGTGATTGCAAAGATTACTATTGTTACAAAATATTTAATTTTGAATAAATGCTGTTCTTTTTAACTTTTTATTCATCAAATAATCCTGAAAATTATTTTATATTGTAATAACATTTTGCAAGATTAAAGTTTTTTTTCTGTATTTTTGATCAAATAAATGCAGCCTTGATAAGCATAAAAGACTTCTTTAAAAAACATTACAAGTCTTACTGATCCCAAACTTTTGAATTTTTTTAATCTGTAATACAAATCTATCTATCCACATGCACATGCAATGACAATGTGCATTTTTACACTTAATGTGCTTCATGGGGTGGGGGGGGTGTTCTTTTGAGTTGTTAAAGTAAGGTAGAGGCAAAACCTTGGAAACATCACTGTTATGTTATATTATGGGCATGTTTTTTTTGTTGCTTTGTGCTAATGTGTTTATCTAGCACAGATCTTCTGGATCACTTCACAGCAATTTCACAAGAGCCAGCTAACACAATAATAGGAGCATCATCAGCACAGTCCTCTATTCAGTATTAATGGCGATTGTGTCTCTTTGGCAAAAGAGCGTTCTGTTTACAAGCAGAGTTGGAGGAGAAAGAGGGCGAGTGAGAGAGATAGAGAGAGAGAGAGAGAGAGGGAGAGAGAGAGAGAGAGAGAGAGAGAGAGAGAGAGAATGCGACATAAACCAAGCAGAAGGCCATGAAGGACTGGGGTCTTTAACAAGGACTGGGATTCATCCAGTCCCCCTTGGGAGTGTCTTCTTCAGCTCACTTCTAATTTATTCCCATACAAATACCTTGGCTTCGATTAATAACTGAAACGCAAGGCAAAAAATGCAGTGCCTTTGCCAAGTGCAGCGTGTGTGTGTGTCTGAAAGAGGAAGCATTTCTCCTGTGCCTCAGCATGTTTGGGCTGATAGACTGATAAAGAAGGTGCTTTAATCGTAAAGGGCTGCTGGAGTGTGGGCTACAGTTGCTGGCCGTAATACTGTCTGTCTGAATCATCTCCCCACTTCAGGTCCAGAGCTGGGCGGGTGTCTAGTTTTCTGTTCTAATGTGGCCTGCCGCCTGACACTCAAAAAGAACCATCATTCCTCCCTCTGTGCTGATGAGAGTACATTAGGAGAGGGGCGATATAGTGGTGGAAAAATAAGGGCATCTGTGAACATCTTTAATGACTTCAGATTAAGAAAGAACCAATATAGAAACTCTTGCTAACACAATACCCAATAATTATTTTTATATTATGCCCAATGACAAATACTAAGGCTGAAATTATAAATCAACAGTGCTTATAAAACACTGCTAACTAGCTGATACCAATATAGTCACTAGGATATCACACATTTCTATTTACAACGTAATTAAACCATATTCAATATGCAATTAAACCTCTATGTGTCTGTCAAAACAGAATGTTCTTGGAGTTTTGTTAAGGTAATTAAAAATCATGAAACATTCATCAATTAATCATAGTGTGCATTATATCTATTTCAAACTTCCAATCGACACAAATTAAAAGGTTAGAAGTACAAGCAGATACTTATCAAAGAAAAGGAATTCATACTTGTTGCAATGAGCTTTTATGGTGCATTTGTGTGCAACCTCTCTAAAATAAACCTACCACTTGTAATATAATGTCCTTTACACAGTATAAAAGTAAAAATATAAAATATTCTCATATATTGAACCCATGCTTGACTTCAATGGGTCAAAAAAAAAATGGCAAGAAATGAAATGAGGAAGACCTGAGAGGCGCTGGCGAGACATTGATAGAGTGGAAAGTTTGAGTATGGTTTACCAAATGACTTATTTTACCGCCCTCCTTCAAAACACATTCCCCACATTTGAAGAAGAAATGATTGCATATCTGGAGTAAATGTGCTCTGTGAAAATGGAGAAATTCAACTGGATGAGACACCGGAGAGAACGAGGCATAATTTCTGTCCTATAAGGTGAGAGACGAATGATGTTAGAAGGGAAGAAAAAGATGGAGTGCTGGAGAGATACAGCACCTGCACCGGAGGAGGTAGAGAGAGAAGTAGTCAGAGGAGGAAAGCCTGAAGAAAGGCGAGATGGTTTTGGTTATGACCAGCACTGCTAGCTGTAAAGGACAAGCTATTTGGGAAATGGGAATGAAAAAAAAAAAAAAAACATAACACACGAACACAAGAGGTAAAAGGGAAGCCATACCTGAGACCTGAGCAGCTCCTGTGTGAAAGGGGAGAAGAAAAGAGAAAATAATTAGGAGGAATCCTATTTACCAAGAAACGACCCCCAAAGTTTATGCAGTCAGAGGAAAGAAAAACAACACATTTAAAAATGGCAAAAAAATTACCTTGATAAGTCACAGTAAATGCAAAAAAAGAAAGGAAAAAAAAAGTTTTTATAATGTAATATAATAGGGCTGGGTAAAAAATATTGAGAACTCAATATTAAAGCATCAGTATTTAACTTTTCTGTATTCAAAATTTGCTAAATGTATATAATGATCGAGTACATCATGAATTAATCTTCAAAATCACGTTTTTGTCTTATCCTGAATCACTACGGTACACTTATAATAAGTGCTTATGTTTGGACTATTGTAGCCTGGTTGGGTCGTCACTGCTGTGGTGAAACGCCATAGACATAAACTTAGAGAAGTGGCATCCTTAGAGAATGTTCTTCCACGGGATGCGTGCAGTTCTGTTTATTAACCACTAGAGCGCCAAAAGTTACATAGTACTGCTTTAATCAGTTTTCATTTTTACGGAACAATATTGATTCTTAAATCCCAACAGTCGAGCCTGTTTTCAGTTAATGGACAGAACATTGAAGGGCACTTCCCATCCAATATATCGCAATTGTGCTTAAGCATTGTGCTTTAGTACAAAGTCTTAGATTTCAAATGACCTCAATTGTATTGCAGTATTCAAACAATAAATGTTTTGGGGCTGTTTAATCTGGAGTGACAGATCACTGTAGTAGCGCACGTGAGCTAATCATCTCCACATTAATACCAGTTTCAGCACAAAAAATCCGAAGGTAAGTTAAAGGTGCACTGTGTAAATTTTAGCGGCATCTAGCGGTGAGGTTGTGAATTGCAACCAACGGCTCAGTCCCCCGCTCAACCCTCCCTTTAGAGAAGCTACGGTGGCCGACAGGTAAAGATGTCGCCTGTAAAGACAGCAGAGAGCAATGAGTTTTCTTTACAAAGGTAAATCAAGGAATTATATTTACTTAATTATTCAAGAAATTGATGTTATTGCAAATGTTAATATACTTTGGAAGAATAAAAAAGTGACGAAACGCGCTCTGTAGTTTGTCCGTTTTCCATAGGCTACTATAGAAATATGGTGGCGACTTCCATGTAAGGAGATCTGTGGTGTATGTAGCTAGAAATAGCTCAAACTAAGGTAATAAAAACATAACGGTTCATTAAGAAAGGTCTTTATACATCTCTGAAAACATAATTATATATATATTATATTGCATTTCTGTAAATAGATCGTTGTAAATATTATATATTGCACCTTTAACCCCTTTGCTTGCAAAGATTGGCGACGGCCCCAGTTTATTATTGTTTCACTTTCACAGCACGTTACACATCACTCTCTTACTTGATCTGGACAAACTGTGCATCAATTGAAAGTTTAAAAGACTCTAGCTTCGATATTTGACCAATGTTTTGATAAAACATTGTTGCAGTGACAGTTATTTAGTAATTTATGTCAGGAGTGCAAAATAATAAATCCGTATTATGCCACATTTTGAATAGAATTTAACCACTCATTCATATTCAGTCACGTCTGCAGCGGTTTATTTGTGTTCACATAGACTAACTGAACAGCGTCAATAAGGATTTATAGACCAAAGATGCATATCCGTGGAGATTTATGAATATATTTACTGATGTTTACTTCATATTTCTTCAGACAGAATCATTATTTTTATTCATTTGCCACTGATTTACGCGATCTGATGATGAACAGCCTCTCCCAGCGCTGTCTCTGTGTTTGCTCCTCAGTGCTCGTGTGTGTGTCAGACAAACTCTGATTGGTCCTTCGCCTTGTCAATCTTTAGAGTGTCATAACCGGACACGGCTGCATCGTGTCACATGCTTCCTGTACACTTCCTGGTAGTTATCTGACCAAAACAACACTGATACACCTCTGTACACACAAAATATCTGAATAACAAACCCGCGATTACGATAGTAAAGCTTGGTATGAGATTTTCTTGAGATCTGGGGCATTTTCATAACAAGAATAGAAAATGTACATCTGAAATGCTAACTTGTGCAGCGATGAAAAAGGCTATAAATAGCATATTTTTACAACAGTAAACGAAAAAATTCCACCCGTGATTGCAAAAGTTAGTTATTACAAACACTCGAGCAGGGTTTAAAGTGAGTATTGAGTAAAAGTGTACTAATAATTTCATAAATTGTCTGATGTAGCTTGATGCTAACGTTAGCTCTAATGCTACTAATAGCAGGTGCATTTCTTCTTCATAATGCATTTCTGTCACAATAATTCACGTAAGGTCATAAGAAAATGTTTTTTTTTTGTATTTCTATAGTCAGATATTTGATAATGTATTTGATAAAGAAAGAGTAAAACTTTACAATCCATATCCTGTCTCTTGTAATCGCTCAATCAGTGTTTCAGCCGCACAAAGACGTCAATATAACATCTTGTAAACAATGTCATGTAACATCACATTTACCTCAGCAAAAAAGTTTCGGTGACGATAAACATGTAAGTTAGATAGAAAAAATAAACTGTAGAGAGGTGAATTTTGCTACACCAAATAACATATTCATTACAAATTTTACTGTTCTTTAATGTTTAATTTATGTTTTAATAAATCTATCAAGATTGAATTGAAGTAGAATTATTATTAAGTAACTGTAACTTTATTATTTTAAAAACTTAATTAAGTGTAATTTTAACAAATCAGTCAATTTTAACCTTCAAAATTATAGTGATGTACAGTAGTAGGCTACCAACAGAAATTTGGCATGCATGCATATTCAAAAGAATCGATATTTAATCGAATCGAATTAGTAATTGAATCGAATCGCAAGCTTTTGAATGAGAATCAAATCGAATAAAAAAAATAAAAAAAAATCATTAATTGTCTCACTTAGATTCCTAACAAAAAATAAATAATTAAAATCAATCATGTTTATGAGTTTTGGAACATGGCTGATACAAACAAACTTTAAACTGTCCACTTCATCTTGAGCAGCCATTAAAATAGCAAAATCCTCATGAATATAACAATAAGAAACAATGGAGGGAGAAATTCATCATCATGTCCCTGCGGAACATTACTTTAACTTGTTCATTGCTTGACATGGCATGCTGTGGAACTCAATTAATTGCAAAATGTCAACAGCACCTGGTCTTGAGCTCATCTACTGTATCTGCAACTAAGGCCCCAAATCAGAGGCTTAGCTAATGCACCGCCTCTGGTACCCGCAAAACAGTTTTAAAAAGCACTTAGAGCCGACATGGCTTTATGAAACTGCTATGAGTCAGAGTCTGATTAGAAAAACAATTTTCTTATTAGCATTTTCACCAAATTTTCATCTTAGCTAATGTGCTAATTAGCATTCCTCTTCTGGGACTCAACGCAAAGCCATTGAAGATGGATATTTGTGCCTCAGCTTTGCTTAGAGCGTCTGCATGTCAATTGAATTTAAACAACATTAGAGAAGTACACAGAAATCTGTGCAAATATCCATGGGTGACCATGGCATAAATAATCCCTCAGTACCAAACAAAACTCTTCAAACCCAGCTGCTTGCAACAAGACCCTTGAGGCAAGATCTAAATATACCTCACAGAGCTTTGCATAGTCCTATAAAACAAGCTTGTGCCCACCAGGATTCCTTAATCAAGACAACGTTGACTATGGTTGGAAACTACCCTGTTCTAAGTTGCAGGTCTTTTTTTAGTAGAGTAGATTGGTAGAGAATACAGTGTGCCTTCTTTAGGATTTGTCACATGATTTAGTTGAGAGCCACAGGGGACCGGGGCCACCCTTGAATTTGGACCACTGGAACACAGGCCACACAAATAGGGTTATCCATGTTAAGTAAATGTCAGCCATCAGAATAACTCTACATTGGCGTTACAGCCATAGGATTTGCTTGGCCCCTGACCGGGTGAGCTAAGGGACCACCCAGAACGTGTCACACTCTCTCCCCTTCTCTTCAGGTGAGGTTAAAATCTCTGACCAGTGCAATGCATTAAACATGAGTTAACCCACTTGAGAGACGCTTCCTACTCCAAAATGATAGGGAGTTAAAATAAATTAACTTTGGGGTCAGCATGCATGAGCTGCATTAATGAACCCTTGTGTCTCGCTTTACTTGCACACCAACCCGAAAGCATTTCACATAGCCAAAAGCCTGAAAGCAAGGCATGTTTAAAAAATATGCGGTTATAACTGGAAATCTATTGCTACAGAAAAAGATATTCAAAAAAATATTATATTATATTATATAAAAATGTAATTAAGTATAATATATCTTTGGTAATTTCTACACTTTTATCCAAAGCAACTTACAAACAATGAATACAACAATTTACTTAAAATTCTAAATGAGAAAATAAATAAATAAATATTATTAATTTATTGTGGTGGTGCATTATATTCATAATAATGATACATTTTCTTTTAAGGCAGTCCTAAGCACTCAAATAAATAAACAGTTTATCTAAAACAACCACTAATAATAATATTAATAGATATAATATTCATACATTTAATTATATTATATATATTTAATAATCATTTATCTAATTAAAACAATCATTAGGCCAAACTGGTGGATTTGAGACATGACCTTACACTGCAACTCACTTCTGGCCAGCTGCCTCACACACAGGTTTCCAAAGAATCATCATCCTCATCAAAACCTAGAAACCTGCTGCTCATGAAGTATTAAATTAAACATGATAAGTGGTCGCATTAAAGAACAATTGTCGGTAATCTGCAAATGTGAACAAGAGAAAATCTTTTTCCAGCTAAAAATGTCACTAGACAAAAAAACGTCAGATTCATGGACTTCAAAGTTAGTGACAAAGTGCAAGTGTTTCCAAGGATCAAGTCTTTGTCCTATCAGGCTGCTTTAGTCAGAGAGGATTGAAGCATGTGTGTACCTGAGCCATAATAGGGAGGGATTTATTGTCTGTCTGCTGGGCGGTGATTAGACACCACTGCTGCCACTCTGATAAGCCTCGCTGATGGGAATAGACACTCCAGTGTCCTAAAACCACCTTGCAGGAGCCAGAGGGAGAGGTCACATCTGGCAGAATCCAATCCAACCATCCGCCTCTGACTTTGAAGTGACTTTTGATGTTTCCTTAAACTTTGGGGACACTTATAACTTCTTCAGACGAGAGTGAGGCTCACTAGGCAAATAAGGAATTATAGCCCCAATATTTTCTAATTCGAGATCCAGCACAGGTCTGTTTTCACAGATTAATTTCCTTCTGCTTTGGAGAATCCAGGAGTGATTTCTGACATTACACAGACCATTCATGAGAAGATTCAATGTGGGCAGCCAGAAATGTGTGCCAGCTAACCTGCCATGAACAGTGTGATATTTTCCAAAATTCTTTAAAAACGACCCCGCTGATTTTTCATGCTGGTCAGCACTGCCACGGTGTAAGTAAAGGATGAGCAAAACTATATTTCAAAATTGACATATAAACCACAGCACACTAATTAAAAAATTTACAAGTAAATAAAAATAGAAATTCTATATAAAAAATATGACCCCAAACAACAACTGCTAGTATTATAACTTTAACCTTTCCAAATATATGATTTAGCATAAGTAAGTACTTTGTAAATGAACATTAATTCATTACACTACCTTTCAATACAATATTTTTTTTAAATACTGAAATGTTACTCAAAAATAAAGCATTAAATTAAAGATACTTCTTTATATATATATATATATATATATATATATATATATATATATATATATATATATATATATAAATTATTATAATATTAATGATAATTTTAAAATAACTAATTTATTAGTTTCTTATGTTATTACATTTTTTATACAACAATAACAACAACAATAACTATTCAGTGGCAGTGATTTGATAAGCGCACTAAAACAAATAACCAAACAAACAAATATTAGTTAACATTATAATAATATATATTTCAATAATAATTTTTTTTTTTATATATCATGATGACCATTAACCAAAAGACTTCTTTCAAAAACATTAAATAAAATGTTTTCATAAGTACATAACACAGAAAAAAAATCGGTTGTTTGACAACTAGTCAATCCTAATGGATGGCAAACCAGGATATGTCTTTCAGGAGTTGACATGTCAACAGGCCATGGATGTTTAGGCATTCAGAGCACTGACGGAGTACTTTGAGCAGATGTACATACCCACAGATATGCAGCTTCCAGCATGACCTGCTGAGCCTTCATGTAATTAAAAGGGTAGGAGAGCAGAGTCATATTTTCATCTCAAAAGGGATTTGATGGAAAGGGCAGGGTTGTGTGGCCTAGCACGATCCACACAGATTGACCTTCACATCCATGTCTTTCTGAACAGCATGCCAAAGAGACCAATTGAACACCTCTATGCCACACACCAGGAGGCCACAAGGATTGTGATGTTATCTTTTTTTTTAGACAATCGGAATCTGATTAGAAATCCTTGAAAAGAGGTGACATTTACATTTGTCATACTTTTGGCAAAGCTCATACTAAAGACATGTCAAAATGACAGAATAGAAAATGAGGCAGACAAGGATAAGACCTAAATACCAACAATGCCACTATTAGATGTTAGAAAGCAGATCTGAATGTTACAGCCAGTCTGTGAAAAAAGCTTCAGACGAAAGCCATCAGGTGTTTGGGGACAGAACGGGGGCGAGACAGAGAACTGATACAGCAAAGGGACAGTTGGGGTGGTCACTAACGATACCTAGAGACCAGAAAGGGAAAGCTACCATTAATTTTGAATGAGAGGCACAGATCTGCAGTAATTGCTATCTGATAGTACATGCAGCAGCTCTTCAATCACAGAGCATTTCTCTGAGGTAAAGTGACCCCTCATAACTTCTGTCACTCCATTTACCAAGGACCCCATGCAATCACAACAAAAACTTTGAGGCTATCTATATGAGTGAGTGAGTGAAGTGACATTCAGCCAAGTATGGTGACCCATACTCAGAATTTGTGCTCTACATTTAACCCATCCGAAATGCACACACACAGAGCAGTGAACACACACACACTGTGAGCACACACCCAGAGCAGTGGGCAGCCATTTATGTTGCGGCGCCCGGGGAGCAGTTGGGGGTTCGATGCCTTGCTCAAGGGCACCTAAGTCGTGGTATTGAAGGTGGAGAGAGAACTGTACATGCACCCCCCCACCCACAATTCCTGCTGGCCCGGGACTCGAACTCACAACCTTTCGATTGGGAGTCCAACTCTCTAACCATTAGGCCACGACTCCCCTAGTGTACTATGCTAGTGTACTCAAACAGCCGTTCTCCTTCAGGAAAAACAGACCAAAAGTATTAACGAATACTCATGATGCATGACACAAATATTCACCAAACCAAATGCAACCAAATGTGAAGTAACTTGGTCATATTGGTGATTTCTTTTAAAAAGAGACAAGCTGTTTGAAACATCCTGTTTTGATAGGAAATATGTCCAAATAGTTTCCCACAATGATACATGGCAGTAAATATGAATAGTGAATGGACTCTTCCATCACTAATTAGCTAAAGAGAACCGAGCAAAAGCAGTGAGCAGTGTTACTTCCTGCTGTTCACGAATGGCCAACATTTTTTATTGGAATGTCAGTCACATAATTTGAGTAAGGGTCCTTCAACCAAAACAAAAACAAATATATAATTAACTTACATAAAGGACCATTTCACACTAAATCAGAATTGCTCACTGAATGGCTTTTTGGCTGTTATTAGTGAATGGAATGGTTGGTGTTCTGGAAAGAAAAGGTTATAATCACAACACATACTAAATGAAAAGGAAACATTTTAAATGTTGGCTTCTCCAAAACAGACAAGGACGAGGTCTTTTTTTTGGGTTTCTGTGGCCTACACTTTGCCAGAAATAAGAGACACATTTTAGGGTTGCTGCAGTTAGATGTGAAATTTGCTGCTATCATGCTTTCTTGATGTGAGAGAAATTGGCTTTTTAAAGGTTTCCAAGTCTCTATAAATGCACTCCATCTTTGCCACTTACTTGAAATGTACTGCTTTCTGCTATAAGACTGTACGGTTCCTCCAATGTGAGCAAGCGAAACAGTCTGACTGCATGACAGTATGTACAATGTAGTCTGTGTATGGTTAAAGTTCACATAAAAAAGAACATTCTCATCATTTACTCACCCCCCATGTTGTACCAAACCTGTATGACTTACTTCTGTGCATTCATTTTGAAACTATTTTGACTACTTTCTTTTGTGTTTCACAGAAGAAAAAGAAAAGAAAAAGAAAAGAAAGTCCAACAGATTTGGATTGACATAAGTGCAAGTAAACTATCACTTTAATGTGTAAATATACAGTGAAATTTATAACAACATCTGTTTTGTCCACACAATCACAGCCAAGCAGATCATATCTGGTGTTTAACATACAGTTATGTCAATCTTGATCTAGATTCCACTGTGGCCGGAGCTACCTATCAACAAACCAAACAACTGACAAAATGTCCTGCTGCTCGTCATGGCTGGTTATGACATGGTATCAAAGTGTTAAGATCAAATGATGGGAACTGTTGGTGAAAGGATGAATGCTTGATATAGAGATTAAAACATTCTCACGATATTCTGATGCTACAGTGGCAACGCTTGGTTTCCGACAGACTAAACACTGAATTCAGCCTGTCTGTCTCCCTTAAACCGTGTTTGCCTTTGTTGGTTTATCCCCCTTGCTCTCAGGTCTAGCTTTTTACTTAATTAAATCAGCCAGGCCCTCATATCAGATATTCTTTAACGGAATACTAAAGCATATCCATTCCCTAATGCCATTATAGTGAGCGGAGGGCAGGCAGATGCTTTAATCCCCTGGATCAGCCTACACAAAAGAAAGCGAGGCCGCCAGTCTGCCATTAGCCACATATTTGCTCCTGGGCTGGGAACACTAACCTGAAGCATGAATTCTGCACCATTGACAGATATGACAGGCTCTCCCTGGGATGATCACCAGACAAAAAACTCCCTTTCTCAGTAGTTGCAGAGGAATGACTGATGTTTTGACATGGCACAGTGGTGCACACATTTACCATGCTTCTACTTCTCCATACTACATTGGTTGGGGCAAAATGTGGCCAGAATTACATTTTCAGAGTAAAAAGCACAAAGCACTGATACCAGTCATGAAAAGAGAAAGACTTCAGAATACTGCGCGCTCAGAAACCAGACCGAATTGTGTTCTCTTTTGCATCATCGTGCTTTTCAAATGTTTCCATATGGCTGCTCTTCTCTTACTCCCAGATATTCATATCTTAGACCGTTGTGCAGCAAGTGTATGCTAGCTCATGTTGCAGTTTAAATGTTCAAATGTACGCATCTTACCTCCTAACCACACATGAGATCTGACTGGATTTCTTCCCAAATTGTCCCTCCCTAATATTTTAATCTCGTTTTTATTCATTGATGAAAATGGCAATATACTTTTTATCATTTAAAATGAGTTCTCTTACGAGAGTTCTCTCGTACTGCGTCTTAGCTAAGACGCTACGGGAAAAGTCTCTTTTCACGAAATACTGAAGCAAAAAATTATCCTTAATTTTGAATTATTGTAAAGCGCATTTGCAGCAGCACACAGCCATAGGCGAGACAGCTCGCTCGCTCATTGGCTGCTCTGCGGCAACTGCACAAGCCTATCGAGCGCAGGCTGATGCAACATCAGACCAATGAGACCCTCCATGCCACTTCCCGCCGAAACGGGTGTGGCCCAGCCCTATAAAGGGAGCTCGAAAAGGCTGACTCACCTGATTTTTCATCTCTTCAGCGAAGCTCACGCATCGTTGGATCACGAGAAGAAGCAAGCGCCGTCAGATAGCATCTCAGCGGGACGAGCTATTCCTGAAGCCGCTGGCCAACGCCGCCTTCCACTGCCATTCCTGCTGCGCGTTCTGGCGCCCATATCCTTTCTATTATATCCAACTGTTCTTTATGCGTGTTCGTAAAAGAGCTTGCGTCTTTTTTAAGATGCCTTCTTGTGGCTCGTGCAGAGCCCCACTCAGCGAGGGAGACCGTTACGTCATCTGTGTCTCCTGCCTGGGTGAAGATCATGCAGCGCTCGCGCTCGCTGACGGCAGATGCCCTCAGTGCGAGCTGTTGCCAATGGTGACTCTGAGGACTCATTTGGCTTTTTTCTCTGAGCCTGAATTCTCCGGTGCACTGAGGCGCCGTAAAAAGCACCGCTTCAAGCGGATTCCGGAACCGTCTTCAGCTCAACCGAGCTCACCGGTTCACCCTGCTTCACCGGCCTCCCCTGCATCGCTTCCCGATGGGCAGCGCCCGCTGTCTGCCGCCGCGTCTTCCGAGGAATTCGATCTCAGGGCCGCGTCGGGGGAAGAGGACACGTGCTCGTGCAGTGAGGGCTGGGCGAGCTCCGGGGATCTCGCGCCTTCTGCTCAGAAGCCCAGCAAACGAGCTGACATTGAGAAGGAGCCGATGCGAGTGCTCACGCTGGCCGTGACGAGCCTCGGCCTCGAGTGGTCTGCACCAGCGCCCCCCCCCCCCTCTCGTTCCCGGCTGGATGGTAGTTTCCTTTCAGATGAGCGTACTTCTCCGAACTCAAAGCCCGCCTCATTTCTTCCTGAGCTTCACGAAGAGGTGGCAAAGGCTTGGAACGCTCCATATTCAGCGCGAACTCGTTCGTCTGTCTCACTAGCATTCTCCACACTGGATGCTGCTAAAAACAGGAACTACTCTGCTCGCGCGAATCTTTTCTGCTGCTGGGCAGGCTGCATCTGCACTACACACGATGGCTGCAGATATTCCAGGGTGATCTCCTCCGTAAGCTGGACGAGATGGGACCTGAGGCTATCTGTCTCGCGGATTTGAGGAGTGCTTCGCTACTAAATCCGCTGCACAGGCCATGGGACGAGTTATGGCTTCCGCTACGGTGGCTGAGAGGCATCTATGGCTGATGCTCTCAGACATGGCAAGCGCTCCGGTTCTGCAGCGAGTCGTGCTAGACCGGCCCCACAAAGCTCTCAGCCACACCCCCCGCCTCCTGCTGCTTCATCAAAACGCCGGTGTACGAGTTCCGCTGTGGCCGAGCTCCGCTGTGGCCGAGCTCCGCTGTGGCCGAGCTCCGCTGTGGCCGAGCTCTCACCCAAGCGCGCCGCTGTTTCAGTTCCAGGAATGGTGACTGTCTCAGCGTTTTTTGCAACGCGCAAGCCTGGACAGTTGCCCGCTTGCCTGCACACAAAAGCCGTTATCACAACAGCGTCAGCAACGCAGCTCGAGACCCCTCTCTCGCTCTACCGGCCGTCGCCCCGCGCTGCGGGAACCACGGCAGAGGATTACGGTGAGGCCAGAAGCCCCGAAGCCATCCTATCATTCCTAGGAAAGCGCCGGTGTACGAGTCGCCGCGGCCGAACTCTCACCCAAGCACGTCGCTGTTTCAGTCCCAGGGATTGTGACTGTCTCAGCGTCTTTTGCAATGCGCAAGCCTGTAAGGTTGCCCGCTTGCCTGCACAAAAAAAAAAAAAAAACGTTATCACGGCTACCCAGATATTTACCGGAAAAGGTGTAATTTCTGGTGTCCCGGCCACGGCCGATGGTGCTATAAATGTAGTGACGATGCCCACTGCTCAGTGCCCATCTCCACATATAAGCACAGCCCTTCACACAGGGCTCGCGCCCATAAAAGCGACTCAGGTCGATCGCTCGCACTACATAGTAAACGTGCCCACTCCTCAGTGCCCATAAACACTATGTCACACACGTCATGTGGTTTCTGTAAAAACGAAACTCGTGCACGTTCGTTCTGCCCAGGCAGACAGCGAGTCTAAAGCAGTAAATGTGCACGCTTACAGCCCACAATTACTCACAGACAGCACGAGTCCCACGGGACCCGCTCAGCCCTCCCTCACTCGGTTAAGCACCGTGGAGGGGTCGAGGACGAGCGATCTACCCGCTGTGATCAGCGCGCTCCCCGCCTCAAATGTCACAGGCTTAACGCCCATGTTAGAGCACATCGAAGCGCTGCCGCTGCCCAGCCAACAGAGCGCGCTTCGCATCCAACCCCTAGCCATTCATGCAGACGCATGGTCAGCGCTTCCAGGGGTTTCGGATTGGGTGCTAGACATTATAAAGGAAGGCTACTCGCTACAGTTTTTTCGACGCCCTCCACGCTTTTTAGCGCGCGTCGAAACTACGGTCAAAACAGAAGTAGCACACCTACTTCGAGCCGAAATATCAAAACTGTTGAGCAGAGGGGCTGTGGAGCCTGTATCTCAAGCTCAAAGCGAAGGGGGGCTGTACAGCAAATACTTTCTAGTGCCCAAGAAAGACGGGGGTCTCAGACCCATACTGGATCTAAAACAGCTGAACAAAGCATTGGCGAAACGCAGTTTCAAAATGCTTACAACCAGGAGACTCCTCGCGCATATTCGCAGAGGAGACTGGTTCATGTCGATAGATCTGAAGGATGCGTATTTTCAAATACAGATAGCGTCGTGTCACAGGCGATACTTGAGATTCGCCTTCGAGGGCCAGACATACCAGTATACAGTCCTGCCGTTCGGCTCGTCCATGGCTCCTCATACGTTTACGAAGTGCATGGACGCAGCGCTCGCTCCTCTCAGACTCAGAGGCACGGCGCTTTACATGGGGTTCCCGTAGCGTCTTAGCTAAGACACAGTACGAGAGAACTTTTGTAAGAGAACGTACTCGGTTACTAATGTAACCTCGGTTCTCTCTAGAAGAGGGAACGAGTACTGCGTTCTCTGCCGTGCGTACGATTCACTCTGGTTCGCTTCTGCGATGAAATAAATCAGGTGAGTCAGCCTTTTCGAGCTCCCTTTATAGGGCTGGGCCACACCCGTTTCGGCGGGAAGTGGCATGGAGGGCCCGAAGCGCATCAGCCTGCACTCGATAGGCTTGTGCAGTTGCCGCAGAGCAGCCAATGAGCGAGCGAGCCGTCTCGCCTATGGCTGTGTGCTGCTGCAAATGCGACAATAATTCAAAATTAAGGATAATTTTTTGCTTCAGTATTTCGTGAAAAGAGACTTTTCCCGTAGCGTCTTAGCTAAGACGCAGTACTCGTTCCCTCTTCTAGAGAGAACCGAGGTTATGTTAGTAACCGAGTACGTTTTATTTCATTATAGTCTTGTTTTTGTCAGTGAACAAAAATGTTGTTGATGAAAATTATGAAGAAAATTTTTCATCAGTGAAATGAAAGGCATTATGACATGAGAAACTAAATTTCATTTGAACTTTTGACATAAAAGATGTCTTAGTATGCTTAATACTTTTCTGTAATTTTCATAACTTAAAATGTCCTAATCATCAATAAAAACGAATTTATGTAACAACCCTCAGAAAATGACTCGTTTGGATCCAAAGTGCAGGGTGACATCACGGGGGAGCAGTCGTTTGCATATGACCGCCTCCAGACCAAGACAACTACACCTATTTTTGCATCATCGCATCATTGTCATGCCCACAGGTGTTCAGTGGACATGTAGCGAGTGGGTCTGAAGGAGTAGTTGTTTACAATAAGATAGCAATGCCAGGCAGACAATGGGCTGTTCCTGGCTGTGGAAAAACAACATGTTAGTATACGTTGCCGAAGGATCCTGGCACTTGATAAAAATGGATTTAGTTTATTTTTAACAAATGTCCGAGTCAAATCAGTGCTAATTTATGAATTTGTTTAGTACATTTCACCAGTGATTGTTTTGAGTAAAAAAGGCAGTATCTCAAAGATCAGTCTGTGCCAACAGTTCTGGACCCAACTCAAACTGTAGGTAATGTAAACTATTTTTTTTAAACTGTAATGGCGGTATTGGATGTTAGCCAATCATAAAAGTGGGTGGTTACACTGACCTCTTAAAGGAAAACACCCCAAAACTGACTTTTTCAGTCAGAGGATAAGAAACAGGTTAAAGGGATGGTTCACTCTCAAATTAAATTTTGGTATGTTTTAGCTTACCTCAAGGACATCCAAGATGTAGGTTTCTTTGTTTCCACAGTATTTCCCATTTTGATATTTTTAGGTCAAACCGTTCTTGTCTGTGACTCATATAATGGAGGTCTATGGTCACCACCTCAAAGAGTAGGCACAGAGGAGTCCAAATTAAACAATTCCCCATCATAAGCACACACTGATGGCCTAAGACACGAAAGGAGCAGTTTGTGTAAGACAACGAACAGTATTTATATAGTTTTTACCTCTTGTACACAACCACATCCAACTGATCTGAGGGCGCGAGTGCTTCCTGATGTGACGTGCGTGCGCGCTCTGGCTTAGTCTGCGCAAGAAAGGAAAGCGCCAGAAGTGATCTCTCGCACGTGTACATCACTCATTGTTTACGCTTACTGTCTATGGTTTACACAGAGATTTCCTATCACTGTGAAGATCTAAACATATTTAGACGTACAGGAAATTGCAATGGAAGACGATTTCAATATATCCATAGACAACGTTTAATTTTTTTCACAACCATATTTATTTGAACCAGAATACATAGACCAAGGAGCGATTCGCTGTAGCAACACGTCTTCAAGCCTCAGAGAGACAGATATCTCTTCAAAATTGGTGGTGTTTTAGTAGCAAGTGTTGTGAGATGCCAACAGAAGTGGAGAGCATATGTTGTCATGAATGAAACAACTACAAGACGACAACGAGGGCATTGACAGTATCGCATCACACACCTGCCTGACTGAAGTTCCTGAGTTTTCTTCGCTGTTGAAACGCAGCGTTTTGCACGTTGTGTTTAGTTTGCCACGTATAAACTGGAGGCGACGTCCAATGCCAGAGGGACCCAATGGCACGCTGTCAATAGAGTGAGTAATGTATTGTATTTTTTATTATAATCGCAATGATTATAGGGTGCATTATAAACAAATGAATTAATTACAATTACTGCATTATATTTCAGACAGTGCAGATTGGTGGTGTATCGTGTGGTAAACAGTAAACAATGAGTGGCGTTCATGCGCGAGAGATCACTTCTGGCGCTTTCCGTGCTTGCGCAGACTAAGCCAGAGCGTGCGCGCACGTCACATCAGGAAGCACTCGCGCCCTCAGATCAGTTGGATGTGGTTGTGTACAAGAGGTAAAAACTATATAAATACTGTTCGTTTTCTTACACAAACCACTCGTTTCGTGTCTTAGGTCATCAGTGTGTACTTATGATGGGGAATTGTTTAATTTCCTCTGTGCATGCTCTTTGAGGGGGTGACCATAGACCTCCATTATATGAGTCACAGACAAGAATGGTTTGACCTAAAAATATCAAAATGGGAACTACTGCGGAAACAAAGAAACCAACATCTTGGATGCCCTTGAGGGAAGCTAAAACATACCAAAATTTAATTTGAGAGTGAACTATCCCTTTAATACATGTTTAGAAATCACTAATTTCTTTTTTTTTTTTTTTTTTTGTTTAAAAAACTTTAGTAATTATAATTACACCCCAGGGAGCATAAAAACAAACAAACAAGCAAACAACAAAATATGTCATGCTCCCTTTATTCCTGTGCTCCACCACACTGATTCTATTACTATTTTATTTATTTATTTTTAAATCTGATATTACAAAAAAATAAAAAATTCCAAGGAAATCTATTTAGAAAAAGTGTTGCTTAATTGTATTGTTTCAATGTTATTTGAAATTGTTTTTTAAATGTTATTTGTGTGCATTTGGGATACATAAAATGCCAATTCCTTTTTTTTTCTGTTTAATTTAAAAATAGATATGACAGAATGTTTCATTTAATGTCACAGTTTAACATCATTTTAGAAATTACACAGTGGTGGGACTTCATAACTTTTGATAATGATAAACTAATAACTAGTAACTAGTGAGATTATGAAAAGTGTGTTATAAGGTCTATTGAGCCATAGGTGCACATATTACTGTGGTGGGATTTTATAACTTTCGATAAAAAAACAAACAAACAAACTAACTAACTAACTAACTAACTAACTAACTAACTAACTAACTAACTAACTAACTAACTAACGAGATTATAAGAACTATGTTATAAGGTCTATTGAGCCAAAAGTGCCCTTAGTAGAGTGGTATCGTAATTTGTGAGGTAGTTGCCAATATAAAGTCCTATTTTGTGCATCACTGTAAGTATGATGGAACACACTAACCTTCTGTAAGCTGTAGTGGAAAAGTTGAAAGTATGCGCATGGCTAGATGGCCTAGAAAGTGCAAGTGTGTTCCTCTCTCATGGCCGGTCTATGCAGTCGGGCACTTGACTATATAGAGAACCCTACCTAGCCTCAGGCCCATTACAGTTGCTCCCGACAACCCCTGCATAATCCACTCATTTGCAAGGTCATCACAAATCATTATACAGTAGGGTTCCATTCCTCTGACATAAATACATGACCCAAGGGATCTGCTGGGCCTATTCTTCCCTGCCTCTCTTCCTCAATCACTGGCTTTCCTACCTCTCTCCCCCTTTTTTATGAGTCTATAAAAGCGTGTAATTAAATATGCAGAGATTGCATGAGTAAGAATAAGCAATGCAGTCAGGCAAAATATGTGCATTCCTGTACAGTGGGATAAACACAGGCATGATGAAAGACAGAAGGGAAGTTTGCACTGTATCTGACAAGGCAAAAGTGGACATTCTCACATCTCCAAAGCACACACGGAAGGGTTTTTCCCACTGTGCCCCGTCAAAGGCTGGGTCCACTTATTTTCCACAGCAAGGGCATCTTTACACATTCCCATAATGAGTTTGTGCTCGTCTCAAGTTCTCAAATCCTCTGTAGAAAAATATAGCGTGCCAAAAGTGACGAAGCATTTGTACAAATTCCATAGTCTACAAAATATGTCATGCGCAAGGGAGGAATAAGCTGTGGTACGAGGCGACTTGCTTCAGTGATTTGTAAACAAAGCGAGTATATGTTCATCGGTTTAATTGAAAAACAAAAAAAGATCATTAGGAAGGTTGCGCAGACATCCTTTCCATCCTGGGAATCAGTGATGCAGATGGGATGGCAGTGTGCGCTGCCTCTTAAATCGCCTTAGGTTCCCATAGCACTTAAATAAGTAGTTCAGAGCTCTGCAGGGAGCGCGTACAGAGCATAGAAAAACGCAATGGCTCCAAAGGCTGACAATGCACTGTTTTTAGAGTCCCATAAATAATTAACAACAATGCAAGAAATTTCCATTAAAATGGAGGATGCTCTGAATGCAGATCTTCTCCAGCCTTTGGCACTACCTCAAACAAACTGCTGTTTTGGTATCACGGTACCTGTGGTGCCTTTGAACTCCAGAGTGCATCTGTTACATTTCTATTACTAAAACTGTCTGATGGGACAACACAGTATCCCTTCCTGAGGCTTTGAGCTATATTTTTCCTATTTGTTTCCCTCATTCAGAAGGGCGAGAGAGAGAGATAGGTTGTGTATTGCTGGCTGGAAAAGGGGCAGCTGCTCCATCAATAGCCATCATTCATCATCCTCTCAGATGGTCTTCATCTCCTTCTGCTGCACTTGATGCTAAAACACATTTACCTAAAAGGATTTCTGCAAGCAAAGGGGCTAAAGCCCAATCTCGTAAGGGTAGAAAATAGAGATGCCACAGTTCTCAATATAATATTGAACTATTTGGTACGACGTCCATGGTTCAATAAGCGCCTGTGAATTGCTTGTTTTTTCGGTTTTGCATTCAAATAATTTCTGTGCATTTTATGTGAGTCCATGCGCTGATGAGGAAATCCCTCCACACTTATAACATGCATTTAAAATAGCAACGCAAGCCAAATATCTTCCCTTGTAATGACTTGCAATGAGAGGATTTTCTAAAAATGTCGTCCAACAATAGAGAACATTATAACGCTTTATTCCACAACATCAGTCGAGTGTTTGATCTATTCCTTTTGTGATCTGGTGTGGCTTCTAATCACACAAATGAGGCATAAAACATATTTTATCTTGTAATAAAGTCTATGTTGATCAGCAATGGACTACAAATATATTTAATTATAATGAAAATACCCAAAATAGCTTGAAGAACACAGATAAACCATATATTTAGCAGTCGTGTGTTTATTGTCTTCATGTTTGATCAGATGCAAGCACTTCTATCTTTTTTTTTTTCTTATTCAGTTACAGCGACAGCTGAATGCCTTTGTCCATATTAGGGATTTTCTGGAACATCATCAGTCCTATTACTTTTGTGATGCATATGTGAAGTTTTGGTGTGAGGGCACCCTCTGGCATCCAGTATCAATGAAACAAACATTACATCTGTTTATAGCGCTCAATAATAGCCAATCCATCCTATTTTTCCCTAAAAAAAGTTTAAAGTAAAAATATGATAATCTATGTTTTCTTCAGGGTGCAGTGTTTTTCTAATTTGTTTTTAAAAATCGCATTTTAAATGGCTAATTGCAAAAAAAACAAGGTATGTATTGAACCGTGGGCTAACGGTATACAGTAGTTGCATCCCAAGAAGAAACCCGACAGCATGCATCTGGATACTTGACCCAAACTTTCCACATTGTGTGATGAACTGCTTATGCAGTATTGCTGTCAAACATATTTACAGTGGTTGCCTGAAACAACAGAAATTAATTGTCAGCTGTTGTTTAAACCGCCCCAAGTTTTCAATTAATCTACTGACATTTAGCTGATGAACTTATTAAGGAAAAAAAGGTTACATTGGAGCTGAAGCTTTTCAATTGAATCGAGCTGGGATCATATGATGGCTTTGTTATTTAGATGGAAATGGCACTTTTGACGAACAAATATATTGCTCTTGAGACTCAACCAGTCATGTGAACAAATAGTCCCACTACTATGCAACCCATCATTCCGTGCACATGGCTGAGAGTGGTTGCTTGCTGGATTCATCTGAAGTGCTGCTTCATTGCTATTATACAGGCAGGATTCTTCAACAATATTGTGCTCCCAGCCTGAGGACAGCCTCTGAAAATTGAACTCTTATGAACACACGGTTTCTGCAAGGATACCAAGGAAACAGGGTAAAAGATTGTGCTAGTTGCATGAGAGAAATCGTTTAGAGTTCTTTGAGAACGGATTGCATGCCAGTCAAATCTCAGTCTAGAGGATATTTATGGTGGCTTTGAGCTGAATCTCTATTTAATTAATGTTGTGTTTATTTGTAGGGATAAACAGACATTTTTCCTGATGTAATAATATATACAATAATAACAATAATAATAATTTGGGTCCACATGACAACATAAAAAATTATCCTTGTGGGAGTACTTTTCAACTAGGGTCAATTCATTGAGATTAGTTAATGCATTAAACACCATAAATACATTTTTTATAGCATATATTAATCTACGTTTGTTTATAAATATACTGTTTTCATTGTTTATTCATAAAACAATAACTGTTAATGTTCAAGTTTTGCAACTCAAAAAGTTAAATGTAGAAGTTCATATTATGTTAGTATTTCATGTTAATGGTTTAATTGCTACCATTTAGAAGCTTATTGGAAAGTGTTAGCATTTGTGTCATGTTAAATGTATGTCATGGCCTTGCCAGCCTCATATATATGGGTAGAACAAACTTTTTTTTTTCTTTTGCATCACTTGCTGGTGCAATGGTGCAACAAGAACTCACTGTTTAGATGTAAAATTCTGGCAGGCGTGAGCGTCAGTGTTGACAGGTTCCATTGCCTTGTAAAGCAATATTAAGAGTGGACAGTTTGCACACATGCCTCTGCAGACCAGGGTGGCTCATCCATGCTGTCAAAGGCAATAACACGAGCATTGGTCTGTTGCCCATTTTGAGCAGCATAAGGTTTATACTCACAAAAAAAATATCATGGGCCGATCCATTCTTGTCTGAGAGACAGAATCGGCAGACACAGGTGCCACTAATCAATGATGTCCGCACAGACATGGCTGTGTGCATCTGCCATATTGGCACATTATGCCGCTCTGTAATTCAATTTGCCACTCTATCCCATTTCCATGGGCTGTCATATTTACATCGGCCTCCATTGGAAAACACACACCAACTCTGAATGGGTAGGAAATGCAGGTTGCTGAGGAAATGGAAAATGGTTGGAGGAATACTAGACAGAAAAAAACAAGCTCAGTGATTTCTCAATCAGAAAGAGACTGAGTATCATTTGGAATTGAATTATGGGGGAACATCAATAGCAAACAAACAGCTTTTCCAGTTAAAGCTTAACTTACAAAAGGTATTAAGATCAGAGCTGTTGATAAAAACTGTGCGATTCAGTGCGTCTTTTGTCTTGGGATTTTTGGTAGAGAGGGCCAGCATCAGTTAGAGGCCTTTTTTGTAAGATTTCCATATACTGTGCCCATAGGCGGAAATCGCGGGGGGGTCGGGGGGGTCAAGACCCCCCCCATCTGAGGGTTGCACCACAACCCCCCCCCCCCAAAATATAATTGAAATATGTATATTGTAAATAATATAATGATAAACTAATTGTGTAAGTAGTAAAACAATACTGAGCAACAACAAAAAAGTTTTAAACATCTCGAGTTCCCCCTGCTTTGCCTCACAGTGCTTTGGTCCACTGCCTGCTCCCCTTTTACCTCACCACCACCGACACACACACACACACACACACAGTCCAGTCCGTTGCGAGAAAACAACGTGTTTCAGTTGTTGTGGAACTCCATAAGTCTAGCTTACTTTATTCACATTAAACATCGGATGACGTGATTATTTTCTCTTTAATATAGATGATGCTGAGTCATTAATAACTCGTGTCCAAAAAATATTATTGTGTACCAATTTACTATTGTCACCGATGTAGTCTGCGCTGTAAGCGATTATAACAGGCGTTTTATACAGCCGTTTACCTAGCTTGTTTAATAACATCTTACACACACCCATAGTGTACGCATATACAAGTCTTGTACGTTAGATTAGACTAGTGTGGGTGCTCATTTAGATTTTCCCGCGTTCACTATGATTTAGTTGGTTTCAGTGGCGGCTCGTCGGGTGAGGCAGGGGAGGCACAGTTTCCCCCAAATTTTGAGGTGAAAATGAGGAAGATTTAATGTTAATAAAATTCAATATTAATTTCAGTTCATGTCTCAGAATGTATATATTTTTGTTTGTAATTTCACAGTTGTAATTGAGAGTGAGGAGTTGTCGTCATAGCACAGAGCCCCTCCCCTCGATATCACAATCTCCGCCATGTTCGCAGGACACCGGCTGTGAAACAGGATTGTTTACGGATCTGTTGTTAACTCTGTAGTAGAGGAGATTTTTGCAATTCCGCACTGTTTTACCATGCCTGGAAGTTACCGCTGCGTTAAAAACTGCTCCAGTACCTCACACGATAAATATGGAAAACATAGGAACAATGGAATACAGGTTTTTTTATGTTACACCAAGCGCAAAACAGCGGTATTTGGAGAAGCTCTCAGGCATCCAAAATATCGACCCATACGAGCTCCCTGCAGCTGAATGGCACAGAGACCTGGACCATACTTCCACGTACATATATGGACATTGTGAATTATTTTGTTTTTCGTGTAAGTTACTACACAATTCAGGAGTTTAAAAGCCACAAGTCTTTGGAAAGTTACGAGGCTTTCTGCTGTGGCTGGGTCCATCTACAGTACAAGCCTCCAGGTGGTGAAAACTGCGTTCTGGCCAAAAATAGCTTATTCACATGCGTTTTAGCCTGTTGTGATTACATTGCATTTAGCAGACACTTCTTGACCAAAATGACAAAGTAACTTAAATAACTGCGACTGTTTCGTAAACACTACTGTAGATTGTAAGGAGATGTTCAATGTACACAAACGTTTCCATCATGTTTTGATGTAGGCTAAAGCTGTGTATGTTTAGTTATAATTTGATTTTAGCCCAATGACACATACTGTATCAGGTTTTTGTGTTGGGGGCTGCAAAGTGGACAAACCAGTTCTGGGTTGGCTAGGGTAGTTAAATGTGTGATTGCAAGATGTAAATGTCCTGGTTAGATTAAAGCCATTAACAGCGTGAATTCAAGGTGACTTACATCGTAAACAATATAATTCACAATGTCCATATGTTTGCACGGAGGTAAATGGTCCAGGACTCTGTGCCGCTGCAGGGAGCTCGTACGGGTCGATATTTTGGATGCCTGAGAGCTTCTCCAAATACCGCTGTTTCGCGCTTGGTGTGAGCTTGTTCCTGTAAGGTCCCCTTTCTTTCGCCTTATCTTTTTGCATTGCTTTACTTTCTTAATTTCTTTCTCTTATTTGTAGATCCGTCTCTGTCCCGCCGAAATAATAAATGTGCAAAAATTAAAGAGCTCTGGAATGTTTAGTCGCGCCTCAGTGAAGTTCTGAAGGCATTGCCCCTGGCAACCGATAGTGTGTCCTACCATCATGGCCGACCGGCTCAGACCCCTCCCAAATCAACCCAAATCGGCACATGACTTCTCACTCTCAATACCATTACATGAAAGCTCCGCTTTTCTATCGCGAATGTGCCAAATCTGCTGATGTAATTACAACCGATAAGTGAAAGAGAAGGGGAGGGGGAGGTCGGGGGAACCAATCAGCATCGAGTGTTCTCTTTCAGCACTGAGGAGTGCTGAGAAAAGTAACATCATAGAGGATGCTAGCCTCCCTTCTGGAATATCAACCAACCATCATAGATACATAAATTAGGTGCTATTAGTTTGAACCTGTTTTTATACAGTCTTATGGTTTGAACGTCTCCCGGAGCGGCTGGGCTAATAATTTACCAAGTATTTATAATGAGTAACGATAATGAATATATTTTCTTTACGGTTTCTGACTAAAATCTGCCAAAAAGCCATTTTAAAGTGGTTAAGCAAATAATAATAATAACAATCGGCAGGGATCCCCAGACCAATACAATTAGTTTGCCTCCTTTATTTTAAAATTCACGAGCCGCCACTGGTCGGTTTATTTAATTTAATATAGTTAATCTAATATTACATCATACTAAGAGTGCAGTTGTTCTCCAGATAATAGCATTACAAATGTGATTTTGATTTTTATAAAAATTGAATAAACAAGAAGTTTGTTTTAGCACTATTTCACCAACGAAAAAAGTTTAAAACTGAGCTACAGCAGTAACAGCACTAATTGCGTCTTTGAGAAACACACTGAGGAGGTGTTTCCTAACTAATTGAATCCACTTTTTGAACGAATCAGTCATTGACGTAATAAACATTTTTTATTTCCTCTCTTTCACGTTTATACGGATCTCACTATACAGTTGTGTGAGGGTGTATGTCTAAGAGTGTGTATGCCTTCATTTTGCTAGGCATGGCAAATGTTTTTATATATGCACGTTTTAATTATAACTGTGAAGCAACAACATTGCTATTAAATGTGCTATATAAATAAATAAAAGTTGAAGTTAAGTTTAAATTCCATTGTATTTTGGGTGGCTTGATTGTGTAAACAACTTCAAAAACATTGCAAAAAAAAAAAATGTTTTGAAGAATGTTTTGGTCAATTTAGTCATCTTTTTCATTGAACCAAAAAGAAACGTTGAGACGAAGGATAATGGAACGGTCTCCATGCAATAGTAAGGTTTTCCTCTCTGTACACATATCCTTAAGTACAATTTTGCCTGTTTTATTGGTGTCCCCTTCAAAACTTGCTCTTGAGAAATGTTATGTTTATTGTCCCCCCCAACATTTAGATGAGATTTTCGCCCCTGACTATGCCTCAAGCCGTATGGATTTTTCCAGTGTTCCCTTTCTGGAGTCTATAGGGGAGAGTTAGAAGGGATCTGGCAGGTTGCAATGTAAACTCTAAGTGACTGATAAGGTGTCGGTGTTTGACAACGCTGTGGATTGCTTACATAAGCCACCTCTGAAGTGTCATTCCTTCTTATTTCTTCCTCTCTCACACTTCATCTCTCGTCTTCTCGTCTCAATATGAAGCGAGAGGGTGAAAAACAGCTTCATCATCCTCTTGCCACAAATCAGTGCAGTGACCAGAGATCATCTTTTCTAATGTCATCTCCTTTTATCTGGTGCTGACACATACCCAAGTGCACCATGGGTCATTTGTCCCAATAAAGGTCATGCTGGTGTGGATAACAGTCATTTCCTGGCTTTAAAAACCTTGTGTCAAAATACGCTATAAGTGGAGCAATGTGGCCACAATGCAGCTTTGTCTCACAGTCATGAATATTTTACAAGGGTTTCTTCTTTTCTTTTCTTATTCTCACTTTTCTGGTCTCTCTCCACTTGCTCTCACCTGCTCCCAACCCCCCCCCACTCCGCACCTGGGCTCCTTGGAAACACGGTCTTGGGATTGCATCCCAGGGTGGTAACATCCATCAACTCTGACACCAATCACCGGAAACCCCACAAAATGCTTCCTCCAATTTGTTTGCTATTTCAATGTCTTTCAGTGAAGCCTCCATCACACCTGTCACAACCACCTGCTACCTATTCCACAGAGCAAGGTAGGGAAGGGGAGGGAGAGTTTATAATCAGCCAGAATTGCTAATCTTCAGCCATTATTTTACCCACCAAATGCCATTCTGCACAAACACTCCTCCAGGCTAAAGCACTGCTAACACATACAGCTGCTACAAAGCAACTCCATTTGTGGTAAAATTAAAAAAACATTGTGACTGAATTCAAAGTGTACAAATCCCTTAAAAGTCTAACTAAAATTTACCCCATATACCTTCTTACCACACATTCCCGGTCTTATTGTGCACAATTTATCAGTATTTCCAAATAAATAAATGGAACTTTAGATGTTTTTCTAAAACATAGTTGTGTTAGGCACCATAAACCTTTTTTTCCATCATTTATTAATCCTCTGTGTTTATTTTATATACAGTACACTAACATTCCAAAGTTTAGAGTTGGTTGATTTTATTTTATTTATTTTATGTTTAGGCTAAGTCTCTGAAGCCCACCAAAGCTGCATTTATTTAATCAAAAATACAATAAAAACACTAATATTGTGAAATATTATTACAATTTAAAATAACTTTTTACTATTTAATTATTTAATTTTCCTGTGCTTCAGAAATCATTCTGATACGCCGATTTGGTGCTATTTTTTATCATCAATTTTGAAAATGGCTGACTATTTTATTAAAAGAAAGTTCAAAAGAACCAGTATTTATTTGAAAATATTTTTAAACATTATAAATGTCTTTTCTCACACTTTTTATCAAGTTGATGCATCCTTGCCGGGGCCGTATTAACCAATGGGCTAGAAGCACCAGGGCCAAACAAGGATCGCCAAAGTCACCCTCCCCCCCCACTTATTAGCGCTGATATTAATTTGAGCTTTTCTGTAAATTCCATGCATTACCATTTGAGATTTAAGCGTTACACTGGATTTTGGTTTACCAATCAAATGCATTTATTCTATGTTGGACATTTGAACGATATGTGCAAGTATCTATCAGGTGATTGCTGCCCAGTAGCCTATGTCTGCATTCATTTCCACAATTCACTTTGTTCTGGAGTAATCTGGAAATGGTCGCGCAAAGAACAATATTCGATAAGTAAAATTTACAGTAATTTTGAAAGAGAGGGGCTCAAAAAATTTAAATATTCAAATACACAGAACAAACAGAACAAAAAAACAAAAGACATAAGTTAGTCAGTTAAATCACCGGCTATCAGGTGATTATTCTAAAGCTGATGATTTAGTGGAAGTTGTTGGAACCAGGCACATGGAGCAAAAAAAAAAAAAAAAATACAGCATCATCCTCTACACAGATTTTAGGTTAGTTTGATTATTAACGGGATGTATATTGTTTTTGAACAAACTCTATATATTCATTTGAGGATTAGGAGATGATCCGGTAGAAAAATATAAATTGTTTTGCACGTCAAGATGTAGGCTTAAACATTTTTAAAACATGTTTTAAGCAGTTTTTAATACAAATGGTTTAAACTGTTAATGAAAATTAAGCAGTGGGGCAGAATTCATTCTGGTAAATGCGTCCATTAAGAGGTTTCAGCCTGATTTGTATCGCGTGCACCTGCTCATACTGCGACTGACTAAACCTTTCGCTCCTTGTGCTTAAACGTTCAAATACACAGTTATGTGTTAACAATTCTCGTCTTTGCGAGTATCCTCATGAACACAGTTATTTGTGTCTTAAATGAACTTCAACAGTTTAAGATAAATGTGTCGTTTTAGGCTATAGGAGATCCTGGAATAGCCTATATGGTGAGATCTTAAAAGGATAGTTCACCAAAAATAAAGATGCTGTCATAAATATAATTAAAATAAAATTATTCTAAACCTCTATGAATTTCTTTGTTCTCCTCAACATAAAAGAAGATATTTTGAAAAATCGCAACCAGTTTCTGGTCCCCACTGAAAGTGAAAGTGACGTGACGTACAGCCAAGTATGGTGACCCGTACTTGGAATTCGTACTCTGCATTTAACCCATCCAAAGTGCACACACACGGCAGTGAACACACAAACACAGTGAACACACACCTGGAGCAGCCGTTTATGCTGCGGCTCCCTGACTCTAATAGTGTTTTTTTTTTTTTCATAATATGGAAGTCATGGGGGCCCAGCAACTGTCTGATTACCAGTGTTGTTCCAAATTATTTTGTAATCAACAGCAGAACAAATCTCATACAGGTTTAGAACAACAACTGAATTTTCATTTTTGGGTGAACCCAAAAACAGCTGCTGTTGCCATTCATGTCAATAATGTAAATCAAACATTAGAAAGAAAATCACTTATTGTCTTTGACTGAATCACTTTTGTAAAATAAAAAGAATGAATGTAGCCTGTTCTGTTGTAGCCTAATTTGTTACGGTTTACTTGTCTTCAGTAAGCTTAATTTACTAAGGCTAGTATTATTTTTTGTGAAACTGAAATTGGTAACAAAAATTATGAAATTTCAGTGCTTCACGAATTTTGATATGGGATAAAAATCTTATTAAAAGCTTTAGCTTTACAGTTTAGTGTATTTAATTAATGTTCATTCATAAAACATGTACCTATGCTAATTGACACAACATGAAATATTAAAAATAAAAGCTGTAATCCACAGTTAATTTTCTGAAATCTAAACAATATTCAACTTACTTTCATTTAACACAGTTTAATGCAGTTAACAGATGTTACAGCTATAATAACAAATAATGATAGATTTAAGAATGAAGCATTACCATTGAGATACTCATTGTTGGACTTGAGCCTCTTTAATAGTGCTTGCCAGAAGTGTTTTGGAAGGGAAGTCCTCCATAATAAAATGCAAACACCATTATGCATGAAACATCTACTTTACATGAACCAATCAGTTCAGTATTAAGTTACAGTATTAAGTTTGCAGGCATTTTTTATTTAGTCTACTCAAATGTACATTTTAGCAAAAACCACAAAGCAATCACTGTGTGCAACATTACAGAAGTACAATGGCTTCCAAAAGCAGTTTCATTTTGCACAGTTTATAAAGGCTTCAGTTATTTTAGAAAATTAGGCTAATCCTGAATCCAAGCAGTAAAAATGCATTCCAATCTGTTTTAAAATATCCAGTGTTACTTTAGTACCAATGAGATACTATGAAGTTAAACTAAATAAATACTGTAAGAAATGTTGCCTTGGTAACTATCTGAAATACAAGATTAGGATCTTAATATTTCATTATATTTCAGTGATTTTGATTTTGTATAGAAGGTAAAAAAAAAAAAACTTACCAGATATTTACATTACATTAAAGCTTTCAAATTAAGTTATTTTTGAGAAAATCTAAGTGGTGATACTTTAATAATCAGATGATGCAATTTAAATGGGAAACATACAAAGTGCTATTCTTAGCCGGCAGAGCATGGATCCCTAAAGAAAGCACAGTGTTTCATATTAGCAGTGCTGAACCCCCCCAGCCCGTGTCCATATTCATCAAAATGATTGCTTGTGTAAGGCTTAGCCAGCCACTCACACATATTTCAAGCTCGCAGCACCAGGGCAGAGGCTGGCTGATGCAATCTAGCTCAGTTCCCTGCACCCTGCAAGATGCACCCTGTCAGGGCATCTTCGTTGTTTGTGCGTTTTTGAGCAGAGCGCTGGGAATCTGACAGCGGTCTGACATTGCAGTGGTCTTCTGATAGAAACGCCCCCACTCCCCCACTTCCTCCAACCTCCATCTTCTGCCCGTCCTTGAGACCAAACAAAACATCCAGTGCTGAATTTGAGTCAATCACACGTCAACACGTGCACGGCCCCTGACAAGACACGACACCACATGCTAATGGCTTTCACCTGAGCCTCTGACAGTGCCTCTCACTCCCTGCAGACTAGAGAACCTCAATTCAATGGCACACAGTAAGGCAAACAGTGAACATGGACATCACACATCCAACCTCATGGCTTCCTAGGCAAGATCGATCCGGCACGGTCTGGAGAGTTGCTGAACTTTCTGCTTCTCTTGTGACTTTCCACCCCATTAGTGTGCAGAACTCCAGAATCACCGATATTCAACAATGGATTATACTATATCAATCAACCCGTAGGGTTCCAGTGGTCCCTGCAGTGTTTTTAACATCCTCTAATGTTTAGCATAGCTTGCTTGTCTCACTGAAGAGGTCCTTGTAAAAGAGTTCAAACTTCATAATCACAGGAAGAAGGAGGCGGGAACCGGCGGACATTCAAATGAAACTTTAATAACCAAATAAACACAAAACAGCGCGACAGCCCCTCGCGGACGACTGCCGCGCACAAACAAAACCAAAACACAAAATAAAACCCAGGCCTGGTCCTCTCTCGTCCTTCACTGTCGTCACTCCTCTTTTGTATCCTTCCAATCTCCTCTGTGGGACTCGAGACCAGTGAGTGGCGCGTGTTTTGCTTATTTCCAATCACTCCGCCGGCCTCACTCCGTTTCCACAGCTCTCGGCCCCGCCCCACTCGTCACAGTCATATCAAGTTTTTCTGATCTTTTGAAAATGTCTGTGAAAACATACCATGACTTTCAGAACTCAAAACTCTCTCACCAGTTCAAAAGAGCATTTAGAGAAAAGTGTGAGGATTTCTGATGCAGTTTGTGCTGTTCCTGGATGTGTAGCACCTGACTCTGTGCATGTCCTTGTAAATTTCACTTAGTCTCCCTGATCATTTAAATCAGCTTTTGTTTTATTTAGTTTTCCAATATGCAGTACTGTTTGAAAAGTTTGGAGTTGGTTTAATGTTAATGTTTAATGTTTTTGAAAGAACTAAGGCTGAATTTGTTTGATCACAAATGTGTTTGATCACAAAAAAAAAAACCAGTAATACTGTGATGTTTTAAAACATTTTAAAATAATATTATAAAAATATATTATATGTAGTTTTTTCCTGTGATGGCAAAGCTGAATTTTCAACCCCCATTATTTCTATTCCTTTGTCACATGATCCTTCAAAAATCATTCTAATATGCCGATTTAGTGCTGAGGAAACAATTCTTATCTTAATATTTCTGTGGAAAATTCAATATTTTGTTTCAGGATTTTTTTATTATTATTATTATTATTATTATTAAAACAATTGTTTTGATGAAATGCAAATTAAAAAATATAATTTATTTGAAATATATATATTTTTTTGTAATATTATACATGTCTTTATCATCATTTTTGATCAGTGAAAACAGTATTATAAAAAAAAAAAAAAAAAAGAAATGCACTGACCCCTAAATTTTGAACTGTAGTTTAAACTACATCAACGCCAAAAAAAAAAAAAAAAAAATTGTTTTAGTGAAGCTGTCGGTTATTACACATGAGAAGGGAACATTTCTTAATTAAGTAGCAGCAAGAATAAACTGCTTGATTCTAAGTGTCAGAGGGAAAGTAGAAAAAAGCAGTGGAATTTTTTTTATTTTTTTTTTTGTGAACATTACAAGTGGAGCTCAGGGCAAGGAATGAAATAATTCAAAGATGTACTATAAGACCATTTTATAATAAAAAGACAGTGGCCAAACCCCTGAGACCTTTAAAGAGTTCAAATCAATAAAAGGATTTCGATATTTCACATTTTGACTGTAGGGATTAACAGCGTTTAAAGTCAACCTTTTAAGCCACTTGAAAAAAAAATCCTATAATATGTGTGAACAGATGACGGCCTAAAACAGCAAACATTTCTTGGGTTCAGCTCCGAATCCTGTGTGTATACTGATGGAGAGCCCCTTAATGCATGACACAGTTAGTAAATAGACTTATAGTGTTCCTTTCGACATTAAAATAAAGGTTCACGCTTGTGGGAAGAAAAAAAGGACATGCTTGCTCTACAAAGCAAAGCCACAGTGGGTTTATGTAATTGGGTTATTAGCGTTTAATGGGTACTGTGGGCCTACAGCCCCACTCAAACAGGTCCCCTGGTGGAAGAAAGGCAAGATTTTGTACCCCAATAGTGGGTTCCTCACAAAATGTATTTTTTTAGAGTCGAAACCCAATGAAAATCCTGCCAAAGTTGAGATTTACAGCTGTCTGGGCATGAAAGAGCAGAATTAGAGCACTCCACAATATGACTGGGATGACTGCGTGTATGCCATAGCTAGATCCAACACCAGCCTGGCTAATCCTTAATTTACTTAGCATCTTTGTGCTTGCCAATTTTTTTTTTTTAGGCAGGGAAGAAATTCTGTAAAATTCAAATCACATTGTCTGATTTGATGCAACATTACTGTGATTCGCCTGTTACTGGAAGACAACAGGTACTGTGTCTCTATGAAAAACAACTAATCGATCTGCTAAATTGCATATTATAAAAAGCCAAACAAATGGAGACAAAGAGATGGAAAACATCCAGTCTCTCGCATGTTCAGACAGAAAGATCAATCGTCTGCGAGTTATGCAAGAGAAGATGCGGTTAGAAAGCGTTGCTGTTATCCATCAGAAAAATGGCACTGTCACAGTATTTAGAGAGAGAGAAACTTCTACATGGTAATATTATGATTCGACAGCCTGGTCTCGATGGGATCTCTACATCTGTGCTGTCAAAATTCGGCCAGCTCTTCCTCCTATTGTCACTTCCTTTCTCATTCGCCGTGGAGCACAGATCACAGACTGTCCTCTCTTCTCTGTGAGCTCAATAATGGATTATTAGATTTTACATTATTGTACAAGACATACAGCACAAAGGGAAGGAAAATAATGAAACTTCATTTATCCAGCCTCCTTTTTTCTGTTTAGTTTTGTATTCATAAAGGAAGCAAGCCCGTCCTTCTCATCTTTAAAAGCTGCGGTCCTGCAATACTTTGAAGAACGCAAAGGATGCTTAAATATCATAGAAGAGAGGGGAAATTAAATGTGGCTGCAATAATAACATCATTTTGGATGTAGGAGCCTGGCTTAAAGAGGATACCAAGGGACTCTGCAACAGGTTTAGTCATTACGTATGCTTTATTCCTCGCTGCCAGACTCCGATATGTGAATTACCGTGAGAGCATGTAATCCATAATCAATACGTTCATTGATTTATAAGGAGGGGGGGGGGGGTTGGTACTGATGAATGAAAGGTCATGTGCAGAGATGGGGCATTATGACTCCAAATCAATCGCTGATGTGAGGATTGTGTGTTGCTCAAATTTGCAAACAAACTTTGTCGTCAAAACCAGTTCATGCAACCGAATTAAGCTGCAAAGTACTGCTATAATAATCAGCACTGCTGATGTCAGTAATATCCAATGTTTTAACTAAGCAAACTCTGAAAGGAAGGCTAATTAGGGCCGGATTAGTCAGATCCAGCATACAGACTAAAAGCTCTACTGAATATTGCCCTCCAGCGATTCAGAGGAGGGGAGTACAGCCAGACAGAATAGCCCACATGGTACACAGCTGTCTCCCATGCTTCTGATCGCACTACACGTAACACGCAAGCGCTGACATCCATCAGCCATCGATTTTTCCTTTTTTCTTGTCAGAGCTAATCTTTTCACTGCTGTTCAGGCTCAATTAGATTAAAAACTGGACTGGGCCTCATCATAACATGCATCCCGCTAGCTATGCCGCTCACTGTGGTAAATAAATTCAGTGGATGAGCTATATGAAACGTATAAGGAAGCGTAAGGTCACATTCAAGGAGAAGTGTATCCACAGCCCAAACCTGCACAAAATGAAAGTATCAAAAACGTTTGCTCATTACAACCAATGTGAATCTACTTTCCAGCAGAAATGTTTAAACATCATGTTAAGAAAACTTCTATCCATAGTGTTTATATTATATATATATATATATATATATATATATATATATATATATATATATATATATATATATATATATATATATATATATATATATATCAAAATTTTATCTAAACATCAAAATTGTCATGTGGTGTGACTGTCCGGGATATGTGTGACCTTACTTATATGACAATATATATCAGCAAAGTATAAATAATTGATAGATTTACAGTAACATAATTAGGCTATTTCAACAGACACAGAAAGTGTTGATGTCTGTGTATGATTTTAAAGCAAGTTATGGGCAAATACATTTTGTCCGTAAAATGGGCGTCATATGGTGTGACACTTCAATTTATATTTTGAATGGCAATAATATGGACCTCATTATGATGAAGAGGTCCACACTCAACCAGGAAGTTGCAGTGTCATCTCTGGAGGGGTTTGCAAGGTCAAGAAGTGAGTTCTGGCTTTTTAATTTTTAATTAAAAAGCTTTGTATCTGATATGCTCACTAGTGGTCAATGTGGTCAATGTTTTCAACACTTTTATACAAATTTTACTTATTAATTCTTAAAAATCATTCCTGCAATGTGGCAATTTACATGCTAACTATAAGCTAGCTGTTTTTAGATAACCAAGAGATTAGCTTAACTGAACAAAACGTCATATGGTGTGACACTGTATCATATGGTGTGACTTTTTTTCACACCATATGATATATTTGTCACACAATATTACATACACCTTTTTTAATGATAAATAAAAAACTATTCAAAACATATTCAATGAATGTAATAGTAAACATTAAATTACCTATACAATTAATGTATTTCTTTTCAATTTTATACTTAATTTAACAATGTTTCACCATATTTGCAATACTCTGTCTATTAAAAGATGCAATGTTTTGTCTGTCTGGCAGAAATGTCAGGTAAATAGAGGACAAAAAATACAGGGAAAGACTCAATGCTGACCAAACAAGGAGAGAGGAGGTCTCAAGATTCATTGGATAATTCATATGCAAATGATACATTGTATGTTTTTTAATGTATCTGGTTTTACTTATATCTATGAATTTTCAATCTAAATTAACATTCAACTAATTGTAAATTGATTTGTTTTTTATTGTTAATTAGAATTGTTGTTACAACACACACTCTCCTCTAATCTTAAATTGCTCATGTTGAATGTTATTGAAGTGAGATGGTGTAAGATTTACTCATATTTCTGAGTTTCTTATAATTTTAAAAGTTTTAAAACAATGTTAGCATGTTTTTTAAAATTTTTATTTTTGTCTTATTAATGTTAACTGAATTGAATTAATTGAATGTTGAATGCAAATAAAATACAGTTTTTTTTGTGGAGTGGTGAAGTTCATCATATAGCGTGACACTATATAACTCACTATGGCACAGAATTGTGCCAGTAAAAATACCTTCTTAATTACAAATCATAAAAAAGTCAATGGGACACAAGAGAAATAGTATCAGCAAGAGACACAAGCATTTTCATAGATTTATAACCCGGTTTAACATAATTAATATGAAATATCTGGAAAGGCTGAGAAGAGATGACTTACTTTGCATGATGATTTAGAAAAACAATACAAAATCTAATGAATCTGCACAAAATAAATGTTTAATCTTAAAATAGTAATGATAACGATTTATGTTGAAGTTAGTTACTTAGGCAGAGTATATTCCATTTTAATTTTACATAGAATAACTTTTATGTCACACCATATGACAGTTTTAGGCACGAATGCAACAAATTGGTGAATAAATCCAGTTTCAAATACAAAATCTAAAAGACCACATATATTTTGGGAAATGCAAGAGTCAGTACAACACAACTCAATATTTTTTATGCCTAATATTTAAAGTAAAAAATAAAAACTTTTCTAAGGCTCCCTCTCTTTTTCTCTTGTCTCCCACCGATATATATATATATATATATATATATATATCGGTCCAGCGGCCCCACACACTCCCCTCTGCAGTCCGGGGCACTGTGGCTTCTTCCAGCGGCTGCATCCATCTCATTGAAGGGACTAGACAGCCCAGCATCCTGGCCCGACGGCTGTGTAACAGGTGCGGTTCTCGTCCGGACAGCGGGCCCGGCAGTTCATGTCTCTGGCGGCACAGGAATCCTTCTACACACCCTTCCTGGACCCACAAGGACACCAGCGTGCATGCACTGGGAAAGAACCGGTCTCCTGATGAGGGGCATGCTTGGCATTTAAACAGTGGCGGTGATGAGGCTCCATTTACATCAGGTGTGCCTCATCACACACTGCCAGCCCAGGTTATTTCAGCGCCCCTCCTCTCTCACACACTCACTTCTGTTGAGAGCATGGCGAAGGGCGGCGATTAAGGGACAGGGTGATAATAATTATGATAATTAAGGGGGAGGCAGACAACTCATTACTATATATACACACACACACACACACACACACACGCACGTTTGTTTTTGTGAAAAGTGGGGACATCCCATAGGCATAATAGTTTTTATACTGTACAAACTGTATATTCTATGGCCCTACACCAGCCCTAGACCTAACCCTCACAGGAAACTTTGTGCATTTTTACTTTCTCAAAAAAACTCATTCTGTATGATTTATAAGCGTTTTGAAAAATGGGGACATGGGTTATGTCCTCATAAGTCACCCTCTCCTTGTAATACCTGTGTCATACCCATGTTACATTATACAGAGTTGTGTCCTGATATGTCACAAAAACAAGAGCACACACACACACACACACTTGGATAAATGCATAAATAAATCTTTCAGAGTACTGTCTTTGCACATGCTGCCACAATTTTTGGCCATTTTCCGTCAATTTCCTCTATGATATACACTTTATGCTATTTCTAGAGCTGGCACCAAACCCAGATTTTCTCATTTGCAGCCACACACCAAAAAATGCAAGTTGTGCCACAGGTTAGCACAAAGCAGAAGCATCCATTTCACACATGATATTGTCAAGTTAAACACAACTCAGTTACATTAAGCACTTTAGCCCATGTTATTGACAGCCAAATTAAACTCATGTTTAAGTTGAAAGTAGAGAGGCTTTTAAATAGGGTAGAAGAAGAAGAAAAAAGCTTGCAACAGAGGTGACAGTCAGTTGAGTTTTCACAGTAATCTAAGTCCTTCCCTGAGGACAGGTGGAATTAATGAGGGCCAGATGGCAGTTCCTGTAAGGTCACAGCGTTTGCTTCCAAATGCATATTTCTTGGCATGTCATTAAGCAACTTCTTGGTACAGTGTGAGAGAATGCACAACACATAGGAGTCGACTAAGCACAAATGAAAGTAAAGAAAAGTGTTCTGACAAATGATGCATATCGATCAAGCACAAAAGTAAGCCATGACCCGTCTTCTGCAGATATGTTTGAACAGACTATCCCTCCTAAAAAGAGCAGCTTAGATCAGCATTAATTTCAATGATTTAGACTAGTTTCTGGGTCATTTACTAACATAGTTATTTAATTAATTTTATTGATGAGTTAAATGTGCCACCACAGACACTAATGAGCCTTTGTCAAGGTCAAGTCAGATAATTATCGTATCTCAGATAATTTGATACAGTATGAACAAATATGAACAGAAACTAGAGTTAAAAATCCTTTGACTTGTTTATTGTGTCTTAATTGTATACACCCTTATGCCATTGACCCTTAAATGCTAGTGAAGCAGCATGGTCAAATGACAAAGCTAACTGGTTTCTTGGTCATCTCCTGCTGAGGACCGGCACTCAAAACTGGCTTTTCTTTTCACCAGGGCATCTGAGGCATATCAGTATAAAGCTCTCCAACTGGTTGTAAGAATAAGAGTAGAGTACCTTTATCTAAGTTCTCCCCGACCAGTGTGTGTGTGTGTGTGTGTGGGTTTAGTGAAGTGCTTCCTGATGGTCTACCTCCAAGTATATCTGCATCTTCAGCCAAAGCATGAGCCCGCAGATGCCTTCCCCTCAATGGCATGACTGAGGCAGCTGTCCTGATGCCCTCAAGTGTCCTCGGCTTCTGTCACAAGAGTGCATCCGTGCCCATGCCAGTGTTTTGTAAGCGAGACCATCCGTCCACATTTCTAAGTGCGTAATGCTTCACCACACGCTCAGCTATCAATCCAAACCACACTGTATGCGACGCATGAAAAATTATGTTTTCCTCTTCGCAAAGTTGCCTCCTAAGGACAACAATCCCACCATAAATCAGCTAAAGTGGTATGTATTTTTGAGTGCAGGCACTCAAGCTATAATAGACCTGACTGCTAAATAGAGCTCCAATTCGATTAAGGTACAGAGGAGGGACCTGAATCAATACTCCCGTGTTATGCACCCAGACTTGGCTCCCGTGCATTGCATTAGGGGCCTATACCTCCTGCTTCTTACTCCGAGCCATTAAATCTCACCAGAGACAATTAATATTCGAGGCCTAAGCGTTGCATCCATTATTTGTGCTCTGCATACCGTGTGAGAGACACAAACAGACATGGAGGAGAAGAGAGACACTGCATTACCAAACAAGGGTGAGGCGGTGACTCCTGAGAAAAATGTAAACAGTATGTCAGTGGTTTATTCACTTCTCTTTATCTCTCATGGATCGATGCGCAGACATCACATTGCAGAACTGGTAATGATAAAACACTCCACCACAGTACACTGTTAAAAAAATCCGTAAATTTAGGGGTCACTTTACCGTGGATTTGCTACGGATTCGCTCCGTTTTGTGAAATACGGAAAGTTTGCTGTTGCGCAAGGCAGTATGGGTAGAATTTTCTCCCCCAGCCAGAATTTTCCGACGCCATTACATTCAGTGCGGTCAGTGCCAGCCTGAAGTTCTGCGAGACACATGGAAAGTTGGAAACAGGTTGGTTGTGTGTAATGAGAATAGGAATGGAGTGCCACCTCTCAAACAAAATATATTGAGTTAAACATGTTAAACACATGATAAGCACGTTTTCTGTTCATTTACGTCTGCATGGCGGGCGTTCTGTTCTGGTACCCCTCGCCAGACAGTCGCCTTTCCCCCATGAAATGTAGGACAAATTATTAGTTGGTTAATTTTATCTCGAAGGTTTCTAGGTTTTTAGCAGCATTCCAACCGGAGCTATACAGGGTAGTGTGGCTCGCAGCTGAGCACGGGACCTTTGCTGCTAGCTGCGTTAGCATTAGCATGTCGGCTGCGCTTCCTAAGTACTGGGTACGTCAAAAGCCCATTTTTTGTTCCCCCTCGTACATTAAATTGGTCTCGATAGGCAGTTGATAGTCGTGTGTTTCATGTCGACATCTGAATGTGTGCGTTTCGCGTAATTTTGAAGCGTGAGTGGACGTTTGCTGCTAGCTGCGCTAGCATTAGCCCGCCGCCTGCGCTTCGTAAGTACGTCAAAAGCCAATTTTTTGGATACACTCATGCCAATTTTTGGGATACTGAGTGTATCCACTCATTGGATACACTCATGGCTAAACTGGAGGAATTAGGAGTTCTCTCTGTAGATGACCTGAGCCTTGTGGACCCGGAGGACATTAAAGACACTCTGCCATTCATTCAGTGCAAAAGATTCGTCAGAGCTGTCAAAGCATTGGAAGCAGGTGAGTTTTTTCCCCTCTGTTTTAATGCAAGTTTTCTGAGACTACAAAGGCTGATTAAAAAATGCAAAAAAAAAGGTTGCCATCAGCTGTACATGGCAATAACTACTCTATAATTGGTTTTCGTAATTAGGTCCATTTGTATTCCTGGTGGACCCAAACTGGACATTGAGGACCAATGTATTAATTGATTCGTAACAATTGTGATGTGTTTAATTTATGGAGATGTGTGTCATGTCATCCATAGATTCACAAGCTCCACCCCAGTTCACCAGGCCTGGCCCCTCATCAACACCTGAGCCACAGAGGTTTCAGCTGCCCTCAACACCACCTGAGACAACCGACTCCCCATCCCAAGACACATATTCTGTACCATGGCACAAATTTCCCTCAAAAGTCATGGATGAGTTGCGTGAAAAGAAGTACATAATGGGGAAAGACAGACGAGAGATGGTTCGGATCGTCGCTGAAGATTACCTCCACAAACACCCAGGAGACCTGGTAGACAAAAGCTGAGGGAACTTGCCAGTATGATTGTAGGACAATATCCTGCCTCCTTCAAGCTGACTGAGCCGTTTGGAAACAAACCTTTTGCAAAAGATGGTTCTGAAACTGTCTTTCGTCAGCTGGAACACCGAATTGAAAATATGAAGAGGCACAAAGCTCACTGAAGAGGCGAGCAGGGGGTGAAAATTCAACAAAGAAAAGGCCCAGAAATTCAGATCTGTATGGATGTGTGGCGTGGGATCCAATCATTGAGGGGACTGTGTGTAGAGAAGACCTGCTGTCTAAACGAGATGACTTGAAACGTGCCTTTCAAACCAGGGATCTTCAGGTGGGTCTGCAATCATCCATTATTTTCTTGTGTTGTAAGGACACGTGAAATTGTAGGACAAATTGTGAAATTGTAGATCGTCTGACATCACTACGCCCATAGTCTATTGAAATTGATACCCTGTTTTATTATTTTAATTGGTTAGTTTGACTAACTGTTCAACTGTTTGACTAACTGCCTCATATCTTTAGGAGTCATCTGTTCGAAAATTGATGACTGAAACATATCCCATTCAGCGTGAAATCCTCAACGATGCTGATACCGCTATTGGCGTTGTAAAGGACAAGTGGCCGTTCCTGTTTGAAGTTCCTCACCTGTTTGATCATGCATCTAAACTCCTTGGCTTCTCTGTACAAAACAAGCTGGCACAGGTGTGTTGTTACTGTTATTATTATGATTGTGCTGTGCTGCTCCATATGGAGAGAATTTTGTCTTTATTAATCAATCAAAAAAAGAATTGCAACCAAAAAGAGAGTTGAGACCAAAAAAGATAAACTGGCAACCAATCAAATAGAATAAATTGGATGAACAATCAAATAGAATAGATTTGAGACCAAAAATCAGGAAGTGGCAACCAAAAAAGCAGAACATTTGAGATCAAAACAGAACAGGTTGCAAATGAAAATGAAATGATTAGAATTTTTTTTTTTTCAAAATTCTCTCCATAGCTGCATTTTTTGGAGGCCAAACGAAAATGAGTGTTAGTCTTAGGTACCTGTACAAAATTAACACCTTGAACCTTGAACAGGAACTTTCCAAAAAAGAAAAGGGGATCAATGACTTCCTTGACTCCAAAGGGATGAAGACGGGCGAAGGTCCAATACAGCTCATCTGTGGCATTGCAAAATACTTCAAGGAAGACTCTTATAAACTCTTCGACAAAAAAGAGGTAGATGTTGTAAATTTTAAACTGTGTGCATGATAATTATTTCCATCCAGTGGTGAACCAATCACAGTATGAAGTATAGATTCCCCTAATTGAGCTGCTGATATTCTCTATAAACTCTCTCTCTATAAACTATTTACATTAATGTCTGTGCTTAATGGCTACCTCTGTCTGATGAAGACACTAGCAGATAGTCAATTTGCCAGCAGGTTTGTGTGCACTGGAAACATTAATTCATGTGTCATGTCTGTCACCAAAACAGATCTCTGCAGATCCTGAAGTCGAACTCCCAGTGACCCCATGCATCCTAGTCAGAGGTTTGTAGTTAAATATTTTTTGTATCTCAGCGAGCTGTTTTATAAGCTGTTGTTTTGTCTTATTAAAGAAATGTTTTGCTTGCCTTAAAATATAGGATTATTTTTTTTTGTACATGATGCTCAGAATTGTTATTTTTTTTTCTTTATCTTTTTTTTTTTTTATCTGTGTTTAAGGTGACAAGCAATTCAAGATTGCTCTTGATGGGTTACTTGTCAATGACCACATCACCTCTCCCATTGTGGCCTTGAGCTACGTCTTCTCCATGTTTTATGTCTGCAACATCCAATACCCACCGGAGATGGCTTTTACTCTCGAATTCATGCAAAGGTAAGCACTCATTGTTTGGAAATACTTTGTAAATGTGACTTTGCCATGCCTTTCTGCACCCGACCTGCTTTTTGTCAATCTACACCAAACCCCTTTGTCTGAGATGTACAAGCTCAAAATGTGTCGTCACATGCTGTGAGCTTTTAGATCAGCTGTTATTGGCTTATGATCCCCCTGAATATGGATTTGTTCGCAGATTTCGTAGCTCCCTGTTGAAGATTATTGTTGGAATAAATGTGTCATATTTTTTAAAATGGCAGGTAACATGCTTTTTGCTTTACATAGTGTCCCAAGTCAATCAAAAACAAAACAAACATAACATGATTCTAGTTGGGAAATGGAGCAAAAACATATTTTTCTTAGAATGGTTACTTGAAACAAAATTCGTTTGAGCTATCTCTTTAAAACCATTAGCACCTGAGACCAGATTATGTCAGTGGTGGTCAAACCTTTTCATGTCAAAGACACACAAGCTGAAATGTATTTGGCTGCAGACTCCAACCTCAAAATATGTTGTTCCAGGGACCCCCTCCAGAAGCAAAGACTAAACATATTAATTTAAAAAATAATACATGCTGGATTCATGCCCAAATGTTAATACTTTGATGTGTAACATGCACTGTATGTCACAGTTGCTCCACTCCATGTTTGAGGAACCCCCAGGACAGTCCATGTTTAAATGTGCTGTTTCACCTTTTGATAGTACGATGTCAACTGTGTTTTCTATCCCCTTCTGTGTTCTGTGCATTTATAATATCCCTGCACACATGTTGAGGATGCATGCTGTCATGTGTTGGTGATAAGCAGACTTCTCGCACTTGCAAACAATTCTGTATGTGCGCAGTCTTAATGCATGTGTCTTGATAAGCTTAGCCACTGGCACCAGCACCACAACAACATTGGGTACTAGACATATGGTCAACTAGAATGATAGAGAGGTTCATACATAGGGGCATATTGAAGAAAACAAATGTATGATTTTATTGAACTGCTCCACTCCTGTCAAGCCACACTACATGTGCAAACTTTGTCTGCATCTCACTATTATTATTTTTTTTTTCTCAGAGTTTTCTTTGGGATCAATCCTGATCGAGGCTCCAAGGCAGAGAAGAAGGGGAAGAAACGGCACTTCATTCCTCCACAGGTGTGCAAGCTAGTTTCTCAGCTGAAGGAATTTGAATGCAAGCAGAAGGAATCTGAGTGGGCCATTTGAGCTGTTCTCAAAGCTCAGAAAATACCTTTTTGGACTGAATGTACACACACACACAGGCAAATCCAAAAACATGGGGCTTGGGAGTAGAAATACAGATTTTTACAGTATTATGTGAGTTCAGATGTTTTAACTAGATGCCCACAACACACATGCTGCAGTTTCAAATCCCCCATGTTAAGGGGGAGGGAAGGTGGGCGATATTTGTCATTCCAGGTAGAGCTTTGCCTGTCAATGTGGAGTTGGAGGTGTAAGTTTTAAGTTTTATTTTTTGCAGAAATCTCTTTATGGCATGTTGCACAGAATCATCCTTCTAAGGTCATGGTTGTTATTGCTGCACTGATGTTTTATAGAAAATTTGTATAATGTAATACTTCTAATGTTCTATTTGTTTTTTGTAGAAAGGTCAGACACTGGTTGCAGAGCTCTGCCTGTCGGTGTGATATGTGGAGTTGGAGGTGTAGGTTTCTGCATCCTCCTGGAGGGGGCTCCTCATTTTGCACTGACAGGTGAGACAGCAACAGCAATGCTGGCAGTTTTATTGTCTTATTTTGTCAATGTCTTTAACAAATCCATTTGTTATTAATGCCTGTCAGCCTGTGGGTGCTAACAAGTTGCTAGATTTGGCAGCTCCCTGTTAAAGGACATGGCTGTAGTTCTTTGAGAGAACAGCTGGTTTATGTATGTAAAATTGCTCTGAATGTGAAGGTGATGTTCTGAATGTTTGAATGGTTGTAATGTAAATATTGCAATTCATTTACAACAAAAAGTGCAATCACTTTAAAGCACTCGCAGCTGTTAAAGGAAATAAATAATTTTTGTGATTCTACATTTGTGCTTTATTGATGATAAACGGTATAGAGAACTGTACGGAATTAAACATTTTAGGAAGACTGAAGTGTCCGCAAATGGTACGGATTGAGTACTTTAATAATACGGAATATTCCATTTTAAGTTTGATGGAAGTGTCCGTAAATGGTAAAGAAAAAGTCAGGTAAATCTACGGAAATATCCGTTTTAAGGTTTACGGAAGTGCCCGTACAATAACGCAAAAATTTACGGAAAATACGGAATTTTCCATTTTAGGTTTGACGGAAGTGTCCGTCAATGGTAAAGAAAAACTCGGGTAAATCTACGGAAATATCCGTTTTAAGGTTTACGGAAGTGCCCGTACAATAATGGAAAAAGTGCTGGTAATTAATTACCAGCACTTTTTCCGTTTTTTAACTGAACTTTTTTTAACAGTGTAGTCAATTGGCTCAATGAGTCAGTGGAAGTCATTGCATCCTCTTGCTCATTCGGACATGATGACGTGTACGACGTGTAGATTTGATACCGTAGGTCCCCTGCTCCCTGATCTGACACAAACAAAATGAGAAAAGCAAAAGCGCTCATCCGTGTTTATGCAGCGACATTTGAGGTGAAAATCCACTAACAGCCCATATTCGGCACATCCACTAACAAAACAGAACAACTGTGCGTTCATTTATTCAGGTGAGCTGATACATTCCTCTTTACGGACATGTGTGTGTGCTTCCCCTCTGTGTAAGGGAGAGTATATTTCATAACAAAAATCAAAATTAATATTTGATTTTGGCAGAGCAATTTTTCAGTTTCAGGGATAATTAATAATTTGTGTATGCTTTGCAGAGACAGCCCAGCTCTGCTTTGAGAGTTTTGATAAATTGCTGAAGAGTATGTATTAAAAGGGCAAGAGACATTACTATCAATCATCTAGGGTTTTAATGGAAAAGACTAGTTTGCATCTTTTATTTGGCAGTCTCGTCTCTCACATTTAAGGCAAACGTTCATGTGACCAAGGGACTGGGAAACCTTTTGGCTGTGTGGCTTGTCAATAAAGACTGGTTCAGTCTACTGATTAATAAAGGAATAAATAACAGTTTGCATTACAAAATAGTTTCACTTGGTACTCCAACAATAAATGATTTTGCAAGCCAAATAACAGACAGCCAAATGCTAATGCAACATAGCAATGTGCATCATACCTTATACTACATCAGGGCTATTCAAATCTTGCCCTGGAGGGCCAATGCTGTGCAGAGTTTGGCTCCAACCCTAGTCAAACACACCTGAGCATGCTAATCAATGTTTTTGGGATCATTAGAAAATCACAGGCAGGTGACTTTGATCAGGGTTGGAGCCAAACTCTGCACCGCATTGGCCCTCCAGGGCAAGATTTGAATAACCCTGTACTACATTCATAAAAATAAAGGTTTCAAAACAGTGTTTTGCAAATAGATGAACCATTTGGGTTCCCCAATGAACCTTTCAGTGAACAGTTCTTAAAAGAACATAATCTAAAGAAATGTTTTATACAGAACCTTCTGTCCAAAGTAAATGTTCCATGGATGTTTTAAAAAAATCGGCAAGAAATATAATTTGTAACTACTTTCTATACAAATGTTATTTATCTTATTGCGAACAATACATCCATGTATTTTTTTTTCACTCGATCTGGTGAAACAGAAGACTACTCTCATGATTTATGCAGTACTTGTCCAATCATTTTGCCTGCTTTTTTGCTTCAATTTTTTCTTTAATAAACTCCTAATTGTGCATCTTATTAATAGTTCTTAAGGTAATTGATAAGTTTAGGTATTGGGTTGGATGGTCATGTAGAATAAAAGTTCACTGTTAAATGGATAGTCCACTAAAGACGAAAACAAAAACAAAAACCAGTCATATAGGTTTTGGGCTAATTGAGAGTAAGCAAATGATAACAATGTTGAACTAATCATAACTTTTTAAATGGAAAGAAAATGATTGTTTTAAATAATCTAATCATAGGTAATCATGTCTCAATGTTATTTTGTCATTTCAAAGTAAACTGTCCAAAAATTGTGTCACTGTGTATAGCCTAGTAAAAGAAACTCAGAGCAGCTCTTTAGCCTCTGGACTCACTCTATGGTTAGTATAGTTTAAATACAATTCTTATCACACAAAACCAAGCCTCCAGTCTATTCAGAGGGATGCAGAGCACAGGTGAACACTGTACACGGACCACTGTAATGAATAGCCGTTGTTATAGCTGCTATAATAGAAGACAGTCAGCAGGGGCTAGTTTGAATAGCTTGTGCAACTGTAAGTGCTGTCATGGCCAGAAGGAACGGTCCATCCATGATAATGACACTGCGGTACCACTGCTCTCAGTCTGATACTTTCCCTTCGAGTGCATTGGGGTGCAAACAGAATGCACTGCAGCATAAAGAAAGAAAGTCTCCTCAGTGGCGAAACCGTCTCTATCAGCTCAGGCAAGCAGCCCTGAGCTCTGGTTAGTGTCTCCAGGTGGAGGTCACAAACTACTAGGAGGCCATTAGTGAGAAGGGTAATTTGATTCGGGAGACTGATACCATATTGAATACTTCAGAAATACTGCTTAGGTTGGGGAAAATCCTTCCTACATGGACAACCAAAGGAACTTGTTATAATGAATTCCTGAGCAGAGGCCTTTTTGCTTGATGACAAAACTAATTTATGCTCAGATGCCCCTCTAGTCAAGATAGCGGGTAAATTGGTAATTAAGCTCACTTAATTATTTCATAGCATTTATATTGAATAATTATGTCAGATCCTAAATGTTAGAATATATATCAAATATACATTTCCTGCGGTGTGACATGCCCCCTTTAAAACTACTGCAAACATTAAAAATAAAAAATATATACAGTATATAATAATACATATTTATATATTTATATTTGTTATGCATGCAGTTTCCATGACCTCATTTCAGGAACATACTGATATTAAATATCTGGCCAATACCAATAAGCTAAAAACTTTAACATTGTTATTAAATTACTAGTGTTTTTAAAGATAAACTTTAGGTAAGTGTTAGATAACAGCAAAGGATATTTATATGTAAAACGAGGATGTGAGCTAGAACGGTTCTGCAACCTGTAAGTTGTGCCAGGCCTCGGCCTTGACTTTCCATTGATCAAAGATCCTAGGACCTCAGCTTATGTCTCTCTTAGCTCTTTTCACTTTCCACTGGGAAGAAACTCCCAATTACCATCGAGTCAGAACATCCTTGGAATTCATCATTCTTCAAACCCGGAAGAACGTGATCCATTCGAGACTGCATATATGGACACTCATCAACAAGGCAAGCAAGTATCGTACATTTAACTGAATGATACAGAGGTTTAGTATAAGCTATAGACACGTTATAAACGGCGCTGATGGTTTCACTCAGGTGGTTAACTGACTCTTTTCATAGCTTCATTCCCTGTTCTTCTAATGATTTCTTTCATCCACTTTGCTCCCCTTTTGTGTGTACACGTTTGTTTGTTAGACTAGTTTGTGTTAGTGCTTAGTTAATAAAACTCTTGTGCACAAATAACATGAGTTTCAGATTTTGCCTTGCAAATTAAAGTCCCTTTATGATTCCGATGCATTATCAGGCTACTGTAAGAAGGTTGTTTTCTGTGGCCATGAAAATATCCTTTCTTAGAGTTGATATTGGATTACACTAAATGTTTGCTGGACGAACAGATTAGGTGATGGCAATTTAATTTTGCTAGTTACTACTGGGAGCTGATATAAATAATTGAAAGATGGTACAACCCTTGTTGAGACTGTCTGAGTTGGATCATGTGTGCTAACTGCTAAGCTACAGCTATGTCTAACCAAGGCATTTTGATTAGAGTCATTTGTCTATAAAGTAAACCATGTCTAACCTAATACACTCCATCCTCTCTCAATGTTTTCTTCAAAGTTGATTTACGATGACCCACAAACGTAAACAGTGAGGATGACTAATGATGCTCTGGGAAGGAATGAGGCATCTTTTGTTGCTTCAGCCTCATTTTTCTTCTCTTTACATCGCTGCAGCCCTTCTTCCGAGCACAAATAAGCTCTTTCATATGGGTGCTATCTCCTGTGCATTATCTTTTGAGGGTCTGTCTCTTATGTAAAGAGCTCTGGCTCTAAGCCCGCGGATAGTCCCCACCAGACACTAAATTTGGTAGCCCTTCTGCTCTTTTAAGTAAATGCCACAGAAATCTGCCACAGCATATCGTCCACTCTGCAGACCAAGATATGACAACACCATTTATACTGAGCACACACCAACCCATTCCACCTATTCAACACACTCAACTCCCAAAGTGCTTACTTAACATTTGTGTCGTGAGTTCTATGGTAATAGGCCCACACCCATTGATTATCTGCCATTTTTCAGTGTGGCGAGCTGGGCCTGTGGCTAAGTGTGCTAGATGCTGTGGGACTACCCACTGAAATGCCACCGCACATATAATTAAGGATCTCTGGGGCTTTTTTTATTATTCAATTTTATTTACTCACTTTTTTAGCTTTAAGAATCTGCATAGACACAACAGGTTGTATTTTTGAGGTGAATAGGTGAGCTTGATGGGCAGCCCTGCTGTGTTTCTCAATGTCAAGGAAGGATCCTCGGAAGCCAGTATTTCGAGCATGCTACATCATCGACATCCGTCGAAGGACTGTTCCAATGTCGAGGATCCTCGGAATTTCAACCAAGGACTGAGTCCTTCGTTCGAAAAATATCCCATACACAGGAAAGGATACATATGTGTATCCTTCGAGCGCTTCGCGCTCTCAAATCACCCACAATCCTATGCGCGCAGCTTTGCTATCTTGTTCAAAAATTCAAAAATGTCGAACATTAGCGGAGTCGGAGCGTTAACGGTTTTTATTTACGTTACCAAACATTTGTTATAACTGTAGTAAATATAAGTAAAGTTTAACGTTTAAATGCCAGTACAAATTGCTACCATATTGATATTGTGAATTATACAAATACAAATACAAATGGTTAACTGAACTGGACCTGTCATTTAACAATTGTTAGTTTGGTTGCGTCATCAGCATTTCTTTTATAAATAACTAGTTAAGTTGTTTAAAAGTAATTTAACGATATCATTCACAGCATTATTCAAACGGACCTTTTCACTGACGTAATGACGCAATTACGTGCACTTGCTAGCCTGTTCCATTTACGTGTTCTCCAAATCCTAAAGAGGAGTCTCGCCTAGCCTCTGAAGGAAGTGACTTGGAAGGACCAGTCTTGACATTGAGAAACGCCTATGGTCATCCCTACCAAACTAGTTTAACCAATATATCTTCCATAGTCAATTAGATATATAGATAGATAGATAGATAGATAGATAGATAGATAGATAGATAGATAGATAGATAGATAGATAGATAGATAGATAGATAGATAGATAGATTGCAGATCACATTCCAACTCGACTTCCTGTGAGGCTTTGCCAATTGAATTTGAAATTCACACTTATGAATTGAAAGGAGGTTGATTCTTCAGTTCAGAATTTTTCCCAAACTTGATGGAAATTCATGCTGGTTTAGTGAAGCTTTTTTCCCACAGAAATTGAGCAGCCGTCTTGAAGGTCTCCATGCCTAATTGGGTGATGTCTGCAGACGAGCTGCCCTCATAGCACAACATACTAAATGCCCTCCAACCTCGTTCTGACAAGGCTTCACAAATAAAGTGCACACATAGATGAAGGAGGGGTAACACAGGCAGACAAGAGCAGCAGCTTAACCCTTGCACCAAAAACATCCATCAGCTGGAGAAATCAAAGGTGTTTCTGCTCTCTCATCCCAAACATAAGGTGAGATACCACACTCAGACAGGTGTGACTGAGAGGACAGCTTCCTGGAGGATCACCGTCAGACGGCAACCTTTAAATGCCATTCCAGATGAAGATACTGATATGTAGCATTAAGACGGAGGGATGTTTTCACTGTGTTTGGAGATGGACTGTATTATGCATTGACATTGATCCATTCTGGAACAACAACAAGCATCTCGAATGTGTTGACATTCATCCAACATCCGGAAAATAACAAACCAGCACACGGAGTGAGCACAGACATCTTGTGCAATTCACCTCACAATGTTGTGCAATTTAATTGGAGGTTGTATCCTCTGTGAAAAACAAATACTTTTGAGAATTGGTTCTTATGTGGCTGAAGAAGTATTAATAAGGCACAGCGGTTGCACAGCAGGTATTGCTAGACCGTTTTCCCTTCGAAATCCACCAAAACATTTACTCAATTCCAACACGTAAAGCGTTCTGTCATCAACAATCATCAAATTAATATGACAAGCAAACACAGGAGCTGCATGCAGAAGCTCTTGGCTTCCTGAGCTGAGTGCAGCTGTCAAGGGCAATCAAATAAAAATAAAAATAAAAATACGTGGTCTATGGAGAAACCAGTTCCCACTTCTGATAAGCACATGGATACATACATATAAGAACCTGTGGAGCGGATCATTTCTTTTCAGTTATTCTCTCTTTAGCATCTGTTTTTTTTATTTATTTAATTATTTATTTTTTGCTCATCTCACAAACTCTTCTAAATAATAAAAGACTGAATCCCTGATCTCTATCCTATTATTTCCCCTTAATGAACCTGTAAACCTTGAGTTTTTGAACTCACAGTGGCCATGAGATTTGGTCCAGTAACATTAATTGTTCAGGACAATCCCTGCAAACCCCCAAAAGTGACCTAATCACTCTATTTCTTCTAGAGATGTGCCGATCGATCATGTTAATCAAAGAACAAAAGGCAAAGAAAACTACTTTCTGCTCTTGACTGAATACGTTTTATAACTTTAAGGTTAAGCATTAATTTGTATTACATTTTCACAATGAAGACTACAGAAATGTAATTTCATAAAAAAATTACATTTGATTAATTTCTGTAGTATTGCTTACCTGAACAAAAACTTGAAAACTTAGTTTCACAGCGCTCTTTTTTTCTATTGCATTTATATGTGCAATTATTTTTTTATTTGTTCTTATTTTATTACTGACTTTGCGTTGAAGAAAAGTATATTTTTGTTTGTATATGCTTTCAATTATTGTTCTTAGAAAAGAAAATTCGGAATTGGCAAAAATCATTGGATCATTGGCAGATCACACACACAAAAAAAAATATCGGAAATTGGAATTGGCCAAGAAAATTGCAATCGGTACATCTCTAATTCCTTTTAATTTCTCTGAGAGAGTCAGAGAGAGCAAAGCAAACAGGAGAGAAGTGCAGATCATGAATATTTCATTGTGCGACACAGCTACTTTTTCAGACACAAGGAAAACAAACAGAGGCAACTCTGGAGTGTGCTGTCAGCCATGTCATGATAGACACTCTCTTTGCCTGATATTAACATGTCTGTTTTGTTAGAAGACAAAATCTAAATTTCTGTCTGCTGGCAGTTTGCACATCTAAATAGAGATCAAAAGGTATGAGGTGGTTTCCACTCATTATCTGCTTTCTTTATTTGCTGAAATTTACGAAAATGTGGAGGAGAGTTTGAAGAACAAGTACTCAAAATGAACCTCTTCAAGTCATTCACTGCAAACCTAGGCATCAGCTGGGTACTAGATAGCTCACATTAGCCAGCACTGTTTGATATGTCAAAGTGTGTTATGCCAGGAACTTACTAATGCGGGGGGTTGTGAAGTCCTAAAGATCTTCAATGAAACCGTGTGCACCACACATTTTCCTAATGAACATCCCTTCACTCTGAACGTCATCCGGGAAGCCAGAATCACACAAAATTCATTTCAAATATCACACACTTCTTGAAAAAAATAAAAATAAATAATAAAAAAAATCATGTAGTGACAGAGATCGCAAAGGAATGCATCTCAGGCATGCTGCATTTCTGAGTACCCTCCTGAACAGAACCGAGCAAAATTCAGAACTGAACAACCGCATACCTGTACTTCTTTTCAATTCATAATTGTGAATATCAATTTAATTGTCCAAAACATGAATTATTTGAATGAAATTTGAATAGGAATGACAGGAAGGGGAATTTATTGATTTCGATTCAAAACAGCTAATTCTTTCAGGGAAATTAGGTGTTCTAATCTGTTATTCAAACCTTTTTGGTTAAAAAAATACAGATATAGAGTTTTAGTAAAATTATAGTTATAATATACATTTCTTTGAAATATCACTTCATTTTAACTCTATTGCTGCTTACAATCAAAAATCGCATCCTGCTTGCTATCTCAATTTAAACTAAATTCAAATTAGAATTTAAATTGCATTCTCAAATGAATTCTAAAAGGCACCTGTTCTACCCTGTTCCAGAATTAATTATGGAGACAAAAATGAGGATTTGCAGCAAGCAAGTACTTATAAAGACAAAAAAACCTAGTCATGGGAAGACCAGTGTAATTTGCTATGGCTGACCATGCCTGGGCGAGCATGTTTAAATAAAGTGCAGTGGGTTTGGCCCCGTTATCCATATAGCATTAGCAAATGTGATGCAAACATCTTTCTTCCAGTTTGCAAGGCTGCGAAGTTCCCTGCTGACCTGAACTCTGCTCTCCTAGAAATATTTGATTAAGTCCGAAATTTATAGCACGCTGTTCTACGCCAGTTAAATGCATCCCCAGAGTTACTTTTTTCATTTCCAAGATCCATGCCCTCGTATTAGCCCACTTCGCTAATACAAAAGAGCCAAGCCATTTCATCTCTACTGCCAGCGGAGCTAAATGGCTTTCATCTCAGCTATAGAGCACACCCGTTCACAATCAGCCAGAGGAGAGGGGCCGGTTTATTTTATAAAGCCCCCCAGATTATGCTATGCAACACGTGTGGGTGTGTGTAACCAAACTTGTTCAAAGAAGCTCATGGGAGAAATCAGGGTGCTGGGGGGCCTCAAATGTATCAAAAGCCTGGCATATCTGGAAGATATTTTATTTTTATTTTATTTTCAAGGATAACCCCTTGAGATGCGTCATCTCATTTTCGAGGGGGTCCTTTACATTACAATGAAACCAGCATCAAAATGGAAAATCATAATTAAAGTAAATACAACACAAGACTATAACAAACATTTAAATACAGTAACATTCACATTCATATACACGCACACACTAACAATGCTCCCACAAACCTAATCCCTTCACTTTAGCCCATACCATAATCAAAGAAAATCAGTGAGCCAACTGCGATCATGCAAATACAAAAAAAACAACAACAAAAAAACAAGCAGTAAATATGCTTACATACTTCACTATACGCATACAGGTACATAAAAGCAAACATATACAATATAAACAAAAATAATAAATAAAATTAAAATTAAAAGAAAGAGAGATCAGAAACAGGAACACGGTGTTTGAAAATAAGTAAGAAGAGATGATTTGAAAACATAAAAGGTAGTTATAGATCTGAGCGAGCAAGGAAGATTGTTCCAGTCTGATGGAGCTTTAAATTTGAATGCACGACGACCTACTTCTTTGCAAATTCTGGGTACATAAAAGAAGAGCTGATCCGTATGCCTTAAATTGTACTGTGTATTAAAAGAAATTAGGTAACATTTCAAATATGGAGGGAAATGCAAATGAAAACACTTAAAAATAAGTAGTAACCAGTGAAATTGCCTTCTTGACTTGGGAGCCAGCCAGCACAAAGACTCATACATTTGGCAATGATGGGTTCTATAAGGACATCTGAGCACAAATCTACAAAGACTATTATAAAGTACAGAGATAGGACGAAGATTTGAATCAGTAGTATTCCCGTATATAGTATCAGCATAATCAATTATTGGAAGTATCAAGCGCGTAATAATTCTTTTTCGAACTTGTTGTGAAAAGCAATCAACAGAGCGATAAAGTGACTTCAATTGACCATATATTTTCTTGCAGATTGAATTAATATGAGCTTTGAAGGAAAGCTGAGTATCAAGCCAGAGACCAAGATATTTAAACTCTTCAACTTTTGTTAAAGCTGTTCCATCGAGAAAACTAATAGACCAGCTTTTAGATATAGGCAAAGAATTAGGTCGAGTGCAAAACAACATAGTGTAAGATTTGTTTTTGTTCAAGAGGAGTTTATTAGAAGAAAACCATTTTTGAACTAAGTTAAAGTCAGATTGAAGAGAGTATTGAATTTGTGCGATGTCAAAACTGGATGAATATATTACGGTGTCATCTGCATATAAGTGAATTAAACTATCAGGACAGATTTGCGGTAGATCATTAATAAAAATGGAAAATAAGAGAGGACCTAAGGATGAACCTTGTGGAACTCCTTTATCAATAATTTTGAAGCCTGACTGGCTGCCCTGAAAAGTAACGCATTGACTTCTGTGATGAAGAAAAGAATTAAAAAATAATAAAGAGTCAGAAGAAAGACCAATAGCATATAATTTGTCTAAGAGAAGATAATGATCAACCATATCAAATGCTTTGGTAAGATCAATAAATATAGCACCTGTCAGCATATTACTGTCTGATGCTGACAGTATGTCGTTTGTGAATTTTAAAACCAATTTTAACCAAACTTGTTCAAAGAAGCTCATGGGAGAAGTCAGGGTGCTGGGGGGCCTCAAATGTATCAAAAGCCTGGCATATCTGGAAGATATGAGGACCACTTCATAATTCAAAGGTACAGATGGTGGGATAGCCACATCTTTGCTTGATCAGTGTGTGTCTCTGTTGTATTGCTTTGCACAGGGGGGTTGAGGACAGGTTGAGGGATGATGGAGCACAAGGAGATGGAAGTCTGGCCAGGTTTGTTCAATCTGTGATTCTACAATGGGCAAAGCACACAATGCAAAGAAGAAATAACTAATTACGTTGAGAGTGTTTTCCCAGCTGGCTTCTTTCTGTGGCAGTCGTGTTGATGTTGAGTGCCTATATCGGTTTGAATGAAGAACAAGAACCTTCTCATTAGCGTCAAGCCAATGGAAAACTTGTGGGTGTGTGGCTCACACACACATGCACAGATCAGACAGGCCTGAGATTGGGGCTGTGCTGATGGAAGCCCACTTGTGATCTTGGCCCACAGTATCAGCCAATTAAAAACGGGGGTGACTGGTAGACAGAAGCGCATCTCAGTCAGGAAGGACAGCAAACACAGTAAGCTGCTGGGCTTTGATCAGGCTCTTCTGTGCCCGTCTTTGCCTCTCCAGGGACTCGGCCATTACCTCCACTTATGGGTCCAACTCTGACGGGTAGGAGAGTAGAGCGCCAGTATTTCGCACATGATCCACACCCTAATTTCTTACATCTTCCTACGAGATGGAGTCATCTTCCTGAAAGGATTTAACCAAACAAGGCTGTCTAAGAAGGTAAGTAAAGAGGCAAAAACCCATCACAATTAGAGGGAACATAATCAGGCTACGATGAGCTAATAGATGAGCTATGCTTTGTAGATATATTTGATTACTGCTGTTAAAGATAAAGTTTGCACAAAAGCAAGTCGCTTGTGGGAAAAAGTGCAGAAAAAAACTTGTCTGTAAAAGCAATTAAAAGTTGAAAACTAAAACTCTCGCTCCTTGACTTTTTTGGTGCTAAATAAGGACAGATAAAAACTAGACACACTGTCCTTACAAGCCTTAAAACATCCTTATATTCAGCCAACATGTGCATTGTGTCTTAAGAGTTGGCAAGTGCTGGGTAAATTGTCTAGTTCACCTCATGCTGTAATTAGTCACAGGTAGATGCATCACCAAGATGTTCTTCCTCATAAAAGCCTTAGATATTTTTACAACCCTTTTAAGGGGCAACAGGAGTCAGAAGCCTGGAGTATATTTTTTAGAAATATAAAAGGTGGAAAAACTAAAATCTGGTTTACTCTCAGCATGGGAAGTCTTGATTGACAACCAACACTTTTGTTTGCGAAGAAGGGCATGGATGGATATGACCTCCCCTGCACAGACTATTGGCATGACCGCTTTAGTCAGCCCATGTAAACCATGATTAGCTTTGAGAGTGGGCATGCCAATCAAAGAGGAGGAGGGCTGATCTCAATCAACATGATGTAGGGGCCACTTAATGGTGGATGTGCTCACCTCGAAACATAGTCATGCCCAGTTACTTTCTAATGCCCCTAGTGTGCTGTCTTGATTACAGCTGATCGTTATATACACATAATTGAGCCCTTCGTAGTCTTGCGAGAAAAAGACAGGGATTCTGAGAATAACATCAGCAAAAGAAGAGGATGGAAGTGGCAAGCGAGATCAAATTAAAATCATACACTTTCACTATTGCCATTATTTATGTGAAAGAAAAAGATTTCTTCCCCCTTTATGGCTGCCTCTCTGCTGCAGGAATGAGGTTGAAATCAGTAATCAGATGAGAGGCAGAGGACTCATTTGCCAGCCTGCAGTGGTGGATTGCTAATGTCAGAGCTAGCCGACAGGGGTAAACCAGAAAGAGCAGCCTATCATTTAAAAAAAAAATACCCCATCTGTATGCACACAGCAATTACCAGCCCTGTGGTGTGCTATCCAAAATGTGTGGGCACTGGCCGGGGTGCTGGTGTTGACTCTGCCTCATCTGTGGTACTGGGAACTGGATGAAGCCCTCTGGGTGAATTGGATGAATGGAGTTTGGAGCTTGCTGGCCAATGCAGAGCTTTGTCTAGGCAAAACAGGTGAAGTGCACAGGTGAGATTTTGATTAACTGTCTGGATTTTCATAGTACAGGTGAGAGAGCTGCAATTAAGAAGCTTAAGGGCTGTCCTGGACGGGCTGCTGTCACCTTGTGGAGGGTTTTTAGTATTCCTCTGAATCGTTGGGGATGGAGTTGGTCATGGCTGTCTGGGCAGAGGAGGCGGCAGCAGCGGACGCTGGCCGGAGCTGAAGGCAGGACTCTCTTGGCGCACCTCACACAGCTGAATCACCGATGAGACAGAGCGTGCAGCTTCCAGGACCCGGGGGACAGCTGGAAGACGAGAAGAACAGGGAGTGGGAGAGATACAGTGGGCATTACCTTTTAAATATGCCAACAACGATGGGCCCTCTTAGCCTCTTCTTCTTCTCTAGGGGCCAGTGAGCCGCAATGGGTCACATCAACTAGGTGCCAGCGAGAGTGCTCAATCGTGTGTTTCTGAAGAAGTTTGGACAGGTCTTCATTCACACTTCCATTCTACTTCCTGGGGCTTGGTGGGCAAGAGTTGGCTTCTGAGGATTTCATGTTAGCCAGTGTGTAAAGCTTTAAGGGACGTGTTTTTTGAGTGCGTCATGGGTTGACCTGCAGACCCTCGGACGAGTTTTGCTAACATCGGCCCTCATGAGACAACTAGGAACAAAACAAAACAAAACAACAGATTTCTCACCTAGACCAGAGCGAGATAAACTCAGGCTGAATCCGGGATGTACATGCGATCGACCGTGAAGGATCTGTTGGAATAATGTTGAAAGCGTGTTGTCCTGATTAAATGCCACAGTGTACATTTAATCTCCTCTGAAATGGTCTCTCATCTTTCATTTCTGGTATTGCAGCAGGGGTGCGTGTATATGTGTCAAGGATATTTAGTGTACTTGTGTGTTTATATGTGCGTTTATAGAGGCGTAAAGTAGTGGGTCCCTTTTCTTTTCCCCCAATGCTAAATTAAGTATGACAGACATAAAAGACTAATCACCTTCACAGCTTCAGCCCTGGCCTCATCTCCCTACTGGCTTATGACCCAAGGAGTTGCTATGGCAACAAACAAAGTCTCATTTATCTCGTCACATTTGCATTATTTTCATGATGCAAAAAATACCCCCACATTCTCTCTGCTGCACTTTTGCTAGACAGGAAGCACACAAAGTGCTTAGCCATGGCATGTAAATAGATGCTTGTGTGTTGTTCTCAGAGAAAGCAACGGTATCCTGCAACCACTGCAAGAATTATCAAAGGCAAAATGCTTAATGCGGACAAAGAGTAAACAGAGGGAAAGAAATGTTGTTGTTAAAGGGATAGTTCACCCAAAAACAAAATTTCTGTCATCATTTACTCACCCTCATGTTGTTTAAAACCTGTATGACTTACTTTCTTCTGTGGGACACAAAAGGTGAATGCTGGAATATCCTGGTGACTCTTTTCAATATAATGAGAGAGTAAATGCAAACTGGGGTTGTTAAGTTCTAAATAAACTAACAAATGAATACATGAATAAAAGCACCATAGACATGTCACATTTAATGAATTGGTGGATTCAGTTCATTCAGTCTGCATAATCAATAGATGAATCAGAATGATCTTCACTTGCATTATTTTGAGTGACAAGGACGTTCTTCAAAATTTCTATCTGTGTGTGCCTCATAAGAAAGTCGTGCCAGTTTGGAAGGACATGAAGGAGAGTAAATTATGACAAAACATATTTGAATTAACTATTCCTTTTACTTATTCAACTCTTATTCGAGGCCTAATAATACCTTAAATCAGGCACAGCGCTGTGGGTAAACAACTTCTGCTTTGTCGTGCTGTGCATATGGCTCTTGCTGGGAATGTGCTGATGGATCAGTGTGTGGGTGCCTCATGTACACCTCCAAAATGCTACCATAAATCACAGCACCACAGCCTGCAACACACCCCGGTCCTGACAGCAGAGGATGGATGAAATCAAAGAGCCGCTGTGTATTATTACCCCTCTGCGTCCAATGCATACGACAGGTAATTTCCGCACAACGAATGCAAATACAAACGACATAATGTATGCCGCCCAGCCAAGCAGCACTTATGAGAAGCATCACACAGACAAATTATCAATATTAATTTACGAAAATAATCACAGAGAAGGAAAAAAAAATAAAAACAGCACAGTTTAGAAACCCTGTTTGGCAGAATATCAATATCAAAATGTTTCCTCTCTCTTTTTCGATCCACTCACTGGGGGTTGGATTGCTTAAAAAGTACAATGCAAGCTCCTTTTGTACTGAGAGCAAACCGCCGGCAATCATTTTTAAAACAACAGAAAGCAACAGAAAGACTCATCCACATCAGAGGAGCCAGAGACGAGGATCAATGTGCCATTATCTTGGGCTGTCAATATTCCAACAGGGGACATTCAAATTCCTTTCCTTTGGCTTTCTAAGACATATGGCATGCATTTTCACTCAGGCATCTGCTGACAGGGCTCAGTTAATCCATTTCACTTCCCTGCCCTCAGTTTTCTCCAACTCTAAGGCCAATCATAACTCTTCGCTGTTCTATACAAATGTACAGCATTAAGTTCTCTGCCTTGTCTAAATGATTTCTGGTTTTGGAAAAAGATTAAATCTGAAATTCTGAATTTCCGTAATACATTGGCAGGAGATGAGTCTCTAAAATATAGATAACTATAAAATACAGATAAGCATTAGCGCATGGCATATGGAAAGAATAAAACTGCAGTTGACACTCAGCCAAACATTTTTGCTAGGTGGAAAAAAATTTGGGGGATGAGGTGAGTTTAAGGAGATAATACCTGGAGAAATCTAGATGTTAGCATTTCCATTCAAATCAGTAAACAATACAAATCTGTAAAAAAAAAAAAAAAAAAAAAAAAAAAAAAAACACCATGTAAGCCTTCCAAAAATAAAATAATAAAGAAACAAATAAATAATAAACCCCTAAAATATCAGCCATTGGTTAAAACATATCCACAAAAAGTTACACTGAACAAAATTATAAACACAACATTTTTGTTCTTGCCCCATTTTTCATCAGCTGAACTCAAAGGTCTAAGACTTATTCAATGTACACAAAAGGCCTATTTCTCTCAAAACATTGTTCACAAATTCATCTAAATCTTTGTTAGTGAGCACTTCTCCTTTGCCGAGATAATTCATCCACCTTACAGGTGTGGCATATCAAGATGCTGATTAGACAGCATGATTATTGCACAGGTGTGCCTTAGGCTGGCCACAATAAAAGGCCTCTATAAAATGTGCAGTTTTATCACACAGCACAATGCCACAGAAGTTTTGAGGGAGCATGCCATTGGCATGTACATCCAACCGGCTTCACAACTGCAGACCACGTGTAACCACACCAGCCCAGGACCTCCACATCCAGCATCTTCACCTCCAAGAGCATCTGAGACCAGCCACCCGGACAGCTGCTGCATCAATCGGTTTGGCTAAAAAATAATTTCTGCACAAACTGTCAGAAACTGTCTCAGGGAAGCTCATCTGCATACTCGTGGCCCTCATCGGGGTCTCCTCCTGACTGCAGTTTGTTGTCGTAACTGACGACATTTTGAATGCATAGATATACCGTGACGAGATCCTGAGGCCCATTGTTGTGCCATTCATTCACGACCATCACCTCATGTTGCAGCATAATGATGCACAGCCCTGTGTTGCAAAGATCTGTATACAATTCCTGGAAGCTGAAAACATCCCAGTTCTTGTGTGGCCAGAATAATCACCAGATATGTCACCCATTGAGCATGTTTGGGATGCTCTGGATCGGCATATACAACGGCGTGTTCCAGTTCCTGCCAATATCCAGAAACTTCGCACAGCCATTGAAGAGGACTGGACCAACATTCCACAGGCCACAATCAACAACCTGATCACCTCTATGCGAAGGAGATGTGTTGCACTGCGTGAGGCAAACAGTGGTCACACCCCCCTGGACAGTAAAACTCCACATTTTAGAGTGGCCTTTTATTGTGGCCAGCCTAAGGCACACCTGTGCAGTAATCATGCTTTCTAATCAGCATTTTGATATGCCACACCTGTGGGGTGGATTGATTATCTCGGCAAAGGAGAAGTGCTCACTAACAGATTTAGACAGATTTGTGAACACTATTTGAGAGAAATAGGCCTTTTGTGTATATAGAAAAAGTCTTATATCTTTGAGTTAAGCACATGAAAAATAGGGGCAAAAACAAAAGTGTTGCGTTTATAATTTTGTTCAGTGTGAATGGCAGGTTACATGGTGAAGTCCAGACACAAGATAATAGCCCAAACAGCAGTCCCAATGTGCCAGAGCTTCACCATTAGCTTTTCGGGCCAAGACTAAAGACTTCTACTTTCTTGTCTTGGTCTGTTTTCTGTCACTTTGAGCTATGCCATTTTCACTACTTAGCACCTTTCAGCTGTGTAAATGTAAGTTGAGTATTCTGTCAGTAAACACAGATCCATGTTGAATTCCTAAAAATTCTCACAAAGGCCATGCATTGATAGCAAGAGGCACCTGTGCCAAACAAGAGGAGCGAAACGAGCAAGAAACCTAATTTTGTAATCCACCTGCAGACACGGAGAAAAAAGAAAACCAATCATATGATGACTTTGAGGAGGGAATACAAGACAAAAAATTCCCTGGAGGAATTAGTTGGGTTCTAAACCCGATTGCAATTGCAAATATTGAGTTTACAAGCTTGTGATGGGTCTGTGATTCTAATTTAGGGGTGAAGGTTTTTTGCACTTGATTTACACTGCAGATTTTTTCCCTAAAGCTCTGTTCGCTTTGTTAGAGGCTGAACACACTGTAAGCACCAGGATCTACATACTTTAAACACTGCAGACTAACTATGAATTTCAAAATTAATTGTGACTCTCGGCTACAGACCTTCATTATAATACAAACATTAAAAATAAACTCTAATATGGGGCTCTCTGAACTACAGTGAGACTTCAGATTCAGACTGTAACCATAATAAGATAAAAAACAAGATGACTATATAGGTTAATGCGGTGTGCCGTGTGACTTCAGGGTCAAAGTAATATAATAACCAGTTTCCTCTCGTTAATTAGCAAAGTGCAGGGATGTTAAGCCCAGTGGGGTGTGCCGCTCACCCACAATCAAGGAAAATATTACACAGGCATCCTGTCCTTTGGCTCTGTAAGATAATGCTGCATTCAGCAGTTTTAGTGAAACTCCAAAAAAAATGATAGCAAAAGGTAGCAAGAGTCACTCTTGCAAGCGTGAAATTATACCCTACCCATGCACATTTATTCCTACCTACCAAAAAAAAAAAAAAAAAAAAAACTCCCAGCACAAAGTGTAATGCTGTGACAGCTGCATGATGGCACGCAAATGATAAACACGTGAACTTTTTATTTTGTTTTGGTTAAGTTTGGACTTGGAATGCCAGTTTATTTTCTAATCAACCCTTGAGGGAATAGTGTAGCATACTGGTTTTAGCTAGTACCAAGGTTGTCACAGCGCCCTTGAGCAAAGCACTTAACCCTGTGTTACTCCTGGGGGATTGAACCTGTAATCTGTACTAGTCACTTTGGATAAAAGCTTCTGCTAAATGACTACTTGCTTATTTTGCACTGTGTTCCAGTAACACATCTCTCACGTAACATTCAGCTCCAGGGAAAAAGCCAAGTTTTGTTGTATATAAAAAAACAAGGGGCTCATGGCCAGGCTGTAAAATCTTCTACTCAGAGGCTTGTTTTTTCTTCTCGATTGTGGAGAACAATTAATGCAAGGCGATATGTGGTGTGACACATCCTGTCTGCGCATGGGAAAACGATGATAAAACTCCTGACCTTTGCTTACAAACTTAAATCCAGAGTGCCTGTATGAGTCTGGACGAGTGCAGAGCAGAGTACGTCTGAATTCATCATTGCCGGCAAAAGGAGTCTGGCAGCCAACTACACCTCTAAGTTAAAAACAGTCCTGAAAAGCCATTGAGGTCAGACGTGATCCATAAATTATCCCGAGACAAAGACTCTGCCACTGTGCATTATTCAACGAAAAGATCAATACACTTTTGCGAGTCAAATTCCACAACCTTATCAGCAAACTTCTAAACAGGCACTTTCCCATGGCCTGTTATTCAAATCAGCCTTGAAATTGCTGGCTTTGTAAACATGCAGGGGTCTTCGGTTTTATTCTGGTAGGTCATTTTTTGTACCTAAATGCCTATTAAAAATTCTCGTTAAAGTTCATTACAGTGATTAAGATTTACTTAGTCAAAGTAATTGATAATTCATCAAGATCAACTTGATTAGAGCCATTATTTAATTATCAAATGGTGTCCTGGCAGAGGACAGTCAGATACAAGAATTTACGGCACCTAATCTGATCATATTAAGTCATCTTTGACCGCACGGTCATGACGGTTAACAAACAAAGGCCAGCTTCAAATGTGATAAACACTACTGCATAAGAAACAAGTGCCTACTGAATACTCTGACACTGTCATTTTGAGAAAGGCTTTGAAGGCACAGTATACCCCAAAATAATAATTCTACCATCATTTTTTCACCCTCACAATATTTCCAACCCGTATGACTGACTTACTTTCAAGAAAAACAAAAGGATTTTTGTTTATATTATATTGGTCAATCTTTCCCATTACAATGATAAGTTTTCAGGCTACAAAAAGGACGCAAAAAAACATAAAAATACAACAGAACATGAACCGACTAAAATTTGGGTCATGATTCACTGTTGTGCTGCAACAGAATTGAGTCGAGTTACAAAAAACAAATCAGTCTGAATCATAAACAACTTGAGAATGGTTTTGTGAAATGGATCAATGAAAAGATCTACCTCAAACAAATGATTCATTCACAAATCCACTCACAAATTTTATTTCATGAAATCCACAAGTTTGATGAGGATATTCTTAAACTTGACTGTTTCATGAATTATCAAAAAAAAAGTCAAGCAGTAAGTAAACACTACTGAAATTTTCATTTTAGGTGAATTACCATTTTAAGGAAAGACATGTCAGACCACAATTCGGCTTTGCTAGGGTGAAGAAAATCGTCAGCTCTCTTTTAAATGTTGATCTAAACAGATTGCAAGGTATCCAGGCTTAAGAGTTAAGCTGTAAGCATGAAGATGACTTCAATCCACTGCTCTCTGCAGGGAGTGACACATGCAGACCTCTCTGATAGCCTTCCTTCCCAAACAGCGATGGCTGCCAGGAGTCCCACTATTGCTCAGGGAGAATTAATCAGCCTTCATTTCCATTCACCACAGGGCCTTCAATGAGCTCAGGCTGCAAATGACTGAAGTGAATGCTGTGTGTCTGCCTTACAATCAACTCCTTAATCCACTGAGAACTCCAGCTCCCACAAGCCCTCAGGAGAAAGACCAAAAATAAAAATCTTTGCACCGATAAAGGAACACAGACATGCCACCCTTATGCTTTTAAAGAGATACAATATGTTTTTACCTGGCCTTTTATCCATGTTATCTGACCTTTAGCTAGTGAGAGGGATAGCTGCCATTAAAAGATCTGTTTATTTTTATTTTTTTGAATGATCTTTGCTGTAGGCCACATATACCTTTCCAACCTTCAGTGTTCAAAGGACAGAATCCCCATTAGCTGTCTGGTACCTCACTTTGAATCGAAGAACTCCTGAGAGGAAGCTGACAAACAGAGAAACAAGGCAAGGCAAGATCAAAGTGTGGGATGGGTCTATTAAACACCCTAATATCCCTAATGAAGCCAGTTGATATTTTTTATCTCTTCTAGGTTTAGGTGCTCCTCCTCTGACATGCTATGTACCAGTCATTCATCTCTTCTCCTTTTCTTTCCCACCTTCTTCCTTCCAAAGGCTCAACAAATAAAGATTTTTTTCTCTTATTGATCTGGTCCCACCAAACAAGCAAACAAACAAACAAACAAACGAAAAATTATGATGTTAGTAACAATAATTATTATTATTACTAAATAAATAAATGAATTTTATTTATATAAATTTTTTGAAGAAAATGTTGAATGCAACAAATCTAAAAATTCCTTCTGATTCAGAAACATAATACTTTTTTGAAAGCTTTAGAAACTTTGCATGTTTCTGAAGTATGTGTATTTTTTCAGTAATCTTTTTTTATGTAAACAATAAATTGTATAAACATACCATTTACTAAAAATGAATTCATCATTAAATAATAAATGAAAAAAGTTGCGATAAAAGGTCAAAATGCTGTATATATATCCATTATTTAGCCTAAATCATACATATATGTATATACAGTACAGACCAAAAGTTTGGAAACATTACTATTTTTAATGTTTTTGAAGTTTCTTCTGCTCATCAAGCCTGCATTTATTTGATCAAAAATACTGAAAAAAATGTAATATTGTGATATATTATTACAATTTAAAATAATTGTTTTTAAATTTATTATACTTTAAATTATCATTTATTTCTATGATGCAAAGAAATAAAAGGTATGTTTACGTACCGAACCGTGATTTTTGCGTACCATTACACCCCTAATATTTACTAAAAATATTAAGCAAGCTAGAAAATGATGACATACAGTGCAAAACATTGTTTATAATTTTTAACTCATTCTAAGTAACGCTTTCAAGGCTATAATTAGTCATTCACATATTTCATTCACCACAAAACATCAAAGAACATAACGTACAACACATACATCGACAAAAATATAAAAAACTGTATCAGCAACTGGCCTCTAACTCCCTCAAACTGACCAGCGGGCCATCCATATCTTATGCGGAACAGGACCTTCTCCCATTCCTCACAGGATACGGATGGCCCTTGGGTGGAACGTCAGGTTGGTTTCACAACTCTCCCTCCATCTCACGGTCTGATAGCTCTATTTTTCCAAAGCCCTCCCAGCCCGACAGGAGTGAAGCAGAGTTGAGCTGGTGGCTCTTAGATACAGCCACCCTGAAGCCTTTCCATCAGAGGACTGACATGTTTAAAAGGCTTCGATATAGACAGCGCTCCCTACGGGCCCTGGTGCACATGGGAAGCAGGTGTCACGGTTCTCTGACAGGTGGATGCCCTGTCATGAGAGAGTTGTTTACTTTAAGATGAGGTACACAGGCTGTATAGGAAAAAGAGATGGGCTCTGACTGTCTACACACACACACACATAGTTGTACTCAGCCTGATTCACACACGCTGAACCTAACACTCGGGCGCCGAAGCAGAGCATGGGCAGAGCACTAGAAGTAATTAGTGATCTTGGTAATGGGATGATGCCAAGAAAGGTTGCCACTGATCTGGCCTAATTGCTCAGATCCATGCCAGCCATGGGTGGGACACCAAGCCGGATAATAGCCTTGGCATGATGAGCTTCTCTTAGCACAAGGGAGAGTGGCTTTCATTTCACAGAAATATCCATTTTCATCTATGCCTCTAGGGAAGAATGAAATACAAAACACATAAGCAAAAAAGAAAAAGAAAAAAATAAGGGTCCGGAAGAGCCCTGCAACTCAAATGCGATTAAAATCATTACGTATTCAGTATCTTGGGAGGAGGGACAAAATCTGCCTGATATTTCATAAGGCACTGTTGAAATGCATACAGACACAATATAACAGAGAGGTGTCTAAATTAGCTTTAAGCTGACAGTTTTTCTTCTTCAAGTGAATGATAAAGGTGAAGACATGGAATTAGACATGAGAAGGTCACTGTTATAGTGACATATAGGCCATATTTAAGATTTTAAAAGAAGTGTCTTTAGATCACCAAAGTTGCATTTATTGGATTAATACTATAATAAAAACAGTAAAAAAAATTAATATTATTACCATTTAAAGTGATATGAATAAATGTATTCCTGTAATGCAGATTTGGTGTTCCAAAAAAAAAAAGAAAAAAAAAATCTTATTATTATCAACGTTGGACATAGTTGTGCTCCAGTGTGTTATGATTGCAGATTTTAAAAGGGTGTTTGGGCACTTTCCACAAATCAAGGCGGCAGTTATTCATAAAATGATAATCGGCATATCCCAATAAATGTGGTGCAGACGAGCACATTTCCCACTAAAAATGTACTAAAAATCCAGCTATCCAAACCAAAATGGCACTTAAATAGGATCCATCACACCTGTATACAGAGATCAGAACGGCAATGGTCAGGACCGCCGACGTTAACCCCAGGCCAGCAAGAATTACATCCAAAATGTCAAGGAGAGACTTACCTAGAAGCAAAGAAAAGAGAAAAAGCGATTAATACACAACAAAATATAGTTTATGAGAGGAGTTGAGAAAAGGTGAGACTACCAATATGTCCTTCTGTCTGACCTCACCGTTCACTCATTTTTCCCAGTGTCCCCAAACTCAGATAGCCCCATGCACTGCTCACACACGCTCGCAATCTGACTCGAAGGCACAATTAACAGAGAACATCTGAACCGCGTGCAAAAATTGCAATGAGGCACCAAACACTTTATTTTCTGCATAGCATTAAGGCCCTGACTGATTAATAGTTTATCGTAAAAATGCATCTTGAAATTAAAGCTCTTTTCTTGTGTGCTGTGGTGGGCAGAGAGCTGTTTTGAAGGACTGAGAAGCAACGTCGGTACTTAATAACCCTGACACCGAGGGATTGCAATTAAGGGTTCACATTATAATCTGCAATCTTGTTTTATTAGGTGGATGTGATGGTAATAACTAATGTTTTGCATAGATGATTTCAGCACCAGTTAACCCAATGACTGTCCACCAGGAAGCACTGTCACTAAAGAGCCGGAGAAGAAGGGAAAACCAGCGAAGAACCCCCCCCCCCCCCCACTCTCTTTTTATATCGATGTAGCAATCATGGCTGTTCATCAAAAACATAAAAAAGCATATAGCACCTCAAATCACTGTCAGAGAACTGTTTCATGAGGGCTTCATGCATAATGCCTCACATGAAAACTGCGCTTGGTGAGAGAGACGACATGGATGAGACCTCAAAGGGGAAAGAAAAGTAAAACGGAAAAAAGAGTGGGAACTTTGCAAAGTCTGCAGGGGAAAAGCCATTTAAGGCACCTCAGCATGATGCGTTGGCTGATGAGCCCACAGAGTCGACTGAAGCCGTTGACTTCGCAAACACATAAAGAAGAAAAAGCAAAAAAATCGCTGTGTGATTTCAGCTTCCTTGACTTATGAAGCGCTCTTTGAGTGACACTTCAGCCATATTTTTTGTGCTCCGTCTCTCACAAGTACACAATAAATCTGACATCTAGGTCTCAGATAAAGGGAGAATATTCAAGCCAGAAGATTGTGCTAAAATGTATAACATGTCTGAAATTGCAAATGGGAGATGCACACTGAGTGACAGCTAAACCTTTTGAAGGGAGATGCTAACAATGATATATGATATTTCACGTAATGAAGACGCTGATTCGCTTTGGCACAGAGCAATTACGCAAATCACACAATTTCTATACCAGAAAACACAGTTGATGGTGAAAGCAATGAAAATATCAATACTGCAAGACTCCATAAAATCTATATTATTTAGATCATGTCTGTTAGCTTTGAGGTCATCTACAGTTTTTAACTGCAAGAAATTAAAATAAAAACAAACTGGTTGGTTCTAAGGTTCTCTCCTTAATCTCACAGCATACTTTCAAGAATAGTTTGTACACATGTTCTATCTTCCTAGGGAGTTTTCCCCCACTAGGGAGGGGGTTTCAAGGCAGTATTCTCTGCAAAGCTGCTCTGCAAGCTTATTTATTGTGAAAAGCACAATACAAATACAAAGCAGAAGGGAAAAAAAGGTGTACGTATAAGAGTAGTCCAATACTCTTAGTTAAGCACACACATACACACACACACACACACACACACACACACACACACACACACACACACACACACACACACACTGCAAACTGCCAACCTAATACAAAGTCAATTTGTTCCAGGTAATATTTAAATATTTCTCTTTTACTTCCCCTTTTACTAATGCAATGACAAAGCAAATATATATATATATATATATATATATATATATATATATATATATATATATATATATATATATATATATATATATATAGTTTTTTTTTCAAAGAACATGATTTTGTAATATCACATTTAGTATTTCAATAATATTTTTGCAAAGGGAAGGTCCTTGGTATCAAAATATTAATAAAAAAAAAACCTTTTATATAAAGTCTATCCATTTAATAAGTAAAACATGAACAGTATGTGCAGTACTAGTTCATTTTTCTGTGTATGTTTTATTTATGAGTAATATGCTGCTGAGTGTCCCTTTCATTACACAAATTTGTTTTACTATCACTCTAGTCAAACACACACAGTGAAAGAAGGAGAGATAGACAGAGAGAGACAGACTGAGATGGAGATTGGAGAAGGTTTGGAAGCAGAGACAGACCCGTGACAGGAAGAACACTCTGGTGAACACACTACTGCTGACAGCTTGTTGTGACTTGATGTGTTCGCCAGCTGAAAACTCTTCTGTTGAGTTGATAGAGCTAGGAATTACTCTCTTTTGGCAAACAGCACCTTACACTATGGAAGACGGCCGCGGGAGCAGCCTACTACCTGAGCGCTCAGGCTGCATATCATTCAAAGGGAGCGAGACAGTGAAAACATATCCTAACCATACCTGTGCTGTGTTTCTACAAAACTGACACATGTACAGTAGCTGTGCTCATTACTCTCAACACACTCAGACTGAAAACAATGGCTGACTTGACAATGGTGACAGGAAATCAGGTACCAAACTGAGTACCTGTACTGCACAAAGTACTTTACAACTCAAACTTATAAAGAAAAAATCTAAGAAAAAAAGAAAGAAAAAATGTATATATTTTATATTTAATTATTTACCAAATGTGTTTATTTTATTCTACTGAAGCCCCATTTTTTAATAGTAATAATAAATAAATAAATACATTTAGTGATAATATTCTGTAGTAATAATAAATAAATATAAATAAAACAATGATGATGATAATAATAATAATTCATATCATTAATAATTGTAATAACATAAAAGGATCATGTGACACTAAAATATATGAAATATAAAGTAAAGAAATATAAAAACAATTAAATAAAAGAGAAAATATTACAATATAAAATAAAAAAGTATCAATAAAGTAGGAATATTACGAATTATCAAAATAAAAATAGCAGAAATATTTTGAAATTGTAATGATGATTTTAAAATATTATCCAATAATAATAAATATCCAATAAATGCGAATCGTATAAGACTGAAATAATGTGTCATGCCAAATAAGTTTCTCTTTTGTCAACTGCGTAAAGTTAATAAACATAACACACATATAGTCTCCCCAGTGAACACACTACGCATGCAGTGTGCAAACCGAATTAGCTGTCCCCTATCAAACAGACCCGATAATTAGCATGCAATCATTAGTGCACATAGTATCGTCTCTAACTAATACTCATCAACCCCTGAGCTCCGCTCCATGCGTTCATATCCCTTTAAAAGTTACAAATTGAACGTGTAATAGATTTCCACTGATATGAGCATATTGGAATGGTGCATATTAATGATAACATTAACCAGCCACCATCACACTACATTAAAATATTAATGAGCTGTCCCAATGAGAAAATTAAAATATTTAATGTGTTAGTTGGATATTCTTCCTCAGAGCTCTTGTTTTCCGTTACCGCCCCAAAAGGGAATGATGGGATATTTTTACTTGAGAGTTTATGTAGATCTCTCTGCATTCAGGTCCCGTCGGAGGAACTCTGATGTCTTCTTCTCCTGTGTTAGATGAGCTAAATTTCCATTCTTCCGCATACACAAACATTCTTCTTCAGACGGTGACATGTATTCCTCTGTTCTGGCTGGAGCAAAGCATTTATGGCAGGAGAACAGCTCTGGCAAATGACTCCTTTGAGAGGGTGAATCAAAGCAGAATGACATCTGGAGTGACCTAGATTTCATTGTGCGTCCACAGTAAGAAGAGTCACTTGAATGTCATCAATTATGAAATGTCTCTCAAAAAGTAACAAAGAGCCATATGCAATAGAATTCAAATGATACAATATAATTTGCAAGATGGGACTTTTGGACTAAATGCTACTAGAGTATATGCAAGAACAAATGATTCACGAAAACTACAAACAAAGTCAGAGTGAAGAAAGCGGCATCTTAGCCAGTCATTCTGTGGCTATTCTTGGACGCTGACAGCAATTCCTGGTTGTCCGCCCTGTTCGCACCTCGCACAGTGAGAGAAGCCAATAAAGAACAGGAAGTCAGAATAATCACCTGCTTAGTATTCAAGATCTACCACCTACAAAATGAACATCGCAAGTTCAGATCTAGTAGGAGGAGATCATTTCTGTAGGCAGGATGGATACATTAGTGCAGCACAACACTATTGGACATCAAATTGACTTTAAAACTTTGGATGCCAGTTCAAGGTCCCCTCGGGCAGGATATCGTCATGCTGTAATCATTGGCAATGTTGGTATTAACTCATTAGCATCAAAGACTTGGGGCGTGATGAAAAGGCTTGTGTCGGGACCCTTGTGGCGTCTGCAGTCATGGTTTCCACAAGGCCAAGCGTCGCCCGTGGCGAAGAGCCCTGGTTTGATAGGAAAAGGGCGAAGACGTCATTTGCCCTGCTCTTTCACTCCAGCTTCCATGTCGCAGATAGCCTCAGTAATACGAGGAGAAATCTTTGCCTCAGACAAGCTAAAGTGCATAGGAACCCAGCGTGACTCTAATATAACACACTACAACGTAAAGGCTAAAAATGTCAAAGTTAAAGGTGAAATGTTTAATTCTTTCAGCGTTAAAAAAAAAAAACAGGCTTCTCCTGCTGCAGTTAAATATGCAGATAGAGCTAAAAGTGGTCAAAGCCACTGATACTTTCATTGTCAAAAACACTTGCTTGTTATTTGAACAGTCTGATTATGTCAATCTCTGGCACAGCCAATGGTGTTCACTTGGGACAGGACTAGCAATATTAAACAAATGCGTCTGTGAAGGCTGTCTCGGAATCAATCATTATTTTCTCAACGTTGTTTTGTGCAAACTAGGAATGCACCAGTCCCATACCTGTCTATTTTTTAAGTTTCTTTCTTTTGAGAAAGAAACTGTGTGATCAGTGCCTAACTATTGCAACCTTTACCATTAAAGGTTAAACAATGTTCTTCTCAACAGTCACAAAGGTGACCACTTTAATCAACATACAGAGTTCACTTTAATATAATTTTAGAAGCCTGCAATTTGTCATCTTCAAAATTCTCCCCCACTGTCCCCAGAAGATCTGCTGCACATGGTCCTTGATTAGAAGCGCCCTGCATCCTGAATCCTTTCCAGGATCTCACAGGCATCTCTGTTCTTATTTTGGCCTTAAAAATCACTCCATCTCCCATGTTGGCTCTCCAAGCTCCTGACCCCTCCCACATATTCACAGCCCTGTCCAAATTCACCTGTCACTCACGTCTCCTCTCTGACATCTCCCGGCCAATGGCAGCCTGGCTCAGATTGACACAGACAGCCGCAAGTCACTGGGCTGGAGACTTATCACCAGCAGGAAGCTTGTAAAGACTGAGAGAGCCAGCATTCCACATTTTCACATCGCAGCTGGCTTGCTTGTTCATTTCTGCAGCATTTTCAACAACTACAACATTTGTCAGTAACCGCCAAATGGGGTGGTTATCTGACTAGGTGTTTCTCACAAGAACATCTTCTCGTCAAGTATTTACACATTTCGGCTGATGACCTTTTATCACTGCTCTGTCCTTTCAATCATAGTATAACATTGAATTTCACATTTGATGGAATAAAGTGTGGTTGTATTTCAATTTGACAGAGCTTTTGCACATCAATGTGTCAAGGCAGAACTTTGAGAAGATGCGGCAAATCGCGGGCGAGATGCAATGCTACACTTGTTCTGACAGTCAATTAATTTGAGCAGAGATGAGAGATAAAGAAGAGGATGAGGAAACCAGACAAAATGCTTGATTTATAACACTGCTGCCTTGAGAGTGAATGGTCGTGATATTCAGAAGCTCATTGTGGGTGGTTAATCCTTAGCGGCGAATGCAGGCGGGCTGTAATTGCAAACCCCTGATGACAAACTCACTATTGCAACGCATTAACAACCCCGTTTCATTCATCAACAACCTCCCTGCCCTGCTAGAGGCTTTATTTGTTCACATTCCTAAAGCCAGTGGCAAATAAAGGCACACAGGTGTGTGTAAATACAGTTAAATAAAAGGCTAGAGAGCGACACAGTCATCCTGTCGACACACACTGTTGACAAACATATTATCTGCAGAATTGGCCGCATGATGAGGGGAAGCACTCTCTGTAGAATGCACAATCGATCCTCCTTGATTTCTCCCTTCTACTGCAAGTTAAGAAAACCCAGTCAATTTCCCACTAGTTCACTCTGATTGTGTAGTTGCAAGGGGTCCAGCAATACAATGTGACAATTGCTCAGTCATGATATATTGTATACATTTCCAGTGTTCAAATGTCTGAAGCCATTGGGATTCAAAATCTAATTTAAAACTGTGAATAAAAAATAAAAATAAAACAACATTACGATGTAAAATGAATAAGCAATATTCAGAAATAATATAATTTTTTATCACCCCATTCCAGCTATCTGCTATCATGAAATATACTTACTTGTAGGTTCAAAATTCTACATATGACACAATTATTGCGATCCTATTCTACTGTGCTCCTATTTTGGCATGAATGTGCGCGGCGGCACTCGTTCACTGTCTGTGAAGTCTGTGAAGTTCAGAGGAGAATCGTATGCAAAAGGCTCCTGACAGCAAAATGGAAATATTTCCATGACTTTCTAACATTTAGAGATGGAGAACACACCTGTGAAACCTGTGCAATGTAAGGCATGCGCTGAGGAAAACAGCACATCTCAAATGCATTAAACAGCGCACGTAAAGTAGCCTATCTGTCAGCAGCACATGTCTGTCAGAGCATGTGACAGGGTGAGCTGCTTTTAACTATGTGTAACCTATATCTTACCAGTTATTTTAAATTCCTTAATATAAAGCATGTCTCAAGTTTAGGAAAAATTGGATTATGCACTTTCCCTGTAGCAGCTCACACTGTCTCCACTGATATTATTCAGATGTGCTCATATCAAACTAGGTGGTATTGCCTCATACCATATCACCTATTAAAAATGTATCAAAATATCATACAGACTTAATATAAAACCCAGCCCTAGTATGAACTAAAAAATAAACCAAATTAAAAACAAAAACAAACCACAAACCAAACAAAACAAAAAATGAGGGTAAACACCATTTCAATTTTTACACACATAAACAGAGCTGTTAGAAAAATAATTACTATATTTACAATGGTTATACAAAGGTCCTAGATCACATTTAATTTTTTACAACTCACAACCTTCAAAACCTTTCTAAAGTTTTAGTCTACTGAAAGTTTCATCAGCTGAACAAACAGGATGCTGTTAAACAAAGGTACGATCAATTGAACACACTCTACTTCTGTTCCTCACATCCTTGTTTTCATTTCATGTCAAAATTAAATATGTCACTACCCTGAATAATGTAAGGAAAGATAAAGTAAGGATAGATAGATAGATAGATAGATAGATAGATAGATAGATAGATAGATAGATAGATAGATAGATAGATAGATAGATAGATAGATAGATCAAATTAAATAAAATTAAGGAACTGGGATCTTTAAGTGTATTCTATATTCTATTCTATATCGTTTACAAATCTATATATGGACATTTTATAACCCAAGCCCAGCCATCATTTATAGTGATGTTTGCCTTACTGGGCAGCACTAATAATTTAAACATCAATACTTAAGGCCTCAGTGTATTCATTCAATATGGTTACATAGGAGTATAGCAATACTGTCCTGTATCGATTTCCTTCCACCTGTATTTCCCAATGCCAGCATCACCTCAGGATTTACGTACCCACATCCACCCTTTTCACAGGTATCGATTAGCTCCTCTGGCTGTTCTGTGTTAGCTAACGATCTCCAGAAGGATGCTGTTCTCTCACCTACTTTCCCATTCATCTATTTCGGAGCAAGAAAACTTTTCCCAATGATTTAAAACTGCATAAGACCTTCCTCAGCCTGCTATAGAGCAGGAAACATTCATTTACATTTTCATAAACATCTTTCTTTTGCATCATGCTGTGTAGTTAGTGCTGACAGTTAAGGAAAAAAAAGCAGTTAAGCACCACAATAAAAACCTCTTACATAAGAGCGAAAGACGACGCCTATAGCACAATGTTATGACTGCGGCTTTATGCATTATCTCACTTAAACCCAAATGCAGATCCATATCTGCTTAATTACCTCACAAGCGAATGGAAGCAAAGCCTGATGTGATTTTCTGCAGGAGATGAACTCTGTCTAAAAGCAGCAGTCTATTTTAAAACATGTCAGGATATGAAAGTTAAGGACCATTTTACTGGCATGATCTCCACTGCTGGAGGCGCTTCCTAGTCATAGAAGGCAGACAAAGGTGAAGCGTTTAAAGGTGGATAAGATGTCTCCTTTACATGTAATGAATTGTGTGAAGTGCTTGTGTGGACTGCTGTTCTGGGAAACCACAAGGACTTTGTTTTCCAACCTTTCTGAGAACCCCGCGGAGCAGGATGCAGTACGTTCAGGCATTGAGTTTAAAATCCAAAACTCTGGAAGCAGGAAGTGTCTTTTTCATGTTACCGGACCATATCAAATAAATGACTTCCGCTCTAATACCCGTCATCAAATATGAGGGAATATTTCAAAAGTTCTTTAGCAAAATGAAAGAGTTTTTTTTTTGACATTCTTTAAATATAACATGACTATTTTCCTTTTTCTTTCACTTTTTAAACCTTTTTCAACCACTTCTTGATGTCTGTGATCTGTCAGATCAGATGACAGAACCTTGTGACATACACAGCAAACCTCCCTTGATACAACACTACTAAGAGGAAAAAAGGCTTTCATCTTATAACTTACTGAAGCTTGTGGACTACATGCTGCTGAACATTAAGAAGATATCACCGCTGAAAAATAAGAGATGGATGGTGTTTGCCAAAAAGGTACTTCTGAGAGCTGTTTTTTTGTTGTTGTTGTGTTTTTTTTTTTTGCATTGCTCTTGTAAACATTTTTTAAAGTGACACCAAACGGAACATAAAAATAATAAATTTCAAGCAAGTTTCCTAAAAAAAAAACACATTCCACAAATAGATAAATATGAATAGAAGAGAAATGTAGGGAAAGCTAGGCTCAGACATACTCATCATGATCATTTGTGGTTATAAATTGATATTGGTTTATATACTAAGTGTCTTTCACTCATTTTCTTTTCCATACATAATGACATGTTTGGAAATAACACGTTGTCAGAAAAATTCGAAGCTAAAACTACTTCAAAATCACCTTTCAAGCAGGAGACAGATATACAATAGCTTTGAATAGCCATGTTGACCACCATTAGCGGCGAGAGTTTGAATGAGATGTCATAGGCAAAGAAATCCCCAAAATCCTAATACAAAATAAAATACGGCTAATTCTCTTCATGTCCTGAGAGCGAAAGTTGCCATCTGTCATTTTGTATTGGCTAAATAAACAACAGTGCACATATTTGTCCAACGATTAGAACTGACAAGGTCTCAGCTACAGATTTAAAATCTGACAACAACAAAATGGGACTCTAAATACTCGAAAAGTCTCCGCTGTTTATTCTGTATATCTCACAGTAGAAAACAGAGGTGAATAATAGCAAAACAAACACCTATCGGTATCTACTCCACAGTCACTGAAAGCTGATTTTGCCACAGGTTTATTATCCACCACGAGAAGAAGAAAACAAACATTAATTTTCTTTAAACATGCAAAAGAGATGAAATGTCTGTATGCTTATATTAAATGGAATCACATTACTCAGCGTAAGTACACAAGAAACGTTTCCCTCAAACATTTGCTTGATACACCTTCATTTGAAGAAGGAAAAGCCCTCACCATAAATTCATTTTCCTCAAAACACAAGCTACTTGTCTAATGAAATCTAGAGGGATTATAAGACAGCGCAGCCCACATCCTTCACCTATTTCAGGAATATCTTCAGGGTGTATACCTTTTTTTCCTTCATATCTCTCCTGCGCTCGACCTTAAAGGGATTAGACAGTGAGCACGCACACAACACGCAGATACACCCTCATCTCACCAGAATTAATTGTATTTTTTGCTTCTTCACACAACAGAAGAGGTATTAACTGTCGCGCCGAAGTCTAACTATGAGCTGTCTGAATGAATTCAAAATATAACACTCAATATATTCACATTTCAACTTATAAACATAATTGTGCAGTTTTGTCTTTCGTACCTACATAAAACTGACTCCAGGGGAGCAATTACATTGGGTAGGTAACACCGATGTTACATGTATATGCTGCATGTTTCAGAGTAAAATAAATGAAGGATACCTACCTATGTAATTGCGGAACTGTGTGCATTTACATGTGAGCAGCTCATGATCCAAATCATGCAGCCCTAGTTACATTTTCAAGTTCGCATTTGACCAAAACTTTTAGCTCTTTTAGGAGAGTTACATTGCTGGCTTACGACAAAATTTTGTACCACAATCTATTAATCAATTTATCTACAACTCTTTATTAAACAATCTGAGGACGATGGTGGCTTTCCAGAATGTTATCGAGAGATCTAATTCTGAGCTAACAGTGGGGAAAAAAGCAAAAAGAAGCTTCAGCAGGTTTGCGTCAGTGAGAGCTCCTAAGAGCCCTGCAGGTGCATGGTTCAGGCACCAAGATACAGTAAATGCTCACAGGACTGCATGCGTTTCTCTGGCACCCGTCAGGAATTCTTTGTATTTGTCAGGAAATTGCCGCTTTGTCAATTACGCTCAATAATGCTTTCTACTGATTTGACAGAGATAATTAACAACTCTAAATGCACCCTCAGGTAAAAAAAAAAAATGGATGTGAGAGCAGATGAAAGTGCGAGAGAGCAAAGAGAAAGTAATGCAGAAGAGCTGGCACAAATTTTTCATTTAAAACCACAAATACCTCAACATGCTATTCAAAGGCTGCGACAAATACAACAATATGCTGGGTGTCAGGGCACTGCAACACTACTAAAGCCGTTTATGCTGCAGTAAACCACTGAAGGTGTTTTATCTTTGTACCACAGTGAAAAGAGAGAGAGAAAGAGAGAGAAAACAGTAGAAAAATCCAAAAAAAGCTTTTCTGTCCCATAGAAGGGGCTGCCAGGAAACCAGAACGGCAGCAGCTGTTCCCCACATGCTGCTGCGGCTGAAACCCAGAGGGATTTAGCTCAAGTTTAGCTTAGGTAAAAGACAGCATTTGGGGGAATTCTGTGTTTATTGCCTATTGTTCTGACTGGAGCCGTTTTCCCGCACACTTTTTCTGGACAACGTCTGCTGCAGATGCAGTGTAAAAAAGGCCATGATGGCATTCTGGTGCAGTCTGTGAAGCACCAAGATGTGGGTTGACCAGGATGTGCGAATGTACCTTCCATGCCCGTCATATTCAAGTTTCGTGTCTTCAGCTGGGAAACCGTGTGGGACAGGATGTCCTGGACAGGTATGGACTGGATGTGTGGTGAGGCAGGACCTCAGCTCAGGCCTGTCACAGGCTTTAATGCACTTGACTACACTTAACAAAGGCAGCCAGCCGTGGAGAGATGCACATGGGAAACACGGATGGATGGTTGGGTTCTGAGCACATGGGCTGGCCTCTTTCTGAGAGTATACACAAACACAAAGCATAAACTGAACACAAAAGAGACAACTGTCAATATATATTTTAAAACTACCTTATCCTTCAAAAATAATCTCTGTTGTGAAGCTCGCATTATGTTGTGACAGAATTACAGCCATATAAAGTATTAATATTGTTCTGAAGTGATGTTTACTCAATATGTAAACTTTGGCATTTATGCGTTGACACATTATTTGGTTATTGCATATTTGAATTCAAATTTTTAAAGCTTTCAATATATTTTTGGTCAGAAAGAAAGAGCTCTAAAAATAATTATTATTATTTCCATATTACATCATCCTCTTTTATCTGAAAAGATCAAGAGGAGTTTGATTCCTCATGATATGACCCTTTTAAAGTTTGGTAAGGTGTCCTAACCAAGTATGATGCAATGTAGTGACAAGTGATAAGCTCTTCTGTGTTTTTAATCTAACCAGCCACCATTGTTTGGTTTATAATTCTGTTGAGATGAACAGTGGTCCCTGCCTGTCCCTACTTCAAATAACTGCACATTAACATTCAGATATGATCTGAATTGCTTCACATTTATTGTGGACAGACAAATTGCCTTTCACTAGAAACTTGGTAAGGACAGGGTATTAAGGTACAGCCACATTAGTAAAAAAATAAATATTTAAATAAATAAAAGGGCTCCATGGTCAATAGTTTAGTGACATATGAAGCTCTGCTCATTTTTCAAAACAGCAAATATGTTTGACCAACAAGAGAATTATGTGTTGGGAACTTTAACTATTGAAATAACTGGATTTTGGATAAAAACTTACGTTCATGCAAGCAAGATCAATAGCAATGAAGTATTTAAGTAGAGGTTATAACAAGGACAAATCATAATTCAGTATGCGCTGACCTGAGACATCAGACATCATCCATGCCATTACATTTTGAACGTCATTTACTTCTTACAAGTAAATGGGACATTTTCAAGCACCAATTTTAAGGGGAAAAAAACCTGAATGGAATCTGTATGTAAACTTGGGGAGGGGGATTGTATGGGCAAAAACATTCTTCAGAATCTCTACTACTGTGTTCCAAAGAAAGTCACACAGGCTTGGAATGACATGAGGAATTGTAATTTTTGAGTGAACTATTCCTTTAAGAATTGCAATCTGAATTAGCATAATTTTTATTTATTTAGGCATAAAATGTTTGAGGAATATCAATACAGACCTACCAATTGTAATTGACACTAAGCAACCCTGTGTACTCCACACGGATAAAACTGCAGTCAACACTTCCTGTCAAGGCTCTGATGGCAAGCAGGAGAAAAAAAATCAGAAATACCGAACTAACGGCTTAAACTGATGCCATAAATCTTACCCTCAATAAAACTCATTATCTCTTTGTGAAGATAGAAGCAAACCCTCTCTCTTCGTTCCAAATCACACCCGTAACTATCAGACATGGGGAAAAATGTGGTGGATGGATGCTTGATTACTGTAATTTATAACTACAGGCTTTGCAGGGAGTCCTGTCTGATAATTAATGTCTCGGTTCTGTTATCTCTCATTTGTTTCAAACGGCTAAAGGTGACTCTTTTGGATGTGGGGGAGGGGACACTGGCTATTTGTGTGGGGACACGTAGAGGGTGAGGAGTCCAGCTCGGGCCTGTGCAGACCCAATCTATAGTCATCCATCACCTTACACACACACACATTCTGTCTTATTCAATCCTGCCCACAGAGGACCAGCAGGCATGTGTGCTCTTATTCCAGATTTTTGCAGCTATACCCGACCTCAGAAGCACATTGGAGACTTTAAAATTCATAAATCTCACCATATTCAGCCTGCCTGACGTAGAACAAGAAGCAATTAACAAAAGCATTCACTCAGGAATGCCATTATTAACATTTTCAATTGGAAGCCCAATACTGGGGAAAGAAAACTCATTAGGGCTATCGAACACACATGCAGGTACGCTGTAAATGAAGCAGCTTTCAATTAAAGCTGGATCCTTTCATCAAGACAGCTTTGTATATTTATGATATTTGTGCCTATTATGATGCTTTTTCAACTTTTTTCCCAAGTTGCTAAATGTCACATCATCCCACTTTAACAGGACATGGTTAAGCAAGCATGATCTTCAAATTGTGCCACAAGATACAGTAAGTTCCAGAAGCTCATCAAACTGTTGGCATTTCAATGAAAGCGGGAAGTCCCGATTTCAATCTACAGAGTTCGTAAACTACAATAACCCAAACCTACCACTATAAACATCAAATATTTATAAATATACCGCTTCGCCACAGGGCGTCCTGACCTTACCATCTGCTATTGATTCAAAGACAACATCCTGTTCATAGATAGAGCCATAATACTTTGTATTTTCCACTGGTGTCAGGAGTATCTTTACAACTTGAGTGACGTGCAAAACATTGGCCGTCAGTAGCACAACAGTGTCCAAAGAGAAGGAATAATTCCAGCCCCTTGAGTTACCGGTCATGTTTTGATAGCTGGAAGTAAAATGTCAGGCACAAAATGGGTTTAGTTTTGTGTTCTTTCAGTGGTAAAAGAAAAAAAAATCAATCCATATTTTGCAAGGGTACAAAAGCGCAAAGAACCCTGTGAAGAGACCCCTGCAGCTCACCCACGGGCTGATGTACCACCCAAGCTTTTCAGTGTCTGTCCAGTCGGGCAGAAGGAGAAAACTGCCACATAAATGGGTACTTTATTCCAACACGTATGGGACAGATGCTGGATGTTTAGCTATGTGGGTGTGTGTTACGGTTTCATAATTGCCAACGATTGGTCCTACGAGCATTGATCGTCAACATTGACAACTTGCACAAAGAGCCACCATGTAGCTGTGATTATCTACTGTACCTCTTTCAAAGGGACCTTTTTTGAAGAAAAAAAAAAGGGGAACAAATCTTACACACTCTCAGATTTTCTTTTCTTTTCTATTTTTTTTTTGACAAACAGCAAACACATTCGATTTTTGCATCTCTTTTCTGAACTGGCCATAAACAACTGTGTGTGTGTGTAATTAAAAAAAAACATTATGTGTATATAAATGGATCTATATATATTGTCAAGGAATTACATATTTGTAATGCCAAGTAAAGACATTATTAATTTTACTTTTGTATTTATCAAGTCATTATATGAAAGAATTATATTTGTATTTATTGTTTAGTGCTGATATGTATATATTTGAAAATTATTATTAAATTATATACACACATCTACATATTATTAAAATTATTGTGAAACTTTTTACTTGTTTTATTATATTTATATACTTATATTATTTTTTTTTACATGATACATAAGATTATTCATAATGAAATGATAGGTCAAGCATTATGTTTCATTATTTACAAAATTTAACAAATTAAACCTTCGCAAAACAGTAAAACATTATAAATATGATTATCTGAACCACATTTGAACCTGACAGTTTACTGCACAGTGGATACATTGTATAAACAATAGGATCTCTACTCGCAGACATTTCTACCGTCACACCATACATTTACCATTACAGCCTGCCCAGTCCTTTCTCCATCTCTACCAATGTCAAAAATGACTTCCAGTAGAACAAAACCCTGAAGCCAGCTCTATCTGGCACACAAAGTGTTCCTAACATCTGTTGAGAGCAGAGCAACGAGAAATATGTTTTCTTTCTAGTGTCGGTGCCGGCCGTACTCTGAGGAGACTGAGCTGGCGTGCTGCACTGAGATCTTCATCTGCTCAGAGATCTTTGATGTTGGCCTTCCTCAGTTCCCGTTCCCTCCCCCCTTCACTCTTCTCTGTTTATTTAACCTTTACGGAGTCCTCATTAGCTGGCTCACCCTCGAGAGCGTGCTGGATTGTCAGTAGAAGGCTAAATTAACAGTTGGAGCATTGATGTGACTAATGCCTTGAGCTGGGATCATGTTGGTCAGTATGTTCTGTGTAATTACTTCATCACCATGAAGCAGTTTTCCTAAGTGATTAATCGCATATGGTTTTTTCACCCCCTCACCACCTTTGCCCCGATGTCGAAAGTGCACAGAAGTTTGTTATCTGGCTGTTAAGCAGAGTCCGTCAGGGCCCCGGGAAAGGATTGCTCACTTTAAGTGCTCAAAGCCACTGACATGTACCGCATTAATGGATCCCATGTCCTGGAGGCGTCTCGTTTAGCATAGTGGAGCAAAAAGCAAGCGGAAGGGGATAAAAAAATATACAGAGTCAAAAACCCACCCACTCTCTGATAATGTTGTGGACATGGTCTGAAAATACATGAGTGTAATTTGGTAAGTAATTAATTAGGCATGACAAAACATAGACAAGGCGCCGCATTCGTAATCAGCATGCGCCTCCGCCAATAGAAAGAGTTCGGCGTTTTACAAACAAAAAGATTGGCTCTCTTTTACTCCTTTGCAGAAACATAATTATCGGCAGTCAAGGCGGCACACAGTGGTGCGGTTCAGGGCCTAGTAAATAGCGAGCGAGAGCAAAAGAATAAGTAGAACTCCAGCCAAAGAAAGCCAGAGAGAGTGGTCCCCGCAGAGCTCTCATGCCCCAGGCCGCTGGTCACACTCGCTACAGACACACACAGAAGCACATGCTGTCCTCACAGTAGCATGCAGATGACAAAAGGGAATGGCACATGGAGACCGAGAAGATGGAAGGAAACGAAAGCCTGCAGGTACAGGGCTTGTGATCTTTCAGCTTTGGCTGCGCTGAAACCTCATTATCAGACAGTGAGATGTGAGGTTTGGGTAATGAATCCCAGCGCTATGTGTGTGTGTGTGCAGGGTTGGCTTGGAGGGAAGGCTCGACGTTTGGAGTGAGCCCAGCAAGAGGGAGGCACATGCTGGGCCAAGCGGACTCCTGAAGATAATTGACAGTTTGCCTCAACAGGTTGCAGTTTTTCTCTAATGCGCTCTCCTGCAGCAGGCCGAATGACATTTGATAATTGGGTGGCAGTGGTGGGTGAGTTGTCCCCTGACCGAGGCCCTTCTCCACAGCTGGCCCTCGCTCAGACCTGTTTGACAGCTGCCAACGAGATATGGGGGCTCCAGAGGCCCTCTGGAATACAGTCATCAGTCAACTATTCTAAAAATAACCTGCAGGTACTATGGCATCACACTGCTAATTTTTTTTTGTTTTGTTTTGAAACATTTTGCGATCAAGGCAGTGAGAGCTGCCCAAAATGATGTTGCTTAGAGAAGACCTAAAGGATAGACTTAACCCCATAATGCATGACCCCCAAACAATTGGCATAATATGAAACTGACATAAGACACTGACATTGACACATATATATATATATATATATATATATATATGGCAGGTATAGGCGGGAGAACCATGGGATGGGTGGAATGACAACACGAACTTGCCAAGCTGATTTTATGCTCATGTATTTTATTCACTCTATTATGGATTCCTACAGCACATTTTTAAGTGATATATAGAACATTTGTGTGGAATTTTCAGCAAAAATAACCAGATTATTGTGATATACAGTACTATATTCCATTACCATGACACATATGATTTTGGTCACATCGCCCACCTCTAGGGAACGCAAACTGTTCTGTGATTTGCTGTGAATTTTGCTCCAAAACCGGAAGAAATGGCTATAATGTTCCCCCACTAATTCTGAAGTGTCCTCCCACTCTCTAAACTAACATGCTCTTTCCTCAGAACCGACAGCAGCACAAACAACCTCCTAGCACACATTTGCAAAGTAGCTAAAGCCCCCTGAGTGATTTCGCATTTTCCTAGCCCTTCATAATAACCCATCGCTTATTCCAGCTCAGGCCTGAAGCTAATGGATTCAGGAGGTTGTTTCCTCTCTCTCTCTCTCTCTTTTTTAATTCAATGGCTTCCAGCCAATTGGCAATAAGACACTCTGCTTAGGGTTTAGCTTTCCAACATCTAAAGTCTCCCCCTCGTTTAATGCGCGGGGAGAAAACAATTTCCTGATTGTCCTCTACATCCGTAATGAAACATTCAATCCCTCCGTTGAGGCGCGATTATGAGAAGCCAAGAGGGCAGCTGTAGTGATTCTGCACACTTATAAAGATGATAAATATCAGTACAGCAGGCCTCCCTGCTAAACGTTACCACAACTAGCAGTTTACCCGAGTGCTATCAACAAGGCTGTGGGCACATGGCTATCCTGAAATATCTGAGCTAGTCGAATGAGTAGCTGTAACCATCTGGAACACATTTCATGAATATATGTATGAAAAACGCAAAAAACTCTATCTTAGTTTATTTATAAAGCACAATAAAAACAACAGTGGTTGACCATTGTGCTGAACAATATCATTTAAAAGACAATAAGAAGTTTAGAAAGAAAGGGAGAAAACATGGATATCGCATTTTGCGTAAAATTAACTAATTTAAAAGAAGACAATAAGATAGAATGCAACAATTGATGTTTAGACAAAAACCCATTCTGACTCAGCGATTATAAGCCTTCCCAAAGAGATTCTTCTTATGAGATTAATCTAACAGAGAGCCGAAAGCTATTCCACAGTTTAGGGCCGGCTATGGCAAAAGCCTGGTCACCTTTTTTCTTCAGCCTAAATCTAGGGACCAATAAGAGTGATATGATATGACATGGTAAAATGATATAAAAGAAACCCAACGCATGTGCTCCAATTTGATTATAAGGACCAATCATGCATCAGACATCTCAAATGATAAAGACATTTCTTTTGAATAACCAATCCAAACGATTCATTGAGAAACTGTATCTCTAAAAATGAGTGGGGGGGGGGGGCATCTTTTCTCTGCATCTTTTAAATGAAGCGCCTTGGGGATGATTTTACCTTTCTGTATCTCAGCACATCTGACGTTGAAAGAATTCAACATTAACAAGAAACAAATCCACTGCGGCATGTTGGTGCACTGTGTCCCCGCCTGTGAAGGGCATGTAAAAAGTGGACGTCACCATTCATCACAGTCGGCTGAATGTACTAAATCTTTTTATCCTTGGACGTTCAATCAATGTTTCAGTGGGTTACTTCGATGGAAAGATAGGCTAACACATCCTTCAGATCTGCTCCTTTCCCCCCCTCTCCGTCTGCTCCAATAAAGCCAGATTAATCTATTTGCATGCATTGATATGAAATCTGTTCCTGAGATTCCACTGAGTAGCAATGAAGGGAAAAATAAACAGGAGTATCTTCCTCTTTGAGATCCTTTTGCTTTCAGATTAATCACTCCACGCAAGAATCTTTTCACAGTATAATGCTCACTTCAAATAATTAAGCATAGGCATAATTTCTTTTTTTTTTATGTTCTTACCAAATGCTGATTGTTTTGTCTATGCCTAAATTGGTAAACAGCTCAGCAAAGATTGGGTTTTATATAACATATTTATATTACAATCATCTTTCAAAAAGGGCTAAACAACAGGGAACTGGGGAATCTTGGTTCACACATTACATTTATTAGCAGCATTCATAATATAAGGAAACTGAAAACTGAAATTAAGAGAACGAAAAACTTGAATTAGCATAACGATAAAAAAATGTATCTTATACACAAGTTCCATACTAAACTGCGAAACAAGCTGCATATGATGGAATGTAAAAACTACTGGAGTGCAGCCAGTTTTAAAATTAAATCATTTTCCTATTATCTTTATTTAATCTATCTACACCGAAACTTGGATGACTACCAAATATGAATAAGAGACATACTACCGTAATCGCTGCGGTTGGGAATGAAGAATGTTTTCAAAATAAATAAATAAATAAAATTGCTAATTACATGAAACAACAAACATACAAACAGGCAATAATAATAACAATAATAACGTTGAAAATAATGGATTAAAAATTATAATACAAATAAAAAACTATATTTTTTAATGAAGCTGTCATTATTTTTAAATTATTTTGTTTATTTTATATTTTAGTCAGAGCTCAATTATTTGATAATCTTGCACACATGCTTCATCAAAAGTAGTGGAAGAATTGTTAAAAAACTTGTCAAATATTCACTTGACATTCAATCTACAAATTCGATGCAAATTGTTCCCGGGATTGGAGTCATTACTCTGGAAGAATATATCATATTTTGAGCAGTGATTCGGTCAAAAAAAAAAAAAAAAGAGAGAAGCTGCCATGCAGGGCAGATGTCCTTTTCATGTATCTAATGCAGTGATTTGATTAAACTTAAAATGTGGTTTTAAAGCCCACTCCATCTGCAATACAATTAGGTTTTTAATGGTGAACTGGTGATCCAGTCCATGTACCGATCTCCATAAGCTTATCTTCCTCTGTGTTGCCTTTTAATGGTAAAATGTTACTGAAATTATATGGTAAATTTGAACTATAATTGGAAACAAGCGCTTCATTGGAGGGACCTAAATCAATCTCGAGTGGGCCATGAACTGCTGAAAAAGGTGAAGTCCTTCTCTGTAGAGCAAGTGTTACCACACGAGACAACACAGCATCAGCTAACAGTGAACGGACGCGAGACAGTGAACTGAAAGCATCCAAGACTTGGCTAGTGATCTCTGGATGAATAAACAGAAAGAGGAGGAGCCTGCACATTAAAACTTGCATAATGATTAGGGTTGGGTGGGGGAGAACCGGGGCGAAAGTAACGCGGGACGAAAGTAACAAAGCGATTTTCTCAGAGCCTATTACTGCATTTGCATTCCCAGCTATGACGGTATATTCAGCATTCAATCCTTGATTGAGCTGAGAAATATCACGTGATTTCCTCATCATTTCCCGCAGTTAGGTCGGTAAAACTGTTTTCGAGTACAAAAAGTAAATTATTGAAGCTGTAATTTTTTTTAATTAGTTGTGTTTTTTTTTTTTTTTCATGTGTCACAGTAATGATCAATCTACAGGTTATTTAGTGCTTTAACACATCCTAAAGTTTGCATCATCAAAGTTTTTTAGTATAAAAGTAAATCAGGTTTAAATGCCAGGAGTTCCTGTCGGGACGAAAGTAACAGTTGTTACTTTTGTCCCGCTACAGTGACAAGAAGTATTTATTTTGTTCCGGTACATGCTATTCTGTGAATTTCTGTCTCTTGCATCATTTATTAAAATGTTTATGTCATATTATACCAAAAGAATATGTCTGAGTGAGGGTCAGAAAGACAAACAGTGGTCTGGTTTTATCCAGATGTTTATGAGAGAGCGTTTCTGGACATAGAGGAACATCTGGGCAGCTCCTACCTCGCATTTACCTTAGTTATATTTAGGTTTTAGCCATACCTTAGCTTTTACACCTCCAGCTATGAATTTGCAGTGTTTCCAGATGTTTTAATGCACATTTTGAATTTATGCATAAAAACAACTGGATGGAAACATGAATAGGCCTACTGTTACATTATGTTTAGAATTTATATTATGCCAATTACTTCCCAAAACTAGCCCAATCGTGTTTCGTTCCGGGCGATAAAATACAAAATTTTTGGCGTTTGTTCCTTTGGTAAAATTTGCATTTTAGGTGCTAAACATCACATTATATGTATTGGGGTCGCTTCGACCCATGGACATGAAAAACAACCACAGACTTGGCAACACTGGTTGGCCTTTACTACACAGAGCCGTAGTTCACTGACAATATACACAAAATCTATTTCAAAATCGGAGGCGATTCTTTGTCGATTTTGAAAGTGATTTTGTGTAGCTTGTCGGTAGACTATGGCTCTGTGTAGTAAATGCTGCTCCACCTGAACCAGTGTTGCCAAGTCTGCGGTGGTTTTTCATGTCCGCGGGTTGAAGCGTGAATAACGTGATGTTTAGCCCCTAAAATGCGAAGGGAACCCTGCCAAAAAATGTGTATTTTAACCCCGGGACGCAATTTTTATCGGGGAACCTCCTGGAAACACGATTGGGCTAGTTTTGGACTAGTTTTGAGAAGCAGGTGCAGGATTTGTTTTGAAAACCTGGCAACCCTGATCTGAACGCACATGCTGGAGATGTACTTCTAATCGCAGGAGCGCCTTTACTGACAAGATGCACATGAAAATTAGATTTTTTGCACAGCCCTACTGAAAAATCTCTTGACTGAAAATTAAGCAATTTTGACCAATGTCTGAAAATACCCAGTGAGTGCATTACAGTACACAAACCCCATGACACTCCACCTCTCAGCTTTAATTGAGACAGACAGACAAATCGTCCCTGCAATGCAGAGCAGTCATTTATTTATTTTGTATCCCCTGAGTCGACACAGGTGGACGAGCCACTCCTAAAACAGCATGGCTGCCTCATAAACACAAGACAGGACTTTAGCACTGTTTAGTAAGCAGGCCTGTTCTTTACATTTTCAAACAATACCTTGCAAGAACGCCTTTTCTTACATTTCCATAAAAAGCCTTTCTGGAAGGACTTTTCTTTTCAAGGTTTTTTTTTTTTTTTAACAAAGCCTTGCTCCCTGCTGACATAAGGCTACAGTGTTTATACACACCATTTACATTAGGACTTTGGACGATGTGTCCCTACGATGTGTGTGATTTGCACTTTCTCTCTGACAAAAAAGTTAATTGTTATGAATCAAAGACGAGGTCTGTAATTTCTGTGAGAGCTCAGAATCTATATATAGGGAAGAAGAGAATTAAATTACACTGCTGTTCCTTAATGTTATTTAAATTACATTAGGCTTTGCTAAATCTAATCAATAGCTTTTATCTTGTTTAACCAATTCAACATGACAAATATCTGGCCCTACTTTGCAAAACAAGCACGAAATGTCACATCAAATGGGCACAGTGCAATGGAGAGCAACACTTGTGAAGAAGTATTGGTGTCCAAAGCACTCAGTATAGAAACAGAGTGAATTAGAACCGCAATGACAAAGCAGTAAGCCTTACAAAACATTATAATTGCAACACATTCAAAAGTTGCACAGACTTCACTATTTCAGCAGCACAAAATACAAAACAGTGCTCTAAAGTATTTGAATCATTATACCTTGATAATAGTGAATTAAAAACCATTTAATACAGACTAGAAACAAAGACATCAGCACTTTCAGATGTGCTGCAGCTGTCTGTATCATGCCACATCACATCAACTGAGTGTTCTGTGAGTTTCTTCCTGAAAACCCTCTTAACAACTTTTCTTTTACTGCACTGTGGTAATTAGAGGCACTGACTATAAAGACTACAGACTGTATTTAAGCAATAAACAGCAATGGCAATAAGTGAATATAATCAAATAAATAGTTCATCTCCCTAGAATAGCAATCACAAAAATGTAGACACATTTATGCATTAATGTGAAATAGACTAAAGGCCCCGGTATACTTCAAACAAAGTTCATTTTCATTCTTCGTTTGGGGGCAAAAAGAAGTTTGAAAAGGCTGAGCGACAGTATACTATTTCTGAACACCACTGTAGGCGTGGTGTAGATTAATGTAAACATGACTTGTGTGAATGTCTCATAGTCTGTAAAATGTTTTACTTTATTTTATTAGTGTTCATTTATTATATTAAACTGGATAAATTGTCACACTTTTTTATATTTTACATGGTGTCATGATTTAGTTCTGATAAAAAGTAAAAAAGTTTATTATTGTATGTTCGTTTGGCATTTCATTTATTGTATACCCTTTAAATTAGCTTGTTGAAAGAACAACAGCAGCAGCAGCAGCAGCAGTATGGTGTAACACTTATTTGAAACATGTATTCGGTACAGTACACGCTACCTTATATCTTAACTCTTTCCTTTCATTCTTTTCATGGCTTTGAAAAACATGTCTAGGATGTTTCTCAGCGTTGCTTTTTGCATAACCCCGGTTCGTCGACACCAAGCTTTGCTGTTGCTATTCAACGTTGCTATTTCTCTCTAGGAATTGATGCGTTCTCTGAATCTCTAAAGTCTCTTCGAGAGCGATCTTAAAGGTGTGGATATATTTGTGCATTCATTGTGTATTCATGTTGCTAGTGACTAGAAGGTGGAGTTTCAGAACACGCCCACCGATTGTGTAACCGCCACGGACCAATAGAAACTCAAAGGTGTTTAGGAGCCGAAACGAACTCCCACAGAAAGTTTGCTTTGGTCAGCTGTTTCCAACTGCCAAAACGAACTCAAAACGAACTTTGTTTCGGCCTGATTTTGTTCAAAATGACGTCATATCAGTTCGTTCTTCTATTTCGTTTGAAGTATATCGGGGCCTTAACAAATAAACTAATAAATGCCTTTGATGGGCTGTCAGTAAGCTTCATTCTGCTAAAGGCTTACCTACAAAATATTACATTAACCTCATTACGGCATTGTGTGCCTTGCTCACATACTACAGCATTCTTTCAAAGAGTTGAGCACAGAGCCCATGGGTCTGATTCCCAGGGAATGCACAAACGGATTAAAAATGTATTCGATCAACGCAATGTCAGTTGTTCTGGATAAATTTAGGCCTGTCAAATGCACAAATGCAAATGTAAAGAAGTCTGGAATGTAAACGTGAACTGAGACAAAGCAGGTCTTAATCTCTGCTGTTCTGCAGTGGTAGCTCTTGCTCTATGGATCTTCAACCTCCTGTTTGCATACCGCACACGCAAAGGGATTGCTGAGGCAGGACAGAACTCCCCTATTAGTGTGTCGTTGAGTGATTTGTTTGTGTCGACTCAAATGTTATTGTTCAGCACAAGTCGCTCATTAAATCCTGCGTCAGTTAAGACCATCTTAATCTGGCTCTTGCTCCTGGGAATTCAAATGATTCAGACAGAGAGCGTTATAACCATGCTGGAGGTCTGGCTTCATTGAAGCTGCTCACAAACGTAGTCATTACCCAGGAGAGAGCTGCTCCAGCCAGCCAGGACAGAGGTGAGGGCACCTTTAATGAGTGGTTCTCCAGGAGAGGAGCTACTCCAAACAAAATCCTTTCATTTTAGGTCAGCCTCACTTCTGGCCTTTTCACTCAAGCTACAGGCTCAAGTGAAGTCTAAAAGAGAGAAAATTAGCTGCTCATTCTGACATGGCTGTGAGCGTAAATGCTTATTCAACGGATCGCTGAGAAACCAAACCCCATCAGCCTTGGAAAACACAACAGTTTCTTTTCACACTGGGATTTAAATAACTCATGGGGCTATTTTTTTGTTTCTTATAACCAAACTAGGGGTTTTCAGTGTCGGTTTGATACCTAAATAAAATAGCATATCATGACATAACAATGTAAATGAAATAAACCTATAAAAAAATGCCATAAAATAAAAATAGGACAATAAAAAAAATAGTAAATAATAAATATGAAAATTAGATAACTACATAAAATATTAAATATATATAAAAATAATAAACATTAAAATAAATTTAAAATATGTAAATATTATGTAAATAAAATAAAAAATAAATATTTAAAATTGAATATGTACATAAAGTATTAAGTATTTAAAAATTAATTTGAAAATGAAGAGATAAATAAGTGATACAGATAACACTCTGACTCTAAACTGATACACATTTGAAAACTAACTGTATTAGGCCATAAATGCAAAAATAATAATAAGAAGAATTATAAATAAATGAAGCAAATCTCAAAGGAATCTACAGACACCATGAAGCAGTGACATTCAGAAAACAATGTAAAGGAAAGTCTGTTCCCAATTAGCCAAAGACATTTTTCCTTCCCTCGTTAGATGATCTCTTCTAAATGACCACTACACTAAGCTAATATGCAATCTAGCATGACTTGATTTGCACTTTCAATTTGGCAAAGCAGCTAATTGTGTTTTGATTCCAGCAGAGGTGCCGTTTCAGACAGACAAACTGATCTGTTAAGTGTGTGCATTTGTACGCAAGAGACTTTTTGCCCTCAAGGGTGTGAACCCGCCAGTTGACATGAGGATAAACGTAACCCAGAGTCCATTGCAGCACGCTAATCTCCCTTCAGCTACAGCAGGACAGCCCATCAAAGACAAAGGGGAAATGTTAAGGTCTGACACATGAGGATAAAATGCCAAAGGGCCATTGAGCTGTTCATTCATCAAAGTAGACAATCTACCTCTCCATACTTCAGATGGATATTGATGGCACGAGCTCTGAGGAATCAGCATCTTTATGTACACAACATGCATTTACACTCATTTTGTAATTACAAGTGGATTTCCCGCTCAATGGAGAGATGGCAAGCTTCAATATTTCTTGAAATCAGAATCATAGGCTTCAGTTGTAATTGAGTCCCAGTAGCTTGTTGGGAGTGTGAATGTCAGGCCTGAATGAATGAAGGCCTATCATTTTTTTTTTTTTTTGTGGTAATGGGCTCTGAGCTTTTTAAGTCCCACTTGTACTTGACTAGTTGGAGGTACGGGTTTAGTTCGACAGGCGCAGTCACTGGAGGCCATTCTGAATAGAAAGAGTCTGACAGATCAGCCATGAGCTAGCTGAATAAAGGTCAATGCCTGTGGTGTCAGAAGAACAGAGACTTAAGTGTGATTGTTGGAGAAACAGTAGCCCTATAAAATTTATGATTGACTGGGTGATGATGGAGCAGGTTCTGTCTGCATCATTTTTTGTTGTTGTTGTTGGTCTATGTTCACATATGTCAGATGAACTTCTTGTGCTGTTGCATTAAATCTAATCGTTTTTAAGACAACATGTCAAGAATGGCATTCTGTTTAGTTCCAACACATCATGTTCTAAAGTTCCATTCCATTAATCTAATCCAGTATTTCCCAGCCATAGTTTTGTAGTATTCCCAAAACTGCATATTTTGTATGCCTACCTAACACACCTGATTTAACTCATCAGCTTGCTAGGAGAGGTACCAAGATCAAAAATGGATGTGCTGGATGAAAGAAACATCTTTAAATGTATACTGTGGGGATTTACAAACTTTGTGATGCCACGGACCATCAAATATCCATTCAAAACATAATTTAACAAACATAAACAACCGCTTTATTATTTATTATTAATTGTATAAAATCCCATAGTTGGGGGCGGTAAGATATATCTTTTATAGAAAAATATTATACTAATGTCATTTATGCTAAATTCTAACATATTTATTAATTAATGCAATATATAAAATGTAATATATATCTGATCACAAAAAATAATAACTTTTTAAAAAGCTGTTGAAAATCAAGCCGATAATTATTATTTTTTTTTATCACTGCTGTGATTGCACAGGCAGCACACGGATAGAAAATATCGATGTGTTCTGGAAAAAAAAAAAGTCACGCTGCCACATGCTGATGTAATCTGACTGTCATTTTAATTGCATCTTGAGGCAATACCTGCTAGTGTAATGACAAGATATGACAAGAACCATTGGCAATGCTTTCCCTGAGAGACACCAGATGAATTTTCAATGACCATCAAAAAGACCTGTTGAGTGAAGCCATTCGTTAAAATGTGAAATCAATAAAAGCAATTGTTTAAACATTCCACTGAGAACTTCAGACACAAGTTGAACAACATGACCAATACATTGATCCCTCCTACCTGCTTGGATCTCTTAATCATTTAGATGAAAGAAAATTACCAGAGGAAAAAGTGAACATTTGTAACAAACATTGGTAATGGGTCACAATGGGCAGCCGCCCACCTCCCTTTATCGCTTTCATTTCCTCTGTCTCTCAGTCCAAGCTTCCTTTTGTTCTTTGACCCAGTGGCCATGATAAGTGGCATGTGTGTCCATTTCACTTGTTCCCACATACCAATGGGCATCCATTAGCATAGATCTGCTTCACACAAGGTCTAACCTCTTCCCCTCTCCTCTCTGACACCACCAAACCTTCCTAGCTACGACTGTGCCATGGCAACACCACTTCAAAAAGAAAGCGTGGCTGGGTAGATGTTACAAAAACAAGATAAATCACTGAAGCTCGCTTCTCTGTGAGAAGCAACAGCTGATAAGCATGTGCCAGGATAATAACGTGTGTGCGCCCACCTCTAATGGAGGAGCATATCTCTGGGAAAATGGATATTGGTTTGGCAAATAATAATTTAAAGCAGAATGACATGGAGGAAATTATAAATCATAATCCATGTTTCCATGTCAGAATAGTAAAAAATAAAATAAAATCGCACCAGACCACGGTCCTACATGCAATTAACTATGTACCCATGCCTTATAACCTTTTGCATTTATAAATAATGTACGATACCAGGGAGTACAATCCATCACGAGAACAGCACACTCCACAAGCCATGTACAAACAAATGCAGGTACTCAAAGTGAATTCTTTAAGCCCTGAAGAATGTACGATTTTGGCAGGCTGATGCAGTCCAGTCATAATTTGTAGCCCATCTAAATGACATCTTAAAATCTTAATCTGGACTCTCTGTAGATCTGCAGACATGCTGGTCTATAACAAGTCAAGACAAATCCCTATGTGATATTCATGAACTTTACTCTCAACATTTGTTTGTATCCCCATCCACATGATTAACTACATTTTGGTTCTGAATTGTATGTGCCACCTGCTCTCTCTCTCTCTCTCTCTCTCTCTCTCTCTCTCTCTCTCTTTCTCTCTCTCTCTCTCTCTCTCACACACACACACAAACAAAAACAAACATATGCATATATTCAGTTCAGTTGCTATCTTACATTTTTTAAGTGTGATTCTATTGGCTGCACAAGTCATTTCAACTTAAATTATATTTAACTACTTAATAACAGAGTTGAATCCTGTATGTAACTTAATAAATGAAGTCGTAATTAGTTAAAGTAATGGAAAACATGTTACTGTGACTTATTGATCTAACGCTTTTTATAGTGTATCCAACACATACATAAAAAGTGATAAATTACAGAATTGTATATATATATATAATATTATATAATTTTCTTTATCTGTATTTACATATCATAATTGTATTAAATTATATTATATTTGTATTATATCTATATATGTATAAATATATATGTATATATTCTATAAGAGCAAAACTTATTATTTAATAATATTTTCCTACATTTGTAATTAAATTTTTCTTTTAATATAAATCTATAAAAGGATTGCTTAAAAATTTACATTTGTAAAACAACACTAAAAAGTAAAGATTTTATCTTTGTGCAGTAAAGTGCATGTACAGGTATACTCACAGTGAAAACTTGATTTGACAGGCATAAATCTAAAAATTATATTTGTAATCCCACATAAAGAAATTAGAAATCAATATGTGCTGTAGTATGACTGACAGGCAGACTATATGGCTATTCATACTTCTGATTCACACTTGCTTCTGTGCTGGTCTCTGAGAAACACTTTCAAAAATCCTTCAAAAATCCCATCCTTTGAGGGATAAGACTGATCACAGTCCACTTGAGCTGTGGAAGGAAGTAGGACTTTTCCAATGCCTTATATTTGGGTTTTAACAATTTTCTTCATTTTCGTCATTAAAACAGGTAATTAAAACAGGTAAAAAAAAAAAAAAAAAAAAAGTCTACACACTGGAAACATCAGCATTGCACACTACATATCATTTAACAGTTATTGATAAAGGGAAGGGTAATTAGGTGATTGCATACAATTTCAATTAATAGTTCCACATCTCTTATGTGCATTTAAGCAACATGTAATAAAAATTTACAAAATAAAAACATTCCAAATTATATTCACTTTTCTAAACATGCACTTCAAGAATTCATTATGATTATGGCAAGGCAGGTGCATTTCACATTAAAAACACCCCAGATCAATTCATCGCATTTGCATTGGAGTATCTCAATATTTTTCCAAACCTACAGCCTTTCAGTTTCCAAGTAGGTCCTCCTCTCTTTTCCCCCAAGTGCACAGACATTTATAGAATGTGTTGAGTCCCAGGGAGGTTAATTATGTGGGGCGTGATCTGTTTACTTATTTAACCCATATGCAAGATGCCTACCGCCTGGCTAACTGGAGAGATGGCTGGAGTGTTACCACTCAAAAGTTACTACTGTAATTCAGTTTATCATCTCCCTCCAACTGAGAGTTTATCATTTTGCCACTGAAAAATTATACTGAACATGTGCAATATAGGAATATATATAATTTTAGGCAGACAACACAATTTCAAGTGTTAAAGAGATAGTTTACAAAGGGATATAGACATAACGGCTATAGTGACTGTGCTTTAAAGAGAACACATTTGAAGAGAATTAATAAAAAAATAATAAATATAAAAAATTTATAAATGCAGCATATACTGTATACTTGTAGTCAAATGTTTGAAATTAAGATTTTTTAAAAAATGTCTCTTATTTTCACCAAAGCTGCATTTATTTGAAAAAATAAAATAAAATAATAATAATAATTATAATAATATAAGCACACACAAACACACATAAAACTATTTTATTTTACTACAATTTAATTTTTTTTTTTTTCTATTTGAATGTATTTTAAAATGTAAATTATTCCTGTATAGCTGAATTTTCTTCAGCAATTACTCCAGTCTTCAGTGTCGCATGATCCTTCAGAAATAATTTTGGTTATGCTGAAGCTCATGAAACATTTCTTATTATTATCAGTTGAAAAAGGTTGCACTGCTTCATTTTTTGGTTTAACAGTGACTAATTTAATTTAATTTGGATTTTCTGATGAATACAAAGTCCAAAATACATTATCCAGGTGAAATAAATTTGAACCTTACTTGCATCATGTCTCAATCCCATTCCATCCTCTTCTCTTATAATTTCCTGTCTTTCAGGAAATCACAGCAGGATATCGACTAACTTGTAAAAAACTTTGCTAAAGGCCAACAATTTCTCGAAATCTCTTGATAAGACAATTTCTGGTATGGAATCATTTTTGTAGATAAATCATGTGCTTCTCATTTAAGACAAGATAATTTCTTTTATTTAGAGTGAATAAGAATCTCTCAGTGGCAGCCATATATTCTCTCTCTATCAGTGAGTTTATTGTAATCCTAGACAGCACCATTATCTCCGAGCATTATGGGCTCATCACTTCAATAGTGTTCCTCTCACTCCCTGATTGTCTCGGATATGAGCCAAGTTTATATACCCAGCAGCAGAAAGAAAAGGGGATATTCCTTTAATACCATCAACTGCCATCTAGGGCAGAACACACTCCCTGTCCCACACTCTCAGGCTTGGTGGGACTGATTGTGGTGTGCCGAGGGTTTGGGTTTGGGGATTCATTACACAATGTTCCCCACGAGCAGAGAGTACGACTGTAACGGACCAATCTATCTCCACCGCATCATCCATTCCCATAAACCCCGACGTCTTGCTCTCTTGGACCAGTTGCTCATCGGGAAAGTGCTTTCAACTGACCTGGCAAATGTATTATAAATCAATTATCTTCTACTATGGTTTGAGCTCTCTAATTTTTTTCTGACATCCAATTAAATAATATGATAGCAATACAGATGGGATCCCACCCAGTCTATTCACCGTGATGCTAACATGTTTCAGAAACTATTTAAAGAAGATCTATGAATACAGTGATTGATTTTCATTCATTAAATCTTAAGTCATGCTGTAGGCCTGTGCATCTTAAGGAGCAAATGATGGTGGGCTGCAGCCTAGATGAATATGAATAATACAAAAAATGATGGAAGAATATGGCTAGAGATATTTAGTTTACTGCAAAAGCTTGAGATCTAGGATCTAAAATTTAATTTAAACATGGATTTTAAAATTTAAAAAAATTAATTAAACATTATTTAATAAAAATCTTACATTTTACACTACATCATTAATTAAATTAATTTCTAAAACATTCTAAAATGTTAATATTTCTAACATATTTTGACCAAAATTATGCACATTTACAATGAGATTAAAAAATAAAAAAAGGAAAATAATTTTCACTAGTGGTCTCAGACATAGAACCCCAGTTTCAAATATTTATGAAAAACAAAAAAAAAAAACTTAAAAAAATAAAAAAATAAAAAAAATATTTTAAATTCCACACTACTTCTAGGTCATTAATGATACAACCAAATGTTACAATATTCTTACATGTTAAAATGTAATTCAAATTGTCAACGAAATTATGCACATAATACATGTAATACATTTACAATGGAGAAAATAAGTCCAAGCAAAAAAAACTAGTGGTCTCAGATGTTGGACCCCAGTTTCACATATTTTTTGACAATATTACAACTCAGAGAACTGTTAGTAGCAGAAAAAGATCTGGGACTGTTGCAAACCAGATATGAACTTGCCATGAACTAACCGATAAGCCACAGCTCTGACCAAAAATCTTGCATACTGTTCCCTCAATACAAGCACTACAGGAACTGTGAGGAGCTACTGAGTGTACAGGAAAAGAATGCCCAGCACCGACTCTGACTTGTTAACTGTTCAGGGTTTTGTTCTTAACACAGTAATTTACAGCGGGAGCCACTGGAGATCTGTTAATGATGCCTCGGGTTTGACTCTTCCGTGCGACAGACCTTGCACAGAGTTCTACGGTATGGAAGCGGAGCCCCTGAGCACTTCTCCATTTATCTCTCAATTGCTCTCATGACGATGCCCTTTCTCTATCACAAGTACATAAGAACACTGTTGTGTGCACGTGCCTCCCTCGCTTTGGCCCCGTTTACAACTGGTAAAACCTGCCTTGGGGATCTGATCACAAATAGTCATGGGAGACAGAACAACATTTACACCTGTTATTTACTTGTGTCTCCTGTGTCCACAATCTCTGGTTTCGTGACATTACGTACATCAGCGTTTTACATCAGTTCACTCATTACATCGGTGCACTATTGCTTACAAATGCATGTTTAATTGCAGAGATTACACGAATTGAGATTAGGACGAATGAATAACACAAGTAAAAATAACTATATACATCTAACACTCAGTTTGATAACACAAATTAATTAACAACACTATTATATTTTTAGCAAATCTCAAAAAGAATATCCATTACACTGTACAAATAAAATGGTATGATGTCTAAATTCACTTGTAGCATTGCAAATGTTTGATTTTAGTTTTTAAAAGATATATTGAAGAATGTAGGTAACCAAACTGTTGCTAGTATGGAAAAAAAAAATAACTGAAGTTTTATTTAGTTTGGTAAACTATCTCTTTAATAACAGCCATTTATTGTTTCTAGGCCATAACACTACAATACAAATAGCATGTGTTCATGCATATCTAAACAACTCTTTGGTTTGAGTGCTCAGATCAACCCTTCACGGATACTAATACCAAAAAAAAAAAAAAAAAAAACATATTTCTGTCTCTCATATACACATCAACAAATGCATGAACTACCTCAAGCATGGGTATGCAACTTATCTTATACGCATACTTAAAATAAAACTGGCCAAACACATCTGGTGTGGGGCGATAAACAGAGGAAAATAAAATAATTTAAAAAACGCCTTCCAGGCATCTGTATTTGAAAATGTGATTTCCTGCTCATGACAAACTGACACAATCACATCTTTTTTGCAGTGGAGGAATGAATACAGTCATACAGAATACAGAGTTTCTGGTGAAAAACAAAAGAATGCCGGTAGCATCATTTTCGAGGCTAAGCTGCGTAGGCAAGCGGGCGATGTAGTCAAACAATAAACAGGGCTAGACTGAGAAAAGGTCGGTCAGGCGGTGATGGGTTCTGCGATTAGAAGGGAGAGCGAGAGCTCTGTGCTGGAGAGGCTAAGCTGGTGGCGGAGCTTTTTTTAATGCAGTATTGATGAGTGAGGTCACTGGCAATGATTAAACTCGCAGTCGATCATCAGCGCGTAGCAGAAGCCCTGCATACTGTTTGCACGGCGATGAGATGAAAAACAGGGTGGCAGAATGGAGTGCTATGCTGCACCTGAAGCTTTGATTTAGTGCCTTCATGGGGATTGATTGAAAAGAGCAGCGCGTCTCCGCTAATCTGTGGGGTGGAGGGGCTCTGGAGGCCCCTGCTGCCATTACACATTCTGACGAGAGCTGGAACCAGATGGTAAGTCGGAGCGTATCCTATTAAAAGAGGCTACGTTCAGATCGATCAGAAAGCACATGCGTATACACACTTTGCATGCATGATTAGAGCATGAAGTCACACTTACACAGATATAATTACAAACAGCCAAGTGCACATACACTAACTCCAATAACACACACACAATTGAAATGAATCCCCACATGGAAAGAACCTATATGTGGATATATGCGCATATATGAAATCTATATGCAGTGTATATGCACATAGATTTTAATTTTACTATTATAGGTGAACATATAGGTACATATATACGTGCATATATGTACCTGTATAGGTATATGTATGCACATATATATGTGTACATATATGTACACATACTGTATGTGTAAATATATGTGTGCATATACGTACATATATGTGTATATATACTGTATATATGTGTATATATACTGTATATATGTGTGTGTGTGTGTGTGTGTGTGTGTGTGTGTGTACATATATGTGTACATATATATGTGTGGATATATGTACATATAATATAGAAAACGACCAATTTTATATATGTCACATATATTAAAAACCTATATCAAAACCTATATTGAAACATATATGTTTATATAGGTTTTTTCCATGTGGGTCATCAAACGCATGTAATGAAATCGAATGAAATCTAATATTTAAAAAATATGTCTACTATTATTATTATCATTATTATTAACAAAACAATCCATACTGTCCATGTTCAAAGAAAGCATTAGTGTATTACTTTGACAAGCTAAGTCAAAATCATGTTTAACAACATAATTTGCCACTGCAAACAGTGGCTGGTTGGCCTCTCTAGAAAAATATTTGGGAGTTCAGTCTTTAAAAACGAAATCCTGCAGAGGCCCTGAGAGTGTCAAGTACTGAGGAATGGCCCGAGGCTGCGGGATTGGACTGGAATGAAGATGCTAATTGCCTAAACGAGGAGAAGCCCTGGTTCATCGCCACTGAATCTTACTTCCTACTGAAAAACTGCCAATTGTATTAACTCTCTAATTAGCTTGGAGGCAACACCCTCAATGACTTTCAAAGCAAAGCAAAAATGACACTTTGCTTCTATGGCAACATGCACTGCCCTGTCAAACATTGGCTTAACCAAAGCATATAATTTCCTTAAAAATATATATTTATACCAAGCTAAAAATATGCGGATAACTTGATTTTGACAGCAATTTTAATATGCGAGGTGAGACTAACTGCAAGCACACAGGTACATGTGTAAGCACTTGAAGGAAAGAAAAATTACAAATAATATTGATTCAATCAATCAAAAAAAAAAAAAAAAAGATTTTGCTCCTTGTTCAATTTAATTACCGTAATTAAAATGAAGCAATAAACCTAGATGACAACTTAATTTCATAACAGGCACTCAATTTGAATTTCTAAAATAAAAGTCTGCTTACTCTATTTGTGCTGGAATGATTATAATAATTTATGTTGGTTAAAAATTTTCTTTGATTTGTGAGTGTTAAAATTAAATATGAAATTCAATTATTCATGTATTATCTTTATACTCTTAACTGCTTTTCAGCTATTTTCTCATCTGTTTCTATTATTGTCTGTTTTAAAAACATGAGACAAAACTGATACTCAAATGAGACATAGTGCAAGCTAGTGTTGCTTTTGTCAATGAAAACTATATCACGTGACGAAAATGAAATGAAACGCAAAGTAAATACTGGTCATGGGACGATGACTATAATAAAATGTATAATGCAAAATTGTTAATGAATAAAAACAAGACTAAATGTGGTTTTCAAAATAAAAACTATGCTAAAATGTCTCTTAATTTTCGTTGACCAAAACGAGATGAAATGTTATAACGTTATTACGTTAAACGTCTCGTATAGTCGTGGTATTATTATTATTTAGCAGTATTTCTGTTTCCTGTGTCTCACTTCATCAGGTCACACTGCGCAGATGCAGACAACGTCACTTCCTCAAGCCCCACTCACGGCATTATTTAGAAGATGACAACAAATAAAGTTAAGAAAGAGAGAGAAAGGGACCGATGTGTGTACTTCTAACATGTTTGCCTGGTACAATAAATGTTGTAAATTCAAATAAGAGTGTATTTTTGAGTCTATAAGGTAACAATAATATAATAAGATAACCTTGTTTGAAATGGGTTTGGCTAAAAGAACATTTTGGTTTTGTCTATATTACTAGGTACTTATACTATATTGACTGGGATAAATAGAATTGCATTAAGAGACTAAAATACAATTTTCATTGACTAAATGTCATCAGTTTTTTTTTTTTTGTCGACTAAAACTTAGTCATGGATAATTCTGACTAAAATGCTTAGACTTTTAGTTGACTGAAACTTGACTAGACTAAAAAGAGTATGAGCGTGTCTAAAACTAATAAAAACTAAAATGACTAGAGTAAAAGACTAGACTAAAACTAAAACAGGCCACCAAAAACAACACTACTGCAAGCTTTAGCATGCCAATAAGTTTTTTCAACCTCTGGGCAATAATATAGATGTATCTCAATAAAATGGAATGTCGTGGAAAAGTTAATTTATTTCAGTAATTTAACTCAAATTGTGAAGCTCGGTATTAAATAAATTCATTGCACACAGGCTGAAGTAGTTTAAGTCTATGGTTCTTTTAATTGTGATGATTAGGCTCACATTTAACAAAAACCCATCAATGTCAACAAATTAGAATACTTCATAAGACCAATAAAATAAAACATTTTTAGTGAATTGTTGGCCTTCTGGAAAGTATGTTCAATTACTGTACATGTACTCAATACTTGGTAGGGGGTCCTTTTGCTTTAATTACTCCCTCAATTCGGCTCATCTGCATATTCTGGTCTCTTGTTTCTCATTTTCCTCTTGACAATAGCCCATAGATTCTCTATGGGGTTCAGGTATAAGGTGAGATTGCTGGCCAGTCAAGCACACCAACACCGTGGTCATTTAACCAACTTTTGGTGCTTTTGGCAGCGTGGGCAGGTGCCAAATCCTGACGGAAAAATGAAATCAGCATCTTCAAAAAGCTGGTCAGCAGAATTAAGTGCTCCAAAATTTCTTGGTAAACAGGTGCAGTGCCTTTGATTTTCAAAAACACAATGCACTTATAAAAATGATTTTGTGGTGCAGTAAATACTACATAAAAACAAATGTAATTTCTACATTAAATAATTAAGTTAAGGCAAGAACTAAAAAATATAAAGTAAATTCTATGTTAGTCCTCAATGTAAGCTTGTAGAAATTAAAGTTGTAACTCATAAGTATATTTTACTTTGAACCATTTGTTATGTTTACAAGGATTCTTTAAGTTAATATCAAAGTTATGATCCCATATTTCCCATCATGCAAAGTTTTTCACTCTTTTTGAGTTGTATTTACATTGTTTTATGCTTGCTTTTGTTATTAGTTTTACTAACATACTGTTTTGTGACACCTGGAGTTCATTTTCTACTCAAAATGACCCATTCATACTCACACACTATTCACTGATTGTTACCGTCATTGTGTATGGTATACCATGTACTGAGGTCTCTGTGTTCATTTGGCTATTCATTTTATTGAGTGGGCATATTATCTTAAAAGGATAACAGCCTGTCTACATGCTTACTTGCATGTTTGCAAGTGAACTACATGCTTTAATAGCAGGGTGGTTTTCCAGTGTTACCTTGTTAAAGTAAACTTTATAAATTCACAGATTTTATTTAATTCAATACTTAGTTAAATGTGAACCAAAATCATCACAATTAAAAGAACCAAAGACTTAAAATACTTCGGTCTGTGTGCATTGAATTTATTTAATACATGGGGTCAATTTGAGTTGAATAACTGAAATAAATTAACTTTTCCACGACATTCTAATTTATTGAGATGCACCTGTATTTTCCTCTGGACATATTGTCCATTGTTTTTTCGCATACATTTTTCTACTTCTAAAATCGCTGTTGGAGTTTGGCAAACAGCTTTACATATGGCTCATACTGTACACAGCAGGGTCAGCTAACAAAAGAATATTATGACATTTATCTGATATTTTGCGACGGAATGGGCTAAAACAGTAATAACAGATGGAAATTTACAGAGTATGCAACAACTCCTGTCCAAACACTACTCAAACACTACTAGCCTTGCAGGTTATTAAGAAGGGGACATCACACTAAGAACCTCAAAACACATTAATTATACTCACAATCATCCCTGTGACTCCTTATTCCAACCAGACATGCCAAACCACCCACAAAGACTCATTTCAAAAGAAAGAAAGAAACTCTTTTTTTATGTCTGCATCGTCAACACTCATTTTTAGCTGTGCTGCCGCTTTACTTTAAACCAATAAACAAACAAACTTTAGAGGGAGAAGGTCACATTTTTTCATTTGCTGGCCTCCCAGCAGGCAACAGAAAAGTAATCCCCCCATAGCCCTTTAGCCTAGAACTACAGCTACAACACAGTAGGATCCGTTGAAGCCCCAGGCAGGGATAGATCAGGGCCCACTGCTGCTCTGAGCCATACCAAACCATGTACTGACAAACTGAATTAAGGGATGAGTAGACAGCTCAGGCCAGGCTCTGCTTTGGATTCTTCTTCCTTCAAGAGGATGGTCAGAGATGAAAGCTCAGCTAGAATGAGCGAACAACTGCATGTGAACCAAACCCCCATCTCACCTGTGGACTGTAAAAGGTTGACTATTTGACCCTTTGTAGTGTATTTCCAACTTGAGCCTTATTGATTGACTAGTGCTGGGCACCGGCACTGATTCAATGTTCATTTAGCTTTCATATTTAGCAGACACTTAAACCTACAGTAAATAGAATCTACTGAAAAAAATCAAGTATGAATGCACTGATATAAAAATTCTCATAGATACCAATAATTATGTTTGATTGTTTTGTTTTGTTTCTCAGATGTTACAATATTACATTTATAGCCAATAACCATAATAGCAAAAATAATAATTAAATTAAAATCAGTATCACAGGCATCACAGCATTATAATGTATACCATGAATAATAGATATTCATTTTGAGATTGGCTCAAGATTACATTTAACAGTGTTAGTGCTGGATGAAAAAATAAAGTTTAATTATAATGAATGATTAAATCTCCACTTCTCTACTAAATTCTCTACTATCAGGCAGTAACCGATAATTTATGGATATTGTGAATACCTTCCAAAAATAAATTACAGATTTGAAAATTAAGCAGTGGATATTAATAATCAATTCACATTTGTTGCTATAGAATACTGAAAAATAAAATAAAATGGTAGTAGACAAATAATAATAATAATAATAATAATAATTTTAGCCTGCAAGAATGCATTAAATTGAAATTGGCAGTATAGATGGTTAAAAAAACAATTTCAAATAAAAGTTTTTAAAGTTTATTTAAAGTTTATTAACCACCAAATCATATTAATATGAGGATCATGTGACACTGGAGAACAGGTATATATATATTTTTTTTCTTTTGTTTATTTAATGTATAAATAAATGCCTTGGTGAGTATAAGAGACTTCTTTCAAAAACACCTCACAACTCTATACGTTTCTTTGGCAGCTGACATACTTCAAAAGTACAGGTGTCCACTACTGTCAATTTTTCTACAATTCCATGCAGGATGGAAGCACCACATGTAAAAAAAAATACATTATTTGGATCTGCAGAAGAACAGTACCATTGCTTGCATGCATACCATTAGCATGTGCCAGTGGTCAACTGTAAACCTGCCTGGATGTTTTTACATGTAGCTTCATAATGTAGAACATGACTATGACCTACATCCTGAGAGCTGGAGATTGATTTGAGACTACTAGTTGAGTTAATGGAGTTTAGTTTGGCTGAGCCATTCTCTCTGCCAAAATGTTGCCATTAAAGCGCTGGAAGTGGGCAGGGATGGACTCATTTAAAACATGGTGGAAGCAATCACTCGTCTCCTGCATCCACAATTAGTGCCATCTGGTTTAGGGGCCTCCAACTCTTTAATGAGCCTCCATTTATCAATTTGGGAGTGGACATTTCTTGGTTCAGGTAGCAAAATATCAATTACAGCAGGATATCACAACCTGCTCTGTGTGCAAAACTAGAGTGAATATTTGAATGCTTTTGTATAGATGTGGTGAGCGATGGTAGTGTTGATGAGTTGTTTCTATTTTGTCTCACTGAGTTTATGTGAGAATCACTGGATGTGCTTGTGAAAGCGTGTAGTGTGTGTGGCATCCCAGCATGTGTGTAAGCATAAAAGTCTATGCCTCTGTTGCCCAGGGCAAGGTATAGCCCCTTTCTAAAGGTCACTGTACAGTAGACGTCTAGCTGAGCGCTATGAAAAGATTGTGGAGAGAATGCGTGTAATGTCTACATGTGTGTCTATGAAGCAAAGTAGCGTTCTTTCCGGGCTGTCAGTTTGGGTGAAGTGTATCAGGAGACAGACTGCTGATTCAGTGAGGCCTGGGGGTTCTGGCTCCTCTCTGCAATGCATTAAGTGTTCAGTGGCATGTTACATCACCTTCATCGGTCTCCCACACCTCATACAGAACAATCTAGAACACCAGGGCGATACGAGGCACCCCTTATTCAACTGCCAACACAGCGCAGGGAAGGCAAAGTGCTTACCTATAGGGAAAAAGAAGAGAGAGAGAATATAAACGCCAGCTGCATTATGTTAACAGTCAGCAGTACATATTACAGTCAACTATCCTTTAGCAGAAAGGATCACATTTCAGAGTTATCTTATCATGGATTGGTAGATTACATGTATAGGTGTTTTTTTTTTATAACTGCAGACATTTTTATGTCTCGAGGGGTGATATTATTAAAACGAAAGCCTTACTAGACTTTGGGAGCACAAAAAGTTCAATGGACATTGCAATGGATATAATATGATGTCACACTCTGCAGCATCTTTTTTTACAAAAATTAACATATAATGCATCCAATATGCTAAAATATGCCATCTCCTCCACTATACTGCAATGCTACAATCATATACATTTAAAGACTGTGTTCTTTTATTCAGCTAAGAAGTCATACTGCTCCGTATCCACATGATACAGATTTAAAGGGGAAAGTTCAACAAACTTGAACTTTGGACCATTTGGAAGCCATCCCTTGACAGATTGCAACTATTTTCTGCCAGTTATAATATTTATACATACAAAAAATAAACAAATAAATAATCTTCAACAGAAATTTGCCTTCAATGCATAATTCTTAAAAAAAAAACAATAAAAATATTCAGTTTTTATAAAAAAAAATAAAATAAAAAAATAAACTGAACAAAAAACAATACACAAAGCATTTATTTAATTATGACATTAGACCACATTAAGATACTATATAAAATGTTCATTTTTTTAAGTATATAATTTCTACTGATCATCAATAATAATTTGAAGCTACTTTTGGTAAACAAGAATAAAAACAAAAATACAATTCTCCTGTGATGCATTTATATACACTTTTAGATTTTGTTAATTGACAAATTAAACTAGTGAGGGAGTGAAACGTATTTTAAGCAAGTATATTTTCTAAAAGTTCATAAGGCCATAGTTGAAGAAACAGCTATAAAGAAAAACCCAAGAGGTGCAGAGAAAAGAGAAAGAAACATCAAAATCCAATGAAGAAAAAACTGTTGGCAAATGAACTTGAAACTGCCTGTGCCATTTAAACCCTTTTGCTGGTGCCAGTAAGATGCCTCCAGGCAAACACTTTACCGACTCTACTGATTTTCTGGCCTCAGCACAATCACAGCAATGGAGGACATCCACCATCATCTGAGTTCTGCAAACAAACAAGTGGTGCCGTTCTCTAAATTGCTGGACCATGGGTGCTGGGAAGCTGCATGGACATTCAGACATTGCAATCAACGTCTACATCAGACATCAGAAACAAATTATGAAATCTTTAATGTGGGAAAATTAAAGAGGAAATAAGGAGTAATTCCAAATTTCATAATGATCCCAAATGGCAAAAAAAAAAAAAAAAAAAAAACTCCTGCAAACTACAGCTTTACTGCGGCAGTTCAGGCTATGAACTTATAACTTACATAAATATGCGAGGTTTCCATCAGCAGCCGCAATCAAGGCAGACATCTAAAATTGGCTGTGAGGAGCAGGTAATAATGCGTAAACCAGGGGGGAGGAAGCGTACAACAGGAGTTGGAGGGATTGAATTATCAGGGTTCATTTATTCCACAGACTCCAGCCAGTGCCTGAATCAAGACTGATCGAGCTTTCATTTATCCTGGGCCCAAAGAGCAACGCAGCTCTGGAGCTATTTCTCAAGGAATAAGAAAAATCCCACTGGCAGAGTAAAAAGAGCAGTGGTAGCAATCTCGCGCTATGACCTCGTTTGTCAAGAAATAAAAGCTGTTCCCTTGTAGTACACAGTCCCTCTCTAGGTCCAAAGAACGATTGGGAGATATGTATTGTATCCGAAAACGCTTAGTGTTAAGACGTCTCGTTCAGAGTGCCTGCCCCAATGAAGATTGTCTGGTGAATATGAGACACATTCTTAGATATACAAGACAGAAAACTTTGGCTTTAGAAAATGCTGTTAAAAATAGGCTTCCTACACCGTTTGACCAATGACTTTGCATGTTTCCATGATTTTTTGATCCAGTTATTTAGATACTTGAATAATAATCTACTTTCAATAAAAAATTATTCACTAAGAATTGCACTCAAAGAGTAATTTCCATCTTATCGAAAATAAAAACAAGCATAACTTTGTTTATTCATTACAAAGTTCAATTATGTTTACTTTTATTAATAATATAATATAATATAATATAATATAATATAATATAATATAATATAATATAATATAATATAATAAATTCCATGATCAATAAGTTTGTTTTATTATATTTTATTCTATTTATAATTTTATTTTTTATATTTTGTAATAAAAATAAAATGTATTTTTAAACTTTATTTATTTTAAAAAAAATGATTGATTACAGGCCTGGAAAAAAAATAAGTACTAAAATAAAATAGTAAATAAAATAAATAGTTAGAAAATAATATAATGCAAAATTACTATTTTTTTTATTATTATTGACTTTTCATAAATAATAATAATAATAAAAAAAACTTTATATATACTTTTTTATTTTTTAATTAAATGACCAATGGAAGCAATTTTTTGTTAACCACATTACATTAAATGGAACGCAAGCCAGTCCCTGCAGGCCATACTGCCCCCTCTGTCTTTAGAAGTCCCTCTTAAGGAATTATTTTATCATTTTTATAAGTGAAATTACATCCCTAGTCAACTTTGATCTACAGTATTGTTATTGGCTAATTCGCAGAGCTCTTTGAATGCAGTCAATCAGACAACAGCTGGTCGCAGGAGGACTTGGCCAATCGATGTCCATGATGCAACCGGCCTGCTCCCCTTTACCACCCAGAGTGGCCAGACTAATTAATGAGATCTCGTACTCTCAAAGCGATGATAAAACAATTCCTTGAGAAGGACTATGAAGGGTTTTCAGAATGTTCATAAAACCAAGCAGAAATCCCTGACGAAGGCAGACAGCTCTCCAAATGCTAATTTGCAGAACAGGCTGGAGATGATGCAGAACAAGGCTTTCACCTAGTCTCACTATAAATTATTCATACTATTGACTGGCGAAGCAATGCCACTTTCATGCACTGGGCGACCACGGGGGTCCCACTTTCACACACCGGGACGATCCAACAAATCCTGACCAACTGTGTTGCTCCACAAGGCCAACAGCGCAAAGCACAATGAGTAAAAAAAAACACCACTCACAAACACATTAAAACAGTAATGAATTATTACATATGTATAAGCGTAAATCACACAAACCGAATGTATTTGAAAACCAGGGTACAAAGTAGCCATTGTGTATACATGCTCTAGAATTATTAAATAGGTCATATGATGCTGCTAAAAAAGAACATTATTTTGTGTAATTGGTGTAATGAAACGTATTTATGCAGTTTAAGGTTCATAAAACACATTATTTTCCCAATACTGCACATTATTGTTTCTCCTCTATGACCCGCCTTCTGAAACGCATACATTTTTACAAGGCTCATCAGTCTGAAAAGCGAGGTATGCTGTAATTGGCCAGCTATCCAGTGCGTTGTGATTGGTGGAATACCTGAAGCGTGCGACGGAAATGTTACGCCCCTTAACATATTGTGATCCTGTCCGGCCATAGCGAAGAGACATAAACATTAAACCCCATTAAAAATGTGATATAAACATGATTTCTAAAATTGATGTATTTCCTCTGCAACAAGCATGGATCAGCTCCAGGCATGATGAAGCAGACATCATCCTCTTTTGGAAGGCCAAACTAAGTAGTTTCACTTTCACAACATCTATACGACATGCTCCGGGTGTGTGCTCACAGTGTGTGTGCGTGTGTTCACTGCTCTGTGTGTGTGCACTTTGGATGGGTTAAATGCAGAGCACAAATTCTGAGTATGGGTCACCATACTTGGCTGAATGTCACTTTCACTTTCACTCACTTCACTTCACATGGCGGCGGCAATAACAATACTACAATGAGAATAAAAGGTAAGCCTTCTTTCTTTGCATGAACATCTGGACGGCGTTATGAAAATATTGCTGCATAATGATGTAGAGATTTGGGGGCGTGTTAGAACGAGCTATTTTAGGGAGGTGTGGACAAGTCTTAACTTTTATAAAGAATATCTCTTTGGATTTGAGACTTTAGATCTTCTCTATGCACCAAGAGATTGTAACACTCCAAAAAAAAGATAAAAATTTGGATCGCATCATATGACCCCTTTAATGGAATGCTGCACTACTACCAAAGGGTTCATAAAAAATAAATAAATGTGTGCTCCTTCATATGACCCACTTTAATTAAAAAAATAAATAAATTAAAGCCACTTATTTTTGATGTAAGAATAAACAGGCAGGCTTGTGTAAAGGGAGTCACTGCTGGTTTGAATGTGTGCTGTGCATATGGTGAAGTAAAGGGGTGTTCACACTCAACTGACTAAAAAACAGAAAGAAAAAAAAAGTCCCTCTCAGATCCAGATCTGCTGCACAGATGGTACCCGACACTGGACCAACTCAGCTAAATCTGATAGTTGGAGACTATTCTGAGCACATATGCAACAGAACGCCGAAGCAATTCAACAAAAAAAGAAACCCACCATTCTTTTGGGTGTTTTTTTTTTTTCATTATCATCAGAGCTGAGTTGTTCAATAAAACTTAAGCATCATCACTTTGCCGACTCTTTCAAAGTGCTGTAAAACTTGAGAAAAGTACTGAAGCGCAAACGCAAAACTGGTCTGGCTGATTAACACTGGGCATCCTGCGCTAATAGGCCATAGAAAGCAAGTTGCTACTAAAATCCTTTCTTATAGGAGTCATCCAAGACACACGCGAGGTGTTGGTTTGATAAATTGCCCAATTAATAAAAAGTCTTCTAACAGGAACCCTGTAAGCACTCCAGGGGCTTGCGCTATGCCACCAGTTGCTACACTAATTAAAATCATCCATGTTTTATTGTGATACTTAAGAAGCAACAGTGATGGCTATAAGTTAAGGTTCCCCCTCCCCTTCCAAGTCGTCCTATCAATTTGAATTAGGCAGTAAACAAACAGAGAAGACGTCGGAGGGTAATTACAAATGCACAAAGACAACCCAGCGAGCCAAGACACATGCCAATAACAGGAGGAGAGCTTTTGTGTACAATCATTATGATTACTTCATCAAATGCAAGTTTTTACAAGCTGAACAAGTCAAACATTCATATCAGCGCTTTGATGAGAGTGACTGGCGTCTCTCAAGAGCTTGGGCGCAGAGCGGTGCTACAGCATGTGGTCTTTGAATAAACATCTGCAGGAAAATGTCTCTGTCAAAACAAGTCCTTGTAAAGGGCCGCTTTATTCGGATGCTATTTTGTGCTGAATACCACAATTGATAAACCGGTAATGCCATTTGATTGGTTGGATTTGCATAGCACTTAAAAAGGTCAACGATGCCTCTTATCTTTGTGATGTGCATTAAGAATGACAATGGCCTATCATAGTCAATTCCAAGAGTTGATCCAAGCTTTTGATATAGTAGCATCACAGGTGCTGTTGCATTTAAGTACAGTCATTTCGAATTAGTGTTGTCTTTGGATTTGTGGCTTTAAAGTCAGCGGAGTGAGCGATTTATGCCAAGTTTTAGATACAGAAGATGAAATGGGGCTGATAAAATGATGTGGAATAGTTTAATGGACATTTTAACACCTTGTTTGTGACTGAACCCCTCATGAAGACAACAAAAGAAGGAGCGTGACCAGGAGCCAACTCTGTAAATGCTGTCTCGAGGGACGACGTGATAATTAAACTGATCATTAAAGCAAAAACGACTTTAATTATTAATTGGCCGAGTCAGAGTTGTCCTTTACAAGTCAAATTCAATTTCCTCTTGAAGCAGCCATGGCATTTTAAGATTGGCCTTATCAGTCAAACGATTTCAACTTCAGGAGAAGTGGACAATCACATGTACCTGATATTACCATGGCTTGATTTTTCTCCTCCTCCCGGTGCTCAGAATAGACAATGGAATATATGCATAAATTAAGAATGGAGGCTCAAACTACCAAACCAGATGCTAAAAAGCTTCTGGCAAGCCACAGGATAAAGCAATTCCCTACAAAGAGTAGGTTTCCATAACAAAAATCAATTGGATTCGAAATATACTGACTGCATACAAAAATAAATTCCATAAGATAAATAAAGTTTCCATTTTGCCTTAGTGTTGTTTTTCAAATGTGATTTACAACCTCATGCATGCATGCATTATTTAATTTTGTTATTCAAATTTCGAATTATCACCTTGTGTCAAAAATGAATAATTCTGCCTCACCAATATCCGTTTTAGACAGATATAAACTAACAGAATGCTGAGAACTGTCATTATTATTTGATGGGTACCAGAACATGAGAATGCTTTTAAAAACAGATGGCACAGTTTCATACTGCATATTGTTTGTAGAGCCTTCAGAGGGCTCTACAAACATCTCTAAGAGACAGTAATCAAGAAACGTGAACCTCTTTCTCAATAATAGAAGGTCTAAGGACAATGGCAAAGTTCACTCTCTCTTATTGCAGCATCTGGAGAAGGTGCTGACTAGATACTTCTGCCTGCTGGGTGCCAGGAGAGATGATATTTTGTAAAATGTTTGCCAACGCACCCCTAAACTGTTAGGTCCTTTGCAGCATCCTAAAACATTCAAGAAACAGTAGAAAGGAGTCTGCTGGTTCAGTCAACCACATATACACATTCAGACACAGATTCATTGATTTGTCACTAATTGCGCTTTTCCACTGCGCGGTACGACTTGGCTCGGTACGGCTCACTATGGTACAGCATGGCTCGATTAAGCTCGGTTTGGGTTTCCACTGCAGTTTAGTATCTCTTTAGAGTGGGCGGGATTATTCACATGTCATTATTGTAGCACCACCTCTACTGCTGAAAAACAAATTAAAAACTTTTCAATTCTGCGTCGCCCCATCAAGCTCTCGCTGGATCCGCTCCTCTGCTATCAGCGAGAGGAACGTCTGTACTTTCTCAGCAGACAAAGAAACAGACATAAAACTGTGAATAAAACTAATCACATAATAAAAACTAAACTTTTAAAATAAATTTATGAATTGAATAAATAAAGTATGTTTAATAATTGCAAATCTTACAAAATTGTACTTCTAAAACAACCTTTTGGATACGAGCCTCGCGATATGCCACACTACCCCAAACACCCATTTCCAATGAAAACTCCTTTTCTCCGGAGAACCGATCCTATCAGACCTTTTCAGGCTGGACTGAAAATAAAAAAGCTTGGTGCCCTTCTCTAGTTCATCTGAGGGTGAGAAGGCCTTAAAAAGGATTCTCAAATCTTTTCGGCTATTGTAACACCCCTTGGGAATGCAAAAAAAATAGCTTTTTTTGAACTTTTATTTGTGTATTATAATATACCTTTTCAGACACTTTTTGGATACAGCATAAACAAGGGCACACTATGCCCTTCAGACCTTATCATTTGAGTGCAATTTCTGAGCTGAACAATGACATTAAGCAGCAGCTTTGATGGCGTAAAAACTTCCCAAGGGAGGTCAGCTCCATGGGCAAAATTCATCTGTAAATACTTGAGCATTCATATGCTGTCGGACATCAGAGACAGGCTGGCTTCCATGTTACTGACATTTACATTAGAATTAGCTTCATGGTGCCACAGAGAATATAAGAACCCTTGCGTTTCACCTCTGTGAATCAATCCTCACATCCATAGCTATGTCACTCATCCTCATGCAAAGATCAAAGATCAAAGTTACTGGACAGCATCACATCTCATACCACATTATTTAATCAGTGCTTGCTGCGTAAGAAATTTGCATAGCAGACAATACTTACATGGCCATAACGTCAATGTCGCTCAAAGCATCTAAAATGGTCAGATATTTCAGTGAGAATGTCTGGCCATACTCACAGTTGCAAATCAGTTTCATGTGGTCAATATAAAAAAAAAGATTTTCGTCAAAGTTTTTGTTTTTTCACGCTACTACAAAAATTACTGTCATCAAACAGGTTTTCCAAGCATTACCCCTAATTGCATTTGTTAAATCAAGGTTTGGTTGGTTAACATGGCAATTAATTAGATATCACAGAATTTATGATTTTTGTAAAAATCTACCTGCCTCCTGAGAAAGTATTTTACCATCGAAGAGCACAGCAGCTTCAAGGTTGAAGAAAAAAACATTTATATCCATGAATAAATGAATGAAACATATGAACAAACAAAAGCTAAATAAAAGTAAATAATTAAATAAAGTCAGAGTATTTATACTTTTTGTGAAAATCAACTTGCCTCCTAAAAAAAAAACACTGTTCAATTTAAGAACACATTTTCAAGGCAGCTTCAAGGTTATGAGTGCATCTGTGTGACATCCAAGAGAGAAAAGAAAAAATCCTATCAGCTTAATCAACATCTCTCTGTTTCTTTCTTGCTTGTTGTTGTCATTATTATCTTCCTTCTTAAAAGCTTCTTAAGTGACTAGCAGGAAGAATCCCCCTGCACTGCGTTTTTGTTGGCCCCCAGACGCTCAGCGTGGCATCTTCCAGGAAGAGCTAAATTCTGTGAGCTGGGTGAGTACGGCCCTGAGAGTGCTCCAGTCCAGCGGGAGCGGACTGATGGAAGGAGGTCACCATGGCAGAGGAAGTGTGTGTGGGCGGGAATGCTAGATAGGAGGGGGGGCATGTGAACCATAATCTCTTCCTCCTCTGTGATGGGGGCACATTAGTTCACTTCTTGGCTTTGACGAGGGAGGAAAAAAGGAGAGAGAAAGAAAAAAATGCTCCAGCGGTGACAGGCGCTGGCACATTTTCTCTTGTGATGTGCTCCCTGTGGTAGTGAAGGCTGGCAAGGGGATGGGAGGAAAGATAACCCTAACTAATCCACATAAGTTTGTACTTAAATAGGGCATGGGAGAGTCACATCTCAATTAGTTGTTATAGTCTGAGATGCACTTGTAAGGCTGGAGTGTCGTTTTTATTGAGGAAGGTCAATGAGAAGGTCGGGCTCTCAGCCTTAATCTACACTTAACATGGAAATGTACGTTTCTTATTGCTTGGTTTAATTAAAATCTTCCAGGCTGTGACATCCTCACTAGCCATGGAAGAGGGAGTTCTTCTGGGGCGTGTCAAGGTGGTCCAAACATCGCTGTTGGATGGTCCGGTGCGCCTATGGTAGTATTTGACCTGAAAATTAATAAGCGCCTGTTCTCCTTCATCTCAGGATTACCTTGTGGGTCAATTCTCCTTTTAACTCACTTCAGACTGTTCTGAGCCAGAAAATAAAATAAAAATAAGACAAAAAAAGACCCACACTCTTTCTAATAAGCCATCTTAATGTTAGATTGGACCAAGTACATATAATATTTTGGGACAATGAAAGCACACTAAAAGGTTTTCAAAGGCATTTGATGTTCAAAAGAGCAATTGTGTTGAGTGAATTGTGGATACACAGTCTCCATTCATTAAGAACATCATAATTTCTTTGCCTGCTCTTAGTCCAAATGAATGAAGCAGAAATACATTCAGCTCAAAAACCCTGCTCAGCCCTGATCAGCTTTTAGTGCGCTTGCAACAAAAACAATGACTACTCAGAGCCAGCTTTTACAAAATAGTGGGCTCTCTTTTGGACGTAAGAATCAGTGCAGATTTAGTGATGATCACCACACTGTTTTCAGTGCCTCTGCTACTAATGAGAACAATAAAAGCCCTTCATTACAATCAAACTTAATCAAACCGCCCTTAAAGAGGAGAGCAAAAATATATTTGCATGCTCGTCTGCATACGTATACAAAATCAAGGCAGGCGACCGCATTAATCAAAACTTACTCTGGGCAGGAAATTAAATAAGAAGACAAAGAAAGTGCGACCCTTTGCACCCCAGAATATTGAAAGACTGTGCACTTGTCCACAGCTTCTCATCTATTTATCATTGACATAACGGTAATAGAGCTTCACAGCAGCACTAACGATCAGCGACAGCCTCCCTCCAAAATAGATGAAAGCTCCCGAGCAATGAGTGGGGCTTCTAAAACGAAAGACAGTGCGGCTAATGAGTAATTAGACTATTGTGTAGGGGTAGAGGCCTGGGGCTTAAAGGCCACCAGTAATTTGAGGAACTCGACACGGAGATGACACTAATTGTGTCCGTCAGAATGGCATTGATTCTCATTTGAAATAAAACTGGCCCGAGTGTCTTTTTGATGTGCTGTGCTGACAGCTACTGTCTGCCTCTGTGCTGGCTACCCACGAGCTCTGGTTTGCTGCAGAGCCTCCAAATTGGCTCTGCTCTCATGACAGGAGCCGGTGTTTCTGCTGGACTAGGGAATGTTAGTTCATTGCCTGCCCTTTCTCATTCGCTCTAAACCATCAAATCGGTCTTCAGCTCTTAATGGACCCAGGGATTCATTGAGAAAAGCACATTAAGGAAGATTCTTTAATGCACTTAAACTGAGGAGGTTTAACAAATAGGCTATTTTCATTACCTGCCATGAAAAGGTCTTGGGTGGAATGCAAAGTGCATCATGGGAGAGGCAAGCAAGGTTCTGGCTTGGGTACAAATATTTAATATGGGCTACATTGATTTATGGGGTGACTTTATTATTTTTACTGCCTTTAGTTGCAGGGGTTGAGATCTGGAAAGCAAAATATTTCACAACATCACACAAGTTCAATGCAAACAACTGTGATTAATGAGCAATGTAACCACAACCTGAATACTTAGCAAACTTATATAACTTAGCAAAACCTAAATAGTCTGAAATTAAATGAAACAGGCTTAAGCTTACTGATTTTATCATCCACTGGGAATTTGACTTTGAAAACTGATCCACCACAATGGCTGAATGAATGAATAAATAAATGTATACATACAAGAATAGAAATTAAATTAATAAGTAATTTACACACAAAAAAATATATGACAACTTTTCACATTCCAATAACTTATTTTCAACATTTATTTTCACTCATATTTAAAATCTTTTTACATAATTTGTAAAAAAGTAGAAACTACAAAAAAAAGAAAGTAGGATCAAAATTGATTTTGTTGACTTTAAAGAAAGAAATTTAAAGCGGCTATGGACCAAAACAACTAGTTCCATTTTGTTTAGTTTTTTCAAATTCCGTTTTTTTCTGTTCTCTTACGAGAGCTCTCTCGTACTGCGTCTTAGCTAAGACGCTACGGGAAAAGTCTCTTTTCACGAAATACTGAAGCAAAAAATTATCCTTAATTTTGTATTTTTGTAAAGCGCATTTGCAGCAGTACACAGCCATAGGCGAGACGGCTCGCTCGCTCACTGGCTTGTTCTGCGGCAACTGCACAGCCTATCGAGCGCAGGCTGATGCAACATCAGACCAATAAGGGCGCTTCGCGCCCTTCTTGCCACTTCCCGCCGAAACGGGTGTGGCCCAACCTATAAAAGGAGCTCGAAAAGGCTGACTCACCTGATTTTTCATCTCTTCAGCGAAGCTCACGCATCGCTGGATCACGGAGGAAGCAAGCGCCGTCTGAGAAAGCACATCAGCAGGACGAGCCATTCTGAAGCTGCTGGCATTGCCGCCTTCCATTGCCGTTCCTGCTGCGCTATCCGGCGCCTATATCCTTTCAATCCTGTTATATAAGCTGTTCTCTATGTGTGTGTGTGTGTTCGCCCTGCGACACACACTCGTAAAAGAGCTCGCGTCTTTTTTAAGATGCCTTCCTGCGGCTCGTCAGAGCCCCACTCAGCGAGGGAGACCGGTACGTCATCTGTGTCTCCTGCCTGGGTGAAGATCATGCAGCGCTCGCTCGCTGACGGCGGATGCCCCCACTGCGAGCTGTTGCCATGGTGACTCTGAGGACTCGCCTGGCCTTTTTCTCTGAGCCTGCATTCTCCGCTGCGCTGAGGCGCCGTAAAAGCATCGCTTCCAGCGGATTCCGGAACCGTCTTCAGCTCAACCGAGCTCGCCGGTTCGCCCTGCTTCACCGGCCCCCCCTGCATCGCTTCCCGGTGGGCAGCGCCCGCTGTTTGCCGGCGCGTCGTCCGAGGAAGTCGATCTCAGGGCCGCGTCGGGGGAAGAGGACACGCGCTCTCTGCTAGCTTCGGGCAGTGAGGGCTGGGCGAGCTCCGAGGATCTCGCGCCTTCTGCTCAGAAGCCCAGCAGACGAGCTGACATCGAGAAGGAGCCGGGGCGAATGATCGTGTTGGCCGCGATGAGTCTCGGCCGCGAGTGGTTTGCACCAGCGCCCCCCCCTCTCGTTCCCGGCTGGATGGTATTTCCCTTTCGGATGAGCGTACTTCTCAAAGCCCGCCTCATTTCTTCCTGAGCTTCACGAAGAGGTGGCGAAGGCTTGGAACGCTCCATATTCAGCACGAACTCGTTCGTCTGTCTCACTAGCATTCTCCACACTGATGATGCTAAAAACAGGAACTACCACTCACTTCCGCCGGTGGAACAGGCGATAGCGACGCACCTTTGTCCGCCCTCTGCTGGACGGCGGCAAAAGCGGTGTTGCCATCTAAAGCCTCCTGTGTGACGCTGCGTCGGCGTTACTAACGATGGCTGCTTCATCGAAGCGCAGGTGTACGAGTTCCGCTGTGGCCGAGCTCTCACCCAAGCGCGCCGCTGTTTCAGTTCCAGGAATTGTGACTGTCTCAGCGTTTTCTGCAATGCGCAAGCCTGCACAGTTGCCCGCTTGCCTGCACACAAAAGCCGTTATCACAACAGCTTCAGCAACGCAGCTCGAGACCCCCGTTCTCGCTCTACTGGCCGTCGCCCCGCGCCGCGGGGACCGCGGCAGAGGATTACGGTGAGGCCGGGAGCCCCGAAGCCATCCTGGGAAAGCCATCTACGCATGCTGCATGACGCTGCGTCGGCACTACACACGATGGCTGCTTCATCGAAGCGCCAGTGTACGAGTTCCGCTGCGGCCGGGCTCTCACCTAAGCGCGCCGCTGTTTCAGTTTCCAGAGATTGTGACTATTTCAGCGTTGTTTGCAATGCGCTAGCCTGTACGGTTGCCCGCTTGCCTGCATACGAAAACCGTTATCACGGCTACCCAGATATTTCCCGAAAAAGGTGTAATTTCTGGTGTCCCGGCCACGGCCGATGGTGCTATAAATGTAGTGACGATGCCCACTGCTCAGTGCCCATCTCCGCATATAAGCACAGCCCTTCACACAGGGCTCGCGCCTATAAAAGCGACTCAAGTCGATCACGCGCACTACATAGTAGACGTGCCCACTCCTCAGTGCCCACAATCACTATGTCACACGCGTCATGTGGTTTCTGTAAAAACGAAACCCGTGCACGTTCGTCCGGCCACGGCCGATGGTGCTATAAATGTAGTGACGATGCCCACTCCTCAGTGCCCATCTCCACATGTAAGCACAGCCCTGCACACAGGGCCTGCGCCCATAATGTCGACTCAAGTCGGTCGCGCACACTGCATAGTAAACGTGCCCACCCCTCAGTGCCCACAATTACTATGTCACACGCGTCATGTGGTTTCTGTAAAAACGAAACCCGTGCATGCTCGTCCGGCCACGGCCGATGGTGCTATAAATGCAGTGACGATGCCCACTACCCAGTGCCCATCTCCACATATAAGCACAGCCCTGCACACAGGGCTAGCGCACATAAGATCGACACAGATCGGTCGAGCGCGCCGCATAGTAAACGTGCCCACTTCCCAGTGCCCACATACACTATGTCACATACGGCGCGGGGCTTCTGTAAAAACGAGGCCCGTGCACGTACATTCTGCACAGGCAGACAGCGAGTTTAAAGTGGTAAAAGTGCACACATGCAGCCCACGGTTACTCGCAGATATATCGAGTCCCACGGGACCCGCTCAGCCTCCCTCCAGTCGGCTAAGCGCCGGAACGGGGTCGAGGAAGAGCGATCTGCCCGCTGTGATCAGCGCGCTCCCCGCCTCAGATGCGCAGCACACTCGAGCGCCGCCGTTGCCCAGTCAACAGAGCGCGTTTCGCATCCAGTCCTTAGCCATTCATGCAAATGCATGGTCAGTGCTTCCAGGGGTTTCGGATTGGGTGCTAGGCATTATAAAGAGAGGCTACACGCTACAGTTTTCTCGACGCCCACCGTGCTTTTCAGCGCGCGTCGAAACTACGGTCAAAACAGAAGTAGCACACATACTTCGGGCCGAAATATCAAAACTGTTGAGCAAAGGGGCTGTAGAGCCTGTGTCTCAAAGCGAGGGGGGGCTGTACAGCAGATACTTTCTGGTGCCCAAGAGAGACGGGGGTCTCCGGCCCATACTGGATCTAAGACAGCTGAACAGGCATTGATGAAACGCAGTTTTCAAAATGCTCACGACCAGGAAGCTCCTCGTGCAGATTCGCAGAGGGGACTGGTTCATGTCAATAGATCTGAAGGACGCGTATTTTCAAATACAGATAGCGTCAAACCACAGGCGATATTTGAGATTCGCCTTCGAGGGCCAGGCATACCAGTTTGCAGTCCTGCCATTCGGCTTGTCCGTAGCTCCTCGTACGTTTACGAGGTGCATGGATGCAGCGCTCGCTCCTCTTAGACTCAGAGGCACACGAGTGCTGAATTATTTGGACAACTGGCTGGTTCTGGCCCGATCATGAGCGGAGCTCATGGACCACAGAGCCGTTTTACTCGATCACCTCGAGAAGCTCGGCCTCAGTGTCAATTGGGTGAAGAGTTCGCTGAACCCCAGTCAGACGATCCTGTTTCTGGGTATAGTTCTGAACTCGTGTTCCATGACGGCGCGGCTGTCACCACAGCGCGCGATGGGCATTCAGCGTGCAGCGAGTTCTTTCCGCTGTGGCGCGACTGTGGCGCTCAAACACTGTCAAAAGATGCTGGGTTTCATGGCCTCAGCATCTCCGGTTCTGCGGCTGGGCCTGCTCCGCATGCGCCCCCTGCAGTTCTGGCTGAAGGCTCGGGTGCCGCGCAGAGCGTGGGCGTCTGGCCGGCTGCATTTCAAGGTCGATCAGAGCTGTGTTGCGGCTCTAGCACCTTGGACAGCGAACGGCTGGTACCGATCAGGTGTAAGCCTGGGGACTTCCCCGAGTGTGAAAATGGTGTCGACGGACGCCTCCACTTCGGGATGGGGAGCGCTGCTCGAAGGCAGACCGTCCTTTGGCCTATGGTCAGAACGGGAAAAGCTCCATCATATCAACTGCCTGGAAATGCTGGCAGTGGAGAATGCGCTGACGCGCTTTTGTCCCCATATCAAGGATCACCACGTCGTAGTCCGTTCGGACAACATGTCCGTGGTGTCCTACATAAATCGCCAGGGCGGTCTCGAGTCCCGAAACCTGTACAGGCTGACGGAACGCCTCCTGATTTGGGCTCAACGCAACGTGCGCTCGCTGAGAGCGGTGCATGTGCCTGGACTGCAGAATCTGGGTCCAGACAGGCTGTCCAGAGGCAATGTCCCTACGGTCGAATGGTCTCTACACCCGCAAACAGTTCGGCTGTTGTGGGAGAGATTTGGCATGGCGGAGGTGGACCTCTTTGCGTCCCACGAAAACGCTCACTGCCCCGCATTCTTTTCCAAGAACGAAAGCGCGCTGTCACGGAAATGGCCGTGCTGCCCGCTTTATGCGTTCCCTCCCGTCTCCCTCCTTCCGCAGGTGATAGAACGGGTGAGAGAAACGAGATGTTCAATACTGCTTGTGGCACCTCTTTGGAAGAACCAACCATGGTTCCCAGATTTGATGCAATTAGCAGATGTCGCCCCATGGCCGGTACCGTTGAGGAGAGATCTCCTCTCGCAGGCCAGGGGCTCGATTTGGCACCCTCAACCGGAGTTGTGGTCCCTCCATGTATGGGCACTCAACGGTTACCCGCTGATCTCGCAGTGGGAGTGCTAAATACCATCACTCAGGCTAGAGCTCCGTCGACACGACGTCTGTATGCCTCGAAGTGGTCGGTGTTCTCCAGCTGGTGCACAGCTCGAGGTTATTCACCCCTTAGTTGTGAGGTGACGGAGGTCCTCTCCTTCCTACAGGAGCTGTTGGATAAGGGCAGAGCTCCATCCACGCTCAAAGTTTATGTGCCGGCCATCGCGGCGTTTTCTGAAACGGCGTCCGGTCAGTCAATAGGAAGGAACGATTTAGTCATCCGGTTCCTCAGAGGAGCTAGGAGGCTGAATCCTCCCAGACCTCCGTCAGTCCCTATGTGGGACCTCGCGGCGGTTTTGGAGGCCTTGAAGGGTCCCCCTTTTGAGCCTATCCAATCGGTTAGCCTTCAGCATCTGTCGTTCAAGACAGTATTCTTGTTGGCTCTCGCTTCTGTGAAGCGTGTGGGTGATTTGCACGCGCTCTCGGTGAGCCAGTCGTGCTTGGAGTTTGGGCCCAATGACTCAAGGGTCATACTCAAACCTAGGCACGGTTATGTGCCGAAATCCCTCAACACACCGTTTCGGGCTCAGGTTATTGCCCTGTCCGCCCTGCCGGTGTCAGGGGAGGATGGAGACTCGAGTCTTCTTTGCCCTGTCAGGGTTTTAAGAGCTTATGTGTCTCGCTCTGCTGCCTTTCGGCAGACGGAGCAGCTATTTGTCTCATTCGGTGGACGTTCCAAAGGAATGGCTGTTTCGAGACAGACTCTATCCAGATGGATAGTTGACGCCATAGCGTTAGCTTACGCTTCCAGGGGCCTTCAGTGCCCGTTGGGCGTCAGAGCACACTCCACAAGAGGCGTCGCCTCATCGTGGGCGTGGTCTACTGGGATCTCCTTGCAGGATATATGTATGGCGGCGGGTTGGGCCTCGCCGTCTACATTTATCAGGTTCTATAACCTGGAGGTTCCCGCCTTGCAAGCAAGGCTGCTGTCGGTATAGAAGAATCAGGGCCCTGAGGGGAATTCTGAATTAATGAGCGCTAGGCGCTGCCGACTGTTATATGGGCAGTATTGCGTAAGACCCGCATTGCCACATTGGTCAGGCCTTGCCTCGGCTGTGTGATGTCATATTGCCGCATCTACGGATGCTGCTAGATATGGGACGGAGGGTTTTTCCCCCCTTTTTTCTGTCCCGGACTCTCTGTGAGTCCCTCAGGTGACTGTGCACTGTATATCCTGGGCGTTGCTTCAGGTTTATCGGTGTGTGATCCCTGCGCGCACGGCGTTTTACATCGGGTTCCCGTAGCGTCTTAGCTAAGACGCAGTACGAGAGAGCTCTCGTAAGAGAACGTACTCGGTTACTAAACGTAACCTCGGTTCTCTCTAGAAGAGCGAACGAGTACTGCGTTCTCTGCCGTGCGTACGATTCACTCTGGTTCGCTTCGGCGATGAAATAAATCAGGTGAGTCAGCCTTTTCGAGCTCCTTTTATAGGTTGGGCCACACCCGTTTCGGCGGGAAGTGGCAAGAAGGGCGCGAAGCGCCCTTATTGGTCTGATGTTGCATCAGCCTGCGCTCGATAGGCTGTGCAGTTGCCGCAGAACAAGCCAGTGAGCGAGCGAGCCGTCTCGCCTATGGCTGTGTACTGCTGCAAATGCGCTTTACAAAAATACAAAATTAAGGATAATTTTTTGCTTCAGTATTTCGTGAAAAGAGACTTTTCCCGTAGCGTCTTAGCTAAGACGCAGTACTCGTTCGCTCTTCTAGAGAGAACCCAGGTTACGTTTAGTAACCGAGTACGTTTTCATTTTTTTTATGGATTCCATTATTTTCTGTTTTAATTCTGTTTTAAAAATCCTTTTGATGGTTAAATTAAATTGTATTAATCAAAAAGCATGTCTAATTGATTAAAATCATAAAACTTATAAATTTTCACAACAATTTATTAAAAGTTTAACAAAAATTATATGTTTAGGGCCCTATGAAATGTTTTATTTTTTCTTCACCATATGTTTTATTGTTACCAAATTCTGTGTTTTAGCATGTCTAATTATTTAAATGCATGAAAACAACTTAATTTATTCTAAATTAATAAAAAAAATTATTATAAATTATTTTTTTTCTTAAAATAGCCTAATAGCCTTTTTTTTTTCACAGAAATTCTGTTGTTTATTAAATTAAAATTTTCTGGTTATCAAATGAAGGCATAAAACATTCATTTAATTTATTTAGTAATTATTTAAAATTAAGCAAACTTTATTTTTGGTAAACAAAGGGGATTTACTATTAAAAATAAAACATGAAAGACATTTTGTGTGATTATTCCTTAAAAAAATTATGTTTGTTTCTTTTTAGTAGTAGTAGTAGGCCATGTACATTCTGCTAAACAATAGTAATACATTTCTGGCAAATAACTGTGTTTAAATTAAACTGGACTTATTTTGAAGGGTTGCCGTAAATACAGGTCCTTCTCAAAAAATTAGCATATTGTGATAAAGTTCATTATTTTCCATAATATAATGATAAAAATTTAACTTTCATATATTTTAGATTCATTGCACACCAACTGAAATATTTCAGGTCTTTTATTGTTTTAATACTGATGATTTTGGCATACAGTTCATGAAAACCCAAAATTCCTATCTCAAAAAATTAGCATATTTCATCCGACCAATAAAAGAAAAGTGTTTTTAATACAAAAAAAGTCAACCTTCAAATAATTATGTTCAGTTATGCACTCAATACTTGGTCGGGAATCCTTTTGCAGAAATGACTGCTTCAATGCGGCGTGGCATGGAGGCAATCAGCCTGTGGCACTGCTGAGGTGTTATGGAGGCCAAGGATGCTTGGATAGCGGCCTTAAGCTCATCCAGAGTGTTGGGTCTTGCGTCTCTCAACTTTCTCTTCACAATATCCCACAGATTCTCTATGGGGTTCAGGTCAGGAGAGTTGGCAGGCCAATTGAGCACAGTAATACCATGGTCAGTAAACCATTTACCAGTGGTTTTGGCACTGTGAGCAGGTGCCAGGTCGTGCTGAAAAACGAAATCTTCATCTCCATAAAGCTTTTCAGCAGATGGAAGCATGAAGTGCTCCAAAATCTCCTGATAGCTAGCTGCATTGACCCTGCCCTTGATAAAACACAGTGGACCAACACCAGCAGCTGACATGGCACCCCAGACCATCACTGACTGTGGGTACTTGACACTGGACTTCAGGCATTTTGGCATTTCCTTCTCCCCAGTCTTCCTCCAGACTCTGGCACCTTGATTTCCGAATGACATGCAAAATTTGCTTTCATCCGAAAAAAGTACTTTGGACCACTGAGCAACAGTCCAGTGCTGCTTCTCTGTAGCCCATTTCCTGCACATACCTGTGCACGGTGGCTCTGGATGTTTCTACTCCAGACTCAGTCCACTGCTTCCACAGGTCCCCCAAGGTCTGGAATCGGTCCTTCTCCACAATCTTCCTCAGGGTCCGGTCACCTCTTCTCGTTGTGCAGCGTTTTTTGCCACACTTTTTCCTTCCCACAGACTTCCCACTGAGGTGCCTTGATACAGCACTCTGGGAACAGCCTATTCGTTCAGAAATTTCTTTCTGTGTCTTACCCTCTCGCTTGAGGGTGTCAATGATGGCCTTCTGGACAGCAGTCAGGTCGGCAGTCTTACCCATGATTGCGGTTTTGAGTAATGAACCAGGCTGGGAGTTTTTAAAAGCCTCAGGAATCTTTTGCAGGTGTTTAGAGTTAATTAGTTTATTCAGATGATTAGGTTAATAGCTCGTTTAGAGAACCTTTTCATGATATGCTAATTTTTTGAGATAGGAATTTTGGGTTTTCATGAACTGTATGCCAAAATCATCAGTATTAAAACAATAAAAAACCTGAAATATTTCAGTTGGTGTGCAATGAATCTAAAATATATGAAAGTTTAATTTTTATCATTACATTATGGAAAATAATGAACTTTATCACAATATGCTAATTTTTTTAGAAGGACCTGTACCTCTACAGTTCTGTGTATGTGATATTACTCTAGTTTTATTCAAATCAGACGGTCAAATGCTCATGAAGTGCAGTTCTGGAGATGTTGTCTATGTGTTTCCGTCCTCATTTAGTGAGACGACAGACGCTGAAATCACCATGAGCGTCACGTGCCCTTCCGTGTTTGTAATAAACGAAGCCATGCTTCTGTACCATTTATTAACACAGACATGAATAACATGCAGGATTCATATTTAAATAGACTTTTCCGGCTTAATATTTACAGATATTAGTCCATATTGCAATTTGATTTAAGTGCAATGACCTACTTTTGATTAATTCATTCAAAATTTGACAAATTCCGTGACATTCCGCGTTAAACTGTAAATTTCGTTTTTATGACTGGATTCCGCGAATCTGTCTTTGTTTCCTGCATCACGGAAAACATAGGGCCCTAGGCAAAGTACTTTCAAACACAGCATACTTTGTGAAAAAAAAAAGTCTCAGCATGGCATGCCACAAAAATATTTTTTTTTTCAAGGACATGAACTGTCAGCAAATATGACGACAACAAGCATTACATCAAAGGTCAAATTCTCCAAGTCAACTAGCAGCCTTGGTTTATTTTATTTTTTTCCCATGTGAAGGCACATAGCTATGCATGAGAATAGCCAATACTGCTAAATGTCTTTCAGTGGTCTAGGGAGGAGGGAAACATAACCCATACAAAAAACTCAAATAAGATCAGACAACAATTTCCAAATCTGTTTTCTCACATACTGTAGCTATACACCTACATTTTCATAAAAGCACCCTTGAACTGTAAAGTCATCTGTCTGACAGAGCTGGAGACATTGTTTAAAATAGAAAATAAAATAAGAATGAAGAAGTGTCTTGCGAGGGTTTGAGGGAAAGACAAGTAAAAGTATTTGAAGCAGTGAAGCTCAACACCTCAGAGGTCTTGCACTCTTAATTGTGTCATACTGTATCTGTGTGCTAGAGAATGCAGGCAAATCTTTTGGACACTGAAAGGTTCACATCCAAAGCTGCTGTCCAATGGAAGCAGCTTCTGTGCCAACTGGGCTTCTTTGTGCGCCAGTGAATTAAAAGCAGATGAAAAGACGAAAGCTTTCATTACTTCATGATGAAAGCATCAGCGCAGAGCGAAAAGAAGCACCTTTTACAGGCACGCTCAGAATGATATCTGAAATTATCAGAAATTAAAATTCTGTGATTATTTACTCTCCCTGATGTTGTTCCCAATAGTTTGTAGAGAGAGAGAGAGAAAAAAATAGATATATTTTGGAGAATGTTAGAACTGTTTTATCCTTACAATGGAAGTTAAAGTCCAAAACAACAACAGACCCCACCGACTGTTTGGACAAAATAAAAAAAAATAAAAAAAATAAACCTTGTTTCTTATCAAAGTCATTCAGGTTTGTAATGACATAAGGGTGAATAAATGATGACAATTTTCATTGTTGGGTGAACTATAATTTTAAACACAAACCGTTTCACACATGCCCTCAACAAGGTTTTCAGTAAGAAGAGGAGGTTCCTTTCGAATAATTTAGAATCACACAAATTCTTTCACCTCCTTTTCTTCACTGTTTTACTGATTGAGACAGTGAAAAAAAATATTGGCTCAACATAAGCCTGTTTCAATATGAGCACCAAGACTCAACATGTCTGAACAATGGGGCCATCCTTAAAAATATTCTTGTTTGCCGTAACCCGACCAACCCTTTCAATTTAGCACCGACTCAATTTTTTATTTTTTTTGCTTTTAGTCCCACCGACTTGCCGATTGTACATTTGCGTTAAGACCGACCAATTTTGTTTTTACTCTTCATACAACTAATACAAAAGCAATAAAATACTATTAATTATATTTAAGCAAGTATTGTAAATATATAAATTGCCTAGGCCTACATACAAATGAAGGCTATCTTCTTTAATTAAAAAAACCTGTGACGTCATCTATGTTTACACTATTGGTTAACGGATGTCACACTATGGCCTGTGCGTTCGCTTCGTCTCATACTCTCAGTCAGAGTCAACGGTTCGCGCTTGGTAATGATGGCTGCGGCAGCAGTAAACAAAATGTTCCCGGTCTCTGTTCAAAGTCATACGGGTTCGGGCACCATAATACATCTAAAAAAAATAATTAAAACAGCTTGACACCGCTTTAACTTGGCACGAAGTTCTGGAAAAACTGTGCCCAGATCTTTTCCCATACCTTCTCGTCTCTAGTCTAAAACCGTGACCGTGTCGACTGTCACTTTATGTTCGAAAATCTATTGCACAAATCAAGCACGAATCAACCAACACAAGTTTCGAAAACGAAAATAGGAAATTGATTTTAACGACTTTCTCTCGGAGCGCGTCAAGGTTTTTTTTTTCTTCTTTTTTTTGAACAGGCGTCACAGAGCAACTGCAGCTTGGGCACCCTTTAGTTTTCTATTGAGCCAGAACACACACGCATTATGGCAAGCCTTTGCATAACAGCAAATAATACTTCTGCACAATGTTTCTCTTTTTACAACAAAAATGTGAATTCTGCCGGTATTCAGACAGTCTCATGCATACAGATACAGATTCCGGCTAGAATCGCCTAGGGCTGTCAAAATAGCTGAAAAACTAAATTTGCATTTTTTTACTTAAATATGATCAAAATTCGAATTGTATTCGAATTAAAAATGCATAATTTCAGTTAGGGTGAAGAAAAACTTTTTGCTTCTCTTCTGAGGCTCAAGATAGCGCATCAAGCAATATTACTGCACGTTTATTCAAAGCATTAGAATACGTGACTGTGAAAAAACTACATAATATTTAAAATAATGTTTATGAACCAATTATTATTAAGTTGCTTAAAGAACTATAAACAAAACAGCGTCATGTATGCATGCATTGTTAAATAAATAAAAAGGGCAGAAAACCAGTCACACAGAATACATTTTTTCATTTAAAAACATGAGATGCAGTGGGATGGGGAACAAAAACCCAACATAAAGTCTCGAGATATTTTTAGAAAATTAAATTAAATACATTAATTTTACATGTCTTTCTAAACATGCGGCTCTCTTGTGCGAGACACGAGTCCAACGGTGTCCCTCTAGAAAATGCGCGAATTATGCGTTCTGTGTGAACGGCTTGGTTTCAGTTTTGAAGAAAACAAGATCTTCTCCACATTGATGTTCTCTCTTTTTTTTGTAGTGGCTTCAACTGGATAGGCTAACATAACCTTATAATGCAATGCCACATACGTCGCCATCGCATCTCGTGCGCCACTGATAAAGATCAAGTATACTTCGGCCGTCCGCACATTGTCTAGATTTTGTCCTTATTATCATCCGCGTGCAGGCATTTTTTGAGACCGCGGACGGTGCGCGTACACGAGGTGAAAGATGAGACAGCAGATACTGCGTGTCGAGCTTGTCCGTCTTTGAAAGTTGTGTAGACACGGCTGTGTGCGCGGCGAGATGGAATGGTACAAGGATTGTGAAGTAACGGGGCTCCTAAGGCAGCTTTCTTAATGCACACCTAAAATTCGAATGAAACGTTTTTGCATTCGAATGTGGATTTTTATTTTAAATTCGACGAATATTGGAAAAACAATTTTTTTTGACAGCCCTAGAAAATCGTCTATGTGATTTGTTGTTGTGGTTGAAATTTAATCGTAAACACAGCCATCTTGAAGCCTGCAGTAAATGTTTTGCATTATGGCGGTCCACTCTGCTTATTGTTTTTCGAAAATGTTGCACTCCTGTTTGTCATTGTGCACGTAACTTCACTCCAATAAATCATCAGAAATATTGGTCTTTACCAATATATTGAATCGTTACATTCCTCCTGCCTGTTGTCCGTGGATTTACCTATATTTGGTGTTATTTGCCGTATAAAACTTATTTAGACATGCAAAATCAATTTTACAATCGATTCAATGAACACATGTCACTCAAATCAAATTTTTTTTTCACAAAAGTGACAACCCAAGAAAGCAAAGTAAACGGTCTCTCATTTGTAGGTTGCATTGATACCTAGCGGTGGATGCAAGTAAAACATTAAAACAGTACCTCATTTTTTTTTTCTTCTCACCTGAAATTCATGCAATAAACATGAATGTTTTTGACAAAGATTTAAATTTGTTTGTGGTCTATATAGCCTGCATCAAAATGAGGTTTGCAATGATGTGCCCGAAGGCACGGGTAGAAGACCCAGTCAGTGACGTCACGATATGCTAATTTGTTTAAATTCATACCTACGTCATCACCATCACAAAAATTTACTTTTTTTTTGCATTGAAACGTGAAAAAAAAAATAGACAGACCTACCGACCCCTTTTTTTTTTTAATTACTGTTACTGTAAACCAAAATATTTTTAAGGATGGCCTGGCTGATAACCTTTAGGCTTCTGCTCCATAAAGCTTTTTGAGACTGTAAAAAGACCAATTTGTCAAGCCAATTTGACTCTGTAAGGTGTAAACCTACACTGTTCTAAGCTGTATTTAAACTTCCGCTTGAAAAAAAAAATGCAGTACCGGCATTGTTGTACATTATGCATGCTTCAACCTCCTCCATCACATCCGCCGAGATCAGTTTCACAGATTTAAACACTCATCTCCCCAGCAAACAAACACATGCCCACACACATGCACACACAGGAGCTAAGAGGTTAGGGCAGGATAACATTTACAATCCGTAATAATAACATAGGCTAGCTGGCACTTTAATCACCCTTGAACTCAGCTTAGCCTGGCCTTATTGCAGTTATTACAGAGGCAATTCCAGCCACCGCTGAGAATCTTTAGATTTCATTTAAGACTTTTGGGATGATGCTGAGTGGTGACAATGGCTATCCATCTTTCTAAACACTCCTAATCTTAACGAAGGATCCCAGCCACCGATTGTGCTGTTGATGGATAGCTCTCTGTTTTTCCCCCTCCTTTCATGCGGTCTGAGTTTCTGCTACCACAGCAAGCAAGACTTGCAGCCAAGCGAACATCCGAGAGACTGTGGCTTTAAATGTGTCGATCTATATTGTCCTAAATAAGCTTACTTCTAAACAGAAAATGGTTTTTGAAATGTTTATAATTTTTTAGGATAACATTCATCAGCAGCAGCTCAAAGATTCCAAGGTTTGAATCTTTCGTCGTTTTTACATTTATAGCAGTAACTTCACCATTTGCCACAAAACGAATGCATATAATAAATATTAAACATATTTTATACAAATATTTATTTTATTTAAAGAAATATCTAAAGTCTTTCATATTTATATTTATTTTAAATATTTTACAACCGTTTCAAACATGGCTCTTCCAGTGATATTTATAATGTACACCTTTTTCAAAAAGGCTTTTAAAACTGCTTTCAATACCTTCAAATAAGTCTCAACAAACTGCTTTTCTAGCTTAGAAATTGTTATATTAATATTAATGTCTTTTAATTTGAATTTATTTGAATTCTACTTACATTCAAATTTGAATTGCAATTGTGCATCTTGTTTGCTACCTCTATTCATATTCAGTTTAGTTTTCTCAATTAAACTCTGAATGGTACACAACCCTGTTTTATTGTCAGTTAAATTTCACTTCTATTGTACAAGAGTTTCACTGAAATTTAGTTGTCAAAGTCAAAGTCAAAGTCACCTTTATTTATATAGCGCTTTAAACAAAATACATTGCGTCAAAGCAACTGAACAACATTCATTAGGAAAACAGTGTCAATAATGAAAAAATGATAGTTAAGGCAGTTCATCATTGAATTCAGTTATGTCATCTCTGTTCAATTAAATAGTGTCTGTGCATTTATTTGCAATCAAGTCAACGATATCGCTGTAGATGAGGTGTCCCCAACTAAGCAAGCCAGAGGCGACAGCGGCAAGGAACCGAAACTCCATCGGTGAAAGAATGGAGAAAAAAACCTTGGGAGAAACCAGGCTCAGTTGGGGGGCCAGTTCTCCTCTGACCAGACGAAACCAGTAGTTCAATTCCAGGCTGCAGCAAAGTCAGATCGTGCAGAAGAATCATCATGACCAGAGTCATGTGTCTACACACGCGGTAGTATGCTTTTAAGGGGGAAGTGTTAACAGAATTAAAAAACTGAAATAACCGACATGGGAAAATTAAGTCGGTTAGAGGTTCTGAATTTCGGTTTTGATTACTTTTCGGTTAATCGTCCAGCCCTACTTTGAATGCATGTTTACTGTCACTGTGTGGTACTGTGCAATCATTCAAGGAACACTCCACCGTTTTTTGAAATAGGGCTTATTCACATTATTTCCTACATTTAGATAGGTGGGCAAATGCATTTTTGTGTCAGTGCATGCATTGTTTTAGTTTGACTGGGTCGGCGTTAGCTTAGCTTAGCACAATGAATGGAATCCTTTGTTGCCAGCTAGCATGGCCTGAGTAAAAGTGATCAAAAAAATTAAAAAAACCCACCTAATTACTTCTTGTGGCCTGCGTATTCACAACGAGTACAAATAGCGATCCAGATTAACACTAGGCGATTTCCTAGGCAGATATTGACTTGGGACTATACAACCCGAATTCCTGAAAAGTTGGGACATTTAAATTTTAATAAAATGAAAACTAAAGGAATTTCAAATCACATGAGCCAATATTTTATTCACAATAGAACATAGATAACGTAGCAAATGTTTAAACTGAGAAATTTTACACTTTTATCCACTTAATTAGCTCATTTAAAATTTAATGCCTGCTACAGGTCTCAAAAAAGTTGGCACGGGGGCAACAAATGGCTAAAAAAGCAAGCAGTTTTGAAAAGATTCAGCTGGGAGAACATCTAGTGATTAATTAAGTTAATTGATATCAGGTCTGTAACATGATTAGCTATAAAAGCTTTGTCTTAGAGAAGCAGAGTCTCTCAGAAGTAAAGATGGGCAGAGGCTCTCCAATCTGTGAAAGACTGAGTAAAAAAATTGTGGAGAACTTTAAAAACAATGTTCCTCAACGTCAAATTGCAAAGGCTTTGCAAATCTCATCATCAAAAGATTCAGAGAAACTGGAGAAATCTCTGTGCGTAAGGGACTAGGCCGGAGACCTTTATTGGATGCCCGTGGTCTTCGGGCTCTCAGACGACACTGCATCACTCATCGGCATGATTGTGTCTATGACATTACTAAATGGGCCCAGGAATACTTTCAGAAACCACTGTCGGTAAACACAATCCGCCGTGCCATCAGCAGATGCCAACTAAAGCTCTATCATGCAAAAAGGAAGCCATATGTGAACATGGTCCAGAAGCGCCGTCGTGTCCTGTGGGCCAAGGCTCATTTAAAATGGACTATTTCAAAGTGGAATAGTGTTTTATGGTCAGACGAGTCCAAATTTGACATTCTTGTTGGAAATCACGGACGCCGTGTCCTCCGGGCTAAAGAGGAGGGAGACCTTCCAGCATGTTATCAGCGTTCAGTTCAGAAGCCACCATCTCTGATGGTATGGGGGTGCATAAGTGCATACGGTATGGGCAGCTTGCATGTTTTGGAAGGCTCTGTGAATGCTGAAAGGTATATAAAGGTTTTAGAGCAACATATGCTTCCCTCCAAACAACGTCTATTTCAGGGAAGGCCTTGTTTATTTCAGCAGGACAATGCAAAACCACATACTGCAGCTATAACAACAGCATGGCTTCGTCGTAGAAGAGTTCGGGTGCTAACCTGGCCTGCCTGCAGTCCAGATCTTTCACCTATAGAGAACATTTGGCGCATCATTAAACAAAAAATACGTCAAAGACGACCACGAACTCTTCAGCAGCTGGAAATCTATATAAGGCAAGAATGGGACCAAATTCCAACAGCAAAAGTCCAGCAACTCATAGCCTCAATGCCCAGACATCTTCAAACTGTTTTGAAAAGAAAAGGAGATGCTACACCATGGTAAACATGCCCCGTCCCAACTATTTTGAGACCTGTAGCAGAAATCAAAATTGAAGTGAGCTCATTTTGTGCATAAAATTGTAAACTTTCTCAGTTTAAACATTTGCTATGTTATCTATGTTCTATTGTGAATACAATATTGGCTCATGTGATTTGAAAGTCTTTTAGTTTTCATTTTATTAACATTTAAAAAACGTCCCAACTTTTCCGGAATTCGGGTTGTATTATGGGGAAGCACAGGCGAAGCACTGCTACTTCGGCGCAGAGATATCACGCAACACATGAAATCCCACGAATTCCGTCAACATACCGGCATGAATAGTAGCTGCCTGGCTATTTTCCTTACAGTACACTGTAACGATATCAACCTTCATATTCATCCGGAAGAAGGAGGCGGGAACCGGCGGACAATCAAAAACATTTTAATAACAAAATAAACACAAAACAGCGCACCAGCCCCTCACGGACGACTGGTGCGCATAAAATAAAAACCAAAACACAACTAAAAGCCCAGGCCTGGTCCTCTCTCGTCCTTCACTGTCGTCGCTCCAGTTTTATATCCTTCCATCTCCTCCATGGGCCTCGAGACCGGTGGGACGAACAGGTGTAGTTCATCTCCAATCACTCCCCCGGCCTCGCTCCCATGTCCCTCGGCCCCGCCCCACTCGTCACATACCCCCATCGCCCCTCGCAGGCCGGGGGGTACTCCCGAGACTGCGCTCTACTCCCCCCCCCCCCCCCCCCCTCCCTCCGGGGGGGCCGCTCCCGGGGACCTGCGGGAACCTGGGGGTAGGACAGGCGAGGCGAGAGAAAAGGAGATGGAAGGAGGAGCGACAGAGACGAGAGACGGGAGAGAGTGAAAAAAAAAAAAAAAACTCCGGTTCCCAGACGCACCGCTGCTCGGCCCTCCACCAGCTGGGTGATCTCCTCCGCGGTGCCTGGCGGTGGCACTGGACGGCCCTCGGCGGACGGCACGACACTCCTCCGCCGCCCGGTGGACGGCGACGGCTCCTCCGGTTTTGGGCAGCCGGCAGGAGTCCCCCGTTCCCTGCTCCTCCCCGTTCCGGCGGAGGCAGCAGGCTCCGGCCACCTGGCGAACGGTGCCGACTCCTCCGCTCCCTCACGGACGGCAGCCGTCTCTCCACATCGTGGGCGGCCGGTAGCGAGCTCGCCCGTCCCCGGCAACTCGCTCCAGTCCACCGCCTCGAGCGTCCATGGCGGCACACTCCTCGCCAGCTCGATGGCACCGCGGATTCACCACAGCGGCGAGGGATCTTCAGCAGCGCGTCCCTCCTTCTCCCGGGCTTCGGCACCACTGTAACGATATCAACCTTCATATTCATCCGGAAGAAGGAGGCGGGGACCGGCGGACAATCAAAAACATTTTAATAACAAAATAAACACAAAACAGCGCACCAGCCCCTCACGGACGACTGGTGCGCATAAAATAAAAAACCAAAACACAACTAAAAGCCCAGGCCTGGTCCTCTCTCGTCCTTCACTGTCGTCGCTCCAGTTTTATATCCTTCCATCTCCTCCATGGGCCTCGAGACCGGTGGGACGAACAGGTGTAGTTCATCTCCAATCACTCCCCCGGCCTCGCTCCCATGTCCCTCGGCCCCGCCCCACTCGTCACATACCCCCATCGCCCCTCGCAGGCCGGGGGGTACTCCCGAGACTGCGCTCTACTCCCCCCCCCCCTCCCTCCGGGGGGGCCGCTCCCGGGGACCTGCGGGAACCTGGGGGTAGGACAGGCGAGGCGAGAGAAAAGGAGATGGAAGGAGGAGCGACAGAGACGAGAGAGGGGAGAGAGGAAAAAAAAAAAAAAAAAATTCCGGTTCCCAGACGCACCGCTGCTCGGCCCTCCACCAGCTGGGTGATCTCCTCCGCGGTGCCTGGCGGTGGCACTGGACGGCCCTCGGCGGACGGCACGACACTCCTCCGCCGCCCGGTGGACGGCGACGGCTCCTCCGGTTTTGGGCAGCCGGCAGGAGTCCCCCGTTCCCTGCTCCTCCCCGTTCCGGCGGAGGCAGCAGGCTCCGGCCACCTGGCGAACGGCGCCGACTCCTCCGCTCCCTCACGGACGGCAGCCGTCTCTCCACATCGTGGGCGGCCGGTAGCGAGCTCGCCCGTCCCCGGCAACTCGCTCCAGTCCACCGCCTCGAGCGTCCATGGCGGCACACTCCTCGCCTGCTCGATGGCACCGCGGATTCACCACAGCGGCGAGGGATCTTCAGCAGCGCGTCCCTCCTTCTCCCGGGCTTCGGCACCACTGTAACGATATCAACCTTCATATTCATCCGGAAGAAGGAGGCGGGGACCGGCGGACAAGCAAAAACATTTTAATAACAAAATAAACACAAAACAGCGCACCAGCCCCTCACGGACGACTGGTGCGCATAAAATAAAAACCAAAACACAACTAAAAGCCCAGGCCTGGTCCTCTCTCGTCCTTCACTGTCGTCGCTCCAGTTTTATATCCTTCCATCTCCTCCATGGGCCTCGAGACCGGTGGGACGAACAGGTGTAGTTCATCTCCAATCACTCCCCCGGCCTCGCTCCCATGTCCCTCGGCCCCGCCCCACTCGTCACATACACGAATGGCGATGAACATGGCTGATTTTGAGAGAGACGAAGAGGGTGACTTCTCAGACAGTCAAGAACCAGAACCAAACCTATTTGAACCAGAGTTTACAGAAGACGAGCTGCATGCTTTGGAAATAGAACGACAGGAGGAGGAGGTTGCGATCGCTCAACAGCCTGAGGACGCGAGGATGAGAGCCAACATGAACTGGTGGTGTGAATGTGGGGGAATATGCCAATCTATGCCGACGGAAATAGAGGGTCTGTGCTGTAGAGAGTGGGACATGTTTTTGCCATTGATGACCAGGCTCAACACGTCAGATCAAGATGAGCGTGCCCAAAGTTGTGTCACATCTACAGAGGATTTCACGGCGCTGATCCATTCTGCAGTACTCAATTTTTTTTTCCGGTGTGACAAAGTGAACTGGAAAAAACGCCCCACGCCGAATGGACTAAATGGACAGCTGTCCACAGAGTAAGTGATTATTTTAATCATGACGCATGTATAGATCGACCCATATTATACCTGTATTCACATAGAGTTGATGTTTTCACAGGCAATATAGGTTATATAGGAAGAGAAATAAAAGACAACTTAGATGTGCACTTTGTTCTTCCTGTGCTTTGAAAATAGATGGGACGGCCATATCTTTCAGACGTAGTACGGTCTTTCTGGACCCATATTCCATTTTTTCAAAGTAGTCCTCTGGTGCAAAATGTTCTTCGCAAACACGATACTGCTTTATTTTGTTGAGAGGTGTTGAACTACAGATCTCCAGAGCTGCTAGCCATTTATTTCTCAGTTCCACATTAGATGGAATTCTGTGAAACCTTTGCTTGTTCTCACAACCTTTTGCTATGCAGGTAATAACCATGTTTGCTGTAACTTCTCAAAATAAATCATCCAAAAGCGAAGACACTCGGTGCAGGTCACGCCGGTATGTTCTTCTTCTTTTTTTTTTTGACGCGTTGCACGCCGCTATGTTGACGGAATTCGTGGGATTTCATGTGTTGCGTGATATCTCTGCGCCGAAGTAGCAGTGCTTCGCCTAAGCAGCAGTGCTTCGCCTTTGCTTCCCCATAATATAGTCCCATGTCAATATCTGCCTAGGAAATCGCCTAGTGTTAATCTGGATCGCTATTTGTACTCGTTGTGAATACGCAGGCCAGAAGAAGTAATTAGGTGGGTTTTTTTCATTTTTTTGATCACTTTTACTCAGACCATGCTAGCTGGCAACAAAGGATTCCATTCATTGTGCTAAGCTAAGCTAACGCCGACCCAGTCAAACTAAAACAATGCATGCACTGACACAAAAATGCATTTGCCCACCTATCTAAATGTAGGAAATAATGTGAATAAGCCCTATTTCAAAAAACGGTGGAGTGTTCCTTTAAAGAATTAAAGTTGTTAGTGAACAACGGCTCTGTGCAGTTAATGCAGCTCCATCTGAAAGCACGCAGGTAATGGAGATTTACCGCTGATTACAGAACCGGCTTTACTGACAAGATGCGCATTAAATATCGCGTGCGATTTATAGCGCAGCCCTGAAACTATGGACCAAAAAATAAGGTCTAAAAAAATAATTAAAAACAAACTATAATTTCTGGAAAAGTAAAGCTACTGCATAAAAACAACAATGGCTTATTACATGCACAACAGTCTCAAACTTCACTGAAGATTTTAAGCACGGCGTAAATATTAGTAAATGAGGGAAAATTTGACAGGAACATTCTCTCTCTCTCATTTGAATGATGAAAGTAGTCAAAATGCATCACAATCAGTTTCTTGTTGATGCACCTGCAGAGGTGCAATTTAACCAGGAGGCCTCGGCTCTGCAGGAAGACTGAGGAGGAGTGGGGGGGTAATGAGCTCGGTGCAATTCTCTCATTATCACCATGTCTGTTCTCCCATCTCCATCCTCGCATGCTAAACTGTCTCACCCATCAATCATCTTTATGGTCTATGGGGGGATTCATTAGGCCTGTTATACTTGCAGATGGAGTCAAAGATGAGATCCCCCCCACATTCAGATGAAGTTTTGGGAGGGCAGAGGGGAGAAAAACAGGTTATTTTGGCATGTGGAACATATGGCTAAACATTTAACTATTTAGATGCTGGAGAGGAAGTGCAGCGGCATAAGACCTGTAAGTAACAAATGGCTCAAAATGCTAAATTACTTTTAGAAATCTACAGAGAAAAAATAATAATCAGTTGATTTGAAGACATTTAATAGACATTTTCTCATTCTTAGTTTAAAGTAACTCGCTGTATAGAAAAGCTACATACTGTAGGCTCTGGAGTCTAGGGATGCAACGTTACAGTTAAGGCCAAGCTGAAATGCGTTTTTTTTGTTTGTTTTTTGTTTTTTTTTTGCTATTTGCGATTTAAAATGTTTATTTTTAAAACAAATGAGCAAAAAAAAAAAAACATTTTTAACTAAAATAGGTTGGATTGCCCATTACTGATCGATATAAACAGATGTAATATTTGTTTCATTCATACTAGAAGCCGGAGGGTGCCCTCACGCCGAAACTCCACATATGCAGAAGTAATAAAACTGATGATGCTCCAGAAAATTCTTAATATGGACAAAGGGATCCAGCTATCACTGTAACTAAAAAAAAAATAATAATAAAAAAAGGTAGAAATGCTTGAAATGGTTTTTGGAAATGGTTTCTGTGTTCTTCAAGCTATCTTTGGTATTTTCATTATAACTGATTATATTTGTAGTCCATTGCTGATTGACATATACTTTATTACAGTATAGAATATATTTCCTGCCTCATTCTGTAAAAAAAAGCCACACCAGATCATAAAAGGTAATTTTTTCAAACACTGGACTGATGTTGTGGAATAAAAACAACTTATAACATTCTCATTCTCTTCATGTTTAGAAACGCCTCTCATTGCGTATTGAAGCGTGGACGTCGAAGAAATTAAATTTTTTCTCAAGGCCAGGTTTACACAATAGTTGGCGGGAGAGAGAATAAAAAAAAATTGTGGTGGCATTTAATATACGTTCAAAACGTATGATTAGCTCTGAACCAGGATCAGTAGAAAGAACCCTGCAGGCCTGAAACAAAGAGAATCCCCGAGTCATGTGGAGGCAGAGCTGCTGTGTCACTGAACTACATTTGCTCGGGTTCACCTACCATCACTTGAACCAGTACCTGGTTGCATGAAACTCCTTAAGTGAGGGTATCCCTGAGGGAGAAAAAATCCCTGAGGTAAGGGATTTCATTAAGAGCGTTGCAAGAAACCTCTTAACTGTAACCCTTACCTAAGTGTTTATACTAAGCATTTCACAGTAGTTTCTGACAACATACGGCAAAAACTTAATAACAGCCTTAAGTTCCTTAAGGAAACCCTTAGGGTTTTTTCTTGCAACCCAAGTTTCACTAAGGGTGCCCTTAACCTTATATCTAAGGGATTTCTTAGCTTAAGGAGTTTCATGCAACCGGGCACAGACCCTTAAATCCCACTGCTGACTGCTACTTCAACTGAACTCAAACTGAGCCAGGTTTGATTCTGAATTTGGATTTTGTTTGTAGGAAATGCACAGACGGTTGAAATGATTTAGAAACTAAGTGTTGTAGGTGCTTTGATAGGTCAGGTGGTTTCTTGGATGTACTGGGTGGTTACTATGGTGCAGGGGTTTGCTTATTTTAAAACCATTAAGTGTGCAGTGGTGTAATATAACAAAGTAAAAATAATTTGTTACAGTACTTAAGTATTTTTTGGGAGTATCTGTACTTTACTTGAGTTTTAATATTTCAGTCAACTTTTACTTTTACTCCACTTCATTTCCTAATTAAAATGTATACTTTTACACTGATGCCTTTCCACTAAGTGTATTCGTTACTTACTACAAAATAGTCAGAAGAACACAGACTACAGGAAAGCAGGTAGACCACGAATCAGTGGTCTGGCGTTTGCAAGTTAGACTCATAAAAACACCTTTGTTTTTGTGCAAACAAATGTGCACCGCGCACAACCATGGATGATTTCATTTCACACTCAAGTCAAGTCAGGGGTGTGCAATACAGCATCGTCTGTAATGATGTGCCACCAAATATCACCAGTAACACAGAGTGCATGCACATTGATTTATTAGTCTATTAAAACTCAAAATTCCAGGCATTCTAAATTGTAGACTGCAAAAATCCTTCTGTATGCTTTTAATATTTATATAATTTCATGTAGGCCTAGTTAACTTAATCTATACAACACAAAGATTACTGTTTTTCTGCATATGGGAGAACACATTAAATAATTTTATGCAAGTTCAGTAAAGCAATAAATGACTTATATTTTAGACATAATATTGCTTGATTTTTCTCAATTTTGCTAACAAAAATAGTTCCAAACAAAGATCACAGCACTGTTTTGCATCTCTGAGCAATGGACGTTGTTTACTTGCTGAATGAATCAGCTTTTTGAACGAATCGGTTGCATAAATGATTCAGTGATTCACTCATTAACACAGTCAAATGGTTTGTTTCTGAATTAATCATCCACTTGAATGAATCGGTTGAATCACAATGACTCACTCACTGTCACCTACTAGCGTTTTGATTTCACAATTCGACCATTTTTTTTTTCATGTTTAAAATTATTTCAAATATCTGTTTTCAATGATTTATGTTAAAAATAAAACATGAGGCCTATTTATACATCTGTATCTGCAGTTTAAATGCATCCATATCCCCTATGAGATACAAAAACTGTGTAAATAAATGCTATTTCAGATGCAGATTCCAGAAATGTTTTCGTTGGAATGAAAGACACTAAGTACCAGAAGAAGTGCTTCTTATTCATACCTAAAAATATAAAATGGAAGAAATATTTCAAACTGAACACAATCTTGTTACTCAAGCTGTGTATGAACACACACACACACACACACACACACACATACACATATATATATATACACATATATATATATATATATATATATATATATATATTCCATTTTGTATTCGTTACTTACTACAAAATAGTCAGAAGAACACAGACTACAGGAAAGCAGGTAGACCACGAATCAGTGGTCTGGCGTTTGCAAGTTAGACTCATAAAAACACCTTTGTTTTTGTGCAAACAAATGTGCACCTCGCACAACCATGGATGATTAAAACTCAAAATTCCAGGCATTCTAAATTGTAGACGGCAAAAATCCTTCTGTATGCTTTTAATATTTATATAATTTCATGTAGGCCTAGTTAACTTAATCTGTACAACACAAAGATTACCGTTTTTCTGCATATGCGAGAACACATTAAATAATTTTATATTTAATGAAGAAGAAATAGTTCAAACTGAACACAATCTTGTTACTCAAGCTGTGTATGAACACACACACACACACACACACACACACATATATATATATATATATATATATATACATATATATATATATATATTTACATATATATATATATATATATATATATATATATATTCCATTTTGCATTTACTTGTACTTTTACTTTCAATACTTTTTCTTATAACAAAAATAACTAAACATTTAAAACAATAAAGCAATACAGAAAAATATTTTTACATATTAAAGTGCAAAAGAACTATAAAAACCAATAGGTATCACTTTACAGAAAGACCTCATTAGTTAACCTTAGTTAATGCATTAACATTCAAGGCTAGGCAAGGCAAGTTTATTTATATAGCACATTTCATACACAATGGTAATTCAAAAAGAAAGTAAAAAAAAGTCATGAAGAAAAATAATCACAAAAATAAAACAAGCAATTTAAGATATTGAAAATGAAAATGATTTAAAAATTGACTTAAAATGAATTTAAGACAGTTTAAAAATAGAAAATGATTTTACATAAAATACAGTGCAATACATATAATATAGTGTAATCAGTTCGGACATCGCATAGTGCTCATTCAATAAATGCACAGCTAAACAATGAGCAATAGCTACATTTACTATAGAAGTTATTAATCTTTGTTAAAAAATACAAGTCTTAGTTCGTGTTAGCTTATTAAATAACAGTTGCAACTTTCAATTTTAACAATGTGTTATTAAATATTGGAATACCTAAGATTAATGAATGTTCAGAATATTTTTTTTCATTGGCTGTTTATGTTAACAAATGAAGCCATAATTGCCATAATAAGCTATAAAAAAGTGTGAATGAACAATAAAAGCACTTTCAAACAATATCTAGGGCATTTGTAGTCCAGATTAAAAAATAAATAAATGTTTGAAGATAAATAGCCTAAGTCTAAATATTTCAGTAGTTGGCTCTGTAATAAACACCATAGGGAAAACACACTGGTTATTTAAGATTATTTATGGTTTAGAAAGTAACAGCTGCTTTTTTTTTACTGTGTTTACAGGGTAAGGGCTGCATTTAGCGCCATCTGCTGTCAGAGACTGAACGTGCTTTCATGCGCTTGTTTACATCAGAGCGCATGCGCTCTTTCAAGCAGCATACAGTGATGTTGTGCATTTTAAGCAGCTGATGGGAATTCTATTCTTAAAATGCATTCCAAATTCTGAATAATATGTAATGTATATTTATTCACGGTATTTAGAAGTGCCCACGATAACAATATAGTGCAAATTAATCACTGCAATATATCGCATTACCGAATACCGGCACAAGTCCAGTCGGTGCGGCTGCTTCATTCCCAGAGGGCTCTCTTTGAGGAGGGAGCCTTTGCCAGCGTTCCCCGCGGTGCTGGCCCTGCTTCTGCTGAGGCAGTACGGCAGCTGCACTCATTGGGTTCGCAAGTGGATTTGGCGGAGGGAATGGAGACGGGCGAGTCCCTATCTCCTTCCACTTCTGCCAGATCCGGCGGCCAATCTCTGGAGTCGGAAGCATCTGTCCCCCGGAGCCGCATCGTCTCTCAAGGCCCCGGCGTTGCCCTCCAAGCCGCTCAGAACAACTTCGGCTTTGGTGGGCAAAGGGTATGCGGCAGCAGGTCAGGCTGGTGCGTGTCTGCACACCATGGCGGTCCAGGCCAACCTGCTTAAAGAGCTAGACGAGGGAGAGGAGATCAAGTCCCATGATGTATCAGAGCTAAGAAGGACCGCTGATCTCTCCCTCCGCGCCACCAAGGAGACCGCCCGAGCGATGGGGCGGTCCATGGCAGCTATGGTGGCCGCGGAAAGACATTTATGGCTGACTCTATCTGAAATGAAAGAGAGGGACACAGTCTGCCTTATGGATGCCCCAATCCAGCCTTCTGGCCTGTTCGGTGACGCACTCAGTTCTGTCGTCGACAGGTTTCAGGAGGCCCACAAACAGGCGGCGGTATTCCATAAATTCCTCCCTCGTCACTCTCTCGGGGCATCTGGGCGAGAGGTACCCCAGCCGCATGCTAGCTCCTCATACCGCGAGGCTCAAAAACAGAGCGTCGCCTCTTGTGCTCCTCCGCGTCGGGAACAAGAGTCCCAGCAACTCTCTCGGCCGAAGTCTTCTAGGCCCAAACAAGATCTAAGGGCAGTTGTTGAAGCCAAGAAGTCCTCGGGCAGCCTCTGCTGGAGTAGAGCGGCGTACACCGCAGTACACGGTGCCTGTCTCGCCTCAGCGCCCTCTGGGGGCCGATCTGCCAACCCTGCCAGTGTTCCAGGGCGCAGCGGTCCCCAGCGAGCCTTGTTCTCAGTATCTTCCGCCCGTGCGCATAGAGGGGCTGAGACGATCGCCGCCCCTACGGGGGCCTCTTACACCAGAGGTCAGTCTCGAGAGACTGATTCCCTTAGTAGATTATTTAGCAGCGTGGAAACTACTGCCAAATATATCTCAATGGGTCCTGCACACAGTAGAAAAAGGCTACCGTATTCAGTTTGGCTCTGCACCGCCGATGTTCAAAGGGGTTACTCCGACGATAGTCGGCCCCAAGCAGGGTCTGGTTATGGAACAGGAAGTGAAAACCCTATTAAAGAAGGAGGCCATCGAGGTGGTCCCTCCTCAAGACAGGGAATCCAAGTTTTACAGCCAGTATTTCATAGTTCCAAAGAAGGATGGGGGGTTGCATCCGATCATAGATCTGCGGGTCTTAAATCGATCAGTTATGAGACTGAAGTTCAATATGCTCACGATCAAGCATATTGTAGCTCAGAGCAGGTCCGAGGACTGGTTTGTCACAATAGATCTCAAAGATGCATACTTCCACATATCCATCCTTGGTGCAGAGATCGCCAGCTAGACCCAGCAAACTGCCCAGTTGGTACAGTTCTGGAGTTCCTACAGGCCAGGCTCTCTGCAGGCTTGACCCACTCCACGCTGAAGGTTTACGTGGCGGCCATTGCGGCCTACCATGCTCTTCTCTACTTTCGCAAAATTCTATGGCTTAGACATGCCAGTCACTCCAGGCGCTTCAGTCCTCTCATCCTAAGCTGTGCTCTTCGGATATACACACTAGGCAGGGGTTTGGTAGTCTGGCAGTGTTGGTACTCGTTCCCCAAAGCGTTTTTGACGCAGCTCGAGTTCCTGAAGAGGAACGTGTCTAGGTTACGTAAGTAACCCTAGTTCCTCGAGGTAACGAGACGCTGCGTCTCGAGGTCATACCCCCTTCACCCCTGCCGGGGCTTGTTGGTACTTGAAGCTAATGCCAGCTGCGTGGCACGTGCTTTTATAGCTTCCTGGTCGCTTACGTCACCCCGCCCGTGACGTCACGCTCTTCCATTGGACTGATTACACACGATATTCAGTCACTCACGCTAGGCGCGTTCCCCAAAGCGTTTTCGACGCAGCGTCTCGTTCCCTTGAGGAACTAGGGTTACATTTATTGTCCAACTACAAATATTTCAGCAAAATGTATACTTTAGTCAGAGTTATTGTGCTCATATTTCATTTAACTCTGTCTGTGTGGCGCACAGCTGCGCTCGTTCTAAATGAAGTCTGGAGTTTTACGTAGAATCAATAAAGATCAATGCTCATGCATTTCTGACAGCAAAATGGAAATATTTCCATTGGATTTTAACATTTAAAGATGGAGAATATACCTGTGCAATGTAAGTTATGCATTAAGGGGCTTCTAACGGGGCGAGCGCGAGCCGATTTAAACAGAAATTATAAACCATAGGCTACTAGGAGAAAAAAAATGCAGAAATTATTTAAATGATTTTTTTATAAAAAATAAAAAAAACTAGGATTGGTTCAACTCTTCATCTTTTTCTATTGCTTGTTTTGAATATTGCGCGTGGACAGGGACATCACTTGATTTTTCTGTAGTTTAGAATGACAAATCGTACCAGCGTACTGAGGTCAAAATGCGTAGGCAGGTCTGCAGAAGGCACATAGAAAATAGTTTACAACAGTTTTTTTTTCTGAAATATTTTGAACATATTGATAATGTAGATGCCTAATAAATTGGTAGGCTTTAAAAGGTAGTTATTCAAATATTAAGACTATTTTAATGCTTAGCAATTTTTATTTTCACTTAACATTGGCTTGACCAGGGAGAAAAGAAAAAAAAGTTAGGAAAGAAAAAAAACAATATAAGAGTAAACTTCAAATAAATAAATAACCTCAGGAACAGTTACAAAATGCAGAAATCTAAAACATTGGCCAGCATTAAAAAAAGAAAAAACAAAAAAAAAAAAAAAAATCTTTTTGCTGAGCTGTGATGGATTTAATTCTGAGATAGTTAACAATGAATGTGACTGTCGAAAAATGAATCTGCAATGCTCACGTAACCTCATCTTAGGAGCCTTGTCTCAGACAGCCATGATCTAATACAATATAACAAGGCTGTCGCACAAAGATTTTGGCTGGCATCTCAAAGAGTGTTACGCAACACCATGAGCACACAGAAACTGCTCCAACTCCAAAGCTACATCTCCACCAGATCCTAAAAAAAAATGCATTTCATATGATATATAAAAAATGTCAGCGAATAAAAAATTCAGGTGCACGGAAACAGAAGGGCCAGAAGGCTGGTCTATTCCGAACCCAATCACTGTGGCGTACTTATTTCCTGGGTCTTATTTCATGGTGGTAATGAGCATAGTGCTTGTGATCACAACAGTGCTGAACACAACAATCTTTACAGTAGGTGGCAAAGATCTGGCCAGTTTTTATATCCAAAAGCTAAATATGGGAACAGACATGGGGTTCCCTTTCATAGGTCACTTCGATGCTGCGGTGACGTCACCACGTATGGGAACACCTTCGGTGTGACGAATGTCTGAAGCCCTATACCATCCCGCCAATCCTATTGGCCAAATAGCGCGTGGCACCGCCCAGTCATGCGTAGGCATATATATACCTGGTGCCGCGCGCCATTTACCTCAGATTTCATTCCTTCAGTACGAAGCGAATCTTCTGTGCCCTATTGTCTCGCGTTCTCAGCGAATCATCACGAGCAGTATACTCCTCTCCGCGGACGCGATGAGTTTTAAGAAGTGCAAGGACCCGTGTACCAGGTACATCGTTCAGGGGGACACTCATGACAGGTGCATAGTCTGCCTAGGCTTACACCACGCACAGGAGGCGCTTAGCGGCCTTTCTTCATGCCCCCATTGCGATGGCCTGCGACTCAGGGTCCTTCGCTCGAGGGTAGATGTATTCTCCGATGTCGCCGTGTCTAACCCCCGCCACACCACTTCTGCGACTGCCGAGGCACCGCACGAGGTGATAGCTTGGGGTGACACGTGTGACATGGAGCTCGAGGACAGTTCAGCGATGGAAAATTACTCTCCACATCGCTCGCTCTCCCCTACCCTAATACACAGGAAAACTTTTGAACCTGTCGTTTTCTCCTGTGAGGATTTACGGCCCACACCGGGGGCATGTAGTGCCATCTCCTTCGGTTGTGACCGCCATGATGACGACGTTCTTTCCACTGCGGCCTCGGGGTCTGAGGACTTCGCGGCCGACACGAGCCCTCTCCCTCCTAGTGGACAGGAGAGGCGTGTTTCCCCCTCCTACAGTGAGCTGTTGGATGTGGTTTCCCGTGCAGTGGGTACATTGGGGCTGGAATGGGAGGTTGAGAAGGCCGAGGCCCAACCTTCTTCGAAGCTGGACGACCGTTTTCTAACTAGTCGGACACCTGCGCAGCCCCGGAGGCCTTTACCCTTTTTCCCGGACCTCCACCAGGAGGTTTCGAGGTCCTGGAAACAGCCGTTTGCGGCGCGCATCACGAACGCTGCAGCCGCGGATTTCGCCACCATTTCGAGCATGGCGAGTCACGGCTATACAGCGATACCGCCGATAGAAGAGACTCTCGCCGAACATCTTGCGCCTAATTCGGCCGCGGCGTGGAAGTCCCGCCCCCTCCTCCCCTCGAAGGCGTGTCGAGTCATGTCTAGCTTAGTGGGAAAATCCTATATGGCCGCTGGTCAAGCGGCTGCTTCGCTTCATTCCATGGCGATCCTTCAGGCCTACCAAGCGGAGCTGTTAAAAGGATTGGACGAGGGGGACGGCATTACACCTGAGGCGGTCAAGGAACTACGGCGAGCTACTGATTTGGCGCTTCGTGCTACCAAACATACTGCTCGAGCAGTGGGCCGTTCCATGGCTGGATTAATTACGGTTGAGCGCCACCTCTGGCTTAATCTCACCGATATAAAGGAAAAAGATAAATCTTTCCTCATGGATGCCCCTGTGTCTAAGGACGGTTTATTTGGAGAGGCGGTCACTTCAGTGGTGGAGAAGTTCACAGCAGCGAAACAACAATCAGCCGCTTTCCGCCAGCTGATTCCCCGCAGACCCAGAGAGGTTGAACGCCGTCAGGCGCCCGCGCGTTCTCGCTCAACCTCCTCTCACCGCCAGCAAGTGCCCTCTCGGGAAGAGCCTTCACCTATGGCGCCCCCTCGCAAGGACTGGGGCCCTAGGGTTGTTCCACCGGCTCAACAACGCCAGTGAAAAAGATTGAACCTGAGTTCGACGGCCAAGGCCTCTCGCCCTCGGGCACATAACAGCAGCTCCTGATTTTTTCGCTGCCTGCCAGGGACTGTGCCCTCCGCTAGAGAGCGCTGTTGGACCGCTTTCGCGCATCCAACACTCTCATTGCAGTCCCCACGCTCAAACCCTGACTGTTTCGCCGCAAACAGCGCCTCGAACAGCATTGGAGCCAACTGTAACACCAATCGCTTCCTCAGACACTATGCACGATCCAGTTTTCAGAGCTCGAGGAGCGCTTCAAAGGGTCTTCATCGAACGGCCCGTCATGACGGCTCGCTCAGCCGCCGCTGTTTCGCTAGCGGCAGAGCCCGATGCTCAATCTGTTGGCCTAATTCCTGCCGTGGACACGTTTCAGGATTACGTACAACGAGATACAACGCCTGCTCTGCATATACTCCCCTGTGCACGAACACCATGAGTCTTTCGTGCCCGGACATTTCTATGTGTGCAACAGCGCTGCAGGAAACGAACATGTTGAAACCGCTAATATTGTTTCGGGCCGCGTGGGAACGCTTGCCCGGCATTTCTCAATGGGTGTTACGCACAATTTGTCACGGATACACCATTCAGTTTCGGAAAGGCCCGCCCCCTTTCCGCGGAATTCTCTCCACGGTGATGAAACCGATGGACATGGCGGTGCTGAGACAGGAAATGTTAGCTCTACTGAGCAAAGGGGCTATAGAAGAAGTAGACCCCTCTCAGATGGAGTCAGGGTTTTACAGCCGTTATTTTGTGGTACCAAAAAAGGACGGCGGATTACGACCCATTCTGGATTTACGCCGTCTAAATCTTGCACTCAGGTCGAGCAAATTCAAGATGTTGACGGTAAAATCTATTTTGTCTCAGATTCAACCAAACGACTGGTTTGTCACGATCGATCTGAAGGATGCTTACTTTCATATTCAGGTCATCGAGAGACACCGGAAGTTCCTCAGATTCGCTTTGGAGGGCAAAGCGTATCAGTACCGTGTTCTTCCCTTTGGCTTAGCGCTAGCTCCCCGTACATTCTCAAAATGCATGGACGCAGCTCTGGCCCCGTTGCGGCTCCGGGGCGTCCGTGTGTTAAACTATCTGGACGACTGGCTGGTGTTAGCGCATTCTCAGACTCAAGCACACTCTCATCGAGATATTGTGCTAAATCATTTACACAGCCTGGGTTTACGCACAAACTTCCAGAAGAGTGTATTAATCCCCTCTCAACGGATTACCTTTCTGGGAGTAGATTTGGACTCTCGCGCGATGACAGCAAAGCTTTCTGTCCCGCGCGCTCAGTCGATTACGTCATGCGTTCAGCACTTCAGGGCGGGTCACACAGTGACAGTGAGACTGTGCCTCAGACTACTAGGTCTAATGGCGGCGGCGCTTCCCGTGATTCACCTGGGTTTGCTTTACATGCGCCCGTTTCAGTGGTGGACGAAACGACAGAATATTTCACCCCGTTGTTCTCCGCATCGAACGATCTCGGTGACGCGGAGGTGTGTGATGTCGTTAAAGCAATGGACATCAGCCGAATTTCTCCTCACCGGGGTTCGGCTGGGAATTTGTGCTTCCCGAGAGACTGTCACGACAGACGCGTCTTTGACCGGGTGGGGAGCTGTTTGTCAGGGGCGCCCAGCCCACGGAGTGTGGACAGCGGCACAACGCAGCTGGCACATAAACAAATTGGAATTACTGGCGGTTTTTCTGGCTCTCCAGTATTTTTCGAGTCTACTGACCGGCCGTCATGTGCTTCTCAGAACGGACAACACTGCGGTCGTGGCTTATCTGAACCATCAGGGAGGATTACGTTCTCGCCCTCTGTGCAGACTGGCGAGGCGGATTCTTCTTTGGTCTCACGACAAATTTCTGTCGATCCGGGCTGTTCACATCCCCGGACGACTGAACTTCGGAGCGGATTTATTATCCAGGCAGACTCTGGAACAAGGGGAATGGAGATTACACCCCCAAACGGTGAATCACCTATGGCATATTTTCGGGGAAGCGGAAGTGGATTTATTCGCGTCGAGCACGACTACGCATTGCCCGCTATGGTTCTCCCTGAGCCCTCCATCACCCCTGGGTCTGGATGCGCTAGCTCACAGCTGGCCCAGGACCAGCTTGTATGCGTTTCCTCCGATTCGGCTAGTCCCAGCGGTATTATGCAGAATACGGCGGGACGGAGTGGGACAGCTGTTGCTGGTGGCTCCGCGATGGCACACACAGCCGTGGTTTGCGGATCTCATCAATCTGTTAGCGGGCTCTCCGGTGGAGATTCCCCTCAGACGGGATTTATTATCGCAAGCACAGGGACGGATCTGGCATCCCAGACCAGATCTGTGGAACCTGTGGGCGTGGCCTCTGAGCGGAGTGAGTTGATATGTCCCGGTCTTTCTGCTGAAACTACCGAGACTATATTGAACTCTAGAGCAGTTTCTACGAGACGTTTATATGCTTTCAAGTGGAAACTGTTTATGACATGGTGTGAAACTCATGATGTGGATCCAGTTTACTGCCCTGTGGCTTCAGTACTGGAGTTTCTTCAAGACCGTTTTTCGGAGGGATTGACACCAGCCACCTTGAAGGTTTATGTGGCAGCTATCTCAGCTCACCATGAGCATATAGGTGGTGTTTCAGTGGGTCGTCACCCACTGGTTTCTCGCTTTATACAGGGTGCGCGACGGTTGAGGCCTTTCCGCCCTGTGCGAGTTCCTTCATGGGATTTATCCATTGTGTTACTGGGTTTGTCAGGGCATCCGTTTGAGCCCCTGGAAACTGTATCGGATAAGCTCCTGTCTCTGAAGACACTTCTTCTCATGGCTTTATCCTCCCTTAAAAGAGTTGGGGATTTACAGGCTCTCTCTGTCTCACCCTCGTGCATGGAGTTTGCACCAGGCTCTGTGAAAGTGTTGTTGCGACCTAGGCCTAATTATGTTCCTAAGGTCGCGTCTAATCCTTTTCATTTTCAGCAGGTGGTCCTGGAGGCCTTTTCTCCTGCTGCGACAGAGTCTGGAGATCTAAGTCTTTGCCCTGTGAGGGCGTTGAAGACTTATGTGGATCGCACTGCCCCATGGCGTGAGTCTGACCAGCTGTTTGTCTGTTTTGGACATAAGAATAAGGGCCATGCAGTTACGAAACAGCGCATGTCCCATTGGCTGGTGGAGGCTATTTCCTTGGCCTATGAGGCGCGCGGGCTCGCTTCGCCCTTAGGAGTAAAAGGTCATTCCACAAGAGCAGTGGCTTCTTCTCAAGCCTTTCTCAGTGGATCTTCTATGGATGATATCTGTGCTGCGGCAGGTTGGTCCTCACCGAGCACTTTTATCAGGTCTTACAGTCTGGATGTGAGGATGGCCCCTGGCTCCCGGGTTCTCTCCGCTTGAGCAGATGCTTCCTTGGATCCAAGCTATCAGGTACGTCAGGCGTGATGGTATAGCGTTCCCATACGTGGTGACGTCACCGCAGCATCGAAGTGACCTATGAAAGGGAACATCTCGGTTACGTATGTAACCTTGGTTCCCTGAATAGGGAACGAGATGCTGCGGTTCTGGCCGTGCCGTACCTTGATAGTTTTCTTCCCTTCTCGTCATGAAATCTGAGGTAAATGGCGCGCGGCACCAGGTATATATATGCCTACGCATGACTGGGCGGTGCCACGCGCTATTTGGCCAATAGGATTGGCGGGATGGTATAGGGCTTCAGACATTCGTCACACCGAAGGTGTTCCCATACGTGGTGACGTCACCGCAGCATCTCGTTCCCTATTCAGGGAACCAAGGTTACATACGTAACCGAGATGTTTTCTCCAAAGAGGAAGTGCAAAAAAAGGGGGGGGCAGTGCAATAAGACAAATTCAAATAAGACAATAACTGCCATTAAAGAAATAAAACTAAACCTGCATTAAATTACAAAAAAAAGCATGACTTTGGAAGTAACAACAACATCTACATATAAAAGTTGATGATAACTAATGCAACAGAAATAAAAACAGCTAGTGTATTTCTAAATGTATTATTATGAATTCAAATGTAAAACATGTTTAATAACATAAATGTGAAAATATTATGTGAATTGGTATACATAAATAATATTTTTAAGGACGTACCAATATTAATATTTTGGCCAATACCAATAAGCTGATCATGTTATGGTCATTTACATGTTATGGCCAATAAGTGACAAAATGATATGAAAAATTATATATTACCAAGTCAAAATAATAATAATAATAATAATGAATTAAAATGGAAGGGAAGGGAAATATAATTTTTAAAAAAATAAAATCAGTGTAAGCTGATTGTAAGCTAGTAACCCCCCCCCCCCCCCCAAAAAAGAAAAGAAAAGTAAAAGCCGATATATCAAATACAAAAGCCTTCTGTTTATCCCCAACCCATGACAACTTGGAAGAAAGGACTGAGCTGCCTTTGTTTTTGCTTCATCAACCTTCACATAGAGTCCTAGTTACAAAACAGAACATAAGATCATTAGCCAAATGTCAGAGCGGCAAAGTTCATGGCTGATTGACCCTTTTAGCGGCAGTAATTAATAATGACATTGGGGGTGGCATCTGGACCCTAGAATCGATTGTGTTTCAATCACTCAGGACCCCAGTCCTTTCAATCTGCAGCTTGGCTGCAGTCTCCTGGGCTTTCTTCCTGCACTAATGGGCCAACCTTGTAGTCACCAAGTCATAATCCTATCAATAATAAAACAGGAGATGCATCTGTGAAAGCGCATCCCTCTTTGACGCAACTTTCCATTTTCTCAAATAAGCTTCTCTAAACCACCCATTCACCTTGAGCATCCCCCTCTATCTCTCGCACCTTTCTCAGCCAAAATAGCTCTTTAATTGTGTGTAAAGAAGCTTGTTGCCCTCTTCGGTTTTATGCAGCTTTACTTGACACATTTTCTGCATGAGGTACCAAAGGAACTGTGGATAGCATCTAGCAACCCCATAAGAATCTGGAGCTCAACCATTGTAACAGCCAAAAAAAAAAGATATATAAACACAAGGGCTCCTCAGATCATTTTATACATGTTCTATTCAAATCACACAAAGTTATATTTAATGATCCTGTAATTGTTTCATGCGTCACTGTTTGAATGATTAAGTAAAATCAGACTTGAGTACTTGAAGTCTTCAATACATGGGTCCATGAACCCTACTGAACAGCGGATATCACTGAAATTTAATGATATTTGATACAGACAGGGTACTTGGACTGAAAAAGTGGAATACCCCATACTGTCGATACAACAGAAGCATCCCTTACAATGGCATCCAAGGTGATGCACACCATCATGGCTATTAAAAGGCAGCGACACCATCCCTGATTTTTTAAATTCTGGCCAAGTGCCTCAACACGGGTAATGTCTTCCTCTCCATCTATTCTCACAAAGGGTGAGCAATCACACTCTGAAGAATAAACATCTCTACCTTTCTTTGTTGCCACTGTTTAGACAGAGAAAGCCTAGGACAAGCACAATGGAAGTCAAATGCCTTTTGTATTCGTCGAGACAAGGCACTGTTGATATCAGCCCTGCCGTCACCATCTCTGGATCTGAGAACACTAGGAGTCATTATAGAACCAAGGGAAGCCTAATAGACTGACTGACTGACAGATATGAACTTTCAAAGACCTAAGGGGCGAGGAAGAAATAAAAAAGATGGGAGAACAATGCAGTTCGCCTGCACAGATTTTGAAGGAGTGCTATTGAATGGAGATCCTCAATGTGCAAGCTGTGGAAAAACAGCTTTTATTGTAGACTACATCCTGGAACATGGCTGATTTGTTGTGTTAGACTTTGAAAAAGCCATTGACAATTGTCTCAAGAAAGCAAACAGATGGTCAATAAAGCCGTCCGTAGAAGACGGGGGGGGGGGGGCATACAGTATATGTCACGCCCCTGGACTCTTTGTGTAACATTCCTCATGTTCTCTGTGTGACCTAGTTTCTGTCTCCCCTTGATTGTGTCATGTTGTTCAGGTGTGTCTTACCAATTATCCTCAATTACGTTCCCCATATAAGTTGCAGTCTATTCAGTGTTTGGTTGTCCAGTCTCGTCGATGTATATGTGGTTTTCTGCCTTCTGCCCTTGGATTACCCCATGTGGATTATCAAAGACTTTGTAACATCATTATCATCTGCCGCATTTACGTGCTTCTCTCCCGCACCACACCGTGACAGAAGACTGGACCATTAAAAAGTGAAGCTGCGTGTTTCCTAGCGTTTTGTTTTTTGTTGGTTTTGTCATTTTTTGTTTTCACCTTATGGATGATCCTGCCGTCCTTGTCCTTCTGCTGTAGCAGAAGGATCGCTCTCTCTAGCCAACCTGACACACTATCCGGACAGCTGCCTTTGCTGGTTTTATCAAGTTGGACTGGACACCTCCACATGAGCGCAGCTGTCCAGGGACGGTCCTCGAGAGAGCTTTGCCCCCTTTGTGGAGTGTGTGCTGGTGTTCTGGTCGCCTTTGACTGTGGACATTGCGGACGACACCAGTCCCACTCCAGACCCAGAGCCCAGCCCACCATCTCCCCGCTGCATGGAGCCAAAGCCTGAGCCCACCGCTGACAGAGAGCCAGAGCCCGCCACGACCAACAAGCCATCACCATGGACGGCAACAAAGCTGAGGAATGCCACAGAGCGAGAGCCAGCAACAGAGCTTGCGAAGGTGGAGAACGCCATGTACAGTGAGAGTGCAGAGGGAAGCTCCACCCATTGCACCATAGCTGAGGGTGAGCACTGCTCTATGGACTGTGAAGAGGACATATATACAGACATGCCCCCCCTTCGCATTCTTATGAACTCTCTGTCAGCCCTAAATATTCTGTCTGCCTGGAACTATGTACCTGTCTGGATTTCCCACCCACCCTCCCTCTCCTACCTTCTCCAGTCACCTCTGGTTCTCCATCGTCACTGCTGTCACCTGTCAACCCCTCTGCTCACCCTCAGCCCACCATCATGTGCGCTGGATTTGCTTCGGTTCTGCCACTCTCCATCAGCGTCAAGGCTGGAAGATCCCTTGTCTCCGTCTCCAGCCTCTGAGTCCCGGACTCCACCTCAGCCCTTCGACCAAGCAGCTCCACCATGGTTCCTAGCTCCCTCCTCTCCATCATGGCCCATCAGTCCACCACCTCCGCCGGGCTTCCTTGTCCCTCCAGCTCTGCCTTGGTCTGTCATCGACCATCCGCCGCCCCGTGACTCCACTCCTCTGGCTCCGCTTTGTCCCTCCATCCCTCAGGTTCTCTCAGGCTCCTCCAGCTCCAACTCGGTCGCTCCGGCTCTACCGCGGCCTTCCAGATCACCGCCTCCCCCATCGGTCACCGGCAGAATCTGCTCCGCCTTGGTCCTCCAGATCCTCAGTGTCGCCCTGGCTCATCAGCTCTCTGTCTCCAGCTCGGGCTTGTCCTTAGTTACAATTGCTCATAATTACAGAGAAGCTGTCCTGAAATTATAAGTCTCACTGTGTCATTACTTGGAAAACTGTCACATCTCAAAAAACAGGTATCGGTATCAGCAAGTACCAGGAAAAAATATCAGTACTCGTACTCAGTCTTTAAAAAATGGTATCGGTGCATCCCTAATCCTCATGTTCAATAATGATATTATATGGCACCGAAACTTTAGCGAGAATGATTCTGATTTTATTACTTTCAGTGTAAAATGGTGACAAATAACGGATAATGTATTGACAGTATCAAGGTCGCGTTAGTTTTTTTACTCGGACAAGTGTATGATTGATTTACTTGTATATGTGTGTATATATATATATATATATATATATATATATATATATATATATATATATATATATATATATATATAAAAGATATTTGTGCGCCTTTAGGTAAATGTACAAAACAAAAATCCCCAGTAACTGACTGTGTCTTGGACGACTAGTTGACCATCATGACACATAACATAGTAATAGGGCTCAGCTAAATCATGACACCTGCAATCTGGCTGAGATTTTGGTTCCAGCAGGTTACCAAACATGCCGTTCAATTAGCTGGAGAGCATACACTCTTCCGGGCCCAAATGAAAGCAGACTGTGATGCATTAGGGGCACTTGCTTTCCATCTGTGAGACAGAACAGAGATGCACACGCAGTGATGAGGAAAGGCTCCGGTGGCTGAGTGGTGTCTCTGGTGCCCAGCTTTTATGCTCAGCTGTTTCTATGCTAATTGCCCAACAAACAGAAGGGCTCAAGCCTCGCCCTAGCACAAACCAGGGCCCGAAGTGAGGCGGGCGATTTATGGTGCCTGTCTCACTGATGGCACCAGTGTTTGACAGCAGTCCATTAACCACTGCAGAGAGGTCCAAAAGCGCTATACCACCAACATTCTCTATTTCCACTGAGGCTCCTCTGAGACATGGAATGCTGTAAATACTAACGACACATGCTAATGAGAAGCTAATGTCAGCTTTTCTACACATTTAGGTCCTGCTCAAGTTGTAGAGAATGAGCTAGCTCTAAAAAATCAATAGGAATGTGATGTTGGCCTACTGTATATTACCATATGTACTGTATGTCCAGGATTCAGAAAAGTGAAATTTCACTGGGAAATAGAAAAATATATACATATAAATTATTGTCTTCTCTTTTCTTTTCTTTTTTCTTTTTCCAACAATACTTCTGATTTTAATAGACCGAAACAAGATATACCTGTCAGTCACAAGGCCCATCACAATCATGTTCAAGCAAATCAGCTGTGGCGATGCTGCCTAATAGAAAATGACAGATTCTCTGTACCTCTGGTAAGCAACATCACAAACAACTCTATAAACTGTGTTCCCAAATCCCTAGAGCACAGTGGCGCTTGATACTATTATGAGGGGAGTAATAAACATTAGCAACAGATCTATGGTTACTACTGCAGGAGATGAAATAAGGCCATGGACACCAATGTTTAGTGACAGAGATTTCATATTAAATTTATAGGTCATTACAGTAGCTAATAGCAAACAGTAGTGACTCACAGCTATGGCCAAATCTGTGTCCAGTGACCTCATATTCTCAGTTTAGAGATTCAAAGTGCTCTAAACTGGCCAGTTTAATTGCACATACCATCTGATACTAGACATGCATCAGCCTTAAGATGCTATAGTATCAAAAACTAAATAAAATAAACCAGACTGACAACTATAATTTAGTTAGTAAACAGTTTGTGGACTGATTCCCTACTATTTATTATAAAAAAATATATAGTTTTATTCCAGTTACAAAAAGTTTCAGCTATAGAGACATAGAGAGAAAAAATAATAGATATCAATTAGTTGAATGTATAATTATTTTATTTTATGGATTTCATTGGATACATTTAAATTAGAACTAAAATGGATTTAATGAAGTTAATGAAAATGCATACATATACTCTTAATAACATGTCAAATAATGCTATATAATAAACCTTATCATGATATTTATGTTTCACTTATACTGCCCACCCCTACATCAAGGCAACCTTAATAATCAAGGACTCTTAGCATGCCATATTTGGTCGAGAAGAAAATATGAATTAATATTGTACATTTTACTATGACTTATGCTACTAAATATATACCTACTGCATATGGGCCTGACTATATGCACATAGATTAACTGTTTAATATGTTCTAAAACACATTATCAACAGATGTGTTGATGCAAGGCATCCATTAATTGCCAAGTAAGGGTGTAGGTCATGGATTAGCATATCTAATAACAAACTGTGAAATTTTCTCCTTCAAATGCTTAAATCATTACCACACTAGGATGGTTTGACACTGTTTAGTGCCGTAATATGTTTCTAAGCCAGCTAGTGTACCAAAACTTTTTTTTTTTGTATGTTTTGCCCAAACCATTTTTTTTTTTTTTTGGCATACTAAACAAGGTCCATCTTATCAGAGCAAACATACATTGGTCTAAAATGAAACTGAACAGCTGTCCTAGCAAGGGCAACAACCCCACTGCACTAGCTGTATGGCTGTTTTCCTCCATCTGCTTCACGGCACATAATCATAAGACTCTTAACAGGCCTTTTAGTGCTGTTTTGACTGACAGCGTCCTGATTAAAACAAGCTTGCACATGTTGAGACAACTCCCCAGACCAATTACAAATGACCAGCTTATTATTACAGCTACCATTTCTTTCTTCCCCACTAACTTCATCTCCTCAAACAAATTTGGGCCATATTCCCCTGAGATGTCCGCATATACTGTATGCTGTTTGCTTCACTTTCATTTGAAAACTTTTTTCTGAAACCGTATTCCCAAAACATTAATTTGTGTCAGCGTCTGGTTTTGTTATCCACTGCGTTGTAAATGATTCTGTTTGATCCCTGTGTCCTAATAAAAGTGGCTGCTGCCAGACAAATGCTCCTTTAGGGTACTATAAACAGAGAAGTCGATACATCAGGGGAGGTTAAAATTTGCACAAGATGACAGAGATGAAGGAGGGCTTGAGGGAAATAAATGAAGACAAGAGAAACCAGGTCAGACCTGACAGGTCAGAAATAGCCACTGTCCTCCCCAAAGCTCCCAACATTTATCACAGAAGACTGGTCAAGACTTCTGAGGGGTAAGTCAAGTAGATTAGCCTAGGAAAAACTCTGAAGCATATTCATGCCAGTGAGCATGTCTGAGAAGGTAGATCTTGGCAAGACAGACGTAAAAGAGGCACCAGCTGATTCTTCTGTCGGCAGATGTCTACGACATGATAGAGGTGTCTGGAGCCCCATTACGCTGCTTGTGCTTCCAAAAGACATGAAACAATAGAGGATATGTTTAATGAATGTTCTCTTTGATATGCCGCTGCTTTGACATCAATATAGGTTTCAGTGTAGGTCAACTTGTCATCGTCAGAGAAACTCAGAACTGCTGTGTCCAGTGCTATGCTCATTCCACTGTCTGCTAAATCTTTTAAAGAGCACCTCAATCTGGAAAAATCCCAAATTGATAATGGCTTAGCATTTTACAGCCTGTTAATATAGAGAAGAGACATTCATTCGCTGTTAACTCACTAGCCTCACTTCCAAAACGTATTACCCTTTTGAAAGTTAAAAGCCTGCCCGGGTAATAAACAAAAGCATTTGAACGTTGGGGTCTATTTGAGCGGCACATGGGGAATTCGTTTGCACTTTCAAGCAGTAGGGACGTGATGCTGATTTTAACAATGTTGGCCCTCCAGAAACTTTAAGGCAGCCATCGTGTTCAATCTTTGATGCATCGGAGCATGTTATTTAAGGCATGCTAGTCTGGGGATTCGGTGATGCTGTATTTTTACACCGAGTTGGCTACGTTTGTGGTTATATAACTGCTGCTTGTGATTCAGTGAGAGAGGAACACCATTGAACACCTTGATGAAGGAGACATGGCTGAATATCACAGGTGGCTGTAACCACGGGGCTGCCCAAATCTCCATTACTGACCCTGCAGTGCAAGGCAGCAGAAGGAAGGATGCAGAGAGGAGCGCAATATGGCTGCTTTATTTTCACATAGCCACACAGTTTGACCCCTGCCAACGTGTCAGCCCTCAGGAAGAGCTTAAAAATAATTAAGAAGCTCATACGTTAGACGGATGGTGTCCAACAGTTTGGCCATGGAGGACATGGTCTTCCCTATTTCTACATTTAAAGTAATATTTGAAAATCCTGCAATCATTTGCTCACCATCATGTAATTCAAGTGTTTATGACATTCTTTCTTCAACACTTTTTGTCAGTACAATGAAAGTCAGTGGATTCCTGAGGCAGTGGTTCTAACCGTCCCTTTAAGCAATTTCACACAAGTTGGACTACATATCAGCATTCATGTTTAATCAGATTAGAATGAACTAACTGTTATACAACGTAATGTACAGATCTTGGAACACTTTTTTCTTTTATTAATGCTATGCTCAAGAATGTTTTATCTGATTTATCCATAAGGGTTTGTTTACAGACCCTGGTCAGAGAATATGTCAAGCCTGGAGCTGCCAAGAAAGCACTGAAACCATGTGTACAGCTGAAGAGCATGAAGCTTTTCTCAGATGTTCATCTGGCTGATCTATGGTTAATTCAGCTACCAGGAGCAAAGCTCTTGACTGGCGACCTCCACTCGCCACACACAGAAGAGAAGGCTGAGAAATCAGGCTCTATATATTTCTTGCTGCTGACCACCATCCTACACACACACACACACACACATCTCACCTTTACCCATTGTGCACAGAAGAAACAGTCGAGCTACAGAGAAGGACAGCAGCTTGTGAGTGTTTTGTCTTGTTTTCTCATCAGACTAGTGTGTGATCGTCATTGCTAGGAAAGTTTTTGGTTTAAATTTTGTGTGTCTTACCCTGGTTAATACGTGCTGAAAGTGGCGCTTGGTTTTGCGTTTGCCTATCGCGGGACTGCCTGGTTTCGATCTGCTAAATAGTGAGGCGTGGCCAGCTGACTTCAATCACAGGTAATCAGGCAAATACAAAAGCGCTAGGTTTCACCGCGGCAGCGGTCGCGGCAGCCCTCGTGTGAATCCTCCTCGTGTGAAGACCAACGAGTGTAAAGACAATCGACTGCGCGACTCCACCGAGCAAGGACACCGACAGGGCACTTGAAAATTGCTTTCTTTACTTTTTGTATACCTTGTTCTCAAATATCTCTTGCACTTGTAGTCACTATGTGCTTTCAGATCTCTACTATCACTACTAACACTCGGAGAGCACGCTACGTACGTCTCAGGAATGCTTGTCTGACAAACCTACGGCCTGTCCCTCTGACCTCTACTACTACGCTCTCTATTCCAGTTGGTCTCTGGAACTGCCAGTCTGCAGTTAACAAAGCAGACTTCATTTCTTCTATTGCTACTCATTCCGGTCTCAACCTCATGGCACTGACAGAGACTTGGATCAAACCTGAAGATACTGCCACCCCTGCAGCCCTCTCCACTAATTTAACTTGTTCCCACACCCCTCGTACCACTGGGAGGGGTGGCGGTACGGGTCTCCTTATATCAAAAGAATGGAAATTTGATCTTCAGCCATCACCTACAGGTACTGGTTCATTTGAATCAAATGCCATTACTGTAACCCACCATGTTAAAATCCACTTTGTGCTCATTTATCGTCCCCCAGGTCAATTGGGAAACTTCTTGGAGGAGTTGGATGTGCTGCTATCAAACTTTCCTGAAGATGGTACTCCTCTGGTACTGCTTGGTGACTTCAACATCCACCTAGATAAACCCCAGGCTGCTGACTTCAAAACTCTGCTCACCTCATTCGATCTCAAGCTAGTGTCTACTACAGCGACTCACAAATCAGGCAACCAACTAGACCTCATCTACACGCGCTGTTGTTCTGTGGACAACTCTTCAGTTGCTCCACTGCACACCTCAGACCACTTCCTCATTACTGCTAACCTAGCACTTACTCCTGAAGTGCCTCACACTCCAACGCAGGTCACCTTTCGACGAAATCTACGCTCCCTCTCTCCATCTCACCTATCTTCTGTGGTTTCGTCCTCGCTTCCTGCACTCTCTCAGTTTTCTGCTCTGGACACGAACAGCGCTACGGACACTCTTTGCTCCACTTTAACATCTTGCTTGGACAACTTTTGCCCACTGTTGTCTAGACCAGCACGCACCGCCCCATCTGCCCCCTGGCTGTCCCAGGTTCTCTGTGAACATCGCTCTAAACTCAGGGCTGCAGAGAGGAAATGGCAGAAATCAAGAAACTCTACTGACCTCAGTGTGTATCAGTCTCTCCTCTCTTCCTTCTCTGCAAATGTCTTCACAGCTAAAACATCCTACTACCACAACAAAATTAACAGCTGTTGTGATGCTCGGACACTCTTCAAGACTTTCTCTTCTCTTCTTAATCCGCCGCCACCACCTCCTCCATCGACTCTTACAGGGGACGACTTTGCAGTTTTCTTCACAAATAAGACAATATCCATCAGTGACTATTCTACTGAGGACAACTTCACAATGACCGACGCACACTCTTTCTCCTCCTTCTCCCCACTCTCAGAGATGGACATCTCCAAACTTCTCCTGTCAAATCATCCTACTACTTGTCCACTTGATCCGATCCCCACTCACATCCTTCAAGAGATCTCTTCTTCAGTCATACCTTCGCTTACTCACATTATCAACTCCTCTCTTCACTCTGGAACATTTCCCTCAGCATTCAAGCAGGCTCGGGTAAGCCCACTGCTCAAGAAACCATCTCTAAATCCAGCGCTTCTTGAAAACTACAGACCGGTATTCCTTCTTCCATTCATTGCAAAGACACTTGAGCGAGCTGTGTTCAACCAGCTTTCTATGTTCCTTGTACAGAACAACCTCCTGGACAGCAACCAATCTGGCTTCAAAAGTGGCCACTCAACTGAGACTGCTCTGCTCTCGGTTACTGAAGCACTGCGACTAGCAAGAGCAGCTTCAAAATCCTCGGTACTCATCTTACTGGACCTGTCTGCTGCTTTTGACATTGTTAATCACCAGATTCTCCTGTCCACCCTCAGAAAGATGGGCATCTCTGGAACTGCACTCCTGTGGGTTAAGTCCTACCTCTCTGACAGATCCTTCAGTGTGTCTTGGAGGGGTGATGTTTCAAAGTCACACCACCTTGCTACTGGGGTTCCTCAAGGCTCAGTACTTGGACCACTTCTCTTCTGCATCTACCTGACATCATTAGGATCTGTCTTTCAGAAGCATGGCTTTTCTTATCACTGCTACGCTGATGACACCCAACTCTACTTCTCATTCCAACCAGATGACCCGACGGTAGGAGTGACATATCTAGCTGGATGAATGACCATCACCTTCAGCTTAACCTTACAAAGAAAAAACTCCTGGTGATTCCAGCTAACCCATTGCTTCATCACAACTTCTCTATACAGCTGGGCTCATCAACATTACTCCTTCGAGGACAGCCAGAAACCTAGGAGTGGTGATGGATCATCAGTTAAGCTTCACAGACCACATTGCTACAACTACCCGGTCCTGCAGGTTTGCCTTATACAACATTAGGAAGATTAGACCCTTCCTGTCAGAGCAAGCAACCCAACTTCTTGTCCAAGCTCTTGTTCTCTCCAGACTGGACTATTGTAATGCTCTCTTGGCGGGCCTTCCTGCATGTACTGTCAAGCCTCTGCAATTGATCCAGAATGCAGCAGCGAGGGTTGTCTTCAATGAGCCAAAAAAAGCTCACGTTACTCCTCTCCTCATCAGGTTACACTGGCTACCAGTAGCTGCTCGCATCAAATTCAAGGTACTGATGCTAGCCTACAAGACGACCACTGGCAAGGCACCAACTTACCTAAACTCATTGGTTGAATCTTATGTTCCCTCCAGAAGTTTGCGCTCTGCAAGTGAACGACGCCTTGTGGTACCATCCCAAAGAAGTTCAAAATTACTCTCACGGACCTTTTCCTGGACTGTGCCCAGCTGGTGGAATGACCTCCCAATCTCAATTCGTACAGCTGAGTCTCTACTCATTTTCAAGAAACATCTAAAGACTCATCTTTTTCGCCTGCACTTAACCAACTAACACTAGCACTTTTCCTTTTCTTGTCTTCATTTCTTTTAAAAAAAAAAAAAAAAAAAAAAAAAAAAAAAACCTGGCTTTGCATTCTATACTAGACTAACTGAGACCTGTCATGGCACTTGTATACTGTTGTTGTTCTCTTGTTGACCTTATTGCTTCTATTGTTCTCATTTGTAAGTCGCTTTGGATAAAAGCGTCTGCTAAATGATTAAATGTAATGTAATGTAAATGTAAATGTAATTCACAGGTGGCCAGTTCATTTCAGTCTTGCAAACTTATTTCTCCAAAACAGGGTACAAACTTTGTACAGAAAACACACATACAGTGCATTGTGCGCAAAAACAAACATTAAAAATTATGATTTAAATCAAAACAACTCAGATTGTTCCAAACTGATTTTCTTTTTCGGTCCCACTTTATGTGAAGTAGCCTTAAGCCTGGTTCACACGGGACGATTTTAAAATTGTCGGCCGATTTTCCAAACCTGAGAGACCCCACACACGGCGATAAAAAATCACGGGTCTAACAGTTTTGGTTGTACAGTGTGTGGTGTGCAGCCACACGGCAAAATCAACACATCACACATGAACCTATTTGACTCCCGAGCATTCCCAGGTCAGACGGGAAATCTCGCAAAATCCCTCGAGATCAAACGTGACTTCAGAGTAAACAATCATGGCAGACGAAGAGGATGCAGTGGCCATAGTTTGTGCTTTGTTTTTAACCGAAAAAAAAAACATAAGAAAAACAAGAAACCGGACTTTCTGGTGCGCCATGCCGCCGGCTTTTTTGATTTTGTTTCCCGGTACTTCCTCGCCGCCTCGTCACCTCGCTTTCTGATTGGCTACACGCCACAGTCCACAGGCTGCGTGATCGTTTGTCCTCGGGGGACACCACACACGAGAAGAAATCGGGCCAAATAATCCAACATGTTGGATATCCCTGATTTGAGATCGGAGCGGTCCCGACGTCCTTCCGAGCATAGGAGAGCAGTCTTAACACACCACACACGGCAGGAATATCTGATCAGATTATTTTACGATAATTTGGAGCATCCTTAAGATTGTCGGAAGGGGTGAATCGGGGCTAAAATCGGCCTAATTATCCTGCCGTGTGAACCAGGCTTTAACTACTATGTACTTTTGCTGCTACTGAGGTGGGAAACGGATACGTTTAGGGACAGGTTTGGTGATATAGGTAAGTTTAATGGTGGGTTAAGGTTTAAGGGATGGGTCAATAGTGTAATTAAAAATGTAATTACAGAAATTAGGTACAGATGTAATTACATGCAGATATTTTTCAAATATAAGTACAATCTAAAAACATGTACACAATAAATTATTAATCTAAATGTAAGTACATAATAGTTAAGGCCACTTAATAAAAAGTGGGACCCTTTTTTCCATTTAACTCTTGATCTGTTATAATTTATTCCCTTCATGGCATTCCAAACCTGCACGACTGACTTTCTTTTACTTTCTTAACCACATAGTTTTGGTTACCATTGACTTCTTATGTATGGAAAAAGAAAAGAGAAAAAAAAAGCAGTTTCTCAAACTGGTCATTTTTGCAACACAGTGTTAAGATAATTTCATTACTTTGGCAGCACATAAATGATTAAATTAGTAGAGCTCAAGAATTTCCTTGTGTCAGAAGGCTCCTCTAATTAAAAGAACGCTATTATTATCTTATCATTAAATTGACAAAATAAACAGCACTCTTTACAATTTCAAAACTAGATGGCACATGTCATTGCGAAAAACTTAATTATTATGATTAAAATTATTTTAAAGTCTCAAAAGACTCCCAACTTTTGAGGAATAAAAGCTGATTTTACACTGTCAAACTGAAAATCTAAATCTGAGAGGCAGCAACATGTCACCGCCACCTGCTTTATGAGTCAAGACACGCACTCAACGGTTGGAAAGCACCCTCATTGCTCCCTACTGACACTCAAAGGGTTGATTAAAGAAAAAATACACTGAATGACTGTCAAAAGTCTGTTCAATAATGGTTTAATAAGCCATTACATAACATGTATAATGACCATAAAAGAATTCCCCGTGAGCCGATCGACCATTTTCATTAGAGCTCAGCAAGAGCACATTACTTCTAGTAAATCTTTGAGGTTTCTTCACAAGAATGCACATAACGTCCCAACTGAGGCGCTGTTCAATGGTCTGTAAGACCCAAGGGTCATCTGCCCACACAAAAGCACATTCACTAGCCTCCTCCAGCACTCTATATTTAAGATACTGAATTCAGCTACAATTCGATAACAAGTACAACATGTTGCAAGTGACCACTAGGGACTACACAGCAATGGCTTTCAGAAAGAAACTAAAGGATATTAGGGCCCGAACGAACTTCAATGTCACGGCCCCTTGCTAATTCATCTGAACTTGCTTGATTCAACACTTAATCTCTTTATTCTCACCTGGACGGAAGGAACAGCTGACAACAGATGCAAGACAGGCACTCAGGCGAGTCATAGATATTGGAAACAAAAGTTTAAAAGAAAACAATTGTGTTACATCCTGTTGCATCAGATGGCAGCGAGGCTCAGTTGGAGTTGCTTTAGAATTCATCATCCCTAAACTACCACCACTTCAAACATCAGAAAAAACAATGTTTCTGCATGATTGATCTTTTTGGCATAAACATTTCTATGCTTTGAAAAAGTAACTGTGCAGCAGGCAGAGAAAAACGGGTAGGAGCAGGCGGGGGTAGTGCTAAACCACACGACCAGATTAAAGTCTGTGTTCTGAAGGCGTGTCGTGAAAAAAGATCTGCACAGCCGCATGTGAAACCAGGTCAAATTGGAGGACTTGTGTGTGATGACAACGGTTTGAGTGAGAGCATGAGATGAGCCCTTCCACCCTGAATACTGATTAATGATTTCATGCTTGAAAAACAACAGTAAAAAGTCAATATCTCAGTTAAATATCGATTTTTCGCCAGAATTGTTTGACCATAATTTAACGTTGTCTATAATTGATCAGTGGTTAGAACGCTGCCAGGTTGAATGTCACAGCTCGATATCCTTCTCTTTATTAAAAACAAACCATTTTTCTGACAAAACACACATATATACCATATATATCACATTACCATATAGCCTATACCCATTACAGTACAGCAATGCTTTAAGCACAGATCAGTTTTTGTTTGTTTGTTTGTTTATGATTAAGCAGTGTGTATTAAGGTACAATGTGTTAAACTAGTGTATGTATCACTGTCATCTAATGCAACACATTTACCCACACCATTAAACCTTTTTTTCCTCTCTGACAGAAAATGGATTATAAATTTTCTATTTAACAAAAAATTACAGTATTTTAAATGCATCTTTTTAAAGCAGTCAATTAAAGTGACATATTTTAAACCTCGAGGCATAAAAGTACTATGCAAGTAAAAGACTCAATCAGCTGCACTCATGTGCTCAATCTCAAAACGTTCCCAGTCAGTTCCTTAATTCTAGCCTTTCAATAACCTAACTCTTAAAATGATCCATATGAGCTCAAAGTTTAAAAACTCCCAATTATATAATAAAAAAACAAAAAAAAAAACAAGAAGGAGAGCAGGAGAGAATGAGATAGACCATGCTGTCGCACAAGTGCTGTTTCCTGTCATGTGGTGATGGTTCAGTGTATTTTTAAAACTCTCCTGTCAATGAATCACCTCAGTGGTCATTTGTCATGGGCATGCACAGGGTCTGCATCCACTGCTTGGACAGGGAACAGAGCCAAATATCACCATCACTTACCTATAGTGAGAGAAGGAGAGAGAGAGACATAAATAAATAAGCCTGTTCTTTCATGATTGACATTCTACATACTGCATGTACATCAACAGCTACTGGATTACCCTCTGGGTAGAAGAAAACACTCGAATTGAAGCTTGCTTAGCAGACAGCTGCATATGGCCGCCATATGCTTCTCAGTATATCAAAACAGCTTGAGATACTTTGGTCACACATTTCAGGTAATTCCAGCCATTCACACATTTTGAAGAAAACCAAACACATTTTGAGGGTCTCTGTTAACATAAACAAATTTCTGCCTAGTGACAATGTGCTTAGGGCAATTAGCAACCTGTGGTAACATCTGGAGTCTGCTCCAGGAAAGGGCCAGATTGCTGTTTACGATGCTTAAAGAGCAAGCCATTGCTCCAAACTGGGAAAACAGAGGCTGTGTATACCAGTAGACAGTTTACTGCTAGCATCCTGATGCACATATAAATGTTAAAACTGTAGCAGATGCTTGAAGCACTCTAGGAAAATGACCACAATGCACAATGGCGTTATTTTACTGAGAAATTTTGAGAGCGCATATTAATTATTTTCGCACCTGAATTAAACGTTGTCAAAAGTTATCAACCACTCAGATTTAAAAAATGAATCTGTAATGTATTTACAATTTAAAACTACTTGGTCATAATATTATAAATGAAACGGGCGTTTGGATGATTTGTAAATAACCTTTAACAGTTTGGTCAAACCCTTCTAAACGATTTATCTAAACAAACAAAAAAGGATACGATTATATGTAGGATTTTATATATATATATATATATATATATATATATATATATATATATATATATATATATATATATATATATATATATATATATATATATATATATACACACTATAATAAAATTTTTTATTACATTATATTCTATAGGTATGTATTTGCACACAATGTGATCAAATATATATATATATTTATATATATATATATATATATATATATATATATATATATATATATAAGCTCCCAATTAATGTCCAAACAGCAATGATATTAGAGAATTTATTGTCATATCTTGCATCATCATAGCTATCATTTTTACATTTGATTCTGATTTATTGCCATCATACCAACTGAGAATTTATTGCAATGATTTTAAATTCAGTTGAGGTATCTATCTGCATATTATGACATTGATGTTGATATAAAGTCTTTAGGGACATAGGCTATAATATGTTGTTTTAGATAGAATGCCCAGAGGTTATGTACAAATCATCCAAGCACCTAATTACTGACGATTTCTATAGGCTAAACTACATTAACTTAGCTAAATAGTATTAAACTGGAAAGAAATTAAAGATCCATCTTGGATTGTCAAAAGAATTCCAGGCTCAGTTCACAAAGCCAATTATATTTCACATAGTATTTTCATTGGTCAGTTGTGGAGGTCTGATTGGTTAAAGCTTTATTTATATAGTACCTTTTTTAAAAGTGTTTACAAAGCAGTCTATTTCACTGAGAGATGCATTATTTGCATAAAAGATCAAAATACAAACATAAAAGAGATATAGTAAAACAAAGTAGCTACAATAACTAGTTTATGTTACAACAAAAATACAATAAAAAAATCAAGGAAATGCTCTGCACAAATCTGTTTTGAGACTACTTTTTAAAAGTGCATAATGATAACATTAGATGACGCTTAATTCAGGTTCGAAAATAATTAATATCTATATAGTGCATGAGCACAGAGAGATTTGAGAGTGCTCAGGACACAGTTTGAGTGAGAGGACAGATACGTTTTAAGTTCGTGCACTCTCTCCAGACGAGAGCACACGCGTCAAGTTTTGTGCGAGAGCAGAGGAAATGGTGAGATATTCGCACTTGTGCATTATATTAATGTGCTTTCGTGATACAATAATGCACTCTTGACATTTTTAAGTAAAATAATGCCATAAATAACTATTTTTAAACTGGAATTGCACCCTCAAGTCAGAATTCAGACTCAAAATGTCTGAGGAACTGCAACAACCCTGCCTTCAGAATCCAAAATGGATTGTGAAACAGTAGAAATATATTGTTTATTAGCACTTCTGTTTGACTGTGCCTGAGTAAACTCAGTGGCGTACATTTTTTATGTGTTTTTATTGACAGGTTTTGCTAACAATGTACGCGTCCATTTTGGTTTTCCAGCTTACTAGAAACACCGTAACTCAAGCATATCACTATTCCCAACTTAGACTTTTGAGGTAAATGTAACGTAGCACAACATCCCCTATAGTCACTCAATTATAAAGGGCATTAACTGTAAGTTAGACATGGTGGCCACAAAAGTCATGTGTTGCAGGCAAAACCACTAAAACAAGATAAAAGAACATTTCAAAATGGCAATGAAGAGTCAAGCTAATTTTATTCCCAAAGTCTAAAACATTTCCACAGTATTCACTGTATGATAAACGACGTGCTTGACTTTAAGCAGATGAACTTCAATAATCGGTTTCATGAGCCAGTAACTGACTATAAAATGGACATCCTTTAAAGTTTCATTATAGTCGAAAGGTCATTGAAACCAGAAGACTCAAAAAGCCAACAATGAATTGTTGTTTAATATACAGGTGCTGGTCATATACAACCCGAATTCCGGAAAAGTTGGGACGTTTTTTAAATTTGAATAAAATGAAAACTAAAAGACTTTCAAATCACATGAGCCAATATTTTATTCACAATAGAGCATAGATAACATAGCAAATGTTTAAACTGAGAAAGTTTACAATTTTATGCACAAAATGAGCTCATTTCAATTTTGATTTCTGCTACAGGTCTCAAAATAGTTGGAACGGGGCATGTTTACCATGATGTAGCATCTCCTTTTCTTTTCAAAACAGTTTGAAGACGTCTGGGCATTGAGGCTATGAGTTGCTGGAGTTTTGCTGTTGGAATTTGGTCCCATTCTTGCCTTATATAGATTTCCAGCTGCTGAAGAGTTTGTGATCGTCTTTGACGTATTTTTCGTTTAATGATGCGCCAAATGTTCTCTATAGGTGAAAGATCTGGACTGCAGGCAGGCCAGGTTAGCACCCGGACTCTTCTACGACGAAGCCATGCTGTTGTTATAGCTGCAGTATGTGGTTTTGCATTGTCCTGCTGAAATAAACAAGGCCTTCCCTGAAATAGACGTTGTTTGGAGGGAAGCATATGTTGCTCTAAAACCTTTATATACCTTTCAGCATTCACAGAGCCTTCCAAAACATGCAAGCTGCCCATACCGTATGCACTTATGCACCCCCATACCATCAGAGATGCTGGCTTTTGAACTGAACGCTGATAACATGCTGGAAGGTCTCCCTCCTCTTTAGCCCGGAGGACACGGCGTCCGTGATTTCCAACAAGAATGTCAAATTTGGACTCGTCTGACCATAAAACACTATTCCACTTTGAAATAGTCCATTTTAAATGAGCCTTGGCCCACAGGACACGACGGCGCTTCTGGACCATGTTCACATATGGCTTCCTTTTTGCATGATAGAGCTTTAGTTGGCATCTGCTGATGGCACGGCGGATTGTGTTTACCGACAGTGGTTTCTGAAAGTATTCCTGGGCCCATTTAGTAATGTCATTGACACAATCATGCCGATGAGTGATGCAGTGTCGTCTGAGAGCCCGAAGACCATGGGCATCCAATAAAGGTCTCCGGCCTTGTCCCTTACGCACAGAGATTTCTCCAGTTTCTCTGAATCTTTTGATGATGTTATGCACTGTAGATGATGAGATTTGCAAAGCCTTTGCAATTTGACGTTGAGGAACATTGTTTTTAAAGTTTTCCACAATTTTTTTACGCAGTCTTTCACAGATTGGAGAGCCTCTGCCCATCTTTACTTCTGAGAGACTCTGCTTCTCTAAGAAAAAGCTTTTATAGCTAATCATGTTACAGACCTGATATCAATTAACTTAATTAATCACTAGATGTTCTCCCAGCTGAATCTTTTCAAAACTGCTTGCTTTTTTAGCCATTTGTTGCCCCCGTGCCAACTTTTTTGAGACCTGTAGCAGGCATTAAATTTTAAATGAGCTAATTAAGTGGATAAAAGTGTAAAATTTCTCAGTTTAAACATTTGCTACGTTATCTATGTTCTATTGTGAATAAAATATTGGCTCATGTGATTTGAAATTCCTTTAGTTTTCATTTTATTAAAATTTAAAAAACGTCCCTAAAACTTTTCCGGAATTCGGGTTGTAATTAGAATATCATCAAAAAGTTGATTTATTTCACTAATTCCATTCAAAAAGTGAAACTTGTATATTATATTCATTCATTACACACAGATTGATATATTTCAAATGTTTATCTCTTTTATTTTTGATGATTATAACTGACAACTGGAAAATACCAAATTCATTATCTCAGAAAATTAGAATATTGTTGAAAGGTCCAATATTGAAGACACCTGGTGCCACACTCTAATCAGCTAATTAACTCAAAACACCTGCAAAGGCCTTTAAATGGTCTCTCAGTCTAGTTCGGTAGGCTACACAATCATGGGGAAGACTGCTGACTTGACAGTTGTCCAAAAGACCACCATTGACACCTTGCACAAGGAGGGAAAGACACAAAAGGTCATTGCAAAAGAGGCTGGCTGTTTACAGAGCTCTGTGTCCAAGCACAAAGATGTGGTACAAAAAAGGCTACGTTCACACTGCAGGCTGAAACGACCCAATTCCGATTTTTTTTGCCCCTATGCGACCTGTATCTGATTTTTTCATGACAGTCTGAACGACACAGATCCGATCTTTTCAAATGCGACCCAGGCCACTTGGGTATGTGGTCCTGAATCCGATACGTATCCGATCTTTTGAAATGCGACCTCCGTCTGAACGGCCAGGTCACATGTATCCAACCCGTACGTCATTGATACGCTACAAACGTCATAATTCTGCATTGAAGTAGGCGGGAATGAGAAGATAAACAACAACCATGGCGGACGATGCTGCTTAAAAAACTTTAATATTGCTAAACGAGCTCCGCTGTTGACTACACTATTGTTGACATCCATGTTTAGCTACTTCCGCAAACAACGGGTGACGTCGTTGGCCGTTGAGTACTCTTCTGCGCATGCGGATCCCTTCTGGGTCATTTCATGTTCACACAGGAGATCACAAAAGGTCGCATTTAATTGGAAATGTGAATGGCCTTGCAAAAAAATTGAATTTTTTCAAAAAATCGGAATTGAGCATTAAGCCCTGCATTGTGAACGTAGCCAAAGTGTACAAGCAATAGGGATAACCGCACCCTGGAGATGATTGTGAAACAAAACCCATTCAAAAATGTGGGGGAAATTCACAAAGAGTGGACTGGAGCTGAAGTCAGTGCTTCAAGAACCACTACGTGCAGACTTATGCAAGTCATGGGTTTCAGCTGTCGCATTCCTTGTGTCAAGCCCCTCTTGAACAACAGAAAGCGTCAGAAGCGTCTCGACTGGGCTAAAGACAAAAAGGACTGGACTGCTTCTGAGTGGTCCAAAGTTATGTTCTCTGATTAAAGTAAATTTTGCATTTCCTTTGGAAATCAGGGTCCCAGAGTCTGGAGGAAGAGAGGAGGGGCACACAATCCACGTTGCTTGAGGTCCAGTGTAAAGTTTCCACAGTCAGTGATGGTTTGTGGTGTCATGTCACCTGCTGGTGTAGGTTCACTGTGTTTTCTGAGGTCCAAGGTCAACGCAGCCGTATACCAGGACGTTTTAGAGCACTTCATGCTTCCTGCTGCTGACCAACTCTATGGAGATGCAGATTTCATTTTCCAACAGGACTTGGCACCTGCACACAGTGCCAAAGCTACCAGTACCGGGTTTAAGGAACATGGTATCCCTGTTCTTAACTGGCCAGCAAACTCGCCTGACCTTAACCCCATAGGTATTGTGAAGAGGAAGATGAGATATGTCAGAAGAGCTGAAGGCCACTATCAGAGGAACCTGGGCTCTCATAACACCTGAGCAGTGCCACAGACTGATCGACTCCATGCCACCCCGCACTGCTGCAGTAATTCAGGCAAAAGGAGCCCCAACATGCTCATGCTAATAGTTTTTATGTTCATGCTTTTCAGTTGGCAAAGATTTCTAAAAATCCTTTCTTCGTATTGGTCTTAAGTAATATTCTAATTTTCTGAGATACTGAATTTGGGATTTTTCTTAGTTGTCAGTTATAATCATTAAAATGAAAAGAAATAAACATTTTAAATATATCAGTCTGTGTGTAATGAATGAATATAATATAAAAGTTTCACTTTTTGAATGGAATTAGTGAAATAAATCTACTTTTTGATGATATTCTAAACATATGACCAGCACCTATATATTATATTAAGTTAAATTACCTCTCGAGTTTGATCAAAGTAATACGGTATTTTTTTTTTTGAGTTCCTCTCTGCTTGCTTACAGCAATGTGAAATTAAAGGGTTAGTTCAGCCAAATATTAAAATTATGTCATTAATAACTTACCCTCATGTTGTTCCAAACCCGTAAGACCTCCATTTATCTTTGGAACACAGTTTAAGATATTTTAGATTTAGTCCGAGAGCTCAGCATCGAAAATACATTTTGGTCCAAAAATAGCAAAAACTACAACTTTATTCAGCATTGTCTTCTCTTCCGTGTCTGTTGTGAGAGAGTACAAAACAAAGCAGTTAGTCATATCCGGTCCGCGAACGAATCTTTCGATGTAACCGGATCTTTTTGAACCAGTTCACCAAATCGAAATGAATCATTTTAAATGGTTCGCATCTCCAATACGCATTAATCCACAAATTACTTAAGATGTTAACTTTTTTAATGTGGCTGACACTCCCTCTGAGTTCAAACAAACCAATATCCCGGAGTAATTCATTTACTCAAACAGTACACTGACTGAACTGCTGTGAAGAGAGAACTGAAGATGAACACCGAGCAAGGCCAGATAATGACTCGTTCACGAGTCAAGAACCGTTTCTGTCCGATTCGAGAACCGAGGATCTGATGATACTGCGCATGCGTGATTCAGCGTGAAGCAGACTAGGGCTGTGCGATATGGACAAAAAAACCTATCAAAATTTTTTGATCAATTTTTCGATTTCGATTTTAATCACGATTTTGACACACACAGACATGCTTTACAATCATAAATGCATTCAGTATAAATTTTAAACATATTTCCAAAAGAAAACCAATGAGAGTTTTATCAAATGTCTCTGGAACAGACATAAGTCAAAATAATCACTAAGTAAAGATGTCAAACAAAATGTCTAGACAAATGGAAAAAAAATAAAAAAATAAAATAAAACCATGTTCATAGATTATTTTTTTCTTTTTTCTTTTTTTTGCCATGCATTGGTCATAAAGCTTACTGTAGCAGTGCCTCAGGTGTTATATGTTTTGCCCAATATATTTATTGCCCAAGGGTCACAGATGCTCTATCTGCAGTGCGTATGCAGTAAGTTATGTGTAGGCGGAAGCAGAAGCAGAAGCAGCAACGAGAGTGCATTATTGTAACGTGAAAGCACATTAAAATAATGCGCGAGCGCAAATTTATCCACTAGCACCAGTGATGCGCGGGTCAATGTATTAATAACCCACACCCGACCAACGTTTTCAACTAACCCGCCCGCAACTCGGACCGCAAAATTTTTTTAAATAAATATTGCACCCGACTCGCTTCCTGACCCATATTATTAAAAAGCAGTAAATGCTCATCGTGGCGTCATTGGGCCATAGGAACGTAGGCAAAACTAACTAGGCAAAAAAAAAAAAAAAAATTATATATTATAATTTTGTCAAGAATTATAAAAAAAATCGTCAGTAAGCTCATAATTTGTACTAAAATAGTCTAGTTTGGCTATGTCTATTTGTATGTTTCTGCAAGGTCAGCAGACATTGAGGCTAGGGTTTGTTCCGATCAGAGCTCGTGAGCAGAGAGCGCATTTCTGAATATCCCGATCCGCTCGCTCATTCCGTGGGGTCTCGCTTAACCCAGAATGGCCTGCTGGTTCGAAAATATGCAAGGAGTCATTTTATTGTTTAGTAATAAACTGGTGTTTTCTGTGTCACTGCAAAGATGAAGTTGACAATGCAGACTCGCCATGAACGCCAGAGAGAAATGCACATTTCATATGGATTACATCATCAGAGCATAGCCCATTTATTTTGGACATTTCAAGCTTTCTGTAATATATAGCATATATTTCTCAAATCTGAGGCACACGCTGAGTTTAGTTCACATGCAATGCAAGTGATCCTGTCAGCGCCTTATTAAATTGTTTGCTAGGCTATATATTTGCTTCTTATTTATTAAATACGGGCAACTGATTGATAAAACATTGATCAAATTTAAGATACAATTTATACAAAACGAAAATCTTTAAAAAATAGTTCTCTATAAAACAAAACTTAATGAAGTCGTCAAAATCATGTTTTACCAAAACCAGCGCTGTTGCTCCCCATGCAGTCTTCTTTGCCGCCTCCATCTCTACGTGCAGACTGAGCTCGTGCGTCATCTTCATGCCAGTTATTCAGCCAATAAAGTTTAGGCCTATGTATTTCAAAAATGTGTCTAGTACTATATAAATGACAAAGGTTTAATTGCCATTTTTATTTCAAAGGACCCGACCAACCGTGACCCGAATATCATTAAAAATATTTTTGGATGACTCGTAACCGCGGGTGACAGCAGGCACCCGCTCCTTTTGGATCAACCCGCACATCACTGACTCACACGCAGATTTCCTTTGCTCTGTTAACAAAACCAGATGAACGTTCTGATCCGTTAACATGGGCTCGAAAAAAAAAAGGCTACGCATCACAGAGTGTGTGAACCTGGAGTTAGGCATATGCCCAGTCTGCTCTGTTCTCCGCGCTCCACTTAGGTGCGCTGCATCATGATTGGTTCAGATAACATACTGCGGGAGGTCAGGACCACGGAAAATCGTGCTATAAAGCGATTTAGAAATCGCGCAAACTCAAATTGCGATTTGATTTCGATTTCGATTAATCACACAGCCCTAAAGCAGACTGACACACAGAGTGTCTGAGCCGAACTGATTCTTTTGGTGATTGATTCAATCATCAATCATTGCCAACGACGCCATTACGTTGAATCGATCTGTCCAAAAGAACTTTTGGTGATCCGAAAACCGATGCAACCGGTTCTTGACTCGTGAACGAGTCATTATCTGGCTCGGCTCGGTGTTCCTCTTCAGTTCTCTCTTCACAGCAGTTCAGTCAGTGTACTGTTTGAGTATGAATTACTCCGGGATATTGGTTTGTTTGAACTCAGTGGGAGTGTCAGCCACATTAAAAAAAGTTAACAGCTTAAGTCAGTTGTGGATTAATGCGTATTGGAGATGCAAACCGTTTAAAATGATTCATTTCGATTTGGTGAACTGGTTCAAAAAGATCCGGTTACATCGAATGATTCGTTCGCGAAACGGATATCACAAATTGCTTCGTTTTGAACTCTCTCTCAAAACAGGCACGGAAGAGAAGACAATGCTGAATAAAGTTGTAGTTTTTGCTATTTTTGGAACAAAATGTATTTTCGATGCTTCAAAATATTCTAACTGACCCTCTGATGTCACATGGATTACTTTGATGATGTTTTTTCTTACTTTTCTGGACATGGACAGTATACCGTTCACACAGTTTCAATGGAGGGACTGAGAGCTCTCGGACTAAATCTAAATTATCTTAAACTGTGTTCCAAAGATAAATGGAGGTCTTACTGGTTTGGAACGACATGAGGGTGAGTTATTAATGACATAATTTAGATTTTTGAGTGAACTATCCCTTTAACTGCTGTAGGAGACTTAAGAATGATAGCGACTCAAATATACGATGTAGCGCTTAGCCAAAAGCAAGAGAAAAGAGGTGTGCCGACTGTATACAAAGCTGCTTAAAAAGACAAAACAATGACATATATCAGCAGCTGTGGTTTGTAATAATATTTAAAAAAATACATATGCCTATACAAAAAACAGGAAGCCAAAATAAAAACATGACACAGCTTTACTACACTTAATTCATACCAGTTCAGTCTTGGAAGACTCATTCGTTTCCCTGTGTGGCAGCATCATTAATATTTCAGAGAATAAACATTTTCTTACACTACAGATTGTAAGTGTGCTACTGACAGATCTGAGCTTGCCGTCAGATGACAAGGCCATGAGCTGATTTTTAAGCTGTTTCGATGACTTTCACCTCAAACATGTTCATCAAGCTTGTGCTAATGTCACTGCGGTCTTCAGTGGCATGTCTTCAAGCTAGTGCATGCCTCTCAAAAATGCTAAACCTCTTGTTTGCTTCATCATTTTAAGTGGGGCTATTGGGGCTGTTTTCGAATTTCTAATTTGTTGTCTTCGGGAAGTGTAGTTTGTTTTAGATCTTATTCCAAATTAAAAACATAACTATTTGCAAATAGTAACATTTAAATGGGGAATGGTGATGGGCTTGTGCCATAGCATAAAATATATAATACTGCAGTGTATTACTATTTATCTTATCATGATGGGATAGGTTAAAATATTGGAAGTCAACAAAATTGATTGTTGTTATATGTGCTTAGCTTAAAAACAATATAATAATAATCATTTAAATATTTCAAAAGATTTAATATAGAAAATATAATTTATTTTAATATTATTACATTTATAGTATTGTTATACCATAAATTATACTATTCTTATTCAAAATGTTTTATTTGTAAAAAAAAAAAAAAAAATTAAAGTTAAATCTGAACTACCAGCCCAACAGAACAACCAGGAAAATAAAAAAGTAAATAAAGCACCTTATTGTTGAGTGTTATAATGGGGTCTCCATTTGATTTGTTGGCTAGAGTGTCTCTCATCTCCCCAGATGCACAGAGCTGGTGTGATATTCAAGTCCCACACAATCTGTGAGCCTCGCCTGCCATTACGCAGAGAAGTGTTTCATTTTGAGCTCATGTGACATCTCCCACTTATTGTGTTCAATCTGTACACATTAGACTATACGCCGAGAGCTACTTGAAGACCTGTCACTGCGCTGTCTAGCATATGCAAATATGCCATACATAAATAATAGCGGGTAGGACAGAGCATAAATAATCCAGTACTTCAGGGCAGAATCAGAGAACAGCTGTCCCATAGGAGTGGCAGACACTTGGGCAGTCACTTCCGCCCACGTCCCCTCCCTCCTGCCGGAAAAATAAATAAATAAATGAATAAAAAAGAAAAAGACAGTCACTTCCTCCCTCACTCTGCACAGCATTAATGAACAGATGGAACATGGCTCTTGTTAAGGTTTCTAACTCAGCCCCTTGGCCCCCTATGGTTCCCTGAGGTACAAGCTGTCTGGTGAGTGCTCTTCCTATCGTCTGGACGAGCGGGAGGGTCAATTGGCTTCGGAAGTGTATAAATCACCACATCAGATGAGAACTGCTGACGGACCGTTGCGGTGTCTTTTTAGGTAATTAGGGTTATAGGAAAGAAACCTCCGGGCTGCTGTGTTTCAATTTTAAATCTCTTAAGATGCTGCTGTCACAGGCCCATACAGAATTGTAAAAAATAGCAAGAATGTTGGCACAAACAGGTTGATGTGTTCAAAAAGGACAGCTGGCTGGATAGTCAATGGTGTAAATGTCACATTAAAACGTCTTTTATTCTCACAGGAGGAACCAAAAGAAGAGAAAAGTGAGGGTGGAGCTCTATTATAGTTCCTAAAGCTTACTCAATTAAATAAAGGTTATTCCTCAATAAAACTTAAGCTCTGGGAAAAAGTGCTGATTGATTAAAGGAGCACATTTAATGAGAGTGGACTGAACTGCAGCAGCTGTGCCGAATGTATTTTCTGAACTCTAAACTTTCTGAAGAATGGGGAGGAAGCACTACTTTACCGAGCTGATACAATAAATACATTAAAGTATTCAATACATAAAATGAATTTATTCAACTCAGCAACAGAGTGCTGTACAGATGGGTTTGACACTAAAAAGGTAATGGTAAGTGGTCAAATCTCGGTGATTAATGTAATGTAAACACAGTCTCTTAGTCTTAAATGTAAACAGAGAAGATCTATGCTTCAAGCCTTGGAGTGCAAATGCAGTCAACAGATATAATATAAATTCATACAATACTGACAAGAAAAAAAAAATACTCACTACTCTTGGATAACTAAAGCCAATTACAACTGAAAATAAACTAAATTAAGCCAGAATAAAAGACAAATCAATAAATAAGTTTGGGGTTCAACAACTTGTCATTAGGGCAGCACCCCTAAAAGCTGCATATTAGTACCTTAAAGTAGGAAACTGTATACTTAAGTTACTACTATGAACCTTTCAAAAAACCCTTTTGAGGGAACTGTCCCAATTTATTTATTTGTTTTACTGTACAGAAGAGCTGAAAAACAGATGATTAAATTTATTTTTACTTGAATAACTGCTTGGAAGGAATGCTTATTTAAATAAGAACTACGTGAAAGTTACATGCCATTTCATTATACTGACAGACGTACTTAGTGAGGTTGACAGTCTCTAAAATATGTGGAACATAATTAGTAATAGTGAGTACAAATCAATTATATCATGATTGTGATGCATGAGTGACGCTTTAACTGATGAATTCACATATGACTATAAAGCATACAAACCCCCGAGAGCCATCAATCTTCTAGTTCACAACATAAAAGGAAAAGTAATAAATTCCATGTTATGATTTCTCATTTTGTCTCAGAACTCAAAACATCCTATCTTAATCATTCCTGATTATAATAGTCTGCCTGCTGGGCACCCTGATGTCATCTGAAGGACTGGATGAATTAAGTGTATCCAAGCACATTCCCGACAAGAAAATGAGGAGATATTTATTTTTTGCCAATTCTCTTTCAGATAATTTGCAGCTGAAAGTGGCAGGTGATGTACATCACAGCATTAGAGATGTAACTGACTTGCCCTGCAGCAGAAAGTGGAGATGCAAAAACAAGACCAAAGTTCCTGAGGCTCATTCCGAAAGCACAACAACACTGAATTCAGGAGGAGTGCAAAAAGTGAGGGCAATATAGTGAAAAAGAAAAAAAGAGAGAAACTTTCTGTGACAGTAGCTAGTAAGGTGTCCATGGGAAGTAAATGAAAACAAGGTTAATGCATTCAGTTCTCATTATCCCTGCTGGAAGGAGCCACACATATCGAGTAAAGAGCAGGAAATCAAAACAGTGTGAGGCGCAGGCAGCATGCCAGCAGCTCCACAGACAAGACACACTCTGTTCCTCTCCATTCCAGAGAGCTTGGAGAAAAGAAGGGAAAGAAAGGGAGCCATCCGGCACGCTCCTAAGCCCCACTCAATGTCACACCCTTAGAACCGGCTCCCGGGCGGCAAGAAAAAGCATTTCAGGTGAATTATGACACTGATGGTGTGGTAAACTGGTGAGCTGCAAAATGACTATCCAAGGCTTTGGGGAAATGTTGTAAGTTCTGTGAATATGACAAAGCAGAGAAGAAATAAATGCTAATTTTTTTATATACAATCACATCAACTCCACACAATTTTGTTTGTATAAAAAGTGGCATATAAACCCAACATTTTACCATATGAAGAAGTTTTATGTGTAAGAAATTAATTTGCCTAATTTTGCCTAATTCTTTGCTTCTGTCTAATTTATCTTGTACCAAAAGGAACTGAAACTAACATGACTGTTTCAACCAGGTTTCCCAACTGGGCTGTCACAGGTAAGACAAACTTTGGTGAAAATCAACTTGAGATTCACCAGTATTATAATCAAACAGTCAATACCAATAAGCTGATAATTATTTAGAAACAAAAACACACACAAATTACATAATTACAGTACATATTAAATAATGATTTCCGTTAAATAAATAAATGAATATGAAATAAACAAAAACAAGTAAATAAATCTAAAATATTTTAAATAATAAACAAATGAAATAATAAAAAATAATCTAAATAAATACTATAAAATAAAAGCAAATAAATAGGTAATAAAAATGAATAACATCTAATAATCATTTTGAATGGTGTTTTTGTATTAATATAACTATTCGAATAACTAAGCAAGAATTGGATTATGAATACAGCAAAAAAATATAGGGAAATTAGCATGTATAAATTAATAGAATGTTACATTATTAAATATATCAACCAATATATAAGCTATGCAATATTGACAGAAATTTATTTTACATTTATAAATCGCCCATTGTCCAGTGTCATACTATCATATCAGGAATCCTTACAAATACATAAAAAAGGCTTACTTGTAGTTGTAATTGGAAAGTACGCTAAAAGTATTTGATCATTGCACACACCACCTTTAAGACTGTAAAAATGTGTGACCCCATTAGGATCAAGAGGCGCCATGATGCCTTGAGTCCCTCCACACAAGGCTGACCAACCCACTTGGTGGTTTACAATAAAAGGCAGAAGCGGGCATTAAATCTGCCTGGGCCACATCCCTGCAGCCCAGCTCTGCTGCGGCGTGACACCTAATCACTGAACAAGGGCCAGTGCACGTCATCAATCTCTCTAATGTAGCCAAGCAACTTCCACCCATACACAGAACCTCTGCAAACATAATACGGACCAGTTTGCATTACAAACCACATGGGAAGAGCAAAGGGCACTTTGCACAGAGGGGAGGTGGGCTTTTACAGCTTCAGTATAAACAAAAAGAAAACAAAAAGAAAGGCTATAGCAAGGGGAGATGTATTTACTTTTCCACAGAATTACCACAGGTCCATTTAACATAACCTGCGGCAATCAGCTAAAGTGCAGCTTACCCCCATACAGTCGCATCTCTCTGCTCAGAAATAATGCCTATTATAGTGTTTCGGTAAAGAATGCTCTTGACAGGTAAAGCGTCTCCAAAGAAATGTTCCATGATAAAAACAGTCAGGCCCAGATGCACATTATTGCTCATTCATCATTCTTACAAGTTGAGGAAGGACTCTCATGTCTCCCCTTGGTTTATCGGCAGGCAGACTACATACTGCCATTGCTCAGCAAATCTGCACCATAGCATGCTAATGGAAAACAGTATAAAAGAAGCGATTTGACTGGAGATTAATAGGCTGACTCAGACAAAAGCCACGCTGTTTAGTCTAAAGCAAGAACAATTTTGCAACAGAGCACTGATTCCATCTTTTATAGACTTTAAGACTAAGTATTTAAGATGTCAAATTGACATCATACTGCAACATGCTCTTTACAATGATATAAAATCAGGAGCAAATTTCCCTATAAGAATATATACTATTCTTGTTCTTTCTTTTATTCACTTAAGTATATTAAATATAACTTAAATATATTAAATAAAAAGACCATTTCAACAACAAAATTATTATTTTATAATCAATGATTGATCATACTGTCCACACCTAGACAAACAGATCCAATTTCAGCTCATCTTTGAGGAGCCCATGTTATGGTTCATGCAGTGTGTAATCACAGTCAGAAGAGAGATATCATGCTGTGGCTGAATAATGTAAAGATATACGACAGATACACTCAAGCCAAGCAGCTAGTTTAGGACAGAGTTGCTAATCCATACCCACAGCAGAGGGCCAGCTTTCATCTAACTCCATCACAGCCTATGCTGCTATACAAACAAACACCTCCATATATGCTTCCTCGTGAAGTTTAACTTGTTACTCCTCTCCCTCTGTATAAATATTGCATTTGGTCTCCTTTCATTCAGATCCAGGGCAGAGCAGACGAGGGATGCTCTATAAATACTGCCTGATAGGCTACATACTTTCTGGATGTTTTGACTATTGTAGTAGTAAACACTGCAAATTAAAGATTCCATGATATTGCTTTCTTCAAGTGGAGTTTACTCCTGTTGAAACAGGAAGTTTGAAATAAATAGCATTATTAACATAAGTTTAGAAAGTTGAAAAACAATAAGGTAATCATTATCAAATTATTGTTGTTATTATTGAAGTTCAACATTACAAATTAATTGATGATGATGATGATGATGAGGATGATGATGACGATGTTGATGAGGATAACAACATCACTAATTTGAAAATTATAATCTTTAAATAAAATAGCTTTTTTTTAAAAGCCAGAATATCAATAGAAACTAAAAGGAGACGACTGTAAATGATGAACTACCTTAACAACTTTACACAGACCCACTGGGCCCATAAACGGGAATAGGTAGGGACCCAGTCTCCACATAAACAACCCCCAAATCCATAATAAAATCTATAAAGCGATTAAATGTTTTACTTCCACCACCCATTTAGAACTTACACACTCTTTTCTCCTGCTGGTCGCACTGAATTCTTCACTTGTGTCCATGTGCTAGTGAAAAAAGTGAAAATTCCAGCATTTGCCGTGCACCCAATATTAGAATCATTTCAAAGAACACAGCATCTGGCGCACCATCACAGCTCACTACTCATCTTCTCAAATGATTTAATTACAAGCCTGTAGATGAGTATGTATTTTAAGCCATCATTATCTACAGGAGAACACGTGGTTGAAGAAGTGTAATTGTGACAGGTTTATCCCACATAAAAAAAACTTAATGAAACCATGAAGCAGACCACTGCCAGCCAGCCAGAGGGCATCTATCAACTTCCTGGATCCGATAGGAAGTTGTGTGCAAAATCAGGTTCTCTCACACTCTTATCTGACTGCATTCAAGGATAACATGTTTTATTCAGGTCTGGATAGCTAAAGAAAGAAAACTAACAAGAATCCTCCAAGGATCGAATTAGGCCAGTTGCTTCATTTGCACCCGGCCTACCAAAGCACTTTTAACCTCAACAAAATGAAACCTTTGGTCCCACATTACATTTCTACACATGAAGGGACTCTGTGGCATTCAAGACAGAAATAAGTCCCCTGAAGCAAACTCATTAATGGGAAAAAATCTGACAATACATCCTTTCATGTTCAGATCGGGAATCTGGCAACCTAGGGGTCTGAAAAAAACAACAACAATAAAAAACAAGGTTCTTTCTCCAGCTGCACCGCAAATCACTGCCCATCCTGCATTTCTACATAGCCAAAGTGCATAAAATGATCACAGCTGAGCAGTCCATGAATTTATGACAGATGACAAAATCTAATAATCCAATTTTTAAAGTCACTTTCTGTATAATACAACTTTTATGACTTGATTCACACAGTCCAATATGTGAGTTAGGTTTCTGCTGTATGTAATGTGAGGACATGCCAATCATTCGTTACTTGCTGCTGGCGTCCCCTATTGCATTCTTCACTCATTCTTTGTGAAATACAGAAAAATATGGTATACCTGCTGATCAGCAGGTGACATTTCATAATTAAAAACCACTACAGTTGGGAATCTCTTCAGAGAAACCCTGTGGCTTACTAGCTTATTTGCTCTGCGATGAAAAAATGTCAGCATGATGCTGTCTTCCTACAACCTCAGTATCGTATCTGGCCTGGAGACAGCAGAAGTAGCATAAAGGGGCATAGTCAATCTCACTTTTAAATAATAATATTTCAACAGCACCTTTTTACTAAAAACAAACAGATTTCAAAATATCCCCCTTGGAAAACGTAAGAAACTCAAAGAATATAATTTTTCTATGAGGATCGAAAAATAAAACAAACAGAACACATGTTAGGAAAAAAATGGTTAGCCTGAATGCAATGTAAATTGCTTTGGATAAAAGCGTCTGCTAAATGCAGAAATGTAATTTAAAATTGTATATATATATATATATATATATATGTATGTGTGTGTGTGTGTGTGTGTGTGTGTGTATGTATATATTATTTAAAATAATAGAACATTCGAATATACGTCATTTCCAATCAAGCTAAAAATCTCAACTGAAATAAAAACTTAAAATATTATTTCATTTTATTTATAGGCTGAATTAAATAATAAGTTAAAATATGTAAATTAAAAATGTAATTGCCACCACTGGCATTTCCACAACAGAGCGGTTGGGAATTTGAGATTTGATAGAAAGTTCAAAATGCACATAATTAATAAACAAATACAGAAATAAATAAAAATTCATCATTATCTTGTCATAAAAGTATGCCCACTGTTAAATTAAAAAGTGCAATAAATAAATGAATTGAAGTGTGAAAAGCGTGTTTTTATTCTGTAAAAGTCTACAAGGCCAAAAGTGTGTGTAGCTGAAGAAACACTGATTAACACCAGCACAAAAGGATAGGAACATAACATCAGTGTGATGAACCACTGGATAAAGCACAGAGGCCAAAAAACAAAGCTAAGGCTAAGGCTAAACAAAAGCAATACTGGAGGGTGCCACACATTATCACATGGTTTTTAAGAGCATCTGGGGTATTAACAAAAAGTGTAGCCATTATATGAACAGGAACACATTTTTCAGTGTCATGAACACACACACTAGAAATTAGTATACATAAATCTGTCTATTCAACTTCTGGACCAGTGATCTTAAATAAGCAATGTGCACCATCCAAAGCTTTTTAATTAAAGCTTTTGGTTTTCAACAAAACTTTCCATGGCATGATAATACTAGCAAGCTGAGTCATTTATTTCCATGTGCCTTGGGACCCAATTAGAAAATAATATTAATAATCCATATTCCAGTTGCGCTCTTTGCATTGCTAAAGAATGATATGCTTTTCATCACTGTGCACATAACCTTCTCATGGGCCGTCAAGTTTTATGGATTAATCCAAGAATGCGGAAAATAAAACTGTCATAATCAGCTTTTCTAATTCCTACATGAATGTTATCCATGGCAGCCCATGAACCAGTCCGGAGGGATCGTATGGACTATTGAGCGTGTTAATATAAAACAGGATTTGAACGCATTTGCCTGGCTGTGTTGGTGAGGATCATAGATTAAAGGGAAAATCCTGATGTTTTTAGAAAGACGTTTAATATGAAGGCTGACAATAGTTTTGCTCTCATGAACCTGAAATAAGATTTCTTATTTAATCAGAAAAAAATTAATCAAATCTATTAGCAGCTGCAATTTAATTTCAAAATCGAACGAATGGGATAAATCAAGTGGAATGTCTTACAGCTGCATGGGTTATGTAGTCAGAATGACGGATTGGGGTCCCATTATTCAAGATTTGTTATTCAATAAATCATTGATGTGGTCTATGAATAACCAGAGTGATGGCTCAGGAGTGAGGGACGGCTCGGCCGGGCTGCTGACACAGCACATTCGGCCATACTTGAGCACACAATCACATACACATACACATAGTCTGATCCCACTGCCATGATTTATGGCCGTGTGCTGGGGTTCTATTAATACAGTGCACAACCTTCACAACTGTCTAAATAAGAGATGACTGGTTCTGGATCCATATTCCACACTGTACACAATGACCATCCAGTGTGGTTTAGAGAGAAACTGATAAAGGAGCAGAAGATTTTATTGGCCGTAACAAAGATTGCCTAGAGTCTGCGCAAACACAACTCTGCCATTCCTTCACACACATTCTCATATTAAATATTTCTGTAACTGATAATGTGTTCACCTGCAAATAAAAGTACAGTATTCACAGCTCTGTTTAACACATTTTAACATCCAGTTACACAGATTTTTTTTTACCAAAAGTCCCAATGAAATGTAAAGAGTGTGTAATTTCTGTGTAAGTCAAGTCATAATGAAAGGTTGTTTGAGTTGGGTTATTATAGTTAACTAAAACTAAAATTAAAATCATTAGAAAAAAAAAGAAAAGTTAACTGAAATAAAAACTGCCAAGGCAACATGTCTCATTTTAAGTTTACTTGATGTAATAAAATAACTAAAACAAATAAAAATTGCATGAAAAAAAAGATAAAAATACAACACAAAATACTAAAACTTTACTTACAATTGAAATAAACATATAGCAAATAACATGTTAAATATATATATATCAATAAAAGTTTCATATATATATATAAGTAAGTGTGTGTGTGTGTGTGTGTGTGTGTGTGTGTGTGTGTGTGCGTGTGTGTGCGTGCGCGTGTATACACACATACCTTTTCAAATCTACATATATTTATTTTCTATGTGATAATTTAAGCAGTTTCTACATTAAAATGCAACATATATGCAACTTGACCTGACATACAAAAGTGCACATTGTTTTTAGCTTCATATGAATAAATTTATTTTTCTCTAACATTTCCCTCATACAGCAACTATGTACTAAATAGTGAATGAGTCAGCGGTTTTGGACACAGTATATGCATGAATGCTCCAAATGCCTCGCTTATGCTCTCTCATGCGCCTCGCGAGTTCAGCACTAGGGCGAGATGTCATGCTAGATATGAGCAGAGGTAAAATTTGATGTTTTCTGTACTTTCGAAACTGACAGCTACTCTGAAGAAAGCACTGTGCTGATCATTAATATAGCAACCCCTGTAGTTTTACTGGATATTGAATACACTGTGTGAACAAAAGGACTCAATTTCATTCACTTGCAAAATGCAGTTCTAAAGAATCAATTGGAAAAGCAAATCAGATTTGTCTGCATTGCAAGCAAAGCCTGAGAGAAAAGTTCCGGTAAGGCAAGTGTATGACTAAGCCATTATTTTTTTCATATTAAAAACCTTGTAGATATACATTATGAATGCATGGAAATCTCAGTACCGAAGATCAAAGATGGGTTCACATCAGTCAGGTCATTCAAGGGAGTCGGTGTACAGCTACAGCGATACGTCAGTGTTGACTAGCGTTTGACGGAGGCATTTCTCATTCCACTCTCAATTGTTCTGCCTTAAGGCTGACTGATGCATCACCGTGAAAGTCAAGGCGTCTCCCTAGCAACAGAGAAGTTACAACAGCTCTTGTCAGGAAGCATTTCGATCACTTCTGGCTCCCCAGTGAGGACTGATGTTGCCTACGCCTCACCTAGCATGAGGCCTCAGCCCTGTGCTGGGGCTGAACCTGGGCAACGAGACACAATGTCTTCAGAGATTTACACAACCCCCTGTGTCGCCCTAGAGCATCAGACGTTGTCTGAGATAAACAGAGAAATTGCAAATCAAGAGAGAGAGAAAAATCTGGGAGAGAGAGGTATATGCAAGAAAACTGACACCATTGTTCAATTGCTTTCTAGTTGAGTATTAAGTGCACTACTCAGGGAACGTGTCATTATGGCATTGTACTTTTCAGGAAAAGTAAAAAGTACCCCAATATTTAGTTTGAGAACTAGCTAATGTAGAGATTCATATAGTGATTCGCATCATAGGGAACTAGGGAGTGAAATGAGACACAGCCAGAGAAACAGTGAGGTGAATGGACATGGCTGATTACCTGAAAAAGCAATCCGTCACGATGGGCTGGAGAGTAGATCACTCAATCTGCTCGGTGAGAGCTCAACGGGGGATCAAGAACCAACCCTGCAGTGCTGAACTGCCCATCTCTCCCCCATCAATCAACCCAACTCCTCCAGGAGTAACAACCAGCCAACAAAACCAGCCGTGGCGACACACAGAGCAATTACAGTTTACACAGTGACACAGTGCTGCTACCCATATGAAACTCACCAACAGTGATGGGCCATCACGAACTGTAGGGTTTCTGAAAACTGAGCCTTTATTTTTTGGCCTTCAATAGATAGTACAGTCAAGAAGGGACAGGAAAATAGTATCAAAACATGTTGGATGCAAATCTGATCCATTCAAATTTATATGGGTTGTACTAGTTAGCAATTTCGTATGAATTTAGAAGTTTATAACATCAAAATAAATTCATCATTTGACAAATAAAAAAATTTATTTCGCCATCAGCCATTATTTAAAATTGCCATTATTACATAATCTATATGATGTAAACTCAAACAGCTGGAGTATGTGACTTTTCCCTCTTTAGCTGGTGGCTGCAGTTCATTTGACCTTGATCCCTGATACTGTACCGAGCAAAAATGCAGCGTGAAAATAAAATGAAGTAATCAAATGTCATGTGTTCAGCAAGAAAAAATACTGCAAAGTATTCATGAAATTCTCTCAAGAGCCCAGTACAGATGCCAGAGCCATTGGCTAATAACATGCTGCTACTCTGATTGTTTAGACTAAATCAACATGGTTAAGAATTTTCAATACTAAAAATGAGCATCTGTTGCACTTGACTCATGAAAGCCAATGGCTTGACCTCATCATCCAACCAAAGACTGTTTGAAGCTAAATTCAATGGCTACAAACACACTGTAGCACATGGATAAATAAGCTGTTTTACTTCAAATTAGTGCAGAAAGAGAAATCAGTATAAGTGCTATTAGTGCAATGAATATCAAAGAGCAAATACTGCAGATATCAGTTTAATGAGTGTGTTAATGCTGCCTACATTTTTATATCATATTATAATTGTATCTCCTTAACCCTTCAGGGTCAGGTGTTTTTGGGCTCTGGAGATGTTGTTTATTGGGCTCTGGCATGTGTGTTTATTTCAGCTAGCTATATTAATGTCTGAAGGCTGATTAGACTGTATTCCGCACAACCTGTGCGACAATAATATGTGAGCAAGATGCATGCACATGTGCATATTTCAGAATATCAAGAAGGTAAATGTTTGTAATTCAGCACCATTAGTATAATCAATCAAAACTACAAAAAATAAATAAAATAAAAATGTACTGAATACTCCCCTCACCTGTTGTATCTGTATTGTGTAAGGTTTATTTTATTATTATTGATATACAGTTATACTACTTTATATAAGATTAAATTTTTTTATACTTTCTGTGTTCACATAAATTTTAAAGTTTTAGTAATAATTGTCTTGTCAAACTCAAACTAATGCCGCGTTTCCACCAAAATTACCGGGAACAATTGTACCAGGAACTTTTTTCCCCAGGACCTATTTTCCCCCCAGACCTGTTGCTTACTGCGTTTCCAAATCTGGTACAATGCAAATCTGGTAATTCTGCAAACAGCAGCATACTTGGTAACATCAGTCAGCTCGCCTTGGCTACTGCAATTTTCTGCAAGGATATCAAACACCACTGCCTCCTTTCGTTTTCATTTAAACATAATAATAGCCGCAGAAATGTACTTAGTTCAGGGAAATGTGTATATATACAGCCATTACAATGAAACAAAATATTATTTGCCTCTTTTTATTCTCATTTTAACATATAGATAAATTGAATACAGACCGAAGATTACCTTTGGTAGATTTACCCAAAATGAATTTTATTTTATATTTAACCAGTAAAGAGACAGCATAGCCAGCGGCACACATCAGAAGGTCTAGCCGAGGTGAGAGTGCTCTAGGCGGATACATTATCACTGAGCTGATCGTCTCCGAAACTGGCAAAACATCTTTATAAATAAACCACAGATTTGAATTTTAAACAACTACATTCTCACCTGAAATACTTTTAAAATTACATTTCATGACACAATAACAGTAATATTTTGAAAATGATCCAAATAAATGGTGGTTGAAATCACAATGCTGCGTGAACTCAACCAATCAGCATGTTTAGCACCAAAGTCCCACCCCCGAAAGTTCCGGAACTTTGAAAAAGTACTACCTCGCCAGCAGGGACTGTCTCAGGGGCATTTTTTTACCGGGAACATTATTTAGATCCTGGTTCCCGCTGTGGAAACACACCAAGTACTAGGCCAAAGTCACTAAGTCCTGGGTAAAGTTCCAGCGATGGAAACGCGTCTATAATGAAAATGAAACCCCCACCCCTAGTAGTTATTTTGTTTTGTTTTTTCCCTAATTTTTCATCTATATATAATATATCTGAGGGAGAATACTTATTATAATATTTATATGGAAAATATTGTGGAACCACATGTATTCTGAGCCTTCACAGTGCCGCGAAAATAAGACTGGCATACATACAGCTACTAAATATGACACTTTAGACCATACTTGTACTCTTCTTAAGACAATATACATAATTTTGCACAAATTTAAACAAATAAATACAAATATTTACTTACCAATTTTGACTGAGAAAAATTCCAAACTTTGAGGACAAGCTCACCAAGATAGCAGATGAAGGTCTGTCTACAATGATCTTCACGAGTAATAATTTTTATTAAATGTTTTAATGGTTTTACATTAAGTTAAAAATAGTAGCCCTGAGTGAGATAAACTCATAATCCAACCTACAAACTAACACTACTATTAAAATCACTGTTTCTGTGCCAAGCTGTTCAGGGTGCTTTTTGATTGTTTTTTGACTGTTCATCAATGAACAGATTGGATAGAAGAACGTCTTCATAAAATTAAATAAAATACCCACTTCACCTTTAAAAAAAATCACACAGGAGTCACTAGCTTCAGTCCATACACGATATAGGTTTAATTAGGCATTTATTTTATTATAATTTCATTATTTTTAATATAAGCAGACTAAACATCATGTGAACTTTCTATAATTGTGAACATTTTAGCCTGTGGTAAAGATACTAAATATTAAATGAAGAATAGGGTTTCTTTTTTTCTTTTTTTAATGAAATTACTTCACCAGTCCACTTAATCCATCTCATAATGCATGGGGGAAATTACACATAATGTGCTGTAAATATGTATAAGAGCATTATAGGAACACCTTGTTCCCTTTGAGCGAAGTCAAATGGACGGCAGGAAGAGCAGAGCTAACCATTTCCTGCTCTCATTAATATAAACTGAAAATGAAAAATTCCTCCTTGAGCCAAACCTCCCCTCCTGCCCCATTCTGAGAGCGACGGGGTCACTTTACAGAAGAGATAGCTTTGGGAAAGGATGCTCAGGGGTTAAAATGGAATCCCATTTGGTATAACGTTACGGATCCTTCATTTCGCCTCTATCTGATGGAGGCATCCGACTCAGCCGCCTTCCTCCTCAACCTCTCTATGGAAATACACTGCTGCCTCTCCCCACAGCCCTCTGCGTCCTCAACAGATAAATGCAAGGGAGAAAAACTGAATGAGCCTCTAGAAATTATCCTTCATCCACGCCAGCAAACCAATTACCATGACTACGATAACCCCATTTTCCAGGAGTGGAATGTGGCACGGTGGATGCAATGCCTTTAAGAGGACGAAACGGGCCTATTAAAAATCAGTCATAGTTACTTTTTCCACTTATGATATGCCATCTACCCCGCTGCATCACCCCACTGCCTTCTCGACGTGCTTCCACTGCACCCCTACTCTAACATCGCCTACCTTTCCACCCCCATAAAAACACATTAACAGCAGTCACACGCGCAGCGCCTGGTGTGAAAGTGACATTTTCCTAACAGCACTTTATTTACATTTTCCTACAGTATCTTTAACTGATAAATGTCATTTCTGTTCCTCCTGGCTATTACTCATGCTGTTCGGCGATGAGTAGCTCTTGTTGTGGTGCCAAACTTCTGCTGTAAGCTCACAGCTTTGATTTATTCCTCCTGACTTGCTCTGACAAACTTCCTGATTTATGCTTTGTTTGGGAAGGTTTTCGATTTCTACCAGCGTAGGGAATTCAGCCAATGCTGCGGAAAGGTAAGGATTAACGCTAAGGTAGTAGGGGAGGGACATACTAAATCAAGTCCTGCCGTTGGACTTTGAGGATGTCCCATAATCTAAGAAATTTATTTGATTAAAGTCTCATTTTGGAAGCTTTTCACACAACACGGCGATCTGTAAATTGCAGTGATTTCCATCAGCTGGATATTAGAAATCTGACGGTGTAAAATAAATCAATGAATTTTATTTTGTCGTAAAATTTATTCTCCTACACCAGCAGTTCTCAGTTCGTTTCGCTTGAAGATTCAACTATGTCCTTTGGATATACATAAGTATAAATGGATAATATTTATAAAATATTAACATAAATTGCAAACTGACAATTCTGTAAATGCATAAACATCAACAGAAGTGTGATTTACATATCACACTAACACATTGAAGTTATGTATTTTGCTGTTGAATTTAAGACAGTTCAGTTTAGTTTCTATGAAATAACAACAATAGCAATTTAAATTTACTAATTTTAATAGTAATAACAACAATATAATAATATAACAATAATAATTAAATATTATAATAAAATAAAATAATTAATGCATACATCATAAAGGCAACAAATTATTCAGATATACAATTTTTTTTCCATTTACCATTGTTTTTTCCCTCTCTCTCACTGTTGTCCATGACCTTATCATAACAGATCTGTGACCCGTTTATGGGTTGAGACCCATCAGTTGAGAAATGCCAGTTTACACCTTTTCATAGCAAGCCCTTTGACAAATATATATCACAACAATGAAAGCCTGAATATAAGCTAGAATAAAAACCCACTCATTTGTATGCCGCTTTTTTGTAAGCTCTTAAGAATTTATGCTTTGTTTTTTTTTTATCATGTAATAAAAATGCCTTTTGTGCCATTTGTGCAAAGCATCACAACTTGAGCGAGCTATCTTGGAGACCATCCCAACCATTCTTATCACTGCAGCAGCAATCCAGCTCATTCTCAAGGTTAAATGGCCCTAAGACGAACAGAAGGCTATGGGACCTTTGCCAGCCCCAGAGATAATAACTCCAGTAGATATGTAACTCATTCATCTTCACCATGTTTCACCGTAGTCTGTTTGTGTAGCTCTGTGGTGCTGATCTGCTTTGACTGGCATGACTCCAAAACTTCCCTGGTAAAAAAAGAAGGCTTGCTGCTGTTTCTACCCCCGTCTCAATAAACAGTTACAGCACTTGGCTCTTCACTTCAGATCTTTGTTTGCCTTGATTGTATAACACTTCACTCAACACACACTCTACAAACCTAGCAGGAGGTCCTATAGCTCGGGGAAAGGGACAGGGGTCTCCTAAAAACCTCCGCAGTGTAAAATGTTGATTCAAGGTCACTGAGAGAGTTTGCAAGCATGCTGTAAAGTTCCTGTAAAGCTTTTCTGTCATTTTTTGTTTGATGCTGGTGAATTTAGAAAATGCAGAAAGCCAGGTGCTGTGACCAACCAACCAACCCTTAAAAAACATACAATACAAACTGCTGCTGCTGACATGAGGTTTATCTGTATATTTAGCAGTTTTGAGTCAGGAAAAACGTGTCCTTGTGTTTGTGTCTGACACTAACAAAAATGTACCTGAGGGCAAAAAAATGCCTGAATATAAGGATATTCAAAGCAAATAACCTTGCAGAATGTCTACACTGCAAAAAAAAAGTAAGCATTAAGATAGATTTAAAGATTAAGAAAGAAATAAAGAAATAAAGAAAGAAAGAAAGAAAGAAAGAAAGAAAGAAAGAACGAAAGAGAGAAAGAAAGAAAGAAAGAAAGAAAGAAAGAAAGAAAGAAAGAAAGAAAGAAAGAAAATAATTTTCTCTATCGATTATTGCTGTCACTTCCTCATACAAGGCCAACCCTAAAAATATATGTAGTGTCTAACCAAAGATCTATGAAAAGGGATGAAATGAAAAGAGGAAAGAGAGTTCGGCAGTGTGTGCAGTGAGTCATGCCATCCATTTGCACCATTCTGATCTAAATGCCCTCTGCGCAAAGCAAGAATAATGTCCAAGAGTGCAGCGGTGATGGGCATCTGCTGGATCCAACACGCAGTGACAAGGTAAGAAAACGGAAGCCATTAAGAGTCTGCACACAAGTGGCAAGTGCTGTTACGCTTTAATTGAGAATGCTGCATTCACATAATGGGCGGAATAATTCCAAGTATTGTCATTTAGAGACACAGAGAAAGTGACAATAGAAGAACAACATATGAATTCAGACATCAGCAGGGAAGCAAACAAAAGGCTGTTGAGAAATAGTAAAGGAACCAAGCAAATTACATCAGTGCAAGAGATAAGTGGAAAAGCGGTTTAAATGCTAAAAGATTGAGGCTCAGAGAGAAAAACTAAATTAATCTGTCATGGTTTTAACACTGATGGAATAATAAGAGAAGTCATAATATCTCTTGAACAAGAAAACAAGTGGGGGAAAAAAAAACTTTTGTTAACTGGATCTCATATTCATAAATAATCTATTGGCATGTATAGAACAAGGTATATCAATGTCTTATAATGTTTCTGTTGACATTTGTCTTAACTGATAAATTTTTCCATGCTACAAAAATAAAACACTGACAGATAACATGAAAAACTGTGTAGCCCCTAAGAATGGGAATTGCAAGATACGTAAAATTCTGGTTCATTTACTGTCTTCAATCTCATTTTGTAAAAAATAAAAAATTGTGCGAAAATCTAATTGTGAAATCAAAATCTTGAATCGAATCGTGAGTTGAATGAATTGTTAAATCCCAAGCATTTAGGAAGGGAAAGAAAGCACGCAGTGATTCACTAACGCTATTTTACTTATGTCTCACAGAAAGTTTTCAAATGACTTCAAATGAAGTTATTTACTGAAGAAATATGAATTCTACCTCCCCATCAGCATTATAATTATTTTACCCACGCTGGACAGAGATTAAGATGGTGCAGCCGCATGTCATGCCATACCTCTCACAGCTGGCATGTCGTCAGCTTGAGATCGGTTTATGAGATTTATGAGCTTTTATAGAGAGAACCGATCAAACTTCCCCGAGCCGTTATCGGCCGACTGGGATTGGTAGCCAATCAATCAGAGCACCCCTACTTTTCTATTATAAATATTATTTTTATTGTTATTATTAACAAATTTGTTTTTTTGTTTTTTAAGTATCCAACAATTAAAAAAATTATAATAAGTTTATTTTATTTTTTTCTTTTATGAAAATAAAATGTAAATAAGAACTGGTTCTTGATTCTTATTCCAAGTAGCATCACAGAGAAAAAAATGCTGCTTCTTGCTTTTTCTACTTTGGAGCGCACAGCCACTAGGCATTAAAGATGAGCTCATAAAAATGGTTAGAAGCATTAGATATAGATGATGCGCTGCCCCTTCAACCGTTTCTTCTGATTGCAGTCTTCAAATAAAAGTGAAGTGAAATAAACATTAATTTACACTGAGGAAATAATAAACAGATTTGCCCTCCTTCAAAAAACATTTGACAAAACCATTAATGTTTTATGAGAATAACCTCAATGAAACAAAAGGCCAGATGGTATCAGTACCCAGAATTTCACATCTTTATAAATTTTTCAGCTTGCGGTAAAAAGCTTTTTATAGAATCTAGATATGTGTGAAGCTCCAGGCACACAACGATGAAATGAAGACAAAGGTTCAAAATAAGCAAGGCTCTCTTCTCCATGGCACACACATCAAATCAAAATGGTTCACATAGTGTCAGTGCTGTCAAGTACTCCTGGATTTGAACTAACACTTCATGGGAGTTTTCATGATACTTGGCCGCAAACGCCATCAACTGCAATCCTTCCCTGACAATTAAGTGATTTAAACACCTCAGGGCTTGGGTTACTCTTGTTATAGACAGCTTAAAATCCTATAGTCAGACAGACAATCAAAATAAACGCTGCTGCTCTTGTTCTCGGTGGGCTGATGCTGGAACAATCTTTAGCCATAGCTCTGACATGACAAGACAGGATTCCTCCTTGATCATCTGTTGGAGAGTTAACGCAGCTTCTTTTTAAGATGATATCATTTGTATTTGCTACATCTCAACAGTATCAATTACGTTCTCAAATGCTGCAGTGTAGGTTTAGCCCAAGGTTTTTACACTCACAACTTAACTCATGGCTGTCAAATGTGGGAGACGCTTATTAAATTAACAAGCCTTTCCACCCAGCAAAGTGATTTAGCTTGATTTACAGTTTGTCAGTGCTGTAAACAAAAACAAAGGCTAAATAGATGGGAGGGAAAAGTTAGGCACAGCTTTGAAAGTAATTGATTGAGATTTCTATCCACCATAGACTTGTAATGCCAAGTAACTTCCTCAAAATATTAAAGGCCATTTACTCTGACGGATCCAAAGCCAGGTGCAAATTGCCACTGCCAATGAGATATTGCCGCTTTCATTCACAAAGATGGTAGTCAAATATGCATCTGTGTGACAACAATGGAGCTTCTATTCTTTTGAACAATACATTTAAGCTAATGACAGCAAAGGTAACCTATAAAGTTAAAATATAAAATAACATATATGATCTACGATAACCGATATGGTACTGATATTGTTGGAGCATCCTTAAGCGATTTAATAAAAAAACAAAAAAGAAAAAAAATTCAGTAACAGGAAGGACTATTAGCAACAGGATATTACATTTCATGTAGTCTGTAATATAGCCATTTGTGAAAGGAAAATGTCTGCAAAGTTTCAAAGATTCTGAACTTTCAAAACAGCATAATAGGGACACTTTAAAGAGTTCATGGTTGTAACTAACACATCCTCCATATTTCCATATTCATTCAACAGGTTGAAGGAACAAGTCACCTAGACTGCAATTTCATTTACGAAGGTAGCCCTTATGGGCAGGATGGAGAAGGATGTGATGGCTCACAGGAGACTGAGGCAAGGGCAGAATGGACACCCACTGTGCTGTCGGGAGGGCTGCTGATACTATCTTTTAAAACTGGTCAGCAGCTCCAGCTCTGAACAGAGGCATTCAGGGAGCGGTAGAGAAAGATGGCCTCCCACATGATGTTATCCCATCTTTTCACACTCTCACCAGAATCCTACTGTCTCCAATGACCTTCCTTATCTCCCCAACTCGTCATATTTTGTCTAGTATCTGGCCTTAGTCTGGGTCTCAATCTCAGGCCTCACAGCAGGACAGAAAACTTCTGTTATAGTCTGCTGAGACACAGGTAGGACTGATGTCAATTTTTGACGGTGCTTTAGAAAAGGTTCTCAATAAAAAAAGAAACAAAAAAAATATTCAGACTGCATGACCTCATGAATGTACTGTAATTGTATTTACAATATTTATGTCTATGAGAAGGTAAGAACCTTTAAATCAGATTTCTGGATCTGTTTTCAAATACACACAAAAAAAAATGGATTAATTGTGTTTACTGTTTATGTTTTAACCTCATAATAGAGCAATGTGAGTATTAATATACTATACTAAATGACATCATACACATACAAACACCACACATATTCATATGTTCACTAAATTAACGATATAAGGACCAAAAATTATATAATTCATATATACTGTAGATATAAAATATAATAAAATACTAATCTGAGGCCAAATAAAAAGTGCATAAAAAATCCAATATTTGTGATTCATTTTATATTCTCAAAAAAGGGTGAATTGGTATTTAGTGAAGTCCTCTGTTAAATCAATAGCTTGCCCTTCTTAGAATAATGTGATGTATCTACTGCTCAAACATTCTGTTTACAAAGTGATTTTCTAAAAAGAATGATAGCATTGAGCACATCTAACCACTTGTTTACCAGTAGATGACTTAATGGCTTGTTGTAGAACCATGAAACTTCAGTTACAGTTGGGCACTTTGGCTTGAAACCTAAAGAAGCCTTGTGTAGTCGTAAGAACCTCCATGTGACAGATTTTCCAATTTTATGTTAGGGGAATAAGAGATGTTACACTTTGGGATGTACATCACTGTCATTGAGAATGTGACCCACAACAAAATTCCTATTGATCTTGTGCTGCAATCATGTTAACAAGAAAACAGTCCTCGTAGGCCCACATGAAAGCAATCCAGGAGTATGTGTGCATGTTTGTGTCCGTGAGGCTATCAGTCAAAGTGAACTCGCTTGGCATTTACCATTACTGACAAAATAACTGACTGAATTGTTTTGAAAATGCATAGGCACACTTTCAAGAGGAAGTTTTAAATGTGCACTTTTTCTCTCTCTGGCCACCATGACTGTGCATTAGGCTGTCAAGAAACTCTGGACTTTCTCCCATCTAAATAGTAATTACTTGCTCACTCCCATCAACGCATCCCATTCTGCAGCACTTTACTGAAATAATAATCGAAATGCGTTTTCAAAAAGCTGTGCACTAAGTTTGAAATGGTAAGCAGGTGGGTCTCAGCTGCTCGCCATTCCTTGACAATTTTTTTTCCTCACATGGCGATTTGTTCAATAAATTGCTGCTTCAAGCCATTTCACATCCTAACAATAGGGCAATTAGACATGTGTGCACGAAATCTTCCAGTCTCATTAACATTAGCTGAGAACTGTAAAATGGAGGCTAATGGGAGAGGAATGAGCTGGATTCATGAAACAGCTCTAGCGTTGGAAGACATTACGGGTTCAAGGATAGGCTTAGCATGGAAGGCGATCGATCGAGCACTTGAGCTGAAGTGACAGTATTGCTTAGGTTGCACGTCTCTGGACTGGTCTGAAAATGATAAATTTAAAGGCCTACTTGGCAGGGAAATTAAAACGTTTAGACTAAACTGAGCTGTTGTTTTTTCTGGTAACCGTCTGAGACAAAGTCGCTCAGATAACCTTTGTTTTAAACACTTGCTTGAGGGTTTGCTGGCAGTAAAAGAGAAGAGTCCGGCAGTGTCTTTCTTCAACCAACCCTCTACGGACACCTTGGCAATTGAATCACCATTGGCTAGTAATTATTTTAGTTTACTCGGCAGTCAGTCATGCTTTATTATAACCAAGTATCATTTAAGAATAGAACTTTAGTAATTACAAGTAAACTTGATAACCATGTTTGAATGCTTATTAGTCGTTTTAACTGAACATTTTAACTGGACTGGTGGTGGTGCTTTTTTGGTCATTCACTGTTTCTGTAAAAAAAAAAAAATGGGGAAAAACCTACAAAAATACTGATAAGATAATAATAATACGATTCCTACTAATAAGAACTATAAAACACACTAAGGATTACTAAGGATTAATGAGCTGCTGGATTCATGAATATTAACATAGACAAGTTGATATTAATCAGGTTTTGTGTGTTCGCTCAAACTGATTTGCTGAAATCAAAACAGGGACGATAATAGGTGAGTGCCAGCCAATGAGATTGCGTGTCTAGCTCTTTTTAGGGGTCCAAAGGTGTCAAGAACCACAATTTCTGTTTAAGTTTGAAAACTTAAGTGCTACAGAGTTCACTGTGTACTGAACCAAGTGCAGAGACATAAGGGCTTAGCATTTCCTTATCAGATCTAGCTCGTGTATAATATGGGTTCGTGCCTTAAACACTTTTGCTTCCTCTTCTTCTTCTCCTTATGCTTCTTACCCTCTCATCTTCTCTTGGCTCTAGCAGGTCTTTTTTGCTGTTTATTTAATTAATTTTATTAAGCTAGAATTGTTTTACTCAGAAATACTTATATATTATATATTACAAAATTATAAATATTGTAAGAGGGTTTATTAATTTTTGATTTTTTTTTTCAGCTTCAGTAATGATTATTTATTATCATTTATCCTTCATTTGATTATTGGAAGAAACTCTCCTTTTTACGTCATAAGTGAAATAATGAAGTGATATAAAGAATTTAAAACAGAAGTTCTTCAGTTCTCTAGGTTTTTTTTTTTTAAGAACCTAACTTGAGTCATTTGACTCAAAAGTTCTCTCACACATTGTACTTTTAACTTCAAAGTGATTTTTGGTCCACTTTAGCTGTAATAGAGTCTCCACACACACATTTGTTTTCTGAAACCCCGGTCATTTTTAATACTCCTGTAATAGGACACTATTATTATTATTGGACCTGGACACTATATTAGTGAATCGCACCATGAATTTAAAGCACACCAAAACCGAGACCACCTCCTGATAAATGGAGGTGGTGCACAAGAAACCATCAGCATCACATCTGCTTGGAGTATGTGTAATACGTTACAAACTAGCCAAGATGGCATTGACCTTTCACATTAAAGCATGCAGTGCATGCAGTCTATGCATTTATTTTAAAACAAAATGCAGCCATTAAATTATTTAACAATTCGCAGAACTATATTACGCAGGCCTGAAAGGAAGCTGTTATTGTCTTAGCAGGGAAGTGAAGAAAAGCCAGGTATACACTAATTTACGGTATAATTATGCCATTACGAAGGTAAGTTAATTACTCTCCAATCAACCATGAATGACAATGCAACATTATGTTAAGATATCCCCATGTACCTTCATAAACAAGTGCTATTCTGCCTGGATTTGCTTTCTACTTTAATTACAGCTCTGCTTATGAGAGGTCACGTTGTTGTGGTGCCAGTACACATAAAGCTCAAGGGTTAAATAAACAACAAGCACAACTAAATAAAAGCTCCTCTGGCCCACAAGTCTTGTTCTCAAAGCCAGTCTCAAGTTTGACATGGGTCAGATTAACCAAGCTTTAAATACCATCAGGAGATGCCTCAGGAGAGCCCTTTTCCCCTTGCATTTATTTCAGGGCTACAGAATTCCCTGAGCACCGAGAGATGGATGCACATGAAATATTAATGGAGTAAAGTAAGAATGCAAAGTGCATTGTCCTGAGACTTTAATTTTACATATCCTTACAGGGCAGTTCTTTCCTGCTGTGCTTGTTAAATGAAAGAATTATGAAGTCCAGCCTGGTACACAGAGCTTTGGCAGGGGAATTAGAGGCTTGTCGTCATGTGACATACAAAAGCAGCTGGAAGCAGGGATCTCATCCCAAAGAGACATGTGGCAAATGAAAGCCTTACTATGTAACCACACAAAACAATGTACCTTAAGTGCTGGTTCAGGGTTTTCTCAATTGTAGGCCTAAAGCTGTACCACAACAGTAAAACAGGCCAGGAGGAAGGGTTGTATATGATGCTGTGTAAAATGTGTCAAATATTGTGTGTCACTAGCAATACTACAGATTGTGTTTCATCATTTATAACACTGTGTGATTAATTATAATAATTATAATTAATAAATAATAATGTTACATGGGAAGCCAGTTTTGCACTGATGCCAGCCTTTCAGTTTCTTTTGGTTTATACACATCAAGTTACAAAAAAAATAAATAAATAAACTAACAAACAAAAAATGGCAAAAACAAAAAAACACCACCATAACAAAATACAATAGAAATGTGAGGTGCGCACGAGAGAGCCGCATCTCACGGACAGCAACACTGAACCGAGCTCTCCTTCAGGACGTTCGCGTCCTCCTGCAACTGAATGACCAAATACAAATAGCAGTTTAAACAAACAGAAAAGGATGCGAAAGAGCTTAATTCAGCACCGCAGTTTTCTGTTGTTCAGGGCGCATGTAGAGACGCGTCTCAAAGTCTTCTTGCTTTTGTAACGACAAATACATACTAAATATGTCAAAATACCAGTCTTTGAAAGTGTGTTCGAAAAGTCTGTGGTTATGTCTTAAGTGAAAGTAAAGAGTTGGAAAGAAATCGGATGTGTATCATAATAATGGATGCATCGTCTCTTAAAGTGACCGCGCTTAATTTACTAGCTCTGCTTTCTGTGTTTTTAATGTATGAAAATAAAAGTAAATCACTCACTGCTCTTGACTGAATTACTTTGTAGTTTTAACAAGAATTTATCCACAGTCAAACTAAAAATCAGATATAATTGATTATATTGTTTTACTGGTGGGTGCAGGACACTAGTTCATGTATGTAAGTGAGTATAGCAAAATACAGCGAACTGTGAAGTATTATACCCAAAAATTCTTCATACTGTAGACTACCAGTGATATTGATTAAAAAAAAAATATATATATATATTAAATTAGGGACTTTGACCATGTTTTGCTTAAATGTTTTTTCTTTCATTAATTGCTAATGCAACTTTTTTACACTACATACAAAATTAAGCATTGCTTGGTAATTGTTCAACAAAGTATGGATAGTTGTGTAAATATTGTCATACTGACAGTTGTCTGAAGTTTTGGTTGATTCCATTACATATTTTTCTATCAGAGTTATCTGACATTATCAAGATGAATTTGTTCTGACACAGTTTAACTCTGAGTTCTTGTCATATTTTATTACCAATTTCTAAACTATGACAAATAAACTGTGATAATGTGAGAAATGTTGAAGGTGTCTCAATACATTTTGGTTTGACTGTGTATTTTATTTTACAGTGAAGACTATGCAGTGCTGTTTTAAATTCGTTTCTGGACACCTACAAACTTTAAAAAAAGGAAACATTGTGTAAATAGCACAAATAAATAAATAGAACAAACATACAGTAAATATTAAACCATTTCAAACAGGGCCCACTGTACATCCTACACCAGGGCCCCTCTAACACCAGCTACGGCCCTGGGTTAAGGTACCAAGACGGAGCAATGCACTGTGTGTACTGTAAGAAATTAAACAAGAAGGCATGTGGTTTAAAAGATGGCAAGTAAAAAAAAAAGCAGATCTGTATGCAATACAGTTTAATTATTATCCAGAGCGGCTTACTATAAAAAATTTGTGCGACCAAATTATGTTTTGCGCCATTAACTGAAAACGTTAGTCGCGCAAGTGCCACCAGTGGAAAAGGTTAGTGTAGTTCCCTGAAGTAAACATAATTGCTTTTGAAAAAAATGTCCCTAAATGTTCATAAACATAAGAATACCAAGACTACAACTTTAGTTCCAATTGAGATTCAATCTTTGTGAGTTTGTATTATATCATTGGTTTCAAATCTTACGGATTTCCTGCTTGAATAAAAGCATATCCTCTAAACAAATCCAGTAGCTGACAAGCTTCCAGGAAATCAGTAATATTACTGACCTCTAACAAAAAGTTGCAGTGCTTCTGTGCGACAGAACATAATTGTGTCTCTTCTAGAAAAGATCAAAACTTAAATATATCACTGGGCACAGTGGGCAGTGAAACTGTGCCAAAAATGGCTGCAGCTCATAGACGCTCACAGCAGGAGGTCACCTCCTAATGCTGAAGTGTTTAATTTACACACTCTACTTTTCCAATTTGCCCTTTACCCTAACTATGAATGTATTTGTGACAGCAACTAGCCAGACTGCAGTGTGAGCTCCGGAACTCCATCCCTTGCAGAGGATGTCAAGACACCAGTGATTTAGCTCTATTCTGTCTGGGGGAACAGAGGGAAACTAATGATGGATGTGTAAAAGTAACATTAGTGATGAAACATGCAATCACAAACCCTCTATATTAGAAGGACATACAGATGGTGGCTCAAAGGGGGAGGGCCTGCATCACGGATAAGCTGAAGGCTGCACATCTGTCAGTCTACAGCAGTCACAGTGGGACCCACATTACCCCATCTCCTCTATTAGCCTTCCTAGCTAAAAAGGAACAGGCCTGGGCTGACTGTGGAGCTGAGATCAGGCCTACTGGGTGTGGGTTACAGATGATTCATCAAGTCCTGCTTCATATAGAGAAATTCAATCAAGTGATAAGCAAGGGTAGAGCGCACGCTTGGACTTTTAATAGTAACAAATATTTCAAAATGCATTTGCAAGCCTGGGTGCAACACAATACAATTTGCTTGCCTGAGATAACTGCATCAAGTTGACTCATCAAAGTAGCAGCAGACCGAAACAAACTAAAAATTGCTGGGGCAGGTTTTTTGAACTTTTACTTTAAAAAAAATATTTGTAGAATTAGTTCAGCGCTGGTATTCAAGAACAATCTCTTTTTTAAAGTTACTTTAGGCCTATAGTTTTCATCATTGGAGCTTTTCCAGTCTTTTGTCCCAAAATATTTTAACAACACAGTACACACTCTGTACAAGAATAGCAGAATAGCTGACAGCTAGGCATATAGGCAACAATAGGGATACTTAAAGAATTTTGGGGCACACATAAGTATAATAAAGAAACAGAAGATAATTTGAGGTAAAAAGTGGGTCATGGCTTGCAGTTAAATGAATGTCACAATTGCTCCATTTGCTGCATCTATCTTAATTTCAAAGAAAAAAAAAAGAAAATAAACAAACAGGCAAGGCCACATACTCAACTCAGCAGCAAGGACACTGCAGATTTTCCAAAAAAATTCTGTGTTTGCTAATTATCAGCTTCTTGCAATCCACTTCTCAGACGTCTTGGCAAGTTCATTCATAATCTCTAAAAGAAGGGGGAAATAAAGACAGCAAGGGAAGAAAGAGCTACATTGTGTCACGGTTGGTAAACCGTGATTTCTGGGTTTTGCACTCTTGTGAGTGAAGTCTGTGTGTTATGCGTCAGCACTGATTAGTTTGTGGGTGTCTCCGTTAATTGTCATCAGCAACAGCTGTCACTTACAGATAGGGATTACTCATCCCTAAATATTGGCTTGTCTAGCGTCTTGTGTTCGTGAGAGCGTTGTTTCATGTTTGTAACCTTTGCCTTGCTTTCTTGTGTGTTTCTGCATTGGATGTCCGTGTCTCCCCGGAACCCCGTCCACTCTACGCAACCCACCACCAAACAACACCACTTACCTTCGGCTCGCTTCCCCGCAGTTCCTGTATCACCCTCTCCTGCTGCCAACTCACCTCCGCCTTTCGGATTCGTCATTCCTCACCACCATCTTGGACTGTGCATTCCTCCCAGCGTTATTTGTGTCTCAGTTTTGTATTGTCTCATTGTCTTCATTAAATCTCATTAATCTCGCACTTGCTTCCTGCCACTCCTTCACCCAGTCGTTACAGAACACTCTCACCAAACATGGAAGCAGCGAGCACCACTTCACTGTCTGAATTCATTCACCACAGAGTCAACCGCATGGATCAGCAGCAGGAGAGCATCGTGAACACCGGACGCGCTTTCCAAGCGCTGGTGACACAGGTGTCCGAGCTCACCCAGAGGATTCATCAACTCACCTCTCCCACTGCGCCCATCGCACCGCCTGCACCGCCCGTCCCCCGGGAGACCTCCCAGGACCACTTCCGGCCAGAGCCGTGACTTCCGGCGCCAGAGAGTTACTCCGGTGAGCCAAACTTTTGCAAGACTTTCCTTAACAAATGTTCCATGCATTTTGCATTGCAGCCCGGCAACTTCGCGACAGAGGACTCCAAGGTTGCGTTTGCTCTTACCCTACTCTCTGGCAGGGCCGCCTTATGGGGGACAGCGGTGTGGGAGAATCAACATCCGTGTTGCGCCTCGTTCCACGCCCTCTCCGAAGAGATGAAACGGGTGTTCGATCAACAGGGCAGGGAGGCCGCTCACCAGCTCTCGGACCTCAAACAAGGAGAATCATCGGTGGCGGACTATTCCATTCAGTTCCGCACCCTGGCGGCCGCGTGCCAGTGGAACGAGGCGGCGCAGTGGGATCGATTCCTGCATGGGCTGGCCAACCGTGTTCAGAAGGAAATCTACCTCCTCGAGCTGCCCCCAACGCTCAACAGCCTAATCGACTTGGCACTCCGGGTGGACGCTCAGATTAACCGCCTGGGTAGACAAGCCAGTCCTACACGCCATTATGTCTCTCCAGAAAGGGGCTGCTCGAGTCGAGAGAACATGGTCTGTCCCGTCGATCACGAACCCATGCAGGTGGGTAGAGCTTGGCTTTCCCAGAGGGAGAGAGAGCAGCAGAGGTCCCAAGGACTATGCTTATATTGCGGTGGCTCGGAGCATTCCATCCATTCCTGCCCAGTAAAAAGAGCCAGCCCGGTAGTAAGTTTGAGGCTACTATCGGGTGGGATCTCTGCCGGGAAGTCCTCAACCACATCATCGACTCTCCTTCCGGTGAAACTGCCGTGGGAGAACCACACTCACGACTGTCACGCCCTTCTGGACTCTGGGGCCGAAGGTAATTTCATTGACTCTCTCCTTGCACGTCACTTGAACCTTCCAGTCCTTCCTGTGTCTCATCCCATCCATGTCACCGCACTCAATGGCCAGGAACTGCCACACGTCACCCACTACACTGAACCCATAACTCTGCTCACCTCAGGCAACCACAGTGAAACCATATCCTTTTACCTCATGGACTCCCCTGTAGCTCCCATTGTTTTAGGTCACCCCTGGTTAATCAAACATAATCCACGAGTGAATTAGGGTTCCAACACAGTCACTTTGTGGAGTGAAAGTTGTCATGAGTCTTGTCTGGTTTCTGCTTGTCCTGGTTGTGCCTGTTTCTGTCTTTCAGAAAGAGACCATGGTGTTATCAAACATGCCTGCAGAGTACTTGGACCTGAAGGAGGTGTTCAGTAAGTCCCGTGCTGCTTCTCTTCCTCCGCATCGTCCCTACGACTGTGCTATAGATTTAGTGCCAGGTAAGTCTCCGCCTAAAGGCAAGCTTTACTCTCATTCTATTCCAGAGAGGGAGGCCATGGAGAAATACATTTCCGATTCCTTGGCATCGAGGTTCATCCGCCCTTCCTCTTCTCCAGCGGGGGCGGGATTCTTTTTTGTGGGTAAGAAGGATGGTTCTCTGCGACCTTGTATTGACTACCGAGAGCTGAACAACATCACGATAAAGAACACCTATCCGTTACCGTTGATGTCTTCAGCTTTCGAGAGGTGACAGGGAGCATCCGTATTCACAAAATTGGATTTACGTAACGCTTATCATTTGGTCCGCATCAGGAAGGGGGATGAATGGAAAACCGCCTTTAACACCCCTAGAGGGCACTTTGAATATTTGGTGATGCCGTTCGGGCTCTCCAACTCACCAGGGGTTTTCCAAGCACTCGTTAATGACGTGTTGAGAGACATGGTAGATCAGTTTATATATGTTTACCTGGATGACATACTGATTTTTTCTTCATCTCTCCAGGAACATGTTTAACACGTCAGACGAGTGCTCCAGAGGTTACTCGAGAATGGGCTTTTTGTCGAGGCGGAGAAATGCGTATTCCATGCACAGTCTGTCCCCTTCCTAGGGTATATCGTCTCGTCCGAGGGAATACATATGGATCCTGACAAGGTTAAGGCTGTGATAGATTGGCCATCTCCAGATTCCCATAAGGCCCTACAGCGGTTTCTGGGGTTCGCCAATTTTTATCGACGTTTCATTCGTAATTTCAACCGCCCCCAGTTCTCCGTTCAGGTGGTCGGATGCAGCCGAAACTGCATTTACCAACCTCAAGAGCCACTTCGTTTCGGCTCCCATCCTTGTAGCCCCTGATCCCACACGGCAGTTCGTGGTGGAGGTCAACGCATCAGAGGTGGAGGTAGGAGCAGTTCTTTCCCAACGGGCTGCCTCGGACGATAAGATGCATCCCTGTGCGTTTTTCTCTCATCGTTTATCTCCTGCTGAACGCAATTATGACATTGGTAACAGAGAATTGTTGGCCGTCAAATTAGCTTTAGAGGAGTGGTGTCACTGGTTGGAAGGGTCAGGGGTACCTTTCATTGTTTGGACCGATCACAAGAATTTAGAGTACATAAGAACTGCCAAAAGACTCAATTCCAGGCAGGCTCGGTGGGCACTTTTTTTCGGTCGTTTTGATTTTACTCTGTCGTACTGCCCGGGTTCCAAAAATGTCAAACCCGATTCTTTGTCACGTCTTTTTGATCCCTCCGCCCGCCCGGTAACTCCCGAGTGTATTTAACCTGAGAGAATAGTCGTCTCAGCACTCGTATGGGAGGTCGAATCGAAGGTCAAGACGGCCTTAGAAGGGGTAATGGCTCCGCCGGGTTGCCCACCGAATCGTTTATTTTGTGCCGGAAGATTTACGGTCCGAAGTTATTCAGTGGGGTCACTGCTCTAACGTTGCATGTCATTCGGGGATAAGCCGAACCAAGGGGTTAGTTAAACAACGATTCTGGGGGCCACTTATGGCTCGTGACGTCCACGATTTTGTTTTGGCTTGCTAATTTTGCGCCACGGGCCTCTCTCCGTTTCAGTGCAGCGTAGGTTACCAGCCACCAGCTTTTCCTAGTCTGGAATCTGAAGTCGCGGTCCCCTCCGCTCACGCATTTGTTCAGAGGTGCCACCGCACCTGGACCAGAGCCCACGAGACTCTGCTCCGGATGAGGGAGCCCACTAAGGCCAAGGCCGATTGCCACCGGTCAAAGCCTCCCGTTTATGTCGTGGGTCAAAAAGTGTGGCTTTCTACTAACAATATTCCTCTCCGTTCCATTTCTAACAAATTAGCTCCCAAATTCATTGGCCCATTTACTGTCACCAAGATCATTAGTCCGGTCACAGTCCGCCTCAAACTACCTCTAGCGTACAGTAGGATACATCCCGCCTTTCATGTGTCCAAAATTAAACCCGTGTTTTATTCACGTATTAATCTGCCTACCCCGGTTCCCCCGCTGCCGCGTCTCGTAGATGGGGAACCGACCTATTCGGTTAATAGTATTCTGAAGTCGAGACGGAGGGGACGAGGATTCCAGTACTTGGTGGACTGGGAAGGTTACGGTCCGGAGGAGAGGAGTTGGGTACCTGCTAGGGACATACTGGATCACTCCCTTATTGATGATTACAATTAGGAGGTAGGCCCTTCTGGGAACTCCAGGAGGCGTTCTTAGAGGGGGGGGTACTGTCACGGTTGGTAAACCGTGATCTCTGGGTTTTGCACTTTGTGGGTGAAGTCTGTGTGTTACGCGTTAGCACTGATTAGTTTGTGGGCGTCTCCGTTAATTGTCATCAGCAACAGCTGTCACTCATTACTCATCCCTATATATTGGCTTGTCTAGCATCTTGTGTTCGTGAGAGCGTTGTTTCATGTTTGTAACCTTTGCCTTGCTTTCTTGTGTGTTTCTGCATTGGATGTCCGTGTCTCCCCGGAACCCCGTCCACTCTACGCAACCCACCACCAAGCAACACCACTTACCTTCGGCTCGCTTCCCCGCAGTTCCTGTGTCACCCTCTCCTGCTGCCAACTCACCTCCACCTTCCGGATTCGTCATTCCTCACCACCATCTTGGACTGTGCATTCCTCCCAGCGTTATTTGTGTCTCAGTTTTGTATTGTCTCATTGTCTTCATTAAATCTCATTAATCTCGCACTTGCTTCCTGCCACTCCTTCACCCAGTCATTACACATTGCAACAAAATTTCTCTGACTGCAACAAATCAGAATGCCAACATTAGAAAGTCTGCACCACAAATGTGCATCCCTGTTTCTAACATTAGACATAAAACGCATGCAAAGCTGTTAGATCACTGCCACGGAGCACCAAGCACACCGAATCAAAACCTCAGTCTACCCTTAAATGTATGTGATGCTCTTAGGAAAAATGAACACTTAATCACATTTTAGACCATTCCATTGCATTGTTATGGTCTGTTTAAAGTGCCATAAATACTTCAGTGAATTTAATAAAGCTTTTTGAGAGCTTCTGTTGCTTTAGGTTTTGCCTTTGCTGAATTTTTAATAAATCTCAAATCCCATTCTGTAAGAAGCAGTTTAAGGCTAGTGTCAGTCAAACAGCACAATCTCCATCAGGCTGTCAGAGTACAGGGCTGGATGATGGCCGATATGGTTTTTCTAAGCTGTCTCTTAGGTATAGTGATTCATTCGTTTTCTTGATAAATTGATTAAAAATCCGACTGAAGCAACTACATCGATCTTAAAAATGACTTTAAATAATGAATCATTTGTTGACCAATAATTTATGGATGATATGCATGTTTAACCATTTCAATGAACTGATAAAGAATTCATTATTTTCAATGATGTCACTCTCAAAATGAATCTGGCACTTTTGTAATAATAAGGCATTTTAAATCAGTTAGTCATTTACTAACACTAGTTATTCATAGGATACATACTACCTAATATATATATATATATATATATATATATATATATATATATATATATATATATATATATATATATATACACTGTATATTATATATCTGCATATTAGAATGATTTCTAGACGCACATATTACACTGAAGACTGGAATAATGGCTTTTAAAATATATTAATATAGAAAACATTTGAAATTGTAATACAATTTCACAATTTATACTAGTTTTTTAATATATAAACTTTTTTATTATTATTATTCTAAGGAACAGGATTCTGTATAATAAATTGTTCTAGATCAGGGGTTTTCAAACTGTGGGTCGCGACCCACTCGTGGGTCACGGAATGGAACAAGGTGGGTCGCACAAAGTCACTTGGCTGCAGCTAATTTTGCGTTTCAATGACACACAGACACTAACACAGTTCAGTCTAGGGCTGCACGAATGTGACGAGTGGGGCGGGGCCTAGTGCCATGGGAACAGAGCTAGGCCGGTGGAGTGATTGGGAAATGAGCAACACTCACCGGTCTCAAGAACCACGGAGGAGATCGGAAAGATACAAAAGAGGAGCGATGACAGTGAAGGACGAGAGAGGACCAGGCCTGGGTTTTATTTTGTGTTTGTTTTTTATTTGTGCACGGCAGTCATCCGAGAGGGGCTGTCGCGCTGTTTTGTGTTTATTTGGTTATTAAAACTTTGTTTGATTGTCCGCCGGTTCCCACCTCTTTCCACGAAGGAGTCATCGAGGCGGTGGGCTGGAGTGAGTTCGCCGATATAGCCCACCAACATTAATAATGAACTGCAATATCCTTAGTGTGATTTTCAAATTGCAATTAAGTCCGTGTGCGTTGCGTGTTTTGAAGGTCTCAGAGCAATGTCATTAAAAGGTTCAATCGGTCTTTTTTTACCTATTTCACAATTATTTTAATCTCCAAACTGTTTTAGATAGTTCTGCTTTGCTTCTTATGCTTTTCTAAAAAAGTGTTGGATTGTGCTCCGTTCTCGCCGACACACACGGAAGGATCATGAATGCAACAAAACACAGCAGCGCAGATCACACTTCACTGGAGTGAGCCTGCTTCACGTTTTTATGGACACTACATATTTTAACGCCAGTAAACAAAAATTAAAACTTGTAAATTTGTAGTGAAATTTTCAGTTGTACTCTAAAATAAAATGGTTATTTTTCTTAAATACTTAATTTCTGTCATAAAAATTTTAAGTAAGATTAGGTTTAAAGTAATTTCACTCGTTGTTTTTTTTTTTTTTTTAATATTTTGGTGGGTCGTGAAATATATTACACTTGTCTAGGTGGGTCGTGGAATGGAAAAGTTTGGGAACCACTGTTCTAGATAATATCCTTCATACAGTATTTCTACGTATATACTTAACACCCTGATGTATGTGTGCTGATGTATGAACTATGATGTCACCCCATGTTTTTATGATGCATCACTGTTAATATGGCGCACAGTAGAGAGACAATGTCATATTCATGGTCTTCTTTCACCTTCTGACCCCCATACTCATTAGCACAGACCTGGCATGAATGGTGCATTATTTGGCATCTGGCGAGAGCAACCGTCCCATTGGCCACCTTGTAATTAATTCACCATTCTATAGTGTACACACATTCTGTTGTAACTGTCCGCATGTTTCGCTCTCACATGGTCCCATAAAATCCAATGTCTGCTCACACCCCTCTCCTACTCTCATAGGAGTAGGGTCATTGAAGCAGGTAGTGTTGCCATGGAGACAACTTTCTAGTTTATTTCAAGCACCCAGGTGAAGTTGTAACCTTGACCCGTGTTATTATCAATAAGAATTACTGTAAACCGTCACACTCTTAAATCATGCAGCCGCGGTTCGGTTCCAGAGAATGAAAGCGGCGAGGGGGGGGGCAGTGGGGAACAGTGGACCTTTCATTAAATGGTGAATGAGTCAGGGCTCTGACGGAGCTGCAGGGGCCTAGATTGCCACATCTAAAGCAGTGCCTTCGTCCTGTTTGCTTTGCAAGGCCACTCGCCATAGTGAAAAATTTGCTTTGTGCCGTGACCCCCAGCATGCCACTGCCACTCTCTCCCACACTGTCATAGCCCATCCTCTGGATCTCAATTCACATAGGCAAACAAAGCCAGGATAACAAGCTCCATAAATGCTGACTGTATCTCAAGGTCTAGAACGCAGATTCTGCTGTGAGGTATTTGAGGGAAGTGTGCGCCCACACAAAGCCATGCTGAGGGTCACGGAAGATGCGTTTAAACTCAACTTCTGAAAGCTTTCAACGACTTTCTAAAGGACAAAATTCTGCGGATTCCACATTTAAGAATTGATTTGTATGAAGTTCAGTTTTTAAGCACCATTCTTACTCTAAAAGGACACTTTGAATTCTTTTTAGGTGACATTTTAATATGAATATACAGTATGCAAACAGATTTTTAGTCTAGCAAAAAAGGGTTTCAAAATATGTAAGGTGTCTTTCCAAGTGTTAAAAGAAAGTCAACCACACATTTGACACTTGAAGTTCAATTACTTTGAAACAATTTTCACTCAGAAATAACAAATTTCACACACAAAAAAAATACAATGAAATCATCTAAAATTTTTGAAGCATTTAAAAGCAGAAAAGTGACATTTATAAAAGTTATTAAATTCATTTTGTTAGATTTCTGTTGAAGCTCATTAAATCATTTTACAGCCATTTTGTTGAGTTGTCACTGTGGAGAATTTACTAAACTGGATATAACTCAAAAGGTTGGTATCCATTTTTCCCCCACATAATAATATGCTATGTTGTGTTAAAGGGGACCTATTATGTGAAATTACCTTCATAAGGTGTTTGAACACAGATGTAGGCCTATGCCCCCTTTAAGACATATTGTTTGTCTTGATGTAGCCTACTATTGAAACAATATTTACAGACTGCCCCATTAACTACAAGTACCTTTTTTTATTATTATGCCAGTATCATTCATTCTTCATTCATTTGTAAATTATCAACTGAGCATAAGGTCTCTTGTGGTATTTTGTCCAGATTGTGCTGAACACACTGTTGATAGATGTGCGCAAGCAGTCATGTGGTGGTTTACAGGGCCAGAAGGATTTAACACAGAATTGTGGCTTCAGTTACTGAAGGGAGACAACAGCTAGTGTTGCATAACGCCACTGATTTGCGTATAGTATAAGCTCACAAGAAAGTAAATCAGGTGCTGCTGTTTTGTGAGCCTATATGGCTATGCTTCTTGGCCCATAATTGTGGGAGCTCGAGGATTGGCTTGAATATCTTTGGCTGTAATCCTATCTTTGCACATCCGTGACTTCAGAGCTCTCTGGGGCGAATGTGGAGTATCAACTTCACGCAGAATCTGCCTTGCCTCCTCCCTATTCTCTTTTAGTGTCGATGCCAGTGGCAGCCTACCGTGGTCAGGCTTGAAAAACTGAGTACTGCTGCTTGAGGAGAATGAGGTGACAAATTTTCTTGGTTTGCTTTCAGCCCATCTTGCTAGAAAAGGTACAGCGAGCCTACAGACAGCTGAAGGGCTTGACTTTGACGATGGTTTTGATGAAATTGTAGTGCCAGGAACAGTACACTGATTATTCTAAGTTATAAGTAAAACCACTATTATTGATGTTCATTTTACAAGAAAATATGTTTTCTACTTTTAAATTATGTGTAACTTGTCATTTCTTGGTAATTACTTGTGAAATCTAATGGGTTATTTCTGGGTGAAAATAGTTTCAAATTAAATCCTACACCGAAGGTGCTTTTACTATTCAAACTTTGGGAAGTGCAAATTAATTCTTTGAAATTAGCCAAATAATTTGGATTAAAAAGGTTAATATAATTTGGATTTCTGATAGGGAAGCCAAAAAATATATTAAAAGCTTTTAGTTTTTGTCACCACAGTGCAACACATTTAAGTGGTAAACAACATCATGCCACAAATGAGCATAACTTGTACTGAACCCAGAATATTCCTTGTTTTGTTTGATTGTAGTCTGGAAAAAAGGAGAGGAATGGGGAAAAACTGCAACAACAAAAAAAAAAGCTACACTAAAGGGAAGCTTATTTAGACTTGTTAATGCACCCCTTCATCGTCCAAGCATGGGCTTTTTTGTGTCAGCAATACATGCCTGAATTACAGATTTCTTGCAAATTAAAACTGATTGTGTGTTACAGCCCATTGACAAAACTGAAACCCTGGAAGTTGATGCTTGGTGTTTTGCAGATTTGAAGATCAGTCATTCCAATATATCCGCCTAGACCAGTGGGACGCATGCAGAAGGAAGGATTTATTTTCCTCAAGCAATTTCCTTCCTATTTCCATCCCAAAGCAGCAGATTTCTGTGTACCTAAAAGAACCGCTTCCAAAAAAACCACAGTGCTGTGTAGTTACGAGGACGAAAGCTCTAATTACATTTTTGGGCTTGCTTAGCAGAAGTCATAATTATACTACCTTTATTATGCAAATTAATGTGCTGATTTCAAAGAATTAATTACCCTTGTCCAAAGTTTGATTAGTAAATGGCTGTTTACAGGTTCCAACATTTTTGGTTGCTTAGTTTCTACAGTTGGAGCATTTCAGACTGAAGACTTTGAGAGGAAATCCCTGCAAAATGACTCTGAACTGATTGCTTTCATTTTGATTATCAATACATGGCTATTCTTAAGTGGCAAGATCATTTCTACAACCCCATACTTGTGCAGTTAAAAATGAATAAGTAAACAAAATTAAATTAAATGCTGCAACCTTTTCTTTAGCACATGAGTGCCTTTAATTGGAGACATTTGCATCGCTCATCAGATAGGACTAACTTAATTTGAAAGTCTCTTTTCTGGATTGAGCTTTTAACCTCAATAGAGCTGAAGGAAATAATTCGAGTGAAGTGATGCAGCTTTAAGACAAAGACTCAACTCAATGCTTCCTTCTTATTCAGAAGGAGTCCACACAAAAGACCAGCAAATGAAATGCAAGAGCAGAGCAGGCCACAATGGGCTGTCTGAATGGGCTGAAATGAGTTAGCCGAACATAAAGACGATGATGAATAAGGACAGACCACAAGACCCAGTGGATTAGTGGCCAGTGGAGGTGGAGGATGATTCTGGAACCTGAATGAGAACTCTCAGGCCAAACAAACTTAATCAAACCAAACTCTTAACCTCTGCTGGTGAATGACCTTGAATGCTGAGGCGCTGCTTCTCCTTGTGCTTGTGCTCATAATCATGACTTAAGGACTCTAGAGATAATCACAGGCACGGCTTCTGTGGAAGGAACATATTCAGACTCTGGGAGAGGTCAATATTCATTCTTTTAGATAGGGCAAACTAACAAGTCGTCAGATTGTAAGGATAAAACCGAGCCAGATAGCACAAATACAGTACGTAGCTGAGACATCAGCTAGAATTTCATCTAGTCATTTATGACTTTATCTGGCTTTTGTCATCTAGATTTTGCTCTTTCACAGGTGTCATCACACCATTTGTGTGCTATCTGGGAATTGCACATGTAAATGCCTGTAGTGACTATTTTCTGTAAAGGCATCAGTAGGCCATACTTTTACAGTCTGAGGATGTATGACATTATGAAGCTGTGCCAAACACTTAAGCACATGATAAGCAGATCAAGAATGACATTCTGAAGTTGTGACAAACACTTAAAGAAATGTCAAGCACTTCAGGAGCAGAGCGATGGGATACAACGACAATCCTCTGACCATGCTGAGAGCCAGCTTGAAAATATAAGCAGCCTTCTTTTCCACACATTCAAATTTAACCGTTAGGTATACGAGATGTAAGATTACTCATTTTTCACTTTCACTGACACACCGTAGCTTTTATCTGATAGCGACAAAAAAGGGAGCGAAAAGAAAAACACTAGGACAGCATAAGCAAATTACTGTGAGGCATATATCTTCACGAAGCTCATTTTCCAATGAAACGCTCTTCCAATATCACAGATAAGGCTAGGAAAACATTCCAATCTCAACATCTTGTTCTCCGACAGGTTGGATCAGAGCAGAGCTCCCCCTGTGCAGATAAGAGGGGGTTAAAGCAGATATAAAGCCCACACCAATCCCTCAGCCTCCCAGCACGGATGTTGGGTGCGCCAGAAGGGAGAGCCGGGCCCCCAGAAGGCTTTGTTGGCTGTGTTCAGCCGCAGAATCACTGTAAGTGCCTCATTAAATGCCGAAACCTGGAAAACATAATCACAGTAATGAGTGAGAATGCCAGACGTCACAATGCACTCAATCCTGCAGGTCTCCAAACCTGGCCCCTGGCTCCTCAGCCACAGCGCCTGGCTTTCATCTCCACCAACACAATATTACAATTAGCATGCTGATTAGCACCTGCCCAGACTCACTGGGAATGACAAGGGGCTAATAACAAAGTGGGCCAGTGTTGTATGTCATGTTCATTGGTAAATATCAACCACTTGGTATTCAGCATGCCCGCATATGTGCCCTCTTCAGCAAAAAGGGATTGTTTAGTTGAAAGCAAGACCAAGGGAGATCGCGGTAACTGGTGCGTCTCATTATTTCCATCCATGTCTGAAAATCAGAGCTGCAAGCAAACAAGACAGTAACAAAGCCTTTAATTGTCCACAACCTTTATTTAATGAGCAGATTTTCGTGACAAAATGGCCTGCTTTATCACTGATGACGCAATTTTGCTTTTCATGCGAGAGGAGACTCAAATAATACTCTGAAAATATCTACAGGATCAACAACAGGAATATTTGATGAGGCAAAAAGCGAACTGTCGGCGGGTGGGTCAGCTGCCGACTTTATATGTGGTTAAAAGGGTATTTCCAACCTTGTGAGGTTACTTAATTTCCTATGTTGAATCTATTTTTTTTTTTATCACAGCATTGTTTTCATCACCTCACTTCCTGTTCCCAGTGAATCAATATGCGGTCAATCTCTAGGCAAGGAGAATACATCGATTTAGCTCTTAAGGCTGTACAACCTTTAATCTCCTGAAACGTTGTTGAGCCCCTGAATGCTTTGAGGGCACTTTATGCTGGACTGTGCAAAAGCTAAACTGGGCAGGAAATCTATCCACAATCAACAACCCAGCCTCTTATGGATAACCTAAGGGCTAAAGGTGGAGCGTTATTTGGCTCTGTTGAGGCAACTTATAAGCTGAGATTTAACTCTTTATTGATCCTCAGCAGGAAATTCAGACAATTTCCCTGCATTTGTATGGAACTGTGTTCTTCTTACTGGTCATCTCATGTGAGTTTCAGTTACTTAATATAAAATAGTGTCACTAAAACAAAATGTATTTGTATCACTTGAAAATTATGTTTGCTGCAACTCTGATTTGCTATGAATACATTTGGAATGTATTATTCCATGCGCCTCTCTGATTGCAAGCAGGAAGGTAATTATTTCTGTGAAAGAACAGGATGATGATGATATTTGGTAATAGGGTCTTCATGAGGGTTTTTGTGGCAGACATTGTGAGGTGCCAAGGCCATGGTAATGAATATGTACACTGTCCACTGTTTGATTAAGTTTGAAATTAATTAGCGGCTGCTAAATAACTGAATCGGCCCCTGTTTTCATGAGACAATACCCCTTAGTGTTTGGAGAATAATCCAGAAGTTTAAGCTGCTTCCCATTATTGATGATACAAGCATAAATTTGTTATGTTCTAGGCATACCACTAAATTTGACAGCACAATGAGTCACATTATATTCTGTTTTATAACTAACTTTGATCAGGCTTTTTAGTAGGGCTGGGTATCGAGTTCAATTCTTTTTAGAATAATTTTGAAGAATTTATGAGATTTATGCTACGCTGTTAGCATAAAAAAAACTTTATACCACCATCAAGTTTGTAATAACATTGCTGACTGCAATCTAACGTGTGTTTTGGTCATATAATGTTACTGAAATATGTTATTTGTAGCCTTTTATATCAAGCTAATCACTACACCTGCTTATAATTAATATGAACATATTAAGAATTCCAAAACAAGTTAGGCCTAATAATACCATCAAAGAAAACACAAAGCTGGTGCAGTGGTATGTATAATTACAATAAAATGTTGTGTGAGTGTTACTGTTACTAATATTGTGTTCTATAATAAGGTATATGTAATATAAAAGTACATATGTGACGAAGATGTTTCTGCGACAGCTCCTGCTCTGGCACACAGTGTATTTTGTGCGTCAGCATCTGAATTTGCTCACTACATTTTGTTCACTCTTCTCTGATATAGTGCACTAAAAAGCCATACATTATAAAGGGATTGGTGAATAAGTGAACAAGTGAGTGATTTCGGACACAACTTATGAGTCTGTAAAAATGTCAACAAGCTGAAAAAATAAACCCACATTTTTTTGCGGTAATGTAATCTTGTTAAAATGGATTTCATAAAGTTGGTATAAAAAAAAACGTATTGTTCAGGAACCGGTATCGAATTCAAGGTATCGGTATCGATATTGAACATTTTTGAATGATACCCAACCCTACTTTTGAGTCTAATGAAAGAAACCAAAACAACTCCTCATTTAAAATAAATGACTATATTAGCAAATCACAATAATTTTGCAGGATGTGCATTGAGAATGAGTAAACAGGTTACAATGTGTCTATTAAACAGATGTTTGGTTTTCAGCCATTTAAATGATTCATGTCATTTTTTTGGCATTATTTAACAGGCCTCAGTAATCCAAAGAGAAATATCAGACAGATAATTTTGCCTTAAATTAATTTAAATAAATGACTCACTATGCATTTTCAAAATCGACTAGTTTGTGGCCGGCATTATTATTAGGCTAATCTATCTTATCTGGAAGCCTTGTATAATTAGGCAATTTTGGGATCTCCTGACCCCACGTGAAACATTGACATTACACCACCTAGACAGTGCAATGGAATCAAAAATACTTTTGTTTTTGTTGTTGTTTTAAAGCTGGACTATTTTGAATATCACAACCCATCTTTAAACCACATGATTTAATTCAAGTCTTAAACACAAAAGATGGTATTTTGAAGAATGTTTTAACTGTCTCAGTTGGTTTGGACCCCGCTGACTTTTACTTTATGGTATTTAATGATCTATAAACTCCTTTTTTAGCTGGAAATGATATTATTGCAGGACCTAAATAGGCAGCCTTGGGTTTATTGGCTGGCACAAGAAAAAAACACATTTATTTGGACTGCCAGAACAAGAGATGATGCAGAACATACATTATACAGAGTCAGAATAGTGCAAACTATACACCTAACCCACACTTAGCACTTTATCATGGTGCTTAAATAGGGCAGTGGAATTATAAAGGAAGCCATTAGATTTAATTAGACCAATTAGATCCAAATTGGAACAGAATGATGTGGGTGCACGCCACCAAACAACAAGGCACTGATACAGTGAATCTTAATTGAAGCACAGAATAGGCAGAGGAAGGGATAAAAGAAAAACTGCAACAGACACATTTATGAATATAATTTAGCCTTAATACAATGGAGACCCCACTCCCTACACCTATATGCATGCATTGAGCTAACAGAGAATTGGGGACCACACTGCCTTTTTTGTGATTGGCGATGTTTAGAAGAAAATAACCTACCTTCCTCCTCACAGGTTCACCTGATTATTCTCAAAAGGCAAGCCAAGCTGCACCATAATCTCTGTGTTTCCATAGGGTCCTGATTGTAGCACCGCCCTGGAAGTTTGATAGAGCAAACTTCAAAGGAACGAGCGAGGTAAGGTGCCTGCTCTCTCAGGATTGCGGTTGTGCAGGCGAGGGTATCAAAGCATGAATTATCTATTAGTGTGACTGATATTACACCATGGACCCTATTTTGAGACTGAAATAGACATATATATCAGGAACTTGTGGCTGCATGGCATTCGCGCTGCCACTAAAGGCTGATAATCTAACGGCATCATTAGACCACCATTACAAGGCCAGATTTGATGAGCCTTGAATGCACATAAATGGTGCATGTGTCAAAAAACACAGCACAATTGAAATTACATTCATATCCACACTAAAATATGAAGGAGTCTGTTCATGGTGGAGAAGTGCAAGTAAATCCCTTAGATGATAAAAAAGTCTTTACCCTTCCATGAAAATCAGGATGAAGACAAAACTGCCAATTGAACAAGCTTTTTTCAGACAAATTTCAAAGAAATGTGGGATGAATCTCAAGGATCTGCAATAATATTCAATGTGCACAGGCTCAGCATTTGGCAGACAGTTGCATTTGAAGAGAAGCTACTAGATGATCCAAGAAAAACATTGTTGTGAAAGGGGCTGGGGGACTCGACAATGTACACAAGGCCAAACACTTAACAGCCACAATGTGTGGAACACAACAACGAGTGCAACACATCACTTATACTCTATCATTTTCGGGCTGTGAAACGAGACCCCAGAGAATTAAGATATGGCATTTGTATGGAGATTGTATTTTTGTCATCAGTTAACACTTGCTTCTTGGACAACAATCCCAACTGCTATGGAATACCACAGGGAAATGAAGCCAAATATTCCAACATCTCTTCAAACATTCCTTTCATTGTATCTGCTTTATGTTCATCTGATACAAATTTCACCTGCTTCTATATGCCTTGACCCATAATTCTATGCTATAACATCATTTTTTTCTAAAAAAAAAAAAAAAAAAGCAGAAAGGGCTGGCCATTCTATCTGTGCCTTCTGTTTTGTTACTGTTCAGGGGTGACTCTCTGACCTGAAGGGAAAAAGAAGAAAAAAAAGCCAGATGGCTTATTTAACTGAGCTTTTGTCTGGAACCCAAATATGTCTGCTGTCAGCACAGTAGGGGAACAAAAGAAGAACCCTCAGATAACAGGATTAGCAAATCCAGATTGGGAAGATTTTGTCTACATGGCATAAACACACAAGACAAGGGTTGCTAGACCATTGCATGAGCCTTTAAAACCCTAAGGCAAGCTAATATCCTTTATTTCATCACACTTATCACTAAATCGCATCGAGTAAAGAGTCACAAATTAGTGGATTAGACATCCTAACAAAAACAAAATTATGATTACACAAATCTTTATTCATGTAAAGCAATGTTGGTGATTGGTATTTTAAAAGTCCATTTAAACTTAAAATGATATACATATAAAGAATCTTCATAATAAGAAGATCACCAATAACTATAATACAGCACAGGACAGTAGCTTCAGGACACCCTGGAAATGATATGCTGGAATAAACTAAATCTCTCTTGGCCTGGAATCTCTTCTTTATAAGTAAAGAGCACAATATAAGATGCCTTTGCTGATGGACAAATCTGACGGGTACATCAGTGGATGACAAAAATGACTGAAAGCAGCTTATTCCAAAACACTATTGCAAGTCCTGTTCACGGAGTGCATAAAAACACGATTACAGGCATTTGGGGCTCTGCAACTGCTTTTCTATACTAAAGACAAATAGATTATTTTAGGTCACTGTTTTGCACCATAAAAGTAACCATGCTTTTTTGATAATGCCCATATGTTTTTATACATCTATAAACACACACACACACACAAACATTATTTTTTATTTTAATTATATATACAAATGTTTCCCCTGCCATTTGAAGTATAGAGAAAATCTTCAACTTGCACAAAAGCTTTATATTTGCGCGCAGTGTAAATCTTCACTTCACTGCAGTATCTACTTAAGACTAATGCTGCATCCTACACTAGGCCTGTCAACATAACAACTTGTTGTTGTGCGATATATTGCTCCAGAAATAAATGCGATCAACAATATTATTGTCATTTTAAGACCATCTGATGCCACTGAATATACAATCACATTATATCAGCATAACAATGCAAAAATGAAATTTTAAATAATTTGACATTGAATTAAAAAAATACATTTGTAAAATAAACATACTTATACTTTAGAATACAAAGTTTGTTTTTTTTAAATATAACACAAATAAATATTTAATAAAAATATAATTAAAAAGGAAGTAAACACTGTAATCAAACAACATGGCACTCAGTATTCTGGGAAGTTTGTGTGGATTTGAGAATCATATTTTTCAAATAAAGCCAAGGTAACACTCATTTAACATACAACACACAGTGAAAATTATATGTATATGACAGTGGCAAATGAATAAAGCGCAGCATAATTTTAAATCATGAGTTTAAAGTTTAAAGCATTCAATTTATACAGGGCCGACCTACACAGAGAACACGTGATCATGCTGGATAAAAATGCACACTTCACAAGTTCTCACAGCTGGATTCGACTAAGTTGCAAGGTTTGTGAAATTAAATGTTCATTAGTCATTCAACGATTTGTTTAAATTATATAAATGCGTATTTGCTTAATACTGATGGCAAACGAGAAAGTATTATAATGTTTGCATTTCTATTATTAATAATATAAAAGCAACCGTTATAATACTTTTTGTATACATTAATTCCTTTGTTTAACCATTCTATCCGATTATTACACAGACTTCTATCCGTATAAGACAGAACTGTTAATGACAACAGCGAACAAGAGGGAGTATGTGAGCAGAATGTGAGCTCTCAGCGCCGTTCAAAATCAACGTCCAGCCTCTAACACATTTGGAAGATGCCAAATATCGGCCGATATATCGGCCATGGTGATATATCGGTCGACCACTACTACAGATGTACAAATACAGATTTTCCCCAGACCTTCTTGTCTCCGTAAATTAAGGGTTCACTGTATTGAAGAAAAACACAATCCCTACTTATCAGTCAGATGTCTGTATGCACAAAGACACAGATCCCTAAACAAGGCCACATCTGCAGATGAAACTTTGTTTGTAGAAGCATTTATAACTATCACTGACTACACCAGGTTATGTTAAAGAAGATGCAAAAGACACATGCGCAAGTGGAATGCAAAAAAAAAATGGTGACATTAATTTTTATGTAAATATAATGGGAAATATATTGTGTCACCAAAAATGTATTAGGTCACGTACATATATTGTGCGATAAGTCTATATATTGATTGTTGCGGTCTATCCCACACACATCTTTCTAGTTCATTTGAGCAAAGCTCCTGACTAGTCTCTCTTTACTGAATGTATTTTAGGGATGGGTCGCAATGGTCCAACCACCAACTATTTGACACTGTATTTTGTTTTCTTCTCCTGCCTCAGATGTAAGTAATAAACCACTTGAATTAAGATTTAAGCTAAGGCTTCTACCATGTTTTTTGGCAAAACAAACAATCAATTCTCCTAACAGTTAAATGTAATTCTAACCTGCCTTTGATATTGACATGAAAACCATGAATCCTGCAGCAAGTTAGCAAATACAAACACTATTTTTAATCTGATGTTGACCTAAGACATGACACTTGCAGAGCAATGAGGAATTCTTGCCGTGTTGTTAGATGAACATCGGAGATCACCCAACCCTACTGCATTTCACCAGACACTGAGAGATTACAGCCTGACCTATTTTGTTTTATTAGGAAAAACGAATCCTTTGACATAGTAGGTCAGAGGAGCCAGTACAAATGGCTTCATCTTTTTATCATAAAACAAACATGTAAAACCCTTTCACATTTGCCCTTCAAGTGTTACCTGATAAAATAATTTTAATATAGCCTAAGGTAGTGTGAAGGGGATGGAATTATGAGTGTCAACCATGCACATTGATGATATAAAGCCCTGGCGATCTTAAATGATGAGAAGAAACAGGAGAGAGTGAGATACAAATTGTAATGTACCCAATGATTCAATGTCAGAACACAATAAAATGACAAGTGCAAAAAACAGGCTCATCGAGCGCTTGTGCATTGGCTGTAATGAATGGACTGAAACTCCAAAAGATTGCGTGCACATTTATCTTTTTGTCTGCATGGTGCGGCTTCAAGCCACAAAAAGCTCTGAACAATACAAGCTGTGAACAAAGAAAACTATCAAAGAACAAATTGTTATCCAAAAAGAAGAGCCAACAACTTCCAAGCCATTTAACATCTTCAATGGATTCAACAAGTACAATTCCTGCTGTATGGACCAAATATGTAATCCAGCATCTTGGGATTTCCGAAATATGAACAGACCAACCTCTAAGCATTTGACTTTGTAGTGATTTCTGAACCAAAGAGTCCTCTTTTATCTTTCTGTGTAGTGCAAAAGGAAAAACTCATTGTTGATTTTTAGAGAGCACTAAATCCTTATTTGTACAGCCAGAAGATAAACGGTTGTGCTTCCCAAGAGACCTCGCTTTATGATAACAAACATAACGCCTATCTCTTGATGGGGACAAGATATTTTTTGAGAAAAGAGCAGCGATTAACCTTATATGTAAGACTTCAGAGTGGGTGAATTGTTCTTAATGGTAATGCTAATGGCTGCTGGTAATCTCTATTTAATGAGAACTTGCTCAGCGTGAGCTGCAATATGATGGTATATGGTAAACTGCTCCATCATCATCAGCTCTCTGGCACAGGATGAGAAGTAGGAGGTTGTGGTGGCGCTGCATTTCACAATTTGATCCTTCGGTTCATTAGCTGTCTGCAAAACAAGCTCACAGTTACACTTAACGTGAAAAATGGTCTCAATTTCGACAAAACATGAAGGTGAGTGATGGCATTATTCAAAATGTTCAATAAAGTTTTTTTGTGCTAATTACCTCTAAAATTTTTATTAAAATATATAACATTATTAAACGTTAAAATATATAAAATATTTAACATATTTATTTATTAATATAATATTTATTTATCTGATATAGTAGATTGGCATACAAGTTAATAAAAACTTTACCTAGAAGTCTGCAGCCTACTAAAATGCAAATCAAGGCCTACATTACTTTTTAAAGCAGATTTTGTTTGATAATCATCTCTTGGTTGGTACATGGAACATCTGATTGCATGACAATGATCTTTGGGGATTCTCTTACTCAGCAAACAAGCATCCGAGCTTGCCTCCTCTAGAATAAAGCATCCTTGTTGGACGTTTCACTCAAACAAAGAGCAATTTAGAAGAAATTAGGATCAAACAAAACATATGCTGGTCAGCATGTATTTTGCCTTCGGAGCCCCTATTGTGTTGAAAAAGGGGAATTTCATTACAGAATTTTATTCAAGACACAACTGCCTTTATTTACCGAAATAAATACATAATTAAGTCCATGTGCACAATGGGTATGAATAGGAGTTTTTGTCTTTGTCAAAGTCAAAGAGCTCATTGATCATCTAGTGGTTGAGTTTTGTATTGCTCCCAACATCTTGACTCATCAATCATTACCTTCATGTCTGTGTCATATAGTGGCATTTAGGCCAAGGCAAATAACCTGACCCTTGCTAAAGGAATTTTCTCCAATATAAAATATTTAATAACAACCCCAAAGTCAATTGTTCACTATTTTTCTAATGATTACATGCACAGTATTCAATTTGCAGTCACTAAATAAGTGAGCCATGCCGAAAAGCAATTGAGCCAAATGATTTCTAATAGAATATTATACTATAAGAATGATACTATAAGAATTTCTATCATCCCCTCACACACGTATATAACGAAAAACATTTCCAATAATACTAGCAATCTAGAATTAAGAGAGCTCTTGTCTCTCCTTGCGTTGTCATTTTTACAGAGGAAAGCAACCAATCAATAGCGAGGCGGGCATGGCAGACTCCAGCCGTAATCCTCAAAATATTCTTATGTGGATTAGCTTCTCCCCCAGCCATTTTCATTTTCACTCTGTAAGGTATTAGTCTGACAGCCAAGTGGAGCAAAACAAATAATACACACTTCAAATGGGAAGAAATGTCTAATAACAGCAACCTGGTTAAGCTACTGCTTGCCTTTTCTATATTTTCATATAAACTTATTTGCTGCAGGTCCTAAACAAATTATACATCCTGTATGCTGTGTACTAAATGTTGATCTGATTTGAAAGCATTATCGCTGGCTAATGGAAACTGAGGGATTCCCTGAAATATGAGGCTTTTGTCAAAGAAAGCTATTAAGCATAAGCTCCTATGTTTTGCATTTAAAGACATTGTGTGGAAACACCAAAGCACAATTAAACAATGCTTAAACCCTCAAAACAACAGGCATTTAAAGAGTCAGAATGGGTAGTAAGAGCAAATGGAGATTTCACACAAGCCTGAAAGCAAAGTAGCTGGTATATAGGATTCGCTGGGGCAAGTTGTCACATTCTATAGGCATTAAAGTAATTATAAGTACAATTAGACAAATGCATATTTTCTTATGCAGTGGTTTAGAAATGCTAGTTTAAAACATCTAGTTCAATCCCTTTTTAATGAAGTTAAATGAAATTTAATTAATTTAAACTAATATACTCCAAGATTACAATTTTGCTATTCATAAACACAATAAACATAAATTCTGACAAACTTTAACCATTTAATAAACATATATGATGACATGCCTATCTGTTAAAAAACTGACACCTACACATTTGTTCAAGTAATAATAGACTAACCACACAATGTTTGCAGAAATAACTATTACTCATCACATTAGACCGGCTCTGAAAAGTCTAAACATTTTAAAACAAATGTTGACACACCAAATAATAAATATTATTGTGACATGATGACGACATCAGAATGATGACAAGATCACTATGATTTCATGTCAGTCGCACATCATCTTAAGGGAAAATCTCTGAACTTAGATAAGAAAACCGGTTTTCCACGCTCCACGGTTTTCTCTGAACCCTATCGCTGGCAATAAGAATCTCAACGAACGTTATTTCCAAGTGAGTCCCTTGTGTTTCCAATCACTGCCTCCTACAAAAGTAAAAGAATCTTTGTTCTCCGCTCCTTATTTTCCTAGCCATGGTTATCCGGAGAGAGAAAGCCAAACAAACCATCTAACGTGACTTGGAAAACGTAGAACGTCCACATTACAATCGACGCAACGCGACAAAAACCACGCTCCCATTATAAACAACGAAGGGATGCGCGCATTATAGATGCAGCTTCCGAACAGACGCAGCACGAGCGTCGAACAAAAATTTGTATTATGTCTCCAAGAGAAAAGACCTGCACTTGTTGACTCTGTTTGAACGCTTCGACTGCTGTTGGCCCGAAAGATTATTCTGTAAGTTTAAAGAAAATGTAGTTACAACATAATAGCGGGTAACGTAAATAAAGGGGAATCTTGGCAGTGCCACGAGCATCAAAGCATTACCTCAGCAGCCGAGGACTCTGTGTTATTCTAATGTTTTCAATAAGTGAAGTGTTTGTTTTTAAAACAAATCTGCTACCATAGCCCCTGTAATTTACTATTTGAGCAGTGACTGTTTTTAAATATCCAGAAGAAAGAACAAGTAACGTCACAGAGGAACAGTGCGCGGATGCTGCAGTTTAAGCGGCCACATATACAGTATGCGCTGCTAAAGGGACGGGTCTACATTTCTGTCATTTATTCACACTCAAGTTGTACCATATGGAAACCCAATAGACGTACGGCTTTATTTTTTCGTTGGGCACAAAAGGAGATTTAAACATGTTAGGGACTGACAGCCTCGGTCACCATTCACTTACAATGCATCTTTTTCAATTCACTAAAAGTAACTTGGTGACTGAGTCATTCTGCCTCACATCTCCTTTTGTGTTCCCCAGAAGACATACAGGTTTGAAATAACATGAGGAACAGTAAATGACGGGTATTCTCAATTTCAATGAACTGTCCATTTAAAGCAAAAGCGTTAATGCGCATTCCTAAACTTTAAGGAACTCGTTCGCATGCGAGCTGCATGAAGCCAATGTAGATGATGTTCGCTGTCCGTGATGCATGTAACTGCTGTATCTTGTTTCCAAAATCCATTTCAATTACTTGCAAACTAGTAAATGCTCAAAAAGCCTGCGGTTAATAAAATGTGATTCGAGATCCACACACAGGAGTAATTTAACTGAAAGAAGCATCAGCTGATGATCAAATCCATTGCATTAATCAATCCAAACAGAAGAACGATGATGCTGCGCTTTGCGTTCAATAAAGGTGAAGTGTATGTTCCGCTTCCCAAAAGCCTGCTAATATCGTAATAAAAGCTCTTCAGTAGGCTATATCTGGGTCACACCATTAGCGGAACTAATGTGCTGGTAAAACAATGTTTAGTTAGTTTTGTGTAAAGAGAGAAACATCCCGCTTCTCCCTCACCAGAGAGCCGCAGCCAAGCAACTGGAAAACATCTGCAGACTTTATCGCATCAAAGTTAACAGAAAGGATGAGAAAAATCCTCATATCGCTCGAACGTTTCAGTTTGAACAACGCATATCTTAACTTTGTAACACATAGGTACTCTGAACTATTACTTTCAATAAAGACGCCACACTGTGTACACATCTCCGGCTCGCGTCGAAGGTCCGTCGCGCTGGCTGGCTCGACCATTTCTGCCTTAAAATTCAAGCAGATTAATCCAAAAGCACAGTTCCTACCTGTGTGGATAGCTGCCGAAATGGTGAAAAAAACGAGGAGAGTTGCGAGAGATCCGTTGCTCGTGTTCGCCATGTTGGACACCTGCTTCATTCTGAAGCTCGTGAGTGAGTTGAGCTTCACCTAGAGCAACGGGGGCTGAGCGAGTGCGCGTCAGGAGATGCTGGGAAAGGGCGGGAACAAATACCCATTCAAAAAGAACGTCAATACAGCTCTTATACTGAACCGTGTCTCTTGATGTTATCGAATAGAATCATTTTTGTGTCGTAATTTTAAAGACAAATTTTCCGGAAAAACACCCTGTTGATCAGAAGAAAAAGCCCCCCCCTGCTCCTCCAAAAAAAAGGACCATGGTAACCATATAGTTTCTGGCAGAATGCAATAGTGCATTTAATACAGATTCGGTGTGCTAATACTATTTGTATAACATTGATTAAATAACATACATTAAATAACATACATAAAATATCATTACATTAATATATCATTTTTGGATATTCACACTTGTTATCTATAATAATAATAATTATTATTATTATTATTACTACTACTATTATTATTATTGTTATCATTATAAAATTTGCATTTGTGATAATACCACTGCACTGTGGCTGTACTAACTAGCATTTAAAAAATATTTTATATATATAGCAGGAACTATGGTTACGATTAACACTGTGCACTGTAACAATAATAAAATGTCTTTAGAGGAAAATAGTGCCTCTAGTGGCGTCCCCTAGCGTCTCTCTCTCTCTCTCTCTCTCTCTCTCTCTCTCTCTCTCTCTCTCTCTCTCTCTCTCTCTCTCTCTCTCTCTCTCTCTCTCTCTCTCTCTGATGTTTTTGAAAGTCTGACTAATGCTACATTTATTTGATCAAATATATAAACAGTAATATTGTGAAAAAAATAAAATTTAAAATGATTTATAATAATAATGTAATTCTATCTATCTATCCACACACACACGCACACACACACACATATATATATATATATATATATATACAGTACAGACCAAAAGTTTGGACACACCTTCTCATTCAAATGACTATGAAAATTGTAGATTCACACTGAAGGCATCAAAACTATGAATTAACATATGTGGAATTATATATGGAATTATATACATAACAAAAAAGTGTGAAACAACTGAAAATATGTCATATTCTAGGTTCTTCAAAGTAGCCACCTTTTGCTTTGATTACTGCTTTGCACACTCTTGGCATTCTCTTGATGAGCTTCAAGAGGTAGTCACCTGAAATGGTCTTCCAACAGTCTTGAAGGAGTTCCCCGAGAGATGCTTAGCACTTGTTGGCCCTTTTGCCTTCTGTCTGCGGTCCAGCTCACCCCTAAACCATCTCGATTGGGTTCAGGTCCGGTGACTGTGGAGGCCAGGTCATCTGGCGCAGCACCCCATTATTCTCCTTCTTGGTCAAATAGCCCTTGATGCCTTCAGTGTAACTCTACTATTTTCATAGTCATGAAAATAAAGAAAACTCTTTGAATGAGAAGGTGTGTCCAAACTTTTGGTCTGTACTGTATATATATATATATATATATATATATATATATATATATATATAATATTCCACATAATAAATAAATACACTTTGGATGACATTGGAATTAGGCAGGTAAAGCATATTAAAGTTAAAAAAAAATAATAATAATAATAATAATTAGATTTTCCTTTGAATGTGGACATAAAGAGGTAATAAAATGAAATAAAATCAATGGATATGGTAAGGAAGATACAAAAGAGAAAGACTTGAACATGACAATTTATCAGAAGAACATTGCTAAGAAATGTAAACATTTCATAAGTATTCAGAGAAAAAACTTCCTGTCTGCTTCAGATATCTCCTCCCTCAATATAAAAGGGACTTCTCATCAACATAATTATGTTGACTTTTTAATATAAGTTAATTGGGTGCTTTCTCAAATTGACTCACAGTTGGAGCCAGGATTGCAAATTGATAAGGTAATCCAGGTAGCTCTACCCTTGGTGGCTCATTATGCTAATTCACTTGGAAGGCTCACAGGGCAAGTGCTTTGATTTTCTGGAGAGGAATAGGAATTAAAGAAATGTTTATACAATATTCAGATTTTGATGATACACTCTAATGCTTATGGCTGAACATGTCTTTCCATGCCTGCTATATTTCTACAGTAATTGTGGCAGGAATTATTTTTAGGGTATAGTGACTGATGGGTCCTGGAAAATCAGATAAATTTAGAAAGACCAAAAGTAGAACTGTTATATATTCTTATATTTTATAGATAAATACACGAGAGGCAGGAGTAAACGTAACCAGTGCTTGCCGTTTTATTTCTACACTCAAAATCTACGGTGTTGACGTAGGAGAATCACGTAACGTAGGAGGGTATAAGGAAACACAGAAAGGTCACTTTGCATTTCGTAAATACACAACATATTCCTCCCTCCTAAATTTGTAGTAGAGAAAAAAAACATTACTTCAACAGGAACATTTTCTATTAACATCAAATGCATACAATATCCAGAAGAATCTTTTTTTTTTTTTTTTTTTTTTAAACGTACTAGGGAAAGAGGGTAGACTACCTCTATTCCCGGACATAACCCTGGGGATTATTCTGCCCCATTGTTGTGGGCTTGTCACTAGCTAGAGTGTCAGTCTATTTGGAGGTCGACGTTCTCTTTTAGGATATGGCCGAACGGTAGGTACATTCACATTTACAGTCTCTTTCGCAGGGGTTTGGTTTGACAAGGGCACTGACTGACTTGAACCAGGAACAGTCTCTTTCGCCTGACTTGGTAGAGTCTCAGTCTGTGCATTCCCGAGGGTTGGTGTGGAAGAATTCTCAGACAGATCATGGTATTCTGAAGCAATTTCCAGGTAAGGATCTGTCGACAACTGTTCTCCCAAGTTGTCACATGAATTTGCAGCTAATAACTGGTCTACATGCCTTTTCCAGATGAGATGACCATCAGCCAGTTCAACCGTGTAAGACACTGGTCCTGTTTGTGCAATCACTACTGCTGGTAGCCATTTGACACCTTTCCCATAGTTACGAGCTAGCACTTTGTCTCCAGGTCTGAAACAACGATGTTTTGCTTTTAGACGCCGTTCCATCTGAAGGTGTTGTTGCGCTTGAACCGTCTGTTTTGTTTTCAGGGGTTTCAACAAATCCAGACGTGTGCGAAGTTGTCTTTTGAACATAGCGGCAGCAGGAGACACTTTGGTGCTGGCATGTGGGGTGTTTCTGTAAGAAAGTAGAAAAGTGTTTAGGCGTTGATTCAGCGATCCTTTACCCTGTGTCGACTTAAGAGCTTGCTTCATTGTCTGGACAAATCGCTCAGCAAGACCGTTAGTGGACGGGTGATACGATGCTGATCGAATCTGTTGAATCCCGTTGGCCTTCATAAAAGCATCGAACTCCTCCGAGACCAGCTGAGGCCCATTGTCACTGACAAGTTGTTGTGGTAAGCCAAACCGACCAAAAATTGAACGAAGGGCTTCCACAGTTTTCATTGATGACGTGCATTTCATTACCTCAACCTCTGGCCATTTGCTGTGGGCATCAAGAAGAACTAAAAACATATGGTCTTCCAATGGTCCTGCAAAATCAATATGAACTCTCACCCATGGTTCCTCTGGCCATTGCCAGGGGTGTAACGGGGCTGGTTGAGGGTTATTTCTCAGCTTTTGACATGCACTGCACATTTTTGCTTTTTCTTCAATTTTAGAGTCCACACCAGGCCACCAAAGGTAGCTACGGGCAATCTCCTTCATCTGAACAACTCCACAGTGTCCAGAATGAAGTTCCTCCAGTACTCGTTGTCTCAATGGTGGTGGAATAATGACCCTTGAGCCCCAAAGTAGACATCCAGATTCAACTGTAAGTTCATTTCTCCTGATCACATAAGGCCTTAGGAGCGGAGACATTTCTCCCACATCCCCTCTGAGCACAAGGTCCAAAACCTTGGACATCACTGGGTCAGTACGTGTGTGCTTTTTTACCTGAGCTGCCGATACAGGGGAATTGTCTACCTCTTTGAAGTAGAAAATTTCTGCCGTTGCTGGTTCTGGATGTGTAGTAGGCAATGGCAGTCGGGAGAGCCCGTCAGCATTAGCATGATGTTCCGATCTTCTGTACTTGATATCATACTGATGCGCAGACAGAAGAAGGGCCCAATGCTGCATTCTTGCAGCAGCAAGTGAAGGAATACCTGAATGTGGGCCTAAGATGGAGGTCAGAGGTCTGTGATCAGTTAGGAGTGTAAATCTTCTACCAAACAAGAATTGATGAAATTTCTTCACCCCAAAGACAATAGCAAGTGCCTCACGTTCAATTTGGGCATAGTTACATTCTGCCTTGCTCAAAGTTCGTGATGCAAAAGCGATGGGTTTTTCCTCAGCCGATGGCATGATGTTTGACACCACCGCCCCGACGCCATAGGGCGATGCGTCACATGCCAGCTGTACTGGCAGAGCGGGGTTGAAATGAGTGAGAGCTTCAGACTGGGCTAAGGCTGTTTTCACCTCATTAAAAGATTCTTCACATGGTTTAGTCCATTCCCACTTTTTTTTATTTGTTCAGTAGCTCGTGCAACGGTTTCAGCCTGTTAGCTAAATTTGGCACAAATTTCGCATAATAAGTCAACAACCCCAAAAAAGATCGAAGCTGACTGACGTTTTGTGGAGACGGCGCTTCCACTATTGCCTTCACTTTCGAGGGTGCCTTATGAAGTCCCGAACTATCAATCACATGGCCCAAATACTCAACAGAAGGGCAGAAAAACTCACACTTGTCCTTCCTGACTCTCAGTCCAAAACTTTGCAGTCTCTGCAAGGTGGCTTCTAGGTTACTCAAGTGTTCCGCCTCATCCTTTCCGGTGACAAGCAAATCATCAAGGTAACACTGCACCCCGGTCAGCCCACTGAGAATCTGGTCCATTGCTCTTTGGAACAGGGCCGGCGCCGAGGTAATCCCAAAAGGAAGCCGCTGATATTGGTACATCCCCTTATGAGTCACAATGGTAAGAAGTTCTTGCGAGTTCGGGTCCACATGCATCTGCAAGTATGCCTGGCACAAGTCAATCTTACTGAACCGTTGGCCCCCAGCGAGACCAGAAAAAAGATCCTCAATACGAGGCAGGGGATACTGCTCTGGGGTCAGAACCGGATTCACGGTTACCTTAAAATCTCCACATAGTCGAAGGGACCCGTCTTTTTTATGACGGGCACAATTGGCATGGCCCACTCACTTGTGTGTACTGGTCGCAGAACTCCAGCCTTTACTAGTTTCTCTAATTCAGCTTCAACCTTGGGTTTAATTGCGTAGGCCAACGGTCTGGCTTTTAAACACTTTGGTTGACTGTTTGGTTTTACTGTCAGTTTCTCCGCAATGTCCTTCATACTTCCTAGTTCGTCACTGAACACATCCGTATATTTATTTAGAATCCCTTGGAGTTTTGAGTTTTTACTGACCAGATGGACCTCTTGCCAATCCAACTTAATCCTCTCCAGCCAAGTCCTTCCTAGCAAAGCTGGGTGATTGCCTTCAATAATGTACAGTGGAAGTTTCTTTTTTTGCATATTTAGTTCAACTGTCACCTCAATTAACCCTTTAACAGGAACGATCTCACCTGTATAGGTCTTCAGGGTAATGTTTGATGGCTGAGGTGTGAGGTGTGGCAACTTTTCATTGAATGTTGTCACTGACACCAGTGATACCGCAGCTCCTGTGTCCACCTGCATCCGTACTGGTTTCCCATCTAGAAGAGGAGTCACCCAATAGCCCTGCTCATCTCCTGAAACAGATAAAACACACAAGGCATCCTCTTCCTCAGATCCAGAATCACTCTGTGTGTGCGGGGCATTTTCCATTTGGTTCACATGCTTTTGTTTAAATTTCTGGTAACTTTTCTTTTTAGGTCCAGCATTTTTGCTTGGTTGTGTCTTTTTGTTTTTGCAGGCACTTTCAATGTGGCCTTTCTTGCCACAATTTCTACAGTTCATGTCCTTACACCAACAATCTTCAGGCTGGTGGCCCACTTTTCCACAGCGGTAACATGGTTTATCTGAGTTTGACTTGTTCTTTGAATCAGCATACACTTTGTGCACATGGGTGGACGCACTTAATTGCTGTGCCTCTTTTGCGGCCATTTCCATTGATGTGCTTATCTCTATGGCCTTCTGTAAAGTTAAGTTACTCTCAGTTAGCAGTCGTTTTTGTATAGCCTCACTTCGAAGACCACAGACAAGCCTATCACGTATGGTGTCACTCAATGATTGGCCAAGCTCACAATGTTCGGACAATCGTTTCAACACAGCCACAAATTGTGAGATGGATTCACCATCCTGCTGATTTCTTTTATGGAAGCGAAATCTCTCTGCGATAATCAGTGGTTTGGGTGAATAGGGATCCTTGAGTAAGCCCACTATTTCCTCATATGATTTGTCGCCTGGTTTCTGTGGCTGAGTTAAACTGCGCAGCAGATTAAACGTTTTCACACCCATGACACTTAGAAATGTTGGCACAATTGTTTCATCTTTTATTTCGTTTGCCAGCACAAAGTAGTCAAAACGTTCGGTATAAGCACTCCACTGCTCTACTGATTCATCAAACGGTCCAATACAACCAATTAATCCAGCCATTTTTTTTTTACTCACTCCCCTCACTTACTCACTCCCCTGTTTCAGTTCGTCAGCTGTTGTGATTCCTTCCCCTTTTTATTTTCTGATCCGCGTTGTGTCGTCAATTTCTTTTCCCTGTCTTTCACTCTATTTCCATCCAGCGAAGACAACTCGTTCCGTTCCGACTGTCGCGGCTGTTGTTTTTTTTTTTTTGGATTCGCGGGGTAACGTAGGAGGGTATAAGGAAACACAGAAAGGTCACTTTGCATTTCGTAAATCCACAACAAGAACGAAGCAATGAAGTGCTTCCCCTTGACTTGGAGCTTTCCTCTCTTAAGGATTACTTTATAATAAGCATAAAGTTCACTCTGCTTTAGTTAGACAAAATCAGGGAGAGATTTCTTGTTTTAAGATAAAAAAAAAACGTTTTATGCTGACTTCTGAAGTCATAATTACAAGTTAGTTATGTTCAAGTATTTTATTGTCAGAAAGAATAGGGATCATGGAGGACACCAGTTCCATTCATATACATTTCTTGGGAAAATCTTATTAAAGCCTAAATATTGAAGATATTTAACCAATATCCATTCTATTTCCTGACAACCATATTGCTCACACCATTGTCTACATTCACTGTGCTATTGAGATAATCTTAAAGACAATTCTGAAGTTTCAAATAAATGCTTTTTTCAGTAAAATACATAGAATATGCTTCAAATGATTGTTTATATACATACATACTGTAATGTCAAGAGAAAGCAACATAAATAGGGAAAACTATAAAACTTAACTGTCACTACATCAGTGATTCCCTCCGCGCTCAACACAGAAACTCAACACAGGTATCAAAATGATCCCCAAGTTTCCCATTCATAAAGTCTTACATGTCCAATTTCTGACTAGGAAACTCGTATTTACAATTATTTCAATAGCACATGAATGCGTCTTTATTCTGTATTCAATATTCAAGGTAGCATGATCAAAGCAACAAGCAACAAGTTTTTTATGTAGCCATGAGATACATAAGCAGTCTTTCATACACCCATCAGATGCACTGTTGTCAGTGATGGAAAATACATTTTAGGGTACACCTTTCCTTTAAAGAATATCAAAGCCTGAGTTAGATGAAAGAAACACCCCAGAGGGGGCAACAGACTGCACAAACCTATGTCAGAGCCAAACAGTCACTTTTTGACCTTCCGGTCCTAAAGGTTCATCTTTGTTCATCAGAAAAATCACTATGAGAACTCTTTAGTTAATGAAATCTTTCTGTTATTTATTGATTTGCCTCAAGGGTTTTGTTCTTGCTTGCAAATAAGTGATATTCATTTGGTATCAACACTACAGCGCACACATTGTCCCATGATACTAACTCAGCAGGGCTCCTCTATAATTATTTATTTGATGACTTTCCCAAAGCACATGATTGTGACAGAAAAAAATAAAATAAATAACTCTAAATGAAGGATTTGCACAGTAGAAACATTTGGCTTAGGGGTTGACTAAACATTTCTATCAAAATTCAAATACTGGTCTAATAATTCTCTTTGCTTGTATGATAGAACATATATTATGCTCATTAAAAAATAAATAAATAAAATAAAATAAAATAAAATAAAATAAATAAAAATAAAGCAAAATCCTATGCATCTGTCACATTACTGTGTCGAGAATAATCGAGAATCGAGAATAATCTTTATTAATCCAACATAGGGGTAAATCCAACATGGAACACACACGTACTGACTTGTAGACCAGACAAACACAGACTGAAAGGACATTGGTTTTAAAGACTGGAGCAGACAGGTGCATGGAATTACTAAATGAATGGGGACATTGAACACATGTGAAAGAAACTAGACACACCTCAAATTTAATTAACAAACCACGGGAGACAGAAACTGGGTAACAGGAGCAAAAATCACACATAATAAGTCCAGGGGTGTGACAGCATCACAATGTACTGTTTATCGAAAACCTCAATATGATTGTCAGACTGATCAGTAAGAAACAGTAAAACATCTGTCATTTTAACAGTCATCTAAGCCATTTATACTGTGAAAATGTTCCACTATATGTTCTTCAGAAATATAGCATAATATTGATGATCACTGAAAATAATTAATATTAAAGTTAGTATTTTAGTTAAAATATTTACATCATTTGTAAAACTTGCACAATTTGATGCAGAGTTGTCATTATTTTTTTATTATTATTTTTGTGTATTACTTGGTGAAATCATTGTTTTATGTGGATGAGCTTTAAAGTTCATCATTAAAGGCAAATAAGGATGTAATGTCACCTTCCCTGTTGTGTGTATCTCGTGCTAACCTTACCCTGCACAGTGGCGTTCCTTTATGAAAGCAAAGTTTAAATATTGGATATAACACAAAAAAGTAAGCTATTTTATAATTTCATGTTAACACATTATGGTATTCAAGTAAAGTGGCTGTGGTATGGTTGTAACATCAATTTTAACATGCATAGTTTCACTTCCATTGTAAGTGCTTTAGCTACTGCAACAACCAAGGGAACAGTTGAATTATTTTCTGTGGTAATCAAATTTATCTTACAAGTACTGTTAGTTTAAATCTTTTGTTTAGGTATTATGATCATAGTATTGATCACTGCAGTATGACTAGCATTAGTTTTATTTAAGAATGTCTTAATGTCACATTTGGTTTATGTTCATGTCTTTTATTTTGTAGTCATGTCCTCTGTTTTGTGATTCCCTGTTCCTTCATGTGTCATGCTTTCATTGGTTTTTACATGTGGTATTTTGTCTGCCTTCTGTTTGTTTTTTGTTCCTCAGCTCATCTCTGTCATTGATTGTACTGTGTCATGTGACCCTATTTGTTTGATATATATGTGTGTGTGTGTTATTTTAATATAAAAAATGTAATTTAATGAAAACATTTGTGAGAATCCTATTTTAACGTTTAAGTCAATGTAATTTTTTTCCTAATGTTATAGGCGTTACAAGTGGGGTGTGTATGCTAAACGAAAGACAAAGAGCTTGAGGAGGATCGGGATCAAACGAGGAGTTTACTGGATGACGAAGGAGATTACAGACAATATACTACACTTACAATACAATATCTGGTTAACATACAAATAACAGCATTAACATAGGCAGCGTTGACATAACTTTGACAATCACGGACGAGGAAGAACTGAACAGAACGGGTATTTAAACACACAGGAGGTAATCAGGGAACAGGAGACAGGTGGGGATCAATCAATTACCAAAACAAGAAAAGAAAGAGGACCAAATAAGGAATCAAAAGTTCATTAACGCAACAGTTCGCCCCCTCCCGGAACGGTGCGTCCTCGCACCACAAGAGGAATACCAGCGGAGGTTCTGGAGGCGGGCGTGGAGCCGGCAAGGAGCAGGTGAAGAGGGAGCTTGGAGGTAGGGACCAGGGCGGAGTGGATGGAGGAGCCAGGGAGGAGCCCGGAGCAGGAGGAGCCAGATGGTCCTCCAGAGACCAGCCAGGATGGAGATCCACGGTGGAGTCGACGGCGGGAGGAGCCATGGTGGAGAAGGGGCCGACGACACCAGGGGGCCGACAGGCGGAGACTGCACCGGTGGGTGAGGAGCCCAAGATGGAGCAGCACAGCCGCAGATCCAGAGTGAAGCAGATTGTCCGGAAGGCCTAGGTGGAGCAGAAGGCTCAGGCGACCAAGGCGGAGGCGGGGCACTGGAAGACCGCTGCAGAGCCGGAGTGACTGAGGATGGAGGTGGAACCAGAGGCAAGGAGGAGCCTGACAGAGCCGTAGGGATGGAGTGACAAGGTGTAGCCAGAGGAATGGAGTCCTGAGGTGGCGGATGGTCGACGACTGACCAAGGTGGAGCCGGAGGGACGAGGGAGCCCGGTGGAGCAGGTGGGATGCCAGGCCACGGTGGAGACGAGGGAGCTAAGAGCCAAGGCGGAGCCGCTGGGTCAAAGGACCAAGGAGGAGTCCAGGGCTCGGAGGCTGGAGGTGGAGACAGGGAATCCACTCGCCAAGGTGGAGCTGGAGACTGGCAGTCCAGCGGTGAACCATCGCGCCCAGATGGCACGGACTGAGGGTGAGCTGCGGGACTGACTGGCACCAGCAGAGATGAGGTCGAGGAACTGGCTGGTCTAGGAGGAGGAGAGAGAGGAAGGATGGGAGGAAACACAGGAGGATCAGGGCTGGACGGAACCAGCTGAAGTGGAGCAGAGGAACTGGCAGGTCTGGGAGGAGGTGGGAGAGGGAGACTGGGAGGGAATACAGGAGACACAGGAAATTCAAGGCTGGGCGGAACCAGCGGAGACACAGAAAATTCAGAGCTGGGTGGAACCAGCGGAGAAACAGAAAATTCAGAGCTGGGCGGAACCAGCGGAGACACAAAATTCAGAGCTGGGCAGAACCAGCGGAGAAACAGAAAATTCAGAGCTGGGCGGAACCAGCGAAGACACAGAAAATTCAGAGATGGGCGGAACCAGCGGAGAAACAGAAAGTTCAGGGCTGGGCGGAACCAGCGGAGAAAAAGAAAATTCAGGGCTGGGCGGAACCAGCGGAAATGGAGCAGAGGAACTGACTGGAGGAGGTGGGAGTGGGAGACTGAGAGGGTATACAGGGGGAACAGGGCTGGACGGAACCAGCGGAGAAACAGAAAATTCAGGGATTACCTCCATAGACCAGTCCATAAAATCCATAATTTGCTCCATATCATTTCCAGAGACCGAAAACAGCTCACCCTCAGTCGCAGAAGTGTGGGCAGGGCTTTCCTCCACGCCCTCGATCTCCACTAAAACTCTCACGGCGCACGGTGTTGCCGGCTCACACACCTGGTCAATCGCGCTCTCGAGGTCCTGCTTCCACTCCGTGAATGGCTCGGGCTCTGCGGCGGGCTCTGGCTCCGTGCAGCGTGATGGTGGCTGGCTGGTCTCTGGGTCGGGAGTGGGGCTGGAGATATCCTCTTCGGCGGTGCAGATGGTCCATGAAGATCCATTTTTCTCCAGCACCCACTCCACGAAAGCGGTGAAATCCTCTCGGGGACCGTTGGCAGGTAGGCGTGCCTTACGCCTGAGCGAGCGGTCGGGGAAGTGGGTAAGGCACGCCAGATCTAGAAAGTCCCTGGTATGGTCCTCCAGCGAACGGTCCAGTTGCTCCAGGCATAGGAGACGGACTGCTGGAATGGCCATTCCGGGAGAGGGAGGAATATAAATCAAAAGAAAGAAAAAACGCTGCTAAATAAACTATTTTGTTTTGGTCTGTGATTCTGTTGCAAGTGGGGTGTGTATGCTACACGAAAGACAAAGAGCTTGAGGAGGATCGGGATAAAACGAGGAGTTTACTGGATGACGAAGGAGATTACAGACAATATACTACACTTACAATCTGGTTAACATACAAATATTAGCATTAACATAGACAACTTTGACATAACTTTGACAATCACGGACCAGGAAGAGCTGAACAGAACGGGTATTTAAACACACAGGAGGTAATCAGGGAACAGGAGACAGGTGGGGATCAATCAATTACCAAAACAAGAAAAGGAAGATGACCAAATAAGGAAACAAAAGTTCATTAACGTAACAATAGGCTACACTGTGTTAATAGCAACCTCCCCCGTTAATAACAATGGTCCCCAAGTTTCAACTTTGTTCCTGTAATCCATTGTTTGGTGAGTTTGTTCATATTTTTTCCAGGTCAAGTTGTGTTCATTGTGTTTCTGCTCACTTTTGAATTGTATTAAACTGCATGTGGGTCCTCATTCAATTTGCCTCCAGTGTACGTTTGTTACAGTTAAATGGTGTGTTAAGTTAAACTTTAAGTTATACTTAGGGCTACCATAATCAGAAAGATCTAGGCCTCGACATAGGCTATCCATAAAACTCAAGAATGTTTCTGTGAATAAAATCACTTTTCTACTTCTGTTATTCAAGTATTAATGCACAAGTGGTAGTTTCAGTCTGAGGTACAGACAGGAAATGTCAAAGCTTGACAAATTTGATCTGAACATCTCTATCCTCATAAATCTTGTGGCAACTTGACTGGATAGGAACGCGTCTGAAAGTAATGCCAGATGCCACTATGCACAGCATCCTTTTTCCTATACAGCTCTTGCTTTTAAAGTTTTTGGATAAATGTGACATTGAGAAATACAGGCCCTTAAACGACAGCTTTCAGTTAACATGGACTCAACTTGAAACGACTTGATTTCGAAAAGCTTTTCTGTTCAGGACTCGTGTCACCAAAGGAATCTGAAAGGGAAGGCGAAAGTAATTGAGGTGATATTGGGAAAAAGGAGGGGATCATAGAAGGAGAAAATGACAGTTTCCTCCTGATATCTGCTGTCTCAAATATGAGGACATGATTTAGGAAAGCATTGCGTCATACATTGATTTCTGCTCCAAAAGTGTGTGACAAGGAGAACAAATTACCAAGGTGTATCTGGACCCATGCACATGCCACAACATTCATCACTGTCAAAGAAGACCAGTTTATTATGAAATGCACAAATCATTAATCTGTGGTGGACACAAAGGTTTTCTGTACTGAGAGATAATGAGGATGACAGTCTCTGGCATTGCGGAGAGTTTTATGGAAAGTCACAGCGGCCTGCTGTTCATTCACTGTTCATTTGATGGCACATCAGCATGGATCATTCTGTTAGGAGTTTGACAGTGCACTGGGTGGAGGTGCCTGTACTTAACTGCATCCCCTGAGCAGTCAAATGTATTTTATTTTTTGCTTGCTTTCCTTTCCTTTTTATTTTTTCCCCCATCTCTGAGGGTATATACCCTATGATGGAGTGGGTGAATATGTATCTTTATGGACCTTGTTAGGTTGCTAGTAGTACACAACCGCCTTCTCATAGGCATATAGGCTGTTGCCACCTGTGTAACTAGGCTGATGGCTCAGGCTCCCTGTGGCATATTCACAGTGTGTCTGGAGGCTAGTTATCTAGGCAGCTTGTGGCTTTTTCCCTGGTAAGCCTGACACTACTGTAGTTTCCCATTCTTTGCCTTATTAGTGGGTGCAGAAGTTTTCTTGTTAACTTGTTTTATTTGCATCATGAAAGCTGTTTGGGTCTTTGAAGAAATAGGCCTTATTAAAATAGTTATTTGTCCAAGCTTAATTTCTGCTTAAAAGTGTGATTTTGATCATTCTTGTTAGCATTTCTTAATGGCTATTTGCTATTGCTATTAGCAATGTTGCAGAATCTCAAAAAAAAAATGTCATTACATTTTTTTAATGTATCTTGATTGACTTTGTGCATTTGTATCAGGATGCATTTTAAATTCTAGTTAACTTCCTGACTTTGCATTGAATTTGATTTGATTTTCTACTTTTAAACAGTAAGTAGAATTGCATATATATATATATATTTCAAACACTATTTATTTATTTTTTTACTTCAGTTAATTTTAATTGTACTTTCTTATTCCTGTATGTGTGTATATATATATATATATATATATATATATATAATAAAGAATTTGAATTGAAGTTGTCCAAACACACAGTAAATAAAAAATAAAAATAAAAATCCAGCTCATGAAATGAAAGGGAGCATTTTCCTTAAATTCAGAATATTATGCAACCCTGTTTTATAGGAAAGAAATGACAGGGGGTAGGGAGAGAACAGAAAAGTTAGAAATCTTCAAATTCAACTTGTCAGAACTCTTGCACTACCTGGCAGGCTAAGGCTACATTTTTGGTTTGAGCCACAAGGAAAAAACAAATAGAAACACACGTTTTGCTTTCTCATTTCTTAGCTAGTATTTTTAAATGTAACATTTGTTTTTAATGTAGAGAGTGAAGTATTAGATTCAAATCTATTTAGTAAGTCTATAAATCACAGGAATTTATAAAATAATGGAAAAAGAGTATATGAATTCTCAAGATATGCCTACATCTCTTAATAAGGCCAGAATACACAAAAGGGATTTAGTGACCTTACACGACAGCACAGCTAAAGTGTTTGCATCGCATTGGCAGAATGTTCCATCCTTGGACATTGAGAAATTGTTTTTACCATTGTTCCTTGAGGAATACTGCTAAGCTTACATCTTGACAGCAAGAATTTAACAATCTTTTGAACATATCTCAATTCTCAGAACTTGGTAACCTTCAGATTCTTTACAGGTTTGTTGGCCCTTGAGTCACAGAATCTAGCAGTGCTGTGTGAGAAGTGTATGAAAGTGTACACTTTTTCTCAGAGGTCTCACTGCAGAATTTAGATGTCCCTTTGTCCTTTCCTCAAATTGGGTTAATTATTTGATAATAGTGTTGCAAAATGTAGAGCCGATAGAAATGTGAAATCTATTGATTCCTTGTCACTATCAGCTGTGTCCTGAGTTAAATGCATGCTTCATCAAAACGCATCCCTGGTTGGTTTATTTTCTGCTCTCTGTATCTTACTTTTCAGAGTTGCACCAAACTAAAATGAAATCATAATACATGCTACAAAAAAAAAAAAAATCCACCCTCCCTGACTGCGCTAATGCACCTGTATTATTGACAGAGGGCTGAAGACATGTAAGTTGACCCACTGTCTCTGGAGAGCAGTAGTTCATAGTGTCCTCTTGTAATGTGCCGTTGTGAGGTCAGCCAAAGAGCAGGCCATTGTCACTCTGATGGCGGGTCAAACCACACACGTGACCAGCCCTGAGAGAGTATGTGCTTTATGGCCAGGTTTGTTTCACATTATGAACTTTATGAGAACAGGATGAAAAACACTGCACAGAAAGCAGTGTTCAAGACTTATGGAAGCCCTTTTCCGTGAAAATAAAAAAATAAAAAGTAATCTTGCAATTATAAATATATGTTTTGCAATTCAGACTATTTTTGGAATTCAGACTTTACATCTCACAATTAAAATTTTAAAAAAGATTGCTTTTTATCTCACAATTTTGACTTAATATGTCAATTCAATATCAACTCTTTTCAGAATTGTGAGAAAAAAAGGTAAGACATAAACTTTATTTGTAAGAAAAAGTCACCATTTTTTTTATCCCAAGGTGAAAAAAGTCCATATAGCATAGAACAGATTACTACTAAAAGAAATGTATGTCAGATGTATGTTTTTTTAGAAGAGCTAAAAAGATCACATTTCAGAATTGTAAGCATTTATTTTTCACGTCTTGACCTGGTTTTTCAAATCAAGTTCCTGCACTCCATTTCCCTCGCATCTCGAGTGTCAGGGTGAGAAGAGGTTTCGCTTTAATAGAGGGTGCAAATAAGAGACAGTTCCTGACCCCCATTTGCTTCTCAAACCCACCGGACAGTCTTTTAAGTCAGAGAAGGCGCTGAGCTCCTATATGTCCTGACTTAAAGAGTAAGCTTTACAGCTAATGCACCTGCTCGATCACCCAAGGATGTTTTCTAGTGAGTAAATGGCTGCTCAAGCACATGCGATGATACAGTATATTCACACACATAAGAATATTTTTAGTTGATTTATTTATTTATTTTGATATTGCATAAAAGGGTTTATGCATTACCTTGTATATGTAATGTGTCAGATGTTTTCTGTGTTTGGTTTCCTTTTACCAGGTTTTTTTTTTCTTCTTCTTCTTTTTTGTCATTCTGTTCACCTGTGTTTTAATTAATGATCTCGTTAGTCCCTGTGTTTAAATACCCTTAGTGCACAGTAAATATGTGAATAAGTTAGTTTATACTTTTGGAGATGTAAAAATATTTATTTAGCTATTTATTGTTTATTTATTGTCTTTATTTCTGTGTTTTAGAATCGGGGGGGGGGGGGGGGGGGTGCTCGGCAAACACTGTAGGGAAAAATATTAGGTGCTTATAAAAGAAATGTTTATTATGTAATGAAAAGTCAAATGAATTGAATGGAAAGACAAAAAATATATTTTGTTAGTGATTGAAGTTTGGTAGTATGGAGTATTATTAATTATCATAATCAGTAATTTCACTAAACTGATTGCACTTACTAGATTAAGACAATGTTTTTATGGAAATATGTATTTGTATTTAAAATATTTTGAATTATAAATGAATATTTTGAAAACGTATTGTCCACGTTGATTTTGTATGCCTATTTTTTATTAAATCATTTATTAAAGTACTGCAAATGCACAGACATTAAGGATTAAATATAAAGACTAAAATTTCAATGAATAGTTTTACACACACACACACACACACACACACACACATATATATATATATATATATATATATATATATATATATATACAGTACAGACCAAAAGTTTGGACACACCTTCTCATTCTCTCAAAAAAGAACTCAAAGAGTTTTCTTTATTTTCATGACTATGAAAATTGCAGATTCACACTGAAGGCATCAAAACTCTGAAATAACACATGTGGAATTATATATGGAATTATATACATAACAAAAAAGTGTGAAACAACTGAAAATATGTCATATTCTAGGTTCTTCAAAGTAGCCACCTTTTGCTTTGATTACTGCTTTGCACACTCTTGGCATTCTCTTGATGAGCTTCAAGAGGTAGTCACCTGAAATGGTCTTCCAACAGTCTTGAAGGAGTTCCCCGAGAGATGCTTAGCACTTGTTGGCCCTTTTGCCTTCAGTCTCCGGTCCAGCTCAACCCTAAACCATCTCGATTGGGTTCAGGTCCGGTGACTGTGGAGGCCAGGTCATCTGGCGCAGCACCCCATCACTCTCCTTCTTGGTCAAATAGCCCTTGATGCCTATATATATATCAACATGTAGATATTTGTTTAATAATACAATATGGCTTAATCTAAAGGGATTTCAGATTATCATTTTATTTCAGACAGGATTTTACTTGCTTGCTTTTTAGTTCATAAACAAACATTAGAGGGAGTCAGTCAATTTTGATGTTTCTCCTTCCTGCAGTACACTTCTGAGAGAGATCTAATAGACATGTAAAAATTAAAAAACATTTTGTTCCTGCCACAAACTGGGTTGAGTGGCAAGCAGCTCCTCGCAGCCTTCCGGTGGTAACCATCAAGCTAGGTTGATTGCCACACCAGAAAATAATTGCACTATATGCAATTCCCAACAGCAGAGCAGGGGCCAGCGTGTACTCTGACTGTAAGCTTGAGGAGAAATTAATGCTGAAAAAAAAAATAAACAAACAACATAAATCACTCAGACAGGATGCTCTGGCATCTCCAATTTGTCCAAAGTGAATAGGAAAATTTGAAAAATGGCTGGGTGATCATGATTTTTCATTATAATTTTGATACCGACATTTTTGATACTGTTTGAAGCATTAAGTATATTTATTTTGTCAAAACATTGTCAAACAGGCACAAAGATCATTATTGATTCAGAACATTCATATCATTATTTTTTTTATCATGCAACTATTATTTATATTTTTCCCCAAGGTGCACTTATACTTGGTATCATTCACTAATAATTGTGTACAACTGCATACTTTTGTGTGCAGAAAGAGGCTGTAATTTGGGATGAGTATTTTATTTTATCAACTAAAGAACTTGAAAGAAACTCTTGTCTCATTCACCTTCTCATAAGGAAAACTTATTGTAGGGTCACTTAATTATTCAATTTTTGTCTTTATATTTAAAGATACATGATCATTTTGACAATAAAATAGATTTTTCCTTTACATGTGATTTCAATTAGTTCTAAATATTATCTTAATTTTATAAGTGCAAACTCATTGATGTATCATGGATTATGCATTACTTTGTGCCCCAGCTTAAATCTTTTTATATGGTTAATGCATTAAGTTTAATAAGACAATATTTGTTTTAAGGGTGGTAAAAGGGGTATTCTGTTTTACTAAGTAAGCAATAAGGTTGGAAAGGCTGCTCTGTGTTAAATCTTTATTAAATAAAATCAAGGCTGAAAGGCATTGTTCTGGAGGCACAATGTGAAGCGGAAAATGGTTACCACACAATAAAAATATTAAAGGGATAGTTCACCCAAATAGCAAAATTATGTCATTAATAACTTACCCTCATGTTGTTCCAAACCCTTAAAACCTCTGTTTATCTTCGGATCACAGTTAAAGATATTTTATATTTAGTCCGAGAGCTTTCTGTCCCTCCATTGAAGCTGTGTGTACAGTATGTCCAGAAAGGTAAAAAAAAAAAACATCATCAAAGTAGTCCATGTGACATCAGAGGGTCAGTTAGAATATTTTTTTAGAACTTATAAAAAAGATGCTGCAGCCAATGAGCAGCCGGTGGGGGCTGGTTGCAGGACGACTCAACCTCCGCTGACAGTTTTTAATGTTTTAATCAGACAATAACTACTCAAGATTTTGCTTTAGTATTATTTTTGGGACAATTAGAGCCAGATTCGGGATTCGGGACAACATTTTAGATTTCGGGACTGTCCCGAATTTTTCGGGATGTCTGGTCACCCTACCTGAAAGAGCTACTGCATTACTTCATTAGCTTGCGTCTGACCTGCAGCGATATCATTCAGGCTTAGTGGGGTGTCAGCCAGAGAGTCATCTGATTCTGACCGTGTTGTTATAATACTCAGAGTCTGAAGCCAGGAGAGCATATTAAGTGTTGACCACTTCATCTGAATTTTTACCGCGTTGAGTTGTTATTGACAGCGGCAAAAGCGACGCATGCGCTTTTCACTTGTAAAACTTAAAAGCGGCAGCGCAGGCAAAAGATTAAAACCTCTATTAAAACAGAAGTCCAAATGAGTCCAAATATTTGGAAGTGGCGGTACTAAGTACCGGTGCGTACTGGCCAACTTAAAGCACTGAGCGCGGGTAAACCGAAGGCTTGAATCAAGGGCAATAATCGCCAATGACGCCATTACGTCAAGCGCAAAAGAACCGGTGAACCATTTTCTTCAACCGGTTTATTGAATCGAACTGTCCGAAAGAAGTACTGGTGATCCGAAAACCTATGCAACCGGTTCTTGACTCGTGAACGAGTCATTATCTGGCTCGGCTCGTTGTTCATCTTCAGTTCCTCTCTTCACAGCAGTTCAGTCAGTGTACTGTTTGAGTATGAATTACTCCGGGATATTGGTTTGTTTGAACTCAGAGGGAGTGTCAGCCACATTAAAAAAGTTCACAGCTTCACAAGTCATTTGTGGATTAATGCGTATTGGAGATGTGAACCGTTTAAAATGATTCAGTTTGATTTGGTGAACTGGTTCAAAAAGATCCGGTTACATCGAATGATTCGTTCGCGAACCGGATATCACAAACTGCTTTGTTTTGAACGCTCTCACAACAGACACGGAAGAGAAGACAATGCTGAATAAAGTCATAGTTTTTGCTATTTTTGGACCAAAATGTATTTTCGATGCTTTGCTCTGATGTCACATGGACTACTTTGATGATGTTTTTCTTACCTTTCTGGACATGGACAGTATATTGTTCACACAGCTTCAATGGAGGGACTGAGAGCTCTCGGACTAAATCTAAAATATCTTAAACTGTGTTCCAAAGATAAACGGGGGTCTTACGGGTTTGGAACAACATGAGGGTAAGTTATTAATGATATAATTTTGCTATTTGGGTGAACTAACCCTTTAAAGCAAAAAAATACATGTAGTAATATGCTACTTTTTTTGAAGTAAATTCTTTAAATGCCTTCCTTCTGCTAAAAAAAATAGTCCCTGGCAGTTACAATGAACATTGATGGAGCTCAAATTAAAACAGTGAATAGGAAATGTCCACATCTTCTGTGTCATTTTTTATAGATTCTTTATGTTGCAGTAGGGATGCATAGTAATCCACAGATCTGTTCGGTGATAGCAGTCATAGCAGTGCATTACTGTAATTAAAACACGGCTATTGACCAATCACCTCAAGGATCAGAACTTGTTACATACTGACGCTTGTTCAAGATCCCTTGCAACATTTTTCAACTTTCAGGGTACCCCTTTAGCATCATTTTCCAACATGCAGGGTACTTCATTGCTTTCAGTTGTTTTCTTTATGTGTCAGATCAAGATGCATGTAATTAATTGCATATGTAGAAGCATAAAACTTATATTAAAAAAATAAGTGTCAAAAAGAGAAAAATTTAAAATTTAAATATTCATACTTTCATACTTGAGCACCTAACACCACTCCTACCCTAAACCTACCCACTTCTCAACAACATAAAACACTTAACAGGCAAAATCGCAGGTATGTATTGCATAAATATTTATTTACAGGTATTTATTAATTCTTCAATATGTAATAATTTCATCATGGCGATATTTCCATTCCCATTGTGTCTACACGGAGTGCTAAAAGTGACACTGAGGGACCCTGACCAAGGGCCTGTCCAAATACCCACACCTGCAGTCTTGGACACTTGAGAACATATGCACGCAATAGGAAGCAAATGCACAAGACTGTCTTAAAAACCTTAAAATCCACACTTTCTTAAATACCTCTCCTAAGCTGTATTTGAAGTGTATCCCATCATGCATCATGTTCTGGAATTAAATCGTGAGACTTTTAGCAAAGATCTCACGAGAAATTAAATATTATATTAATTAGATATTACATTTACTTTGGTAGAAAAACATAGTGTTGCACATTTTATTGGTGCAAAGATGTGGATGTGTATTTTGTACAACAATTAGAAGCACGACAATTACTAAACTGTGTAATATGTTGTACAGACTACTGAACAGACATTTAGAAGTTTATTTTAAATGCAAATGTTTGGAAATCAAAATAAAGCTCTGTAAACACTTTCATTTTTATAACACTATAAGCGTGTCCCATTGGGTAATGAAAAGTTCTACACAACTTGTGGTCTTCATGCTCACTTGAACACTTAGGCCAAAAACAGGAAAAACGTCATGTACTGTAAATAGACAAATGGTCAAGTGCAAAAACAGCAAGTGTGAGTACTTGGACAAGCCCCAGCATCAAAATGTGACAAGTTGGGAGTGAGAATGTGTTGACCTAATGTCTGAACTATGGATTTAAGCACATCTGTTCTGAGCTGTAGTGAGGTACTGTGTGGGATTGTGATGCATGTTATCTCCACCCTCATAATCATGGTTTCTTTGAGACTATAGACTGTCAGGAACTACACAGTTTGAAAACACATTAAAAATAGTGTATGACACAAAAGCAGTGCATAAGGGGATTCTTTCCTTTGTGTGTTTATGTGCGATGACTTTAATTATGCATCTCATCTTCCCCAGGATCACTGTGGGCGAATCAGAGAAAGTTTACAAATGATGGAAGTATCAATACACAAAAAGTGTTGTAAAGCAAAATAAGAAAATCCACTTGAGATTATGTATTATCACACAGAACATTAAACTCTGCAACAACGTCTCATGAAAAGGAATATTATGCCACTATAGCAGTAATTACAGCAGTCACATAAAGCACCAGATAGTCATAATGCTGAGCTAATTGATGCATTCATTACGTCCCTTTAGGAGATATCAATGGGCCATCAATGTTCACTGTGCTGTGCCCTTTGCTAATTACATATCTGCATTATCTAAGACCTAAGAAGTTAGGCTATTATATTATTTATCAGAGGAACAGCTTGTGACGTTTTAAAAATGAAAGCAAATGCGGAGTCTTTATAAATGAATGGAGCTGTAATCCTCGACAAAAGGCATACTGTACCTCTGCATTTCTTCCCTGTACTTGTAGTTCATCTCCGGAATCGTCAGTGGACTGTGAAAAAAAAAAAAAAAAAAGTTTATTTAATGACATTGTAGATGGCTGAGTATCCAAGCTCCATCCTTGATTATGATCCTTGTATACTACAACCCGAATTCCTGAAAAGTTGGGATGTTTTTTAAATTTTAATAAAATGAAAACTAAAGGAATTTCAAATCACATGAGCCAATATTGTATTCACAATAGAACATAGAAAACGTAGCAAATGTTTAAACTGAGAAATTTTACACTTTTATCCACTTAATCAGCTCATTTAAAATTTAATGCCTGCTACAGGTCTCAAAAAAGTTGGCAAGGGGGCAACAAATTGCTAAAAAGCAAGCAGTTTTGAAAAGATTCAGCTGGGAGAACATCTAGTGATTAATTAAGTTAATTGATATCAGGTCTGTAACATGATTAGCTATAAAAGCTTTGTCTTAGAGAAGCAGAGTCTCTCAGAAGTAAAGATGGGCAGAGGCTCTCCAATCTGTGAAAGACTACGTAAAAAAAATGGGGAAAACTTTAAAAACAATGTTCCTCAACGTCAAATTGCAAAGGCTTTGCAAATCTCATCATCTACAGTGCATAACATCATCAAAAGATTCAGAGAAACTGGAGAAATCTCTGTGCGTAAGGGACAAGGCCGGAGACCTTTATTGGATGCCCATGGTCTTCGGGCTCTCAGACGACACTGCATCACTCATCGGCATGATTGTGTCAATGACATTACTAAATGGGCCCAGGAATACTTTCAGAAACCACTGTCGGTAAACACAATCCGCCGTGCCATCAGCAGATGCCAACTAAAGCACTATCATGCAAAAAGGAAGCCATATGTGAACATGGTCCAGAAGCGCCGTTGTGTCCTGTGGGCCAAGGCTCATTTAAAATTGACTATTTCAAAGTGGAATAGTGTTTTATGGTCAGACGAGTCCAAATTTGACATTCTTGTTGGAAATCACGGACGCCGTGTCCTCCGGGCTAAAGAGGAGGGAGACCTTCCAGCATGTTATCAGCGTTCAGTTCAAAAGCCAGCATCTCTGATGGTATGGGGGTGCATAAGTGCATACGGTATGGGCAGCTTGCATGTTTTGGAAGGCTCTGTGAATGCTGAAAGGTATATAAAGGTTTTAGAGCAACATATGCTTCCCTCCAAACAACGTCTATTTCAGGGAAGGCCTTGTTTATTTCAGCAGGACAATGCAAAACCACATACTGCAGCTATAACAACAGCATGGCTTCGTCGTAGAAGAGTCTGGGTGCTAACCTGGCCTGCCTGCAGTCCAGATCTTTCACCTATAGAGAACATTTGGTGCATCATTAAACAAAAATACGTCAAAGACGACCACGAACTCTTCAGCAGCTGGAAATCTATATAAGGCAAGAATGGGACCAAATTCCAACAGCAAAACTCCAGCAACTCATAGCCTCAATGCCCAGACGTCTTCAAACTGTTTTGAAAAGAAAAGGAGATGCTACACCATGGTAAACATGCCCTGTCCCAACTATTTTGAGACCTGTAGCAGAAATCAAAATTGAAATGAGCTCATTTTGTGCATAAAATTGTAAACTTTCTCAGTTTAAACATTTGCTATGTTATCTATGTTCTATTGTGAATAAAATATTGGCTCATGTGATTTGAAAGTCTTTTAGTTTTCATTTTATTCAAATTTAAAAAACGTGCCAACTTTTCCGGAATTCGGGTTGTATGATCTTTTTACAGATAAATCTGTTGTGTAACTCGTTATGAAAGCAAATACTTGCATTATTTATCATGGTATGAATGTTTAGTGGTTCTAATTATCCTTGTTTTTTGGCAGAAGTATTGACATTAAAACTCGTGTGACTGAAATATTCAAATCCAGAACAAAAGGAAGAAAGTTTTGTATTTGCCAATGGAAAGAAATAGAACAAGGCCCGGTTCCCCAAAACGTTCTTATCGCTAAGTAGTTCTTAACCTATTCCTTAACCTCTCTCTTAACCTTATGGCACGGTTCCCGACACGTTCATACGCTAAGTATATCTTCTGTAAGTCACACTTTCGTAAGGTTGGTCTGGACCATTCGTAGCTCTCTCTTAGCGTTATTTGAGCTCATAACGCTACTGTACAGCAGTCTTTAGAAAACAGCGCAGCGAAGTACAAGTCAAACTATAGTATGTTGACAATTTTGTGGCTCAACAATGATTTTCTGTTATTTTTTAAGATTCATAATAAATTATGTTCGCAATGGATACAGGCCTATTTATGAAGTTGACTTCATGTGGTTACAGAACTAATAAGGTTGTAATTAGCCTAGGCTTTTTCGTAATGTAATTAAAGCGAATTGGCAATCATTTTTTTGATAATTAAAATCTGGCAAACAATTTGGCTCTAAATGGCTAAGATCTATAAATGGGTAATCATGGTGGTGTCCAGTAAGCGACCAACTATAGCAGCGATCCAACGTGTCCTTGTATTGAATCAAAGATGGAGCCGGACTCGGAGCCATTTAGTCCATGTCAGTTTTTTTATTCGGCAAAACTTAAGTCCTTTTGACATTTTGCCTGACGTGGCTATATTAAAAAAAATCCCCTCCCAAGACAACTCATTGTGGAGCAGCTGGACCTTCCCAGACCTGCGCTGGCCAGGCTAACGCGGCGGAATTCTGCTTTAAGCCCTGAAGCCCAGCGCTACGTTTTTTTTTATTATTATTATTATTTATTTATTTATTTATTTATTTTGCTACAGAGAGATTCATCGAGGTCGTGGGAGAGGGCTACGGCCTAATCAAGACCTCGGTGTGGAGGTGTGTCCACACAGTCACCAACGCCCTTCTGCGCCATGCCGGGGATTACATCCTGGTGGATGGAACACTCATCCCTATCGCCAATCCATCAGTGATTGATCGGGAGGAAATATCACGAAAGGGATACGCGACCATAAACATGCAGGTTATAGTGGACCATAGGAGTGTGATCTTCGACTTGGTGGCAAGGTCCAGCAAAACTTCAAGTTCCCTGACGAGAAGCTTGGTGCCCTTGTTTACATTGCTTCCCCAGCATATTTTGTATCTAATTCTCTCTCTCTCTGTTCATTGTAGATAGGTTGTTTTTTATTAAAAACATAAACCAATTGCAATCAATACCGCATTAAACAGAAGTAACTGCAGCTGCTTGCCAATCAATTCTGATTGTAAAGTACCTTACCATTAATATAAAAGTGTATTATATAATTTTCATAAGTCGTTAAACCCATGTCAAAAAGCGGCACAACGGGATAAGGAGGGTGGATGATTAGCGAGGTATACCCGGTTCGTCTAACCGTCACAACATAGCCTATCGTGTGAACATATTACTGACCATTTGAAAATAAATGTTACTGTAATAATTTGAGGAATGTTTCATTTGCATAGAACGTGTTGTCTTTCTTAACGCTGTAATGCACCTTCATGTGAAGTGGAAAATCGATTCATGAGTAATCGATGCCAACTAATTCAGCACCCTGACTTTGGACAGTGCTCTTGTAACGTCGGACGTAAGAGGCAGTGTGCTAAGAAGCTTCCTAAGGGACACTTCAGGGAACACACTTAGAAAAATCAACAACTTTGGTAAGATATATCTTTCGATGTCTTCTTAGCGCGCTAAGAGTGAACGTTATCGGGGAACCGGGCCCAAATAATTAAATGTCATATACTCCATAGACTTGTGTGTGTGTGTGTGTGTGTGTGTGTGTCACATACTTATGTAGCAAAGCTCACTGTATTTGCTGTTCATTATCCACATTGCCTGAAGAAACAAAGTGTTTGTAGAATTTTGATGGTACCATCTGGGAAAGTGAATTTAAAGCACAGCACTGTTCAATTCAAAGGACAAAAATGTAAAAATGTGTAGGGTTTGAGAGGAAGATAAGTCCTTCATTTTCAGACTAGATCTATCTAAATTAAATCAGTGTGTGTTCATTGGGAAATTCTTGTTGAAATGTGGAATGTGACATTTTCCTGCTTTAAAATAGCCTGTTTCTTAGTTGGTGGGAACTGATCATGAATACAGAGTAGAAAGCAAACACTGAACTGAAAAAGTCTTTCAATGTCCAAGCTAAATGATTAAATGATTGATTTAAATAGTATATACATGTATATGAAGGACTTTTTTTTATCAGTGCCTTATATGAAATATTGCATCAACAAAGCGTTTTGAAATTATTTAAATTCTGCAAATTCCTGTACTTTCAAAGTATATACAAAGCACGCACTTCTGTTTAGTTGTTTAAGAAAGCTGCTGATGTACAGTATGCTGCACAAGAAACAACTTTTTGGTCCCTAAAGCACGAACACTTTAAAAGAACCATCCAACCCTACTGGTTATTTTTCAACTTTTTGAATCTGACAACTCCATGGCTCCTGTGGCCTCATGGGATAGAAAAATGTCCACTTGTTCCACACTACAGATTCTCAATGGGTACAGTGGGTCATCAGGGTCAGGTTCAACTACTGTATTATGAGTTCTGTGTTTGGACATCTTTCTTATTTGAGAAAAAAAAAACTACTTAAGATGTCACACAAGTGTGATAATGAATAAAAACACTTTGACAATGCTGGTACACTGTCTCAAACACATCTCCCATTGGTGTTCACCTTTACAGCAGAGGGTTGCTGGGTAAAGCTAGCACGACTTGGCATCACTTCCATCTTTTTCTAGGTATATCAGAGCACTGGGCTGATTTAATAGAGAAAACTGTGTGTTGACATTCACATCTGTTTTCTTTTTATGGTGCAGCAGAGTTGTAGAACAGAGATAATTGAAACAGTGGTTAATAGGAAGTTTAGAAAGAATGCTTCTCAAGTCAGTGTATTTTAGCTAGTGTTTGGTCCAGGTTTGCATGGTATATCATCTCTACACAATCTTTACCAATGATCTTCCAACTGTTTTAGATAAAGCAAGCATTTCAATGTTTGCTGATGATTCCACCGTATATTTAGCAGGAACTGATATTGGTGATTTAAATGCAAAACTACAAAGAGAACTATCCTTTAGTACAGATACACATTATTATCTAACGAGGCATGCAGTAGGAGGTAGTTTTATTTTACCAATAGTAAAACCAAATCAATTCAACGTTCAGTAAGGTATAGAGCAATGTGTGAATGGAACTCTCTCCCAAATACTATTAAACAACAAAACACTTTGTATGGTTTCAAAAAATCACTTAAGAAATATTACCTTCAAAGAAACATATACAGTTAATATTAATTAATTTAAGGAGATACTGTTATAGGGTTCTTAGTTACATTATTTTTTATATAGATCTATTCGGAGCGGCGCAATTTGTTGATTTGTTTTTTGTTTTATTGTTTAATTGTTATTTTGAGATCAGTGGTATTAACTGTATAATATGTATTTTCAATGTGTAATGTCTTGTACGTATGGTGTGTCATAAATTGTATTGTCACATGGTAGATTATAGGACCCCAGGAAGAATAGCTTTTAGCTATGCTGAAGCTAATGGGGCTTATAATAATGCTTATAATTTACTCTAATGTCTGAGAACAAAAGAAGTTTATACATTGCTATTCAAGTCATAATTTGATACTCCTTTTTGACGATGGTACTATCAATGGTCAACATTTCTTTGAAAAAAAGTCCCTTTTTTACCTCCCTCTCTCTTTCCATAACAGACTCCCGGTGTATAACAAAAGATTTCAAGAAATACTCCATGTAGCACAGAAACTGTTGCCGTCATTCAATACTTGTGATAGGATGTGTGAATAGCATGCTCCAAAGCTACTTTCAGACAAATGAAAATTTATTTTTAAGAGGTCAAGGCCTTGCTTGCCTATTGTTGAAGATACTTTATAGTTCTAAACCTATATATATATATATATATATAAAATTAGTATAGCCTTTATAGCCTTTAGCCATTGTTATAATGGACAGTAGAGAACTCACAGGACATTTGAAGGAGAGAGAGGGGGAATAGCATTCTCTGTGAGTTCTGTAGGTTGCAGTCTGTGCCACAGCTAAACAAACATATCTTCGTACCCAGCAGTTACACAATGATACAAATGATACACTTTTAAATACTGCAAATCCTTGTCAATTAGAATGCACTAAAATATCCTCCAGTAGAGGAGACAAGGCATGATGGCTTTCCCTGCTCAAACCAGTAATAAAAAAAGGTTGTATATTGCATAGAAATGGATGAGAAGAATTGCAGGTTTAGGTTTTATTAAATGAATTAAATAACTTTAAGTTTATGCGACCCTGCTAGCAATCATGGGAATGGCTGAATGTAATCAACACTTAAATTAAATTAACTTTTCATTTATTAGAATGTTTTCATTCACATTTTTATGTCAATGTTTATTTAATAAAATTATAAAATGTTTCTGGCATTTGTTGATAATAATAATAATAATAATAATAATAATAATAATAATAATAATAAGAAGAAGAAGAAGAAGAAGAAGAAGAAGAAAGACAAAAAAAAATTATAATATCAATATTATTTTATTTTTAAAAGGAACAGAAAAAAAATTCTACATCAGGAATAAATATGCATAATAGGGAAAAATGTATCTAGAATATCTATGATTCTATTATTTATATTTTGTTGTAAAGTCAGAATATTAATGTGCTGGACTGAAATCCTTTGTTTGACTGTCTAATTTCTTTGAATTGTGATTCAATAAATTCCTTTTCTTATCATTCCAATTCCAAATTCCAGAGTCCTGTAGAGCATGGCCAATTTCAAATCCAGCTCATGAACTGAAAGGGAGTACAGTTCTTGCATTCTGAATTTTGCTCAACCCTGCTTGATTACTCTAATCAGGACTTTCAACACACTTAAGATCTCTACAATTCCTAAACTGTTGTTTTGTACTAAAGCCCGAAAGACAAGCACTTCAAACACTTTCTACGAACTAAATGCACTGAATCACAACTAGCAGGTAATGGATTTCTTTGCTATATGCTATATAAGTTATAGAAATCAAATGAGAATAAACAGCAAGTATATGCACTTAAAGATAAAAGAAGAAAAAGTCAGAAAGCAAGCAGGCAGCTAGAAATGTTCGCACTAAAATGTTCTTTTCATTATGCTATCTGAAAACCTGCGGTATAGCCTGGTAGGGGAGTTCTAGGCAGCCTTGGTTGTTAACTTAAAATTTCACATGGACTCTTTTGACATTAATTATTTAAAAATAAAGTGTGGATGAAAAAGCAAGAATATAATATAAGAGAGTCTGTGTTTACAAGCTCTGTGGTTTTAATAGCTCTAAAGGTAATACATATTCCCATGAGTTCCTGCTGTGTCATCTTAAGATTATAGAAGTCAAAGTAGGAGGCAATAGAAGACAACAACCTAAATAAAAACTATAATACCATTTATTACTGCTTGATTGTCTATATAATATTTGTACTGGGTTATTATTACCTTGAAATTATGTTTCCATAAATTAGAACCTAAAACAAGCCATGTTTATTCAAGTTTTTGTAAACACATGAGCACAGAAGAACAGAATGTTTAGGAACTAATTGGAAGGTCGTGGTTAGTGAGCGTATCTGCGGCCACAGCCAAGTAATTAAAAGTTTAGTGGCTAACTTTAAGCGACTACTAATGAACTTATTCAACACATTCAGCCCACATATTTACACTGTTATCTCTAATTCCATCTGCCAGAAGTGATCTAGCGTTCCAGCTTTGGCCGGGTCCATCTGTGTGCATGTCAGCATCACCCCAGGCAATGGCAATGGCTCGGTCACTTTGCTAGCAGGACATATTAAACGATTACCTCTCAAGTCCAATCTAACTAACAGAGTGTTTGCATCCAGTAAAGGAATGACAAGTTCCCTATTACCCATGCTAAACCTGAGATCACCCTCCACAGAATTCCCTTCGGCACCGCTCACCTTTTCCCTCCTTTCACATCAGTTATCAATAAACGTCCCGCTGGGATAATTTGCACTTTACGATCCATCCCGCTTTTTTAGGGAGAAGACAGGCATAGGATTGATGTGGATCATTTCTGTGTTCAAGTATCATTATACTTCCTATTGTAAATGAGCTACATTTAGAGTCAACAGAATTCCCTTGTCAGTCATCTGCCGTTTTTCACAATGCTAAAGACCCACAGTCCATTTCCCTTCTGCCTCTCTGAGTCTTCATACAAAACAATGAGTCCCGGGGTAGCCCCACTGACTATGTTATCAAAAACGTACAGTATGCGAATGTAAATTCACAGTTCACTGCCATTATGACAAAGCACGGAGCGGATTGTAAACAAATAAACCGTGTGCGCATGGGTATCTTGGGAATAGCGGGATACTCAGCGTGATAGGGGTGTGGGACTTTGTTCAGAGTTTGTCTCTGTTTACTCATGGGGTTTTGTGCTTCTTGGACCTCAGCCACAAAATATATGGCTTTTGTTGGTGAGGCACTGCCATTGTTGGAAAGCATTGTTTTACTTATCCTTTCTTTTTCACCACTACTTTTTTTAGCTAACATTTCTCTCAGATTCCAGTCCCTGGATCCCATGTCTGTGCCTTTTTATCTATTTAATTCCCTAGCCACTCTTGAAGACTTTCGAAATCTTGCTTCAGACAGGCTGTTTAAATAAAATCATAATTAAAGATGATCTAATCAAGAGAATGTACCTGCTGCACTTCAAGAACATTGTAACTTGGATGTATTACAGTTGCTAGTGTTAAGTGGCACCTTGTTCTTAATTGGTTTTTATGGCATATTCTTTATGAGAATTCAAAACCTTTCTATAGACTAGCTTATATATCTTGGATTCTTAATTTAATCTTCCTCACTCAAGATACTGGAGAGCACATCTGGGAGTTTGGATATAAGTGGAGAAAATGTGTGTGTGTTTAAACAAAACATTATTGCTAGTGTAACTACCTCTGTCCTCAAGTTTGTACATTTTTAACTTAATAAAGTTTTTTTTTTTTCATTCAAACCAGACTCTGTGGAATGTCCAGTGAGTGGTGTTGAAACCACATTCAGATTTTTCCAAAGCATTTTATTACATTGGTTTTTGTACTTTTGTAGTTCGATGAGTGCCGCAAAAAGGTTAAAGGTTTAGTTTACCGAAAAATGAAAATTGTGTCATTAATGACTCATTTCTTTCCAAACCCGTAACAGTTTAAGATATTTTAGATTTAGTCCAAGAGCTCTCAGTCCCTCCATTGAAGCTGTGTGTACGGTATACTGTCCATGTCCAGAAAGGTAAGAAAAACATCATCAAAGTAGTCCATGTGAAATCAGAGGGTCAGTTAGAATATTTTGAAGCATCGAAAATACATTTTGGTCCAAAAATAGCAAAAACTATGACTTTATTCATCATTGTCTTCTCTTCTGTGTCTGTTGTGAGAGAGTTCAAAACAAAGCAGTTTAGTGATATCCGGTTTGCGAATGAATCACTCGATGTTACCAGATCTTCTTGAACCAGTTGACCAAATCGAACTGAATCGTTTGAAACGGTTCGCATCTCCAATAGCTACGTATTAATCCACAAATGACTTAAGCTGTTAACTTTTTTAATGGGGTTGACACTCCCTCTGAGTTCAAACAAACCAATATCCCGGAGTAATTCATTTACTCAAACAGTACACTGACTGAACTGCTGTGAAGAGAGAACTGAAGACGAACACCGAGCCGAGCCAGATCACGAACAACAGACTGACTCGTTCTCGAGTCAAGAACCGTTTCTGTCGGACGCGTAAGATTCGAGAACCGAGGAGCTGATGATACTGCGCATGTGTGATTCAGCGTGAAGCAGACTGACACACAACGCGTCTGAACCGAACTGATTCTTTTGGTGATTGATTCTGAACTGATTCTGTGCTAATGTTATGAGCGCAGGTAAACCGAAGGCTTGAATCAAGGGCAATCATCGCCAATGACGTCATTACGTCGAGCGCAAAAGAACCGGTGAACCGTTTTCTTCAACCGGTTTATTGAATCGAACTGTCCAGAAGAACCAGTTCACAGAAAAGAACCTAACTTCCCATCACTACTGGTGATCCAAAAACCGATGCAACCCTCGTACCAACTCGTGAACGAGTCAGAATATTGTTCGTTATCTAGCTCGGCTCTGTGTTCATCTTCAGTTCTCTCTTCACAGCAGTTCAGTCAGTGTACTGTTTGAGTATGAATTACTCCAGGATATTGGTTTATTTGAACTCAGAGGGAGTGTCAGGCACATTAAAAAAGTTAACAGCTTAAGTCATTTGTGGATTAATGCTTATTGGAGATGCGAACCGCTTCAAACGATTCAGTTCGATTTGGTGAACTGGTTCAAGAGATCCAGTTACATCGAGTGATTCGTTCGTGAACCGGATATCACTAAACTGCCGGATATCACTAAGACAATGCTGAATTAAGTCGTAGTTTTTGGTATTTTTGGACCAAAATGTGTTTTCGATGCTTCAAAATATTCTAACTGACCCTCTGATGTCACATGGACTACTTTGAATATGTTTTTATTACCTTTCTGAACATGGACAGTATACCGTACACACAGTTTCAATGGAGGGACTGAGAGCTCTCGGACTAAATCTAAAATATCTTAAACTGTGTTCCGAAGATGAACGGAGGTCTTACGGGTTTGGAATGATATGAGGGTGAGTCATTAATTACATAATTTTCATTTTTGGGTAAACTATCCCTTTAATACTCTATTGCATTTGAAAATAACGTACCAAAAACACTAAATCCATACCTTAAACCTAACCAACAGTGTTGACAAAACGAAACTCAAGAAAAAAACTCATTTGTAAATAACGTACCACTGGCACTAAACCCATACCTGAAACTGAACCGACAGTGTTACCAAAACCAAACATGAGATAAAAACTCATTTAAAAGAATGCATGCTATTTTAGTTTTAATCTTTTTCATCGTAATACATTTTTCACATGCTCCAGGTGGGCTACTGAGCAAGTTTACTATGTCAAAAAAGCTACAGTATACATAAGGTGGCTATGTGATGCAAATGTGTGATTGTAAAAATTCAGAAATCATGCATTATGGTAAAAGTGTTTTGAGGTCATAGTATTGTGTAAGTAACCATGTGAAAATAAATCTTTATTAATCAATAATCTGCTCCTGTAATCATAATTTGTGTGAATGACAGCTTTAATGTTTTAAACTAGGGAAGCTAGTAAATTTTAGGTACAGGCATATTTTTTCCAATGAGCTAGTGTTGTTGTTTATTTTTTCATATTTAGATCTTATGCCATTTCAACGGCAGTTATACATAGTCCTCTTACATCCATCCATTAATGTGATATGATGGCAAGGGTTTTTAACCATAATCATTTCAGGAAATCATCTCAGGCTCAAAAAAGGAACATTAGTCACCAGGTTTGTTTTGTAGATTTGTTAGTGGCATTGTTGCATTGTTCCAAGATGGTCTGCTAACATTTAATCATCCTAATAAAAAGAGCACTCTTTGACCTTCAGCCTTCAGGAGGGGCTTCCCATAAACCCCCACATTCAGCATATTTTTTTTTCCAGTCAGCAACACTGTAATTGAATGGCCTCACATTTCTCTGTAACCTCTAAAAGCATGCTCTCAGTGTTAAAACATTTTGCTGAAAATTTGCTGTACATAGAAACATGGCTCTTTGTTCAGATCAGAGATTGGCACTCAAGTTTTTTACTTATATGCTTTTACTCTATCTGCGTCATATATTTCCTTGTGGATGTAGATGGGACTCTTATCATAGTGTTTGCAGTTTTTCATGGGATGAGTAGTTCATTAGCTCACATTCTCGTCAGTTTCACAGTATTGTAACTTCTGTTTTTGTTTATTCTTCATTTTTCAAGTACTTTTGTGCTTTGAATCAAATGTTGTAATGTTATGGTTCATCTTTAAGTTGGATGGTTTGATCCCTGGCTTCGAACTCGCTGAGGAAAATGTTTTTTTGAAATCCCTACAGAGAAAATGAATGGGGAAAATACTTATGAAATCAAATGGGCGGTCACTGTTGTGCTCTATTACACATCAAAATAACACCGAAATTACATATGTGTCCAGTTAAATCAGAGACTGAATCTAATTTTCATAGATTGTTCGTTTCATGAACAACATGAGAGAAGTAGGAACTGCTAACTATTGACAATAGACTAGGGCTTACTAATGATGTTAAATTAATGGGAAAATCTTTATTCTCTACTTGTCAGTATTCACCATAATAAATGTCATATGATTAAACAAAAATGATTAAATTCTTTATCCCTGTTTTATTAACTTTGAGTTTAAGCCCTTCAGCTGTGCTCGACTCATTTTAATGATCACCTCGAGCAATTATCTAAAAACTTGTGCCATCTCTACCAGTCAATTAGGCTGCTGCTACAAAAACATCCCCGCGCTTCCCTGAACTCAAATTAAAAGTGGATATTTGTTATAGTCTTGAAGCTATGTATGTTCAGTACAATTTCCTCCGTGTTCGCACTCCTCAAAGTACATAATTGGCTCGGTGCGGCAGCTGCTGAAACCTTATTTTGGTCCCACAACAGTGACTTTTAAACAAATTCCCTTCTGTGTATGTTGGTATGTGGCAATAATTAAAATAGTCTCATTTTTAGCTTTTTTACTCACAAAATCTCTGCATGTTTCTTTGCAATAGATTGGGTTGTGTCACAGTTTCTTCTAATCATCAGTTCTGTTATTATTTGATTATGATGAAAATAGAGTTTGACAGTCCCCACACTGTTTTATTTATTTTTTTATCTTCAGTATTTGATTCATTTAAAGGTTTAATGTTTTAATACTTCCTTGTATATCAGTTCATTATGCAGAGTTATAAGCAAGACATTTGTAGATTCGTAGTTGTGGCTGTTTTGGTATCAAAACCAATGACTGCAGTTTAGGGGTGGGGCTATCTGTTAGGACTGTCCAACAGAAGGCTGTATTCGAGTTTATTAAAACGGTCTGTTATCATAAGCTAAATATAATTCACAAGAGATTTATGTGTTTAAAGTTTAGAAAGTTACTAGATTGCTTTTTTGAATGAAAGGGAACAAGGGACATGCTTTGTGTGACTGTGTGAAAAATAGAGAGAAATTATGGCTTTGGAGGGCAAAGTTGTATAAGAGCTTTTGTTATAGATGGTTTGGCATTATCATTCAAAGGCAATATTTTGTCTTCTGGATTTATTGAAAAGGCAGTCTCTCATCCCCGCACAGGGAGCATACATCCACAAACTCTGATACGGTTTGAAATAATCATTGCCAAAGAGAGTGGGACTGGAGAAAATGAATTTTCTTTTACAATAAAACAGAATTTGAAGATCCATACTCGAGTGAGGCATTTTAATACAGTATGGCTCATTAAACTCTGCTGACTTGGCCTGGGTGGCAGATGAACATTAGCTTCACAACTCATAATGTGTAACTGCAGTCTTGAGGCAATTTGGGTGGTCTACAGACCCCATGAAGCTTTGAAACTAGTTTTAATTCTAGACATAACTGTCAATCATGATGCATACTGAAAAGAGAGAATCTTCTGACTGTTATATTCACATGCCACACTTCTTTACACCAGATGAAAATCCCATTTATGATTAATCCGTACAATGGTGACACATACTGTGTATTCTGTCTGAGGATCTTTGAATAGAATGTTGCCGCCTTATGTCAACTCTCTGTCTATCATATGTATTTAGATGAAAAAGGCAGAAGTGAAGGCTTTGGAAGAGGAAGTAGCTTTTGAATATGAGTTGTTTAGCCTTTTTATTTTTATTTTTTTACTACAAAACACCTGACTAGTTGGTTCTGTCCTCAATTTGTATGCTTATACCTTAAGATAATACTCATATACAATAGCAAAAATTATAATAAATAATAATGGACAAGTAGCACAGTGGAATGGAAAACCATGTTCTTTGTGAATTAGTCAGTTTATGTTAACAAGCAGATATTTATGGTTTTTTTAATGCTAAAACAAAAAAGGTTGTAAAAAGGTATTGTGGATATTGTCAGTTTGAAGTGGACCCAGAACAGTTAACAAATGCACAGATATATTTGATACTGTAAATAATTCATGGTCTGTCTTTGCACGCTCTCCATCAAGCAATGTTTCTGACAACAGACAGCTGAGCTTCACTTTTATTTACTGACCCTGGTGTTTTACTGATGCCAAATCTTATCTCAAGTTAACGTTTTATTATTGTGCAGATAACTGATCGATACAGACAGGCCTAATTGGTTCCACCGGAGCCAAGTTTCTGTTCACATTAATGTCATTCTGTGTGACTGAAAGATTTTTAAAATGATCTGAAGAAAAATTGTGAAGCCCAGTAAATGAAGATTGTTATTTGCCCCCCTAAATAAATAAAGTGCTGAATTTCATTCTCCTCCTGTTAGCTAACCCTGGGGATTTAATTAAATCTGGGAAAGAGAAATAATGGTTTGTAATGTAATTCACTATCAAATACAAAATGTAATTATTTAAAGTGAAGATGCATTTGAAATTTTAAGATTAAATTGGAGAGGGTTTCTGTTTTTCTAAACGCTAAAGGAAATAACCGGTATCTTGAGAAATTTCTCAAGCAGTTTGACATTAATGGTAATGCAATATCAAACTTTTCTATCTGAACGCTTTCAATAAGTTTGTGTATCTCTGCATCCAAATGTGTCTCTTCAAAAGATACTGTAACATGAGGGGAAAAGTCTGTGTCTTTTCACAACATGATAAAAATGTAATGTACACAGATTGTCAAGGTTGGGCTGTTTACGAGTTTTAAGTCGATTTTACTGGTTGCATACCAAAATAAGCAGCCAACTTTAACGTTTCCAGGAAAAAAGGCATAAAGCAAAAATAAATACTGTTTAATGCTTTCTACAGATCCCAGCTTTAACATTATATTAACCCTGACAAATTCACTGATTAATTGGTTTAGAGCTTTTGGAGGGAGTGGAAGAGATCCAAGGACCAACAATATAAATAGTTTCCATGGATGTTTTAAATGGGCTTTATTGTGTTCTTTGTGCCGTGAGAAACTTGGATCTATCAAAAATGTGTGTGGAGAACCTCTTAATGTCTAGTGTCATCATGTTCACTGAATATTGTTGCATATTTCACGCAATAGAAATTGGCAGCCAGCATAAAAGTTATTACGCCAATTATGGAATGTTTTAGTTGAAGCTCAAGAGACTGAGCTGTTATGAAATAGCTTGTGCTACAACTGTGCCTTAGAAAACTGAAAAAGGTGATGACCCTACCATTAAATACTTATGTTGTCTTTTAAGCTACAGCTTTGCAAATGACAAAGACGTAATCTTTTGCATTCTGTTTCGCTTTAGGCTTTTTGTTTTTCCCATAACTACTATTAATGGAGGGGGATTGGTATTCTTTGTGAAGAGTTTCACAAAATGTGTAAACAGTCTGCCCTAATCATTGATTAAATGTCAGAAGAAGGAACTTAACCTAATCAAGAAAAAAAAATCAGGAAAGGACAAATACTTCCACTTCTGTCAGCAGCCACAGTTCCTGTTAGTTGTATGGCTTAGAGATAAATAGAGCTAGATATTGATTCTTCATCATTTACCACAGCAGTGTCTTTTGCATTTCTAGAAGAATGACAGAGAACTACCTGGACTTTTTTGAAGGTAAAATAGTATTTATTACCCTGAGATATTATGGCATCTAAGTCACAGAATTGATCAGGCAACAACAAACTTGAAGCAGATTCTCATTACAAAGCTCAGGCAAAGTGATCTGATGAATGAAGTGATGGCGTACTCAAGACAGTCACCATTAAATGTTTACAGATGAAGTGTTGTGCCATAGAGTTTCTATGTAACTGTCTTGTTTTATTAAATCAGTGTCTTGCATTACTCCTTCCCCATCCAATCTTTCATCATAGGGCTGAGAAGCTTATTATACCCACACTTGAAGCTAGTATAAGGCCCAGAAAGGCTAGTTTATAAATCAAACTCTTTGCCACGTGAGTGGAAAACCAATGGTCAACAATGTCCTTGAAGTGTCCCTAACGGCATAATGAAATACACCGTTGGCTCTTTATCTTGTTCATAGACTCTGGTGGTGTCCTCCTTGTGTCATACTGTGTCAGTCTCAGAGACCTCCAATCATCAATACTGTACTTCCAGAGAAACATAACAAGAAAAGCATCCTGTGAGGACATTGTACTCCCCCTTCATCCTTCTTTCTGCAACAGTCATTACAGAATTAATTTAGTCTATCTATGGCTGGTTATCCCTGATGCATTTCACATCTGATTAGATATATTTCTCAAAACTAAGTTCAACACAGCCATCAAACATTTTTATTTTACCATACACAGCAGAGCAGCCACGTGTCCACCATAATGAGCATTTACAGTAGTTCGAGCACTCTGGGAATGAAACTTTCTTCCCCCATGGTCCATCAATAATAAAAAAGTGTGTGTTTTTAGGCTTGCCACTGTTTACAGTAATATTCGTAATACTCAGTACAAAGAATAATAGCAGTGCAGAAATATGGGGAAATATTATGAAGTGAGTTCAACAGTTGCTATAACAACAGCATAATGAATAGAATAGCGTTAGGTGATGTATAGTCGCTTGTCTAATGAATAGTTTGCAACCCATGATGAATTAACCTAGGTGAGTGCACTGAAAACCAGATGTGCTTTACTGAATCAGCGGGTCATTACCCGGTTATACAGGGTAATAACATTAATATAGTGGACCAAAAAAAACAAAGGCATCCATCTAGCTGCATTTAGAATCCAAAACCATTATTGCATTGATGAAACAAAGCACAAACAATAATTTTTTCTAGCAGATGTATTTTTTAGACTATTGTAACTTAATTTAAATATAAATTCAAGCCAATTTAGATTAAAAAAAACAATTAATGCATTCTTAACTCCATTGTGAACGATGCACAATTATGTTATTATATATACATAAATGCTTTTGGCACATGCCTTTATCCATAGTATAACAGCTATATATCAGACAAATTACCCTATAAGACATTGACAAAAATGAATTGAAGAATCGTTTTGGCTGTGGTATTGCTAAAGAACCTGTTGATTAAAGAACCGATTGGGTTTTGAAAATTGATTCAAAAGTAGTGTTGCAAGGGCAAATTGAAAATCAAGCATACCTCCAATATCCCCAGTCCATCACTAATACGTTTCGACAAAAAAGATGATGCACCATAATGCAGCCTTGAAATAGCATTTTCAATGATTTTAAAAAAGACCTGTTTGGATCTCAGACAGAATACAGCATGAGGGAGCCAGACCCCCCCTTCTACATTCACCTGCAGTGATTCTGTCCTGTTATAGAGCTGCTGCTGTCCATTCAGCCACAGGGCCGGCACATAGTCAGTCATTTTAATTAACAACTGAGGATGTGATGTGTCATCTATGAACAGAGTTGGGGGAGCTGTGTTTGTTAGCGATGTGTGCTCGGCTTTAGTCGTCACCGGCCCTGTGTGGTTAAGAAAAGAAAATTAACCCCAAGGGAAAAGGGGTGAGAAATGTGTTCATGAACCCTGGTCCAGCCTAGCAGTCTCAGTATAGGAATGTTCAGCATCAGTGCTCAATATCAGAGGAACAAATCAGCTTGTTTAGATTCCAGTTTTTATACACCAAATCTGCCTCATGCTGTTAAAACCGACTGAATAAAATTACTGACCCTGCAATTGAAAGCCCACAGCTCAATATGCAAGTGTGCTTCCAGCATGTTCTTCAAGGTTATTTGGAATTATGTATTATAACAAAACGCTCGTCTTCTATTGAAGCACTACAATGATGTTCTGATGTTATTTTACAAAAACACTTTTAAAATGACTAGCATTTAGTGTGTTCGGGTTCAGGGAGACTTTATAGGCTAGACATTCACATCCTTCTATAGCCAATGGAAAGCTCATTAAACATTCCAAAAGCCAATTTCTGATAATCACTATAAAAGTAGAGTTACATAGGTATTAATATGTTTGTTTATCTACAAAAACAGGTTCGGCGACACTTGCAAAAATATCTGAGTAATTTATTTATAATTGTCAAGAGACAAAAGCATTCTGATGCCTTCCTCCCACTGTACTGCATGGTAAAACCATCTTAAACGTAATGTCTCTGAAGAGGGAAACTTTTATGGCCACAGTCGATGAGACTGAATTGGTGTCATAGCCCATCTGGACAGGTTGCTATCAAGGAGGCAGAGAACAACAAAGCGGCGCTGGTAAAATCCAAGAAAAAGATGATGAAATCGAGTGAAATTCCATTTTGATTGATATGTAATGCAGCATGTATTCCAGAAATGGAGAACAGATCCTTTTTCAGCTCAATGTGCTGCCCATATGGCCTGGAGGCATCTGTCACTAAGCCGTTACTGTCCGCTGACAATAGTGGGTGTACAGCCTGCAAATCACTAGCATTACTACTCACACAATCCCCTCTCATTTATTTCTAATAACAAGAAATCCCTTGTCATTCAGTAATACTGCCATATTAATGTGTTTCATTGGCAGGCACGATGAAATGATATTATGATTCAAATCTTAATTTTAAAAGGCCTTGAATGTTTAAATGTAGAAAAGAATAAGTTATTAAGAGTAAGCCATCTATTTTTTACTGCATTTTGAGTGTCATTATACCCAATTAAATTTGTAAAGTTAAAAACAATCATTTCTTCAAGAAGACGATGGGGGATGGGGTTTTGCACTGGAGGAAGCATTATTAAGGCTGATATTTAAAACACCTTAATGACTGATTTGTTTCTCACAAAAAATTTTCATTTTGGGTGAACTATTCCTTTAATGTCATATTTGCTTGAATGTTTTGCATACAGAGTAGGCTGCATGATAAAATTGAACTTCTTTTCAGATGCTTTCAGATTGGGAATACAGTGAAAATTACACAGCTTTATCCTTGTCAAACTGTCAAATCACATTCTCATCAGAACACCCAAAATAGATCTTCAAAATATCCAATCTAGCTGATAGTCCTGCTGCAATTTAGATACGAACATGCAATTTAGAAACACTGTTTTATTTATCTGAAATTTGAGCCAGTAGTTAGGATTGTGTCTTTATTATTGCAAGAAGATCTGTTTGGCTCAAGTTTTCTTCAATCACTGTCAACAGTGTGTTCTCTTGCCTGTTTAAAGCACTTATGCCAACATTACTGGTCAAATACGATCAAGCTGGTCTGTAGACACGTCCCTGGATTGTGTCACATCACATTGACTTCCTGTTGAGTTTGCTGCTTGATTAGTAACATAATTGTCACTTTCTTTCTTAGAGTTTAATGAAGAAATATCCCAATGTAGCTCACAATTTAACACCGACATTTCACATAATGCCATATGCTTTACACTCTGGGGAACAAAGGAAACCACTGACACGACTGAGTCATGACAGACTTTCTACTTTTATCTAAAGAAGGAATTAAATTATTATTCATTGTCATCAGAAACTCATTCAGCTTGAATAAGAATTGCATGTCATTTATAGCTTTATCTAAATGATTTAAACCTTAAACTACTTCAGTTTGTGAGCATTGAATTTATTTAATAAATGAGTTTCACAATTTGAGTTGAATTACTGAAATAAATGAACTTTTCATTGACGTTCTAATTTATTGAGAAGCACCTGTATATATGTATATATATATATATATATATATATATATATAAAGAACACATTACCTCATTAGTCACAGTGTAAAATTCAGATAAATAATCTTTACATGTGAACAAACATACTGAAATATTGAAATGTTGAAATACTTGAAGAAGTGAAAGGTTGCAGATGTAATAAAACATAGTTCTTTAGGAACGGAATTCACAGGACTGTTTAAAACTTCAAACCATAAAGTATATGAGATTTACTTATTTTTAGTCAATTTCATGGTTTAACGTGGATGTTTTCATTCCTTCAGTTGATCCACTCAGTTGAGATGTCTTTATTTGTGGATTAATCTTTAACCTGTCAAAATGCTTTGCTTCTGAAACCCATTGGTACCTTTTAGAAGGAAAACAACTAAGATATATTTTCCAAAAGAATTGTGATACCCATACAGTTTAATCATAAAGATCAAGTTCAGGGCCTGTGGAAAAATACAGGTGTGCATTTTGAACCTCCAGTGATAGGAACAGCAGACAGAACGTAATAACTTTGAGGCGTAGTTCATAGTCACTGGAAATGGCTTTTACAAGGATATGTGATACTTGCCTTGCAACAGGGAGGTTAACAGTGACACCCACAAATATTATAGCCATTGTCCTCTCCATATGAGAAAAGGCCAAACTCTCCATTTACAAACACTCTCTCATTTGTCACTGTCAGATTCAGCCAGATATTTATTTAACACCCAGTTTCATTTCAATTTAACTAATCTCAGCATGGTGCATCAAACAGAGTAAGTAAGACATCAATCTACTCTGTGTTCTCAGCCAAGCTTGTTAATTTAAAGTCTCACCTAAGTATATGCATGATATTCCTCCTGTTGGGAATTCATCAGGTAAAAGTGCGCTTTGTCTTTTATACGGACGTGTGCGTGTCCTCCCACTGACCTTGTTGAAAATTAATCATTTCATAAACCATTTGGAGCATTTTGACTAAATAACAATTGGCTCCTTCAATGCACTCATATTGTGAAATATAAGCAAGATAAATTAAGGTATCTAAACAGTGCCTGTATCTTTAGAGGGCTGTTGGATTCTGTTCTCCAGAGCATTTCTGTGTTCTCAGCCAAGAAGGACAGACAAAAAGAAAACATAATATTTTCATATCAAGACGAAATGCGTGCTTCAAAAGATGTGCAAATATGTTTGTGCAGCTTGCTGACTGATAGATGTTTGAAAGGCTGGTGTTCTGTTAGCGATTCAAAACTAATCTTTCAGTTATCTAAATTTTGTCAGATGTACATTTGAGATGTACATTATTCAGATGCAAACAGTGTCACATATAAAACCCCCCAACCATTTTCCACATTAATCTGATCTTTCAGGCAATATATACTATAAATCAAAACACAGTAATCAAACAGTGTTGTTGTTGCTGTAGGTAATATTCCATGTAGGCTCAAATGTATATTAATTTATGGCCACACATTTAGTTTGGGGACTAATTCTCTCTGACTATTAACTTTTCCCCAATAAACTCTTAATTTGCTGCTTATTAATAGACAGTAAGGTAGTTGTTAAGTGTAGGTGTGGGTTAAGATTATGGAATCTAAAATATGGTCATGCCGAATAAGGCATTAATATGTAATTTATAAATACATATAACAGCCAATATGCTTGTAATATGCCTGCTAATAAGCAACTAGTAGTGATAATTGTTTTAAAAAAAATTGTTACCAAATTGATGTACTGTACATGAATGTTTAAATTGTATATATTTGTATTATAAATTACATTTATAGTATTTATAAATTTTGCATGTATTTAAATATTCTTTATAATCATTTGAAGAATTATATTTTATTAAATCATTTAAATAAAAAATGTATATGACAAAGTAAAAAATAAAAGTAGATGATTATGACTGATGATGATGATTATGAATATTATCATTATTACAATTTTGAATATATTAAAATATACGTATAAAGGAAAGTGTGTATCTATTTTTAATCAAAATCTTTATTAAATCTAATAAATATGTAAAGAATTCATATAAATAGTATAAATATGTGCATTAGGAAATTATTGTAGATTTACCCCAAGTTCAAATATCACTATATATATATATATATATATATATGTATATATATATATATATATATATATATATATATATATATATATATATATGTATATATATATATATATATATATATATATGTATATATATATATATATAAAATACAAATATTACACAGAAATCTCTATATTAATGTAAGGTCATACATGCATAATATTTATACAATTATTTAAAATAGTGTTAGATGAGAATTAACACAGTCACAGTGCAGAACATGTAAACACAATTGAAACCCACTATTGCAAGTATTTCATATTAACTTTATAGTGAATTCAACCAGTCTCAGTGATAACACCTGTTCATCAAGTTGTGCTTGGATTAATTCTTAAATTAAAGAGCATATGGGCAGAGAATCCACAGTTCACAACGAACTAATGTGCACAACCGTGCATAAAAAGAAAAATAAACAAAACCCATCCATGGAAGAGAACTCATCACAACTCCAAACAAAACGCTGCTTGTATTTGTTCCTGCCTAATAGACAGCAATTGCAGTTGAAAAGCATGGAATTTTGTGCAGATGGAGAGAAAACAAACAATTATGAATGGCTATTAAGTGTCCAAAGACACCAAGCATGTCATTGCATTTGAGAAAGACAGCTTCTCCCGCACTTGACTGCTCATATAAATGTTTACGGTCTTTCTGACTGACCCTTTAAAAGTTTATCACGGTAAATTTACTCTGTGATTATCAGGTTCTTGTTGTTTTCCCCAGGCACAGGATGCAATTACTTGTCTTAATGGCAATTTTGATGGTGACCTTTTGTGCACACAGAAAAGAGATCCACAAATGACTTTACAGCTTCTTTTGGACAGACAGCTGGTGTGCAACTGAGATAATTTGACTTAGGTCTTCACACCACACAGCTTTGTGTGTTACATCCTAATTTGACTAAAAACAGCAATGCATTTGACAATTGCACATTTATATATTGAAGAAATCAAACACTGTACGTCTTAATTTGTCCCATATTCACTCGTGCCATGTTATCTTCTGATACAGGCTGTGGTACCAAATTTTAATAGATGTTTAATAGCAAATTCTGATTTGCAATTTATGCACTTTCTTAAAGGTGAGGTATATAATTATTGCAGTGTTAAAATACTTGTTCCAGCTTAATATGCAGAGGCAACTGTAATATTGTATTTTATTTTATTTTATTTTGTATTTTTCTCCATTTCTGTTTGGCTGACCAACAAAGGACATTCAGGAAACTTACTAATAAGTGATGCAAGAATTATACAATACAGTAAAACAATAATGTTGTGAAATATTATTACAATTTCAAATAACTTTTTTTTGTTTTTTGATGCAACATTCTACATAATGTTTAATTTCAGCTTTCCCTTCATACTAAAACCACTGAGCCGTGCAACCTGTGCAATACCTTTTCTGTACTCTAGAAAACGGAGAAAGGGTTGAGAGCATTGTCATGTTTTTGCACCTGTAGAGTAACTGTTAAAGTAAGTGGTGTGCTCTAGGGCACAATGACCATGGGCAAAAGAGCAGCATGGATATAAATACCAGCAGCCCATACAGAAAATATCCCTGGTGTCCCACCTGCCAGAATAACACTCGGATTGCTGATGGGAAGCCTTACCCCAATTCACCTTTCGTTTGTACACTAAACCTACAGCTAATGCTACAGGCCCTACAATTTTAAAAAAAATCCTTTTTAAAAGGATTTTTTTTTATCCTACTTATTTATTTATCCTACTAGTCACAAACCTGTCTAGTGTTTTATCAGTAACAGTATACCATTCATCCGCTGTGCCCAGGGCAAGCATTTTGAATATTATTCTGCATTCATTTGCTGGTTTTAGTAACTATACTCATATAATTTTACATACATGTTACTTGTCTTAGTAAAGATTGATCATATTTTTAAAGTGTTGGAAAAGAAGAAGTGCTTGGAAAGTCTTTATAGGAGCCTGCTTTGACCACTCTAATGTCAGTGCTAAAGTTGGATCGTTTTTCATTATGATATGTTTATCTATAAAAGCCTGCCTCTTCATTATAAACCTGCATTAATTCCTGACCTTTAATGGGGCTCCTCTGTCACTGAAATACGGGGTCAATATTAATATCCACGTATTGCAAGGATGATCAGGTTCCATTATTTAGATCTCCCTTATTAGGAAACCTTTTCCTCCCTGCTTTATTGCCTCATAAACATATCATTTCCACACTTATCATGCTCCAATGATTTCCACTCCTCTAATTCCCAGGAAGATCAGAGGGCAGAGACAGAAAGGGGTTGAAGGCATGAGCGACAGAGTGGGTGATTGAGCGAAAGAATGGCACGTTTCTGTTTTGTGTGTGCTGAATGTTCGCACATGACTCGTGTGTGTGCTTTCTGCTTGGTTACACTCTCACAGGTGCTTCACGTTTCGGCAGGAACAGGATTGGACGCGTATTAACAGTGTGCCCTGAGTGAAGGCCCATCTCATTTCCCCCGCATTTCAATTTCAGGAAGAAAGAATGCAATGATGGACACAGAATCGGACAGGTTGACAGTGCAGATGAAGAATGGTGTCGTTGGGCACTTGCCCTGTGTATTTGGAAGGTTATCTTACACTCTGCAGACAAGATGTACTCTGTTTTTGGCTGGAGTCAGGTCTAGCTGCCTGTCTTGGAGAAAGTAACTTGAAGATTTGTACTTGAGCGTAAAATCTATTAAAATAGAAAGATTTCAATAAGACCTGTTACGACCTGCTGCCGCCGCCCATGGATTGATAGCATCTCATTCAATGTATTGCCGGCTCACTATCTCATCAGGCTCGGACCGTTTGCTGTAATACAAAAGTTTGGTTCTAAGATTGTTAGGAACATTTTTTTTTCTTTTGAGCTATACAAGATGCTCTCTGGAAATTTTCACAATACATAGTGTTTCAAAGTAGCTTTATAGAAAATGCTTGCTGCAATGTTGTTATTATTAGGAAGATGAGTGAAGTCAGATATGACTGAAGTAATGTCAATATGGTAGTAATATACAACTATTACACGCTATGTGGTTATTTATCATTTATTCAGTTAAACAGACACAATAATCATGTTAGGCAGCAACTTGTGTTTGTAATGATTACAAAATAAGCTAAATATTTGACAGTTTTGTATGTTGATCCAAAGTTGGCGTCATCTAAATAAGTATTTTCATTTTTAGAAACACATCGCTCTAATGAGCTCAATTGGCTTCTTGCAATGTCATGAAACAAAGTATTTATTAGTGTTGTCAAAACTGATATTTGATATTTAAATATGCAAGATTGTTTCCCCTGAATTTTACATTTAAAAAAACTATCATTTTTTTCTATTTTAAAAGTGCCATCAAACATAGATAAGTTACCTGGGTAGTTAATTGTACATTTCTACAAACCTCTGCTGATCATTGCTACTTCTTACTGGTTCAACTGATATTTTCTTAGCATTGGTATGTGTTTTATTCTGTAATAGAAAATGCCTCTCAGCTTCACCAAAGTCCCTTTGAGGCAAGTTTATTCATTGGGCGTCCAACTTGGTAATTTACAAAACAGCTCAGTCAGAGTTGACAGCTTTTCCCGAGTGGGTGTGGCTTCCATGCCGACAGCAGACACGCCCCCAAGCATTTAAGAGCAGAGAATTACCCTTTTTTATATATTATTCAAATTTGGCTGGGTGGGTAATAACACTTTTTTCTGTGCTATGACAAACTCAGAACACATGTAATATTGCTTTACATGGACTTTAATTTTGATTTCTCTATGCCTTGACCTGTATCTATGCTATAATAGGAATCAATTAAACTCATAAATCTTATGCCTCCACTTTTTCAGTTTCCTTTGTTTAGTAGTCAACCTGGGTAAAATCATTTGACAATATTCTCTCAGATTCTTTATTATCTGCCTTGTCACATATATGTTTTTCTTTTCAAAGAGAGCCTATTGATTCAGAGCATAAAACCACTAAATGTGAGATATGAAGTAACTGAGATGAGTTGGGAATTAATCATTATTTTGATTAATTAGCCCTTTTGCTGGAGAGATCAGGATGCGTTTTGAATTTACAGCTGTTAGGCAGAGAGCTAGCATCAGTTTGAGTGTTTTTGTAGCATAATGAACCGAGCTGAGCAGTCGCCGCAAGGTCATTGATGCACCATGGAGAATAAAGAGGAACTCTTGGCATCCTGTCCTCCCACACTGCAAGGGTAAAAACATCCATAATATGGCCATCTAAGCTGGAAGTTTGATCCTTAGGCTCTCAGGGGTCTTCTAGACCACCTGCTTTTGATGCTGATTGGCATTCTTACATGTGAAAGTCATGCATTGAAATCCATAAGGATATTGTGGGCATTGATGGACATGATTAAAATTCATGAATCTTATTATTTTCCTCTCACACGCAGTGTACTTTGAACTTTAAACTCATTAAAGATACTGTAAGTTTTATTTAATTTGCACTTAACACAGGCAGTGATACTCAATGGGGCTGTCATTTATCCCGCCTGAATGTGAATGAAAGGGAAAAAATGGTGGTTTATTCAGACATTTATCATTTGAAGCAAAGTTGTCAGTGCTTCTGTTCAAAGTAGCACTGTGAACTGGGTCTCGGTATGAATTATAGTAGGCCAGGAGTCTATATTAAGATAAAGTGGAATAATAGCATGCCAAACATTCATTTGAAACATTTTTATTCCACAGGAAAGGCTGCACAGGAGCGATCAATCAAAAAGGGAAGTATAACATTGCCCTTACATAGAAATGAACAAATGTTATGGGAGTGCTCATTTATACTTTCCTTATGTGAGTATCCTAAACCATGTTTGCAGAGAAAAAATGAGGAAATGTATTGATAAAAGGAATTATAGAAGGAGTAAGTCTAATTTTAATGATGTTTTCATAGTCGATTTAATGGGTTGGTCTGAACTGGAGCTCCTCTGCCTACAGGTCTCTGCTCACATTGTATTGTTTGGTTCTTATTATATGTTTGCATCATCAGTCTAAGCACCATTGTGAGTACTAGCGGCAGCTGTTCATCACAGTATCTAGGTAACGACTTGGTAGAGGGAAGATGCCATTTTCACTATTATTGAAGTGTCCGTCCCTTTGAATTAGCCAACAAAACCTTACATGCCGAGAAAGGCATTCATGTTTATCAGCAGATGCATTGCAAGAGGTGCAAAGAATGAAGGCTTCTCTCAGAAGACAATTTATTCAGAGGCTAGCATTTCCTTTTTTAATGTCTGTGCATGCTCCTGGTCATATTTATTACATAGTTCTGTGGTTAAGGAGGACCCAAGTCAGTTTGATGTCACAACTTGGTTTGTATAATTAATTAATAATATAATATTAATATAATAAATTCTTCTTTGTATGTTATCGATACTACAGTTCAAACGGTTATTGACATTGTTCAAAATATTATTATTTGTTATAATAATAGATAATGCTGGCTTTATGGCCCAATGGAATTCACTTCACCCCACTGGAAGTCACTTTGAAACAGCCACATACTGCCCATAGGAAAGACTTCTTTCATTAATTCATAGCAAAACCTTTGAATGAACATGCATATCCCTAAGTCATTGTGTGTATTATTACTGTTCTTGTATATTGTCTTTTGTATTGTATACTGTTTTATGCATGCTTTATGAAATAATCCCAAGTTAATAACCTCACCTATACCATGTTTGGTATCTACAAATTCGTATTTTGATGATTTAAATGATGCATATTATATGCTGATGGTTTCTGAAGCTTCGTGTGACACAGAAGACTGGAGTAATGGCTTCAGAAAATTCACTTTTGCTATCATAGGAATAAATTACATTTTAATTATATTAAAACAGACAACACTTATCTTAAATTGAAATAATAATTCACAGTATTATTGTTTTTACTGTATTTTGATCAAATAAATGCAGCCTTGGCATGAGAGACTTCTGTCAAAAACATGAATGAAGGTCTTACTTATCCCAAACATTTAAACAGTACAAAATAGTGTAAAATAGACACTTCAATAGACCTTTGAAAACATAACTTTTGAATTTCCTACTGTCTAGCAGAGCTGTAAAATCTTGAAAGATCCATGCATGCATGCACAAAGTAAATATAACAGCGGGAAACCTGTACATTCTTCATTCATTATCTATCTTATCAGCTGTACATTATTCAGATTATCAGATACATAACTGAGAGTTATCTCAAATGGTAGGTCTAAGGGTTTAACAAAATGCCTATAATCTTGTTATATTAGCACTAAACAAATGAAAGCAGTTTGAAAATCTTCATTATGTTTATACACCCAAGCTGCTGTTTATTTCTTAAAATAATGATATAATTAAAAGGTGAAAAACATCATAGTAGTCGGTTTATTTTTTTTTCTAATGTGAGAATTTCGGCTGCTGTGACAGCTGCTTTGTGAAGTTTAATACTCTTATCCTTTGGCAAGGTGAATCTTGTAACTCAAACTGTGAAGATACGGCACATGTAGAGGAGGGGGTGGGCATTAGATGAGATGCCAGCTCTGCTTGCCAGTCAACACTGAGCCTTCAGAAATATGTTGATGAAGATTTCATCAGATCTTGAAATTGATTGCCAGTAGTTTGATACTCTGCACTCTTTCTGTTGTATTATAAAATGGATAGTTGCAGTCTTCGCTTCCAATTTGCAGTCCTGGCTTCTAGAGGAAAGAGCCTGTGAAGAAACACAATTTCTAAGCGATAAAAACCTTTAATATAAGCAAAAAGAGAAAACTGTGATAAAATATGACAAAACTGTTAATATGGCAAAACTGTAAAGTATGGCAAACCTGTAAAAAAAATTATATATATATATATATATATATATATATATATATATATATTGATACTTTCAAGCTTTTCTAGTTCTGGTTTGACAGATCCACATTTATGGCAATTTGTGTCTATGTTACGTTTTGTCAAATTAGTGCCAAATGTGTATGAATTCACACAAACTCATCTATATGTGTGTTTGTGTGTGTGTGTGTGTGTGTGTGTGTGTGTGTGTGTGTGTGTGTGTGTGTGTGTGCGTGCGTGCGTGCGCGTGCGTGTGCGTGTGTGTGTGTGTGTGTGTGTGTGTGTGTGTGTGTGTACCTGCCTGCACCCCACAGAGGGTAAGGTTTTGGAGTTGGGACCTTTATGGGGTTTTTTGAAGGGGATGGGGGTTGAATTTTATTTTATTTTTTTCCACTAAAGAGGTGACTTGCCTTTAAGAGTGAGTTACTGATTCAGTTGTTCGATTCCTTTAAACACACCAATTCATTCACAAACATATATAGTATGTCTTGTCTTTATGAATTGTTGAACAATTCGCTCGACTGATTAGTTCCAAAATTATCCAGAACTATTTTCATTTCAGAGCAAAAACAGAGAAGGCAATTGCCACTTTTGTGTGCACGTTAACTAATATTAACTTCTTGTTTTGTTATATATAAAAGCAATACTGCACTCGCAAATTATGCTGTTTGTTTGAACATCGTATCTTGGAACAACAGCACTCTTGCTTGTGTGAATAATACAGAACCATTAAGAATGCTAAAACTAGTACATTTTCAAAAATCAGCACAGAGTGCACCATAAACTGATCATAGCATAGTTATTGCATTAAGTAAATATGAATTTACTTCAGTGGGTATGTTGAACTGTACATTACAATTTACTGACATTTCTTCTCTTTCAGCCACTTCATTAAAAAAAAACAATCAACAAGAGCTCTTTCAACAAGAGCACTCTAATTCACTGTACCTAACAATGCTCATTAGCCCTAACTGTTTTGTATTGTATGGCACAGCATTTCGTATCTTATTACTTAATTATTTGTCTGTCAGAAATCAAGGAGATTGTTAACTGCTCATGGTTTTAGCCAAGCAAATGTTTGCCAAAGGTTTTGGATTTCTGTATTCCTCTCATCTCAAGTTTATCTGTGACCCATGCGGAACAGTCCTTGCTGTTGAGCTGACATTATCCTCTTGCTTTCACCCTTTAATCTCTGCTCCAGGTCTCTCTGCCAAATTGGATTCCACCTACGCAGACCCACCACCTGTTCAGCCCAGCCATGATGTTGTCCTCCAACACCTGCTGACCCGTCCAAGCACTCAGGTCTGTCTTCAGATTCATTTCCGCCTCATTACTGCACTAAATCTATGGCGTATTTCCATCCTCATGGTGTCAATAATTCCTCCCATGAGTATTTCAAGTCAATTTTTTCCTTGTTTCGTCAGAAACCTACTTGCATGTGTCTGTTAATTTGCGTTTGACAGAATCAGCAAATATACTGTTAAACAATCATAATTGTTTGTTTTAGTTTTTGAGAAGTTGTTAAAGAAATGCAGAGTGCATGATAATGGGAAGCATTGATTTAGCAAAAACATGGAACCAAAAAAGTATTTTAAAGGTAATGCTCAACCAACCTTTTATGATATATGAACCATGAATATATGAATATGTTGATTCACCTGAGAATATGCAAATCCCATAGTCGAGATGAGATGTAGAAAACGTCTTTGTCATTGTAGATCTACCTCTGTGAAATCCGTGTTGTATATTTATAACAACTCAATTGTAGGATGGAACAAGCAACATCTACAATAACCCTGAAATGTCAGCTTCACTGCATGTTAAAACTGGCCATGCAGCTAATCATATGCATGCTGCAAAATTCAGGCACACATTTTCCGCATCTCAAATCTGTTAATTTGTCAATGTTGAACAGCAGTGTTAAGAGGGATGTTTATCAGCTGAGGGGTTTATATCATGCAGGTAATGAACCATGCAGTGTGCTCATCAAACACGTAGTGCTGCCTGGCATTTTTCAAGTCAGACTCGCTGTGTTACCGGAATACCACTAGAGCCCCGGATCATGATCAGAATATACTGAGAGATATTCATGCTGGTTCCGCTCACTTACATTGCAGTAGTTATCCGTCAGTGTTGCATTAGAATGTTCAGCATCCTTGCATCCATCTGATGCAATCACTGTAGCAATAAACCTCAGGCTACTACTGCCTGGCCTTCGCATACACACAGAAAAGTTATTTAATGTGTTATTTCATATACTCAATATGGTGTTACAGGTGGCGTAACATTTCTAGCATTGTATGGTATTCTTGCCTTCGACAAAGGTCATTATTCAGAAATATTTGACTGCTGATTGCCACAACTGATCAGTGAGAATCAAGCATAATACAGGTGCTGGTCATATAATTAGAATATCATCAAAAAGTTAATTTATTTCACTAATTACATTCAAAAAGTGGAACTTGTAATTAATTTTCATTAATTACACACAGACTGATATATTTCAAATGTTTATTTCTTTTAATTTTGATTAAAACTGACAACAAAGGAAAATCCAAAATTCAGTATCTCAGAAAATTTGAATATTACTTAAGACCAATACAAAGAAAGGTTTTTTAGAAATCTTGACCAACTGAAAAGTATGAACACGAAACGTATGAGCATGTACAGCACTCAATACTTAGTTGGGGTTCCTTTTGCCTGAATTACTGCAGCAATGCCCCGTGGCATGGAGTCGATCAGTCTGTGGCACTGCTCAGGTGCTATGAGAGCCCAGGTTCCTCTGATAGTGGCCTTCAGCTCTTCTGTATTATTGGGTCTGGCATATCGCATCTTCCTCTTCACAATACCCCATAGATTTTCTATGGGGTTAAGGTCAGGCGAGTTTGCTGGCCAATTAAGAACAGGGATACCAGGTACTGGTAGCTTTGGCACTGTGTGCAGGTGCCAAGTCCTGTTGGAAAATTAAATCTGCATCTCAAAAAAGTTGGTCAGCAGCAGGAATCATGAAGTGCTCTAAAACTCTGCTCTCCTCTCTTCTTCCAGACTCTGGGACCCTGATTTCCAAAGGAAATGCAAAATTTACTTTCATCAGAGAACATAACTTGGGACCAGTCCAGTCTTTTTTGTCTTTAGCCCAGGCGAGACGCTGTCTGTTGTTCAAGAGTGGCTTGACACAAGGAATGCGACAGCTGAAACCCATGTCTTGTATACGTCTGTGTGTAGTGGTTCTTGAAGCACTGACTTCAGCTCCAATCCTTTTTTTGTGAATCTCCCCCACATTTTTGAAAGGGCTTTGTTTCACAATCCTCTCCAGGGTGCGGTTATCCCTATTGCTTGTACACTTTCTTTCTACCACATCTTTTCCTTCCCTTCACCGCTCTATTAATGTGCTTGGACACAGAGCTCTGTAAACAGCCAGCCTCTTTTGCAATGACCTTTTGTGTCTTGCCCTCCTTGCGCAAGGTGTTATTGGTCATGGTCGTCTTTTGGAAAACAGTCAAGTCAGCAGTCTTCCCCATGATTGTGTAGCCTACAGAACTAGGCTTAGAGACCATTTAAAGGCCTTTGCAGGTGTTTTGAGCTAATTAGCTGATTAGAGTGTGGCACCAGGTGTCTTCAATATTGAACCTTTTCACAATATTATAATTTTCTGAGATACTGAATTTGTGATTTTCCTGTCAGTTATAATCATCAAATCATCAAGCAGTGGGCAGCCATTTATGCTGCGGCGCCCGGGGAGCAGTTGGGGGTTCGATGCCTTGCTCAAGGGCACCTAAGTCATGGTATTGAGGGTGGAGAGAGCACTGTACATGCACTCCCCCCACCCACAATTCCTGCCGGCCCGAGACTCGAACTCACGACCCTTCGATTGCGAGTTGTGAGTTCGAGTCTCGGGCCGGCAGGAATTAGTGGAATATATCAACTTTTTGATGATATTCTAATTATATGACCAGCACCTATAGGGAGCTTTTAAAAAGTTATAGTTCTGTTTCTCAAAATTGATTGGTTAGCTGTGTTCTACAGTCCATCAGCACTGGAACCAGTATCACTCCTTTGCATGTCAGTCTTTTTGTAGTGAGGATTTTTCAGTGACACTATCTGCAGGCTACACTGTTTGGTGACAGTAAATGGTGACAAATGACTGACATTGTGAGTGAGACATTGATTCAGTTGCTCAGTCGTTTTGTTTTAAAGGGGTCATATGATGCAATTTCAAGTTTTCCTTTCTCTTTGGAGTGTTACAAGCTGTTTGTGCAAGCGGGGCAATTCCACTTGCAGAAAGGAAAATGAAAGTTGAAATGAAAGAAACAACTTACTATTCTTGCTGATTTTATAAGAGATGCGTGCCTCGCTCTCCATGGCCGATCTCTGAAGAGAAATCTCATGTTTATTGTTTGGAAGAAAAGCAAGCTGCTGTCGTGTTCTAGAGTGGCAGATGTGAGCACCGCGGTTCACTTCCTATCTGCGCTAGGCTCTTTTCTCTCAAGAGGAAAGAGCTGCTTCCCGCTCATAAAGATCACACTCCGATCTGGAAGATCGGAAGGTTCTCGCACCCATCTCCGAAGCGTGCCCAGGCACTTCTTCGGATTGGGCAGAGGCTGCTGTAGCTCTAGCATTTGTTGAAATGGACATTGAAAGTGCTCTCTCCTAGCGCTCCTCTCGCAATTATAAGCACATGACGAGTTGCTAGGTGGTGACTCATGCAGTGACCAGATTAAAATTGAATTAGATTTTGTACATAATGATTTTATTTGCGAGAGAGACGCTAGCGACTATCTCTCCCCTATAGGAGCAACATCATTTAAATAAATAAATAAAAATGAATTAAAAAATATATCTAAAATCATTTTCAAAATATTACTGTTATTGTGTCATGAAATGTAATTTTAAAAGTATTACAGGTGAGAATGTAGTTGTTTCAAACTCAAATCTGTGGTTTATTTATAAAGACAGCACCTATTTAAAAATGTGTTTCGCCGATTTTGGAGATGGTGAGCTCCACGCGATTCAATTCAATTCAATTCAAGTTTATTTGTATAGCGCTTTTTACAATACAAATCGTTACAAAGCAACTTTACAGAAAATTATGTTTCTACAATATTTAGTAGTAGCTAGTAGTTTGTGCACGTTTGACAGGATTTTAGAAAAAATAAAAAATAATAATAATAATACAAGACGTAGTCAGCTAGACGATGAACTATCAATATTATTAATTAATAGTTATTATATGATGCAGTCACACATGTAGCAATAATTGTTAGTTCTGTTTGTTGATTCAAGGTTAGGATCATCTGGGGTCCTCTGAGGGTCAGCATCATCTCTTCTCAGGTGTTCTGGATCCAGACTGGAGCTTGTGTAAATCCTAGTTACCACGGGATGTAAATCCCGTGGCAAAACATAGAAACAAAATAGAGACATCATTAGCATAGCTGCTGATCCAACAAAGTAAAATTAGTTTAACGCAAGCTAAAGAATAAAAATGCAGATGCAACTCTACACACAATTTAAGAGATACATTATTCGAATGCTTGGCGAAAGAGATGCGTTTTTAATCTAGATTTAAACAGAGAGAGTGTGTCTGAACCCCGAACATTATCAGGAAGGCTATTCCAGAGTTTGGGAGCCAAATGTGAAAAAGCTCTACCTCCTTTAGTGGACTTTGCTATCCTAGGAACTACCAAAAGTCCAGCGTTTTGTGACCTTAGGGAGCGTGATGGATTGTAGCGTGGTAGAAGGCTAGTTAGGTATGCAGGAGCTAAACCATTTAGGGCCTTATAGGTAAGTAATGATAATTTGTAACTGATACGGAACTTAATAGGTAGCCAGTGCAGAGACTGTAAAATTGGGGTAATATGATCATATTTTCTTGACCTCGTAAGGACTCTAGCTGCTGCATTTTGGACTACCTGTAGCTTGTTTATTGACAAAGCAGGACAACCACCTAGAAGTGCATTACAATAGTCCAGTCTAGAGGTCATGAATGCATGAACTAGCTTTTCTGCATCAGAAACAGATAACATGTTTCGTAGCTTGGCAATGTTTCTAAGATGGAAGAATGCAGTTTTTGTAACATTGGAAATATGATTTTCAAAAGACAAATTGCTGTCCAATATAACACCCAGATTTCTGACTGTAGAGGAAGTAACAGTACATCCGTCTAGCTGCAGATTGTAATCTACAAGATTCTGTGTGGTGTTTTTTGGTCCAATAATTAATATCTCTGTCTTATCCGAATTTAATTGGAGAAAATTATTTGTCATCCAATCTTTTACATTTTTAACACACTCTGTTAGCTTAGATAATTGGGAAGTTTCATCTGGTCTCGTTGAGATATATAGCTGAGTATCATCAGCATAACAGTGGAAGCTAATTCCGTATTTTCTAATAATATCACCAAGGGGCAACATGTATATTGAAAATAGAAGGGGACCTAGGACGGATCCTTGTGGCACTCCATATTTTACTGATGATAAATGAGATGACACCCCATTTAAGTAAACAAAATGGTAGCGATCGGACAGGTAGGATCTAAACCATCTTAGAGCCTGCCCTTGAATACCTGTATAGTTTTGTAATCGATCTATGAGTATGTCATGATCTATGGTGTCGAACGCAGCACTAAGATCAAGTAAGACTAAAAATGAGATGCAGCCTTGATCTGACGCAAGGAGCAGGTCATTTGTAATTTTAACAAGTGCAGTTTCTGTGCTATGGTGGGGCCTAAAACCTGACTGAAATTCTTCATACAGATCATTTTTATGCAGGAAGGTGCTCAATTGAGCAGACACAACTTTTTCTAAAATTTTAGACATACAGTAAATGGAAGATTTGAAATAGGCCTATAATTTGCCAGTACACTAGGATCTAGTTTTGGTTTCTTAATAAGAGGCTTGATAACCGCCAGCTTGAATGGTTTTGGGACGTGACCTAAAGATAACGACGAGTTAATGATATTGAGAAGCGGTTCTTCGGCTACAGGTAACAGCTCTTTTAGTAATTTAGTGGGTACAGGATCTAATAAACATGTTGTTGGTTTAGATACAGTGATAAGTTTATTTAGCTCTTCCTGTCCTATATTTGTAAAGCACTGCAGTTTATCTTTGGGTGCGATGGATGAAACTGAAGTGTTAGACGCTGTAGAATCTACATTCGCTATTGTATTTCTAATGTTATCTATTTTATCAGTGAAGAAATTCATAAAGTCATTACTATTTAACGTTGGTGGAATATTTGAATCAGGTGGCGTCTGGTAATTTGTTAATTTAGCCACTGTGCTAAATAAAAACCTGGTTATTTTCAATGAGTTTGTGGATATGCTCTGCCCTAGCAGTTTTTAGAGCCTGTCTATAGCTTGACATACTGTTTTTCCATGCAATTCTAAAAACTTCCAAGTTAGTTTTTCTCCATTTGCGTTCAAGACTACGAGTTACTTTCTTGAGAGAGTGAGTATTACTGTTATACCATGGCACAGTACGTTTTTCTCTAACCTTTTTCAATTTGATGGGGGCAACAGCTTCTAATGTATTAGAGAAAATAGTGCCCATGTTGTCAGTAATTTCGTCTAATTCATGTGTTTTTTTGGGTACAAATAGCAGTTGAGATAGATCAGGCAGGTTATTTGCGAATCTTTCTTTGGTGGCTGGAACAATAGTTCTGCCCAGACGGTAACGCTGAGACATATAGTTAATATCAGTTATACGCAGCATGCACGATACAAGGAAATGGTCTGTAATATCATCACTTTGGGGTACAATATCTATAGCAGTAAGATCGATTCCATGCGATATAATTAGATCTAGTGTATGATTAAAACGATGAGTGGGCCCGGTGACATTTTGCTTGACTCCAAAGGAGTTTATTAGGTCAGTAAACGCAAGTCCTAATGTATCATTTGCATTATCAACGTGAATATTAAAATCTCCCATGATTAGCGCCTTATCAACTGTAACTAGAAAGTCTGAGAGGAAATCTGCAAATTCTTTTAGGAATTCTGTATACAGCCCTGGTGGTCTATATACAGTAGCCAGAGCAAGAGATACATTAGATTTCTTTTGCATGTCTGACAGTGTAACATTTAGCAGAAGTATTTCAAAAGAGTTAAACCTGTATCCTGTTTTCTGGGTAATATTGAGAATATCACTATATATTGTTGCGACACCTCCTCCACGACCAGTCTGACGGGGTTCATGTGTCACAAGGTGACGATCTTTAGGGGCGGAACCAAAATTCGGGAAGTTTGGTTCCGCCCGGAAGTGTTTCCGCCCGGACCGGAAAAACAGAACACCGGAACTTCCGGTAGCGCCGTAAGAAGGAAAATCAGGGAATTCGATGCACCTGTGCCTAGTTAGGGACAGCGGTTGGTGATTGGAGGATACGCTGGACAAGGCAGTACTTAAGGCCAAGTTATTTCACAGTCTGGGAAGCTCTTTTTGGTGTGTGTGAAGCACTGGGTTGTGCCCGTCTTGGTACGCTGCTGGTAGCTGTCTAACTCTCTCTCTCCCTCAGGCTGGAATTGTATGATTGTGAAGACATCGCGAACCTTAAAGGTTGAGAAGTGAACAGATTATACGGCGAACTGAGACGACGTGAAAAAGGGGATTGGAAGTGGCATTGATGTGAGTACTAAGAGCCAGTCGAAAGTGCCCTGTATATTGACCTGGCGTTGTGTAGAACTCTCCAGGAGGAGGAGGGTGGCCCTACCCCTAATATAGTGTGGTGGGAGAGCCGAAGGAATACTTATTGAAGTAGTCGCAACGACGACATCACTAGCTAGGCCGCATATTCCATCGCCAGATCCGAACCAAGCGAAGTGAAGGAAGACGGGTGTCCTTTCCGTACACTGAGTGTGGTGGGTGAGTCTTCGTGCTGTGAAAACCTATAATTTTGACGTGGTGTTGTATATTGCTGTGGGCTGCTGTGTATTGCCGTGTGTCCTGTCAGATAAACCCCCGCCTTCACGCACTTCGGCGTGGGAGGACAAGGAGATTGCTGGTCCTGGCCTAGTTCAGTACAGTATATGTTGTGAGCGTGCTTCAGATCTCCGGAGATAGCACGGTACGCTGTGTCCAGCCCAGAGGTGAAAGCCATCCAAAGCAGAGTAACTGTGTTTTGTGTCTAAGTTGATACCTGTGGAGAGGAAAGGAAAGAGAGTGAGTAACACAAGGAGAAACAGAGGAAACCTGTACTTACAGTGCGCTGTGTTCAGCCCAGAGGTGAGAGCCATTCAAAGCAAACTAACGGTGCTATTGTGCCCAAGTTGATATCTGTGGAGAGAAAAGGAGAGAGAGGGAATAACACGAGGAGGAATAGAGCGAACCCTGTACTTACAGTACGCTGTGTCCAGCCCAGAGGTGAGAGCCATTCAAAGCAAACTAACTGTGCTATTGTGCCCAAGTTGATACCTGTGGAGAGAAAAGGAGAGAGAAGTGAATAACACGAGGAGGAATAGAGCGAACCCTGTACTTACAGTACGCTGTGTCCAGCCCAGAGGTGAGAGCCATTTAAAGCTGAACTAACTGTGTTATTGTGCCCAAGTTGATACCTGTGGAGAGAAAAGGAGAGAGAGAGTGAATAACACGAGGAGGAATAGAGCGAACCCTGTACTTACAGTACGCTGTGTCCAGCCCAGAGGTGAGAGCCATTCAAAGCAAACTAACTGTGCTATTGTGCCCAAGTTGATACCTGTGGAGAGAAAAGGAGAGAGAGGTGAATAACACGAGGAGGAATAGAGCGAACCCTGTACTTACAGTACGCTGTGTCCAGCCCAGAGGTGAGAGCCTTTCAAAGCAAACTAACTGTGTTATTGTGCCCAAGTTGATACCTGTGGAGAGAAAAGGAGAGAGAGAGTGAATAACACGAGGAGGAATAGAGCGAACCCTGTACTTACAGTACGCTGTGTCCAGCCCAGAGGTGAGAGCCATTCAAAGCAAACTAACTGTGCTATTGTGCCCAAGTTGATACCTGTGGAGAGAAAAGGAGAGAGAGGTGAATAACACGAGGAGGAATAGAGCGAACCCTGTACTTACAGTACGCTGTGTCCAGCCCAGAGGTGAGAGCCTTTCAAAGCAAACTAACTGTGTTATTGTGCCCAAGTTGATACCTGTGGAGAGAAAAGGAGAGAGAGAGTGAATAACACGAGGAGGAATAGAGCGAACCCTGTACTTACAGTACGCTGTGTCCAGCCCAGAGGTGAGAGCCATTCAAAGCAAACTAACTGTGCTATTGTGCCCAAGTTGATACCTGTGGAGAGAAAAGGAGAGAGAGAGTGAATAACACGAGGAGGAATAGAGCGAACCCTGTACTTACAGTACGCTGTGTCCAGCCCAGAGGTGAGAGCCATTCGAAGCAAACTAACTGTGCTATTGTGCCCAAGTTGATACCTGTGGAGAGAAAAGGAGAGAGAGTGGGTAACACGAGGAGAGACTGAGGAAACCTGTACTTACGCCGCTGCCTGTGGAGAAAGAGAAAGCGAGTGAGCACCCAAGGAACGAACTGTGTGAACCAGTACTTACTGTGAGCTGTAATCAGCGAAGAGGTGAGAGCAAAACCAAGCTGAACTAACTGTGCCTGTGTGTCCCAGCCGCTGCCTGTGGAGAAAGAGAAAGCGAGTGAGCACCCAAGGAACGAACTGTGTGAACCAGTACTTACTGTGAGCTGTAATCAGCGAAGAGGTGAGAGCAAAACCAAGCTGAACTAACTGTGCCTGTGTGTCCCAGCCGTTGCCTGTGGAGAAAGAGAAAGAGCGTGAGCACCCAAGGAACGAACTGGGTGAATCAGTACTTACTGCGAGCTGTAATCAGCGAAGAGCCGTTGCCTGTGGAGGAAGAGAAAGAGAGTGGGCACCTCGAGAACGAACTGTGTGAACCAGTACTTACCGTGAGCTGTATTCAGCGAAGAGGAGGAAGAAGGAGGGCGCTACGGATACCTAAGACTCAGGCCGGGGCCCGAGCCCCACGCCCCGGATCCCCGTGGCCCCCTTGCTCCCTGACCTCTTCCCGGCCATAGCCCATCTGGAGGGCCGAGTCAGAGTTTAGTTTTAATTGCCCTTTCCCTATTCCCCAACCTATTTTTAAATATTTAAATAAAGATTGTTTTATCACTTACTTGTTCTCGTGTTGTTTGGCCATTGGGTCGGGTTTGGGGACCTCCTCGAGGTGGAAGTTGAGAAGGGGTGTGGCTTAGTTAAAGCATAGCCAGCCCCTGGGTGTGACAGATTTGGCGCAGTCGGCAGGATTTCCACCTCGAGTTGAGTAACCAAGGTCGTCCAATGACCGACAACGCGGGGCTTTCAGCCCAACCCCGTGCCATGCCCGTTTTTATGGGGAGCCCCTGGATTCAAAAATATGGGGGGACAGAATCCGAGGTACGATTGTCTGAATGGAAGGCTCAACTAGAGTACTTGGCCGACCTACAGGGCCTTAGTGCAGCCCAGCGGCTTCAATTTGTGTTAAACTCCCTGGATGGAGAAGCGCGGCGAGAGGTGCATGCCGCCCCCGAAGCCGTTAGAGCCAACGCCCAAACCGTGTTCCAGTTCCTCACTGAACAGTATGGTGACCACACCCCCGTAGCTGTCCTTCGCTCCCAGTTCTTCAATTGTAAGCAGGGCCCCCGCCAACCGATTAGAGCTTTCGCCCTGAGGTTGCGAGAGCAATTCGCCCGACTACAGACCCGTCGGGACCACGGGTTGGGAGATGGAGAGACTCTATTGCGGGACCAGTTTCTTCTGGGGTTGAAGGAGGGTCCGGTGAGACAGAGCCTACGTATCCAGTTTCGAAGGGACCCGGGTCTTACGTTTGAAGATCTGAAGAAAGAGGCACTGGCCCTGGAAGGTGATGAGACTGAGGTGAGTGGTTCCCCAGTGTGTGCGGTTGTCAGTGAAGTAGCACCAGCACAACCCGGAGGCCCTGACTGGAAGCAAGCACTGAAGGCTGAACTTTTGAAAGATGTCCGCGATCAGATGTCTGAACTGTCTAAAGCCCTCGTAGGAGAATTGCGCCAAGGACGGGCGCGGGAGGAACCACGGCCGGCGCCCCGAGACCGAGTGTACTCAGAGGGAGGCCGAGAGCCGTTCAGGCGCCCGAACCACTTTAACCGGCCCCGTTTCGAATGGGACGAGCAAGGGCGACCCATCTGCAACCGCTGTGGCAAACCAGGTCACTATAGCCGCCAGTGTGGGCCCCGCAGGGCGTCAGAAGGGGGTTTTTAGGTCGGCCGGCCACTGTGGGTCGTGTGGCCGGGACCCCTCGAGAAGACCCTGGAAGAGGATATGGCTCTAGGAGCCAGATGATTGGGCGTAGCCCCGTGGCGAAGGTGAGAGTGTGCGGCAAGGAGATTCAATGCCTGGTAGACACAGGCTCCCAAGTGACGTTGTTTGCTGAGAGTTTATCCGAAGAAGTGTTTGGGAAACAAGGGGCACCAAGGGCGGAGGCCCCCTGGCTTACTCTGAAGGGCGCAAACGGCCTCGACATCCCATATATTGGCTACCGATTGACGGACCTAGAGGTTCACGGAGTGATGGTCCCCCAGAAAGGTGTGATTATCGTGCAAGACCATTGTCTGGGTGCACATCGAGCCCTGTTGGGCATGAATGTCCTCGCTGATTGCTGGGAAGAGCTATTTCGGGCTAGGCCCGTATCGAAGATACCACCTGCAGAGAGGCCCAAGTGGGAGTGTGTGGTAGCTGACTGTCGAAGGGTGCAAATGAGCCAAGTCCGCAGGGAACAGGAAGAGGTAGGAAGAGTGATGTGTCGTTTTGCTTTGTCTGTCCCCGCAAAAAGTGAGGCTGTTGTGTGGGCGCGAGTACCGCCCCGAAGAGCGGGCCCAGAAGAGTGGGTGCTGGTGGAGCCCCATGTGGATTGTCCACAAGTGGAAGTGGCACGAGGACTATCGACGGTCCGGCGGGGGAGAGTCCCCGTGAGGATACGGAATGTACATCCATACGCGGTGCAACTACATCGGCACCAACGATTAGCCCGTCTGACAACGGTTACATCCCACCAAGTAAGGGAAGAGAGGGATATTAGTTTTCGTCAGGTGTGCCCCACTGTCATCGAGGTGGCCCTGACACAAGTAGACACCCCATGGGGTGGTATGGAGAGGAGTGTGCCGAGCCACCTGGCGGGTGAGTCGTTACAAGGGGAGGATTTAGAGCAAGCACAGACACAGAAGTTACAGGCCCTCCTTCGGAGATGGCAGCATGTGTTCGCCACCCACGATGAAGACTACGGATGCACCCAGGTGGTACAACATCATATACCTACCGGGGATGCAGGGCCCAGCCGGGAGAGGTATCGCCCAATTCCGCCCACTTTGTATACCGAGGTACGTACACTCCTGCAAGGCATGCTGAAGCAAGGAGTTGTTAGGGAAAGCAGCAGCCCGTGGGCGGCCCCCATAGTGCTGGTGCAAAAGAAGACGGGGGCTTGGAGATTCTGCGTGGACTACCGTAAGCTGAACCTCGTGACTAAGAAAGACGCTTTCCCTTTGCCACGGATCGAAGATTCGCTTGCCAGCCTCACGCAGTCGGCATGGTACTCTACCCTAGATTTGGCCAGTGGCTACTGGCAGGTGCAGGTGGCCGAAGCAGACCGGGAGAAGACTGCCTTTACAACCCCGTTTGGACTATTTGAATGGGACCGGATGCCTTTCGGGCTCTGTAACGCTCCGGCCACCTTCCAGCGGCTGATGCAGCGGTGCTTGGGAGGTCAGTTAATGGAGTCAGTATTAGTTTACCTGGATGATGTGATTGTCTACTCCCCAGATTTTGATTCACACCTGAGGCACCTCGAGGAAGTCTTTCGGGCCATGGCGAAGTACGGATTGAAACTACAGCCCAATAAGTGTCACTTACTACGGAGAGAAGTCAACTTTCTGGGCCACGTGGTCAGTGCGGCTGGAGTGTCCGTAGATCCTGGAAAGGTATCGGCCGTGAAGGACTGGAAGGCCCCGAGGACAGTGAGGCAAGTGCGATCCTTTTTAGGATTTGTGGGATACTATAGGCGTTTCATAAAGGACTTTTCAAAAATTGCTAAACCCCTTAATCAGTTGCTGGTTGGCACAGGTCGTAACCGGGGCCGGGGGTCGCCCAACGTAGACTGGGATGTAAATTGTGAGTCGGCGTTCCAGACATTGAAGCAGGAGCTGCTACAGGCCCCTATCTTGGCATACGCAGATTTCACAAAACCATTCCTTTTGTATACAGATGCCAGCAATCTCGGGCTGGGAGCGGTGTTGGCTCAACGGCAGGACGGAGTTGAGAGGGTCATCGCGTACGCCAGCCGGAGCCTCCACCCAGCCGAGAGGAACGATGCGAACTATAGTTCTTTCAAATTGGAGCTGCTGGCGTTGAAGTGGGCCCTAAGTGAGAAATTTAAAGACTACCTCTGGGGTGCCAAGGTGACGATCATTACAGACAATAACCCCTTAGTACACTTGCAGACGGCGAAGCTGGGAGCCGTGGAGCAGCGGTGGGTGGCCCAACTGGCCAACTTTGACTATCAACTACAGTACCGACCAGGGCGTGAACACACGAACGCGGACGCCCTCTCAAGGCTGCCCGAAGCGGAAAGCCCCGGAGGGGCCAGCCCGGAGGAGGGCTATATGGTAGGAGCAGTAGAGGCACCAGGCAGCAGACAAGAGGCCGTGCCTGAGAACTGGGGATGGGATCCCCGTCGGTGGAGGGAGAGACAGGCCAGGGATCAAGATGTGCGGCTGGTAAGAGAATGGCTGGAACAGGGCCGACGGCTGACGCCAGCGGAGAGGTTAGCCCAGACGGATACTGGGAGGAGGCTGCTGGGGCAATGGGACAGGCTGGAGCTGAGAGATGGCGTTTTGTGCAGAAGGGTCAGTGACCCGAAGTTGGGCGAAGAAGTACGCCAGATCGTGGTACCCGCAGATGAGGTAACGGCTTTAGTTTCGGCGTACCACAACCAGTTGGGGCATCAGGGACAGGAGAGGACCGTGTCCCTGCTTAGGAGATTCTTCTTTTGGCCCGGGCTAGAGGCATCGGTGCACGCCCTAATTCAAGCTTGCCCGAGATGCATATTGTTTAAGTCCAGACGGGAGGTCCGAGCGCCAATGGTACCCATCCATGCGAAGGCCCCCCTTCATATCATGGCTATGGACTTCTTGACACTGGGCCGACCACGAGATCGCTACCAGAACATCTTGGTAATAACGGATTTGTTCACAAAGTACGCTTGGGCTATCCCCACCCTCGACCAGACTGCAACCACCACCGCTACAGTTTTATGGCGGGCCGTCTTCCAGACGTTCGGATGCCCGGAGTTTCTGCACTCCGATCAAGGAGCCAACTTTGAGTCCAGGGTAATTAGAGAACTATGCCAGTTGTACGGCTGCACGAAAACTCACACCACTTCGTATCATCCTCAGGGGAACGGCGGCTGTGAGAGATTCAATCAGACCCTATTGGGGCTGCTGGGGACCTTGGACCAACAACGGCAGGACGATTGGGTGAGTGCCTTGCCAAACCTCCTACAGGCCTATAACAACAGTATACATAGTACTACGGGTTACGCTCCCACTTACCTGATGTTTGGCAGACACATACGAATGCCTACTGACCTGGTCCTAGGAGTGATAGCCGACCAAGAGGAAGCAAGTGTAACGGAGTGGGTGGGGCGCCATCACCAGCGCTTGCATTTCGCCTACGAGCAGGTGTCGAAAAGGATACAGACGGCAGGAGAGAAAAGTAAGCGGTTGTATGATCGGACTGCTAGAGAAGCCCCTCTACTGCCAGGAGAGAGGGTGTTGGTGAGAGATAATCGGCGGCAGGGGAAGGGGAAACTGAGTGACCGTTGGGAGGCCACCCCTTATGTAGTCTGCCGGCAGCAGAGGCCGGGGCAGCCGGTCTATACCATCCGGCCAGAAGGGAAGTCAGGCCCCGACCGTGTGGTGCACCGGAACATGATTCGCCCATGCCCTAACTACCCTGAAGCCGTGGAAGAAGTCCCCACGGAACCTGTACCAGCGGCCCCCTGGATTGAAGGTTGGGCTGTGGTACCAGGGAGACCCGTGGTGGCACCACCCCCGATCGCCCCGAGAGAACCAGAAGCAGCCCCTGAACAAGCTGAGCCCGATTCACCAGTGAGACGATCCCAGCGAGAGAACCGAGGCCGACCCCCTGCCCGCTATGGGGAGTGGACAGCCCGAGGACGTTCTAGGGACTAGAACGGATTGGCGGGGGAGGATGTCACAAGGTGACGATCTTTAGGGGCGGAACCAAAATTCGGGAAGTTTGGTTCCGCCCGGAAGTGTTTCCGCCCGGACCGGAAAAACAGAACACCGGAACTTCCGGTAGCGCCGTAAGAAGGAAAATCAGGGAATTCGATGCACCTGTGCCTAGTTAGGGACAGCGGTTGGTGATTGGAGGATACGCTGGACAAGGCAGTACTTAAGGCCAAGTTATTTCACAGTCTGGGAAGCTCTTTTTGGTGTGTGTGAAGCACTGGGTTGTGCCCGTCTTGGTACGCTGCTGGTAGCTGTCTAACTCTCTCTCTCCCTCAGGCTGGAATTGTATGATTGTGAAGACATCGCGAACCTTAAAGGTTGAGAAGTGAACAGATTATACGGCGAACTGAGACGACGTGAAAAAGGGGATTGGAAGTGGCATTGATGTGAGTACTAAGAGCCAGTCGAAAGTGCCCTGTATATTGACCTGGCGTTGTGTAGAACTCTCCAGGAGGAGGAGGGTGGCCCTACCCCTAATATAGTGTGGTGGGAGAGCCGAAGGAATACTTATTGAAGTAGTCGCAACGACGACATCACTAGCTAGGCCGCATATTCCATCGCCAGATCCGAACCAAGCGAAGTGAAGGAAGACGGGTGTCCTTTCCGTACACTGAGTGTGGTGGGTGAGTCTTCGTGCTGTGAAAACCTATAATTTTGACGTGGTGTTGTATATTGCTGTGGGCTGCTGTGTATTGCCGTGTGTCCTGTCAGATAAACCCCCGCCTTCACGCACTTCGGCGTGGGAGGACAAGGAGATTGCTGGTCCTGGCCTAGTTCAGTACAGTATATGTTGTGAGCGTGCTTCAGATCTCCGGAGATAGCACGGTACGCTGTGTCCAGCCCAGAGGTGAAAGCCATCCAAAGCAGAGTAACTGTGTTTTGTGTCTAAGTTGATACCTGTGGAGAGGAAAGGAAAGAGAGTGAGTAACACAAGGAGAAACAGAGGAAACCTGTACTTACAGTGCGCTGTGTTCAGCCCAGAGGTGAGAGCCATTCAAAGCAAACTAACGGTGCTATTGTGCCCAAGTTGATATCTGTGGAGAGAAAAGGAGAGAGAGGGAATAACACGAGGAGGAATAGAGCGAACCCTGTACTTACAGTACGCTGTGTCCAGCCCAGAGGTGAGAGCCATTCAAAGCAAACTAACTGTGCTATTGTGCCCAAGTTGATACCTGTGGAGAGAAAAGGAGAGAGAAGTGAATAACACGAGGAGGAATAGAGCGAACCCTGTACTTACAGTACGCTGTGTCCAGCCCAGAGGTGAGAGCCATTTAAAGCTGAACTAACTGTGTTATTGTGCCCAAGTTGATACCTGTGGAGAGAAAAGGAGAGAGAGAGTGAATAACACGAGGAGGAATAGAGCGAACCCTGTACTTACAGTACGCTGTGTCCAGCCCAGAGGTGAGAGCCATTCAAAGCAAACTAACTGTGCTATTGTGCCCAAGTTGATACCTGTGGAGAGAAAAGGAGAGAGAGGTGAATAACACGAGGAGGAATAGAGCGAACCCTGTACTTACAGTACGCTGTGTCCAGCCCAGAGGTGAGAGCCTTTCAAAGCAAACTAACTGTGTTATTGTGCCCAAGTTGATACCTGTGGAGAGAAAAGGAGAGAGAGAGTGAATAACACGAGGAGGAATAGAGCGAACCCTGTACTTACAGTACGCTGTGTCCAGCCCAGAGGTGAGAGCCATTCAAAGCAAACTAACTGTGCTATTGTGCCCAAGTTGATACCTGTGGAGAGAAAAGGAGAGAGAGGTGAATAACACGAGGAGGAATAGAGCGAACCCTGTACTTACAGTACGCTGTGTCCAGCCCAGAGGTGAGAGCCTTTCAAAGCAAACTAACTGTGTTATTGTGCCCAAGTTGATACCTGTGGAGAGAAAAGGAGAGAGAGAGTGAATAACACGAGGAGGAATAGAGCGAACCCTGTACTTACAGTACGCTGTGTCCAGCCCAGAGGTGAGAGCCATTCAAAGCAAACTAACTGTGCTATTGTGCCCAAGTTGATACCTGTGGAGAGAAAAGGAGAGAGAGAGTGAATAACACGAGGAGGAATAGAGCGAACCCTGTACTTACAGTACGCTGTGTCCAGCCCAGAGGTGAGAGCCATTCGAAGCAAACTAACTGTGCTATTGTGCCCAAGTTGATACCTGTGGAGAGAAAAGGAGAGAGAGTGGGTAACACGAGGAGAGACTGAGGAAACCTGTACTTACGCCGCTGCCTGTGGAGAAAGAGAAAGCGAGTGAGCACCCAAGGAACGAACTGTGTGAACCAGTACTTACTGTGAGCTGTAATCAGCGAAGAGGTGAGAGCAAAACCAAGCTGAACTAACTGTGCCTGTGTGTCCCAGCCGCTGCCTGTGGAGAAAGAGAAAGCGAGTGAGCACCCAAGGAACGAACTGTGTGAACCAGTACTTACTGTGAGCTGTAATCAGCGAAGAGGTGAGAGCAAAACCAAGCTGAACTAACTGTGCCTGTGTGTCCCAGCCGTTGCCTGTGGAGAAAGAGAAAGAGCGTGAGCACCCAAGGAACGAACTGGGTGAATCAGTACTTACTGCGAGCTGTAATCAGCGAAGAGCCGTTGCCTGTGGAGGAAGAGAAAGAGAGTGGGCACCTCGAGAACGAACTGTGTGAACCAGTACTTACCGTGAGCTGTATTCAGCGAAGAGGAGGAAGAAGGAGGGCGCTACGGATACCTAAGACTCAGGCCGGGGCCCGAGCCCCACGCCCCGGATCCCCGTGGCCCCCTTGCTCCCTGACCTCTTCCCGGCCATAGCCCATCTGGAGGGCCGAGTCAGAGTTTAGTTTTAATTGCCCTTTCCCTATTCCCCAACCTATTTTTAAATATTTAAATAAAGATTGTTTTATCACTTACTTGTTCTCGTGTTGTTTGGCCATTGGGTCGGGTTTGGGGACCTCCTCGAGGTGGAAGTTGAGAAGGGGTGTGGCTTAGTTAAAGCATAGCCAGCCCCTGGGTGTGACACATGCTTATAACAGTAGTTCGGTGGAGTAGACTCATTTAGACCAAAATAATCATTTGGTTTTAGCCAGGTTTCAGTCAAGCAGAGTACATCAAAACTATTTTCTGTGATCATTTCATTTACAATAACTGCTTTGGGTGTGAGTGATCTAACATTTATGAGCCCAAACTTTAAAAATTGTTTTTGTTTATTTACTTTAAATTTTTCTGGTTTAATTACGATAAGATTTTTTCTAGATCCTACATTATAGTTTGACCTCACTATTCGGGGAACAGACACAGTCTTAATAGTTTTTACAGCGCAAGTACTTTTATCATTTAAGCGGGTGGAACAAAACTCATCATAATAGTTATTAGAGAATTGTCTTACTAGTCACATGGAGCGAAGTGTCCTGGAGATGTTGTCAGAGAGCAGCTCCGCTCTCTGACAACATCTCCAGGACACTTCGCTCCATGTGACTAGTAAGACAATCAGTAAGCGATCAGCGGGAGCTCAGTGATCATGTATCCGCCAAGAGCAGCCTCACCTCGGCTAGACCTTCTGATATGTGCCGCTGGCTCTGATGTCTCTTTAGTGGTAAAACATAACATATAATTAGTTTTGGGTAAATCTAACAGGTAATCTTTGGTCTGTATTCAATTTATCTATATGTTAACATGAAAATATAAAAGGCAAATTGATATAATATTTTGTTTCATTGTAATGGCTGTATATATATACACATTTCCCTGAACTAAGTTCATTTCTGCGGATATCATTATGTTTAAATGAAAACGAAAGGAGGCAGTGGTATTTGATATCCTATTTTGTTTTATTGTAAATATACAGTGAGAAAAATCGCAGTAGCCAAGTCGAGCTGACTGATGTTATCAAGTACGCTGCTGTTTGCAGAATTACTGGATTAAATGAACGCGGACATCACACCCCCGAGTCGAATGAGCAAAGTCTGAACTACCGAGGATCCAAGTCCAAAATCAGTGTACTTTGTATTGAGAAACATGCGCAGACCTACGTCACCAGACTATTTGCCTAATCTTCCCGGTACTTTAGACCGCGGTAAAAATGGTTCCTGGTACAAATGTTCCGGGTAATTTCGGTGGAAACATAGCATTAGGTGATCACTGAACAACCTCCGCCACCACCGGTGTTTCGGGGGGCAGTGGCCTCCAGTGAAATGTTACATGCTCTGTTGCTTCCTGACACGTTTCAGGACGCCAGACATCTAACACCCCCCCTCCCCCAACAAATAAAGTGTCAAAATTAGTGCCTCTTTCGGAGAAGCTGGCAGCGTGGAAACTACTGCCAAATATCTCCGCATGAGTAGAAAAAACTGTAGCGAAAGGCTACAGGATTCAGTTTGCCCATCGTCCTCTGCATTTCAACGGCATGGTCTCCACTTCTGTGAAATCGGCACGTGCATCTCTGTTGACACAGGAATTACAGACTCTGCTGGTCAAAGGGGCCATAGAATGTGTTCTCCTGCCAGACAGAGAGTCAGGCTATTACAGTCAGTATTTCTTGATTCCCAAGAAAGACGGGGGGCTGCGTCCAATCTTAGATCTAAAGGATGTGTATTTTCATATTGAAATATTGCCACAACTCAGGAGGTTCCTGAGGTTCGCTTTCGGGTGCGAAGCTTACCAGTATCAGGTTCTTCCATTTGGACTAGCCTTGTCATCCCGCACTTACACGAAATCCATGGATGCGGCTTTGGCTCCTCTACGACTCCAGGGCATCCACATTTAAAATTTATATAAACGACTGGCTGAATCTGACCCAGTCTCAAGAGCTTGCACTTTGACATCAGCATGTCTTCCTAGCTCATCTCGAATCTCCGGGGGTTGAGACTCAACGCCAAGAAAATCGCTCTCTCTCCTGCTCAGAAGACAATGTATTTGGGGTGGAATACTCCTGCATGCGTCAAATCCATTCTAACCACCCTAAAGAACATCAAGCTTGGCCAGAAAGTCACTGTTCATCACTTTCAGAGAGTTTTAGGTCTCATGGCAGCTGTATCCACGTTGATACTTTTGGGCCTCCTGCACATGAGATCTTTTCAGTTGTGGCACAGAGCCAGGGGATTTCATTCAAGGGCCAATCCCCAGAGGCAAATAAGGGTTATGCACCAGGGGCTTCGTACCTTATCTATGTGGTTCAGACCCCAATTTCTTACTTTGGGTCCCACTCTAGGTTCGTGTTGTCTTTGCAAAATGCTAATGACAGATGCTTCCCTCATGGGCTAGGGAGCGGCCTTAGATGGCCATCAAGCCCAAGGGATGTGGAGAGGTAATCTTCTCGAATTGGCACGTCAATTGCCTCGAAATAAAGACTGTATTTCTGGCCCTGAAATACCTCCTCCAGAAGCTGAGAGGCTACCATGTCCTAGTGCGGGTGGACAACACATCTGTAGTCTCTTACATAAATCGCCAGGATGGACTGCAGTTGCGCCGCTTGAACCAGTTAACGCACCAGGTTCTGCTTTGGGCACAGGACAAGTTCCTGCCCCTCAGGGCGATTTACATTCCTGGGCATATGAATGTGGGAGCAGACTTGCTGTCAAGAAAGCTGTGGAACACGGGGAATGGGAACTCCACCCTGAAGTAGTCAGTCAAATCTGGGAAAGATATTATATAGGAGAGGTGGACCTCTTTGCTTCACAGGAGATGGCACAATGTCCCCTCTACTTCTCTCTGACTCATCCAGCTCCCCTGGGTCTGGACGTGATGCCCCATTGCCTCTTACTGCTAGCGCCCCGTTGGCTGGCTAGAGTTTGGTTCTCAGATCTAATATCCCTCCTCGATGGCTCGCCATGAGCGATTCAAGTCAGGAGAGATCTTCTTTCTCAGGCACAGGGGACAGTTTTTGATCCCCGGCCTGAGCTCTGGAACCTTCACGTCTGGCCCCTGAGGGGGACCAACTAAGAGATGCTGGCCTTCCAGCCAATTTAATAGAGACTATTCTAAGTTCTAGAGCTCCCTCCACTAGAAGAACTTATGTTCTTGAGGGCTGGTGCCTGACACACCATGTAGACCCAGCTCACTGCCAAATTGTTTCAGTGCTGGAGTTCCTGCAAGAGAAACTGTCCTCAGACACATGCCCTAGTACTCTCAAAACATACATGGCCACTAGTTTGGCCTGCCATGTTTTGATTGATGGGGTTTCTGTGGGAAGGCACCCTCTAGTTGCCCGCTTCATTCGTGGGGCTAAGTGGTTGAGGCACCCACTAGAGCAACGGTCCCTTCAGGGGATTTAGCCGCAGTGCTCGAAGGGCTAGCTGGCACCCCTTTCGAACCATTAGAATCAGTGCCTGCCAGGCTTCTGACTCTAAAGATGGTTTTTCTTATGGCCATTACCTCTCTAAAGAGAATTGGGGATTTACAGGCTTTGTCAGTCCTGCCATCCTGTTTCGATTTTGCCCCTGGGCGAGTCAAAGCTATTTTGCATCTCCACCCTAATTATCTTCCGAAAAAGTACCTTTTTCTACCATATATCCGGTCATTCTCGAAGCCTTCTGTCCTCCGCCATTCATAACACCGGAGCAGGAAAGACTTCACTTACTGTATCCAGTATGTGCTCTTCAGATTTACGTCCACCGCACTAGCCAGTGGCATAAGTCAGAGCACCTTTTCATATGTCATGGGGGCCGCAACCGGGTGGGTGTGGTGGCGGCTGCCTCCAGGCAATCAGTTTCACATTGGGTGAGGGATGCTATTGCTCAAGTGTGTGATGCGGCAGGTTGGTCCTCTCCGCAAACATTTATCAGGATCTACAGATGGATGTCCATCCTACTCATTCTCGAAGCCTTCTGTCCTCCGCCATTCACATCACCAGAGCAGGAAAGACTTCATTTAATGTGTCCAGTACGTGCTCTTCAGATTTACGTCCACCGCACTAGCCAGTGGAGTGAGTCAGAGCGACTCTTCATATGCCATGGGGGCCGCAACCAGGGGGCGGCTGACACCAGGCGAACAGTTTCACATTGGGTGAGGGATGCTATTGCCCTAGCCTACGAGGCACGTTGTCAAACTTCGCCTCTAGGAGTTAGGGCCCATTCAACCGGGGTGAGGGGGGGGTTGCATCTTCAATGGCTTTAGCAACAGTTGCGCCTGCTTCATCGGTTGTGAAGCAGACACACATGCTTCACAACCGATCAAACAAAGAATGTTCTCATTAGCGCTATTGAGCGCAGCATCTCGTTCCCGCATTTTCAGGGAACAGGGTTACAGTCAAGTAACCCGAGTCATATTGTAAGTTTCCTAATATTAACTGCTTGTTTTTTTGAACTAGTGTAAAACTTACAGTTATGCAGTTTCCTGTCTTAAAATGTAATATCTTGGAACAACTACACTCACTCCTGTTCTTGTGATAAATACAGAACCATTAAGAATGCTAATGCTAATATATGCTAATTCAATGAATTATATTAATAAAAGTTAGTTTTAAGAGTCATCTTGGGCAGATAGAGGTTCCATAAGATGCACATTTTCACAGTTTTCAGTGTGGTGTGATTTGTTTATTTTTGGGAGGCTGTTGCAATGCATTAGCATTTTGTTTGAGATGCTCTGTGTAACACCTCAAAAACTTTTTTCCCTTGATGTTAAAAGGAATATGTTGGGAGAAATGTCCATTGCCTTTGAAAGTCTGCTCTTCCTCAGCAGCTTCAAGTGGTGTTTTGATGATGTTCACAGAGTTTCACCAAACTTGTGTTGAGTGAACAATTGGTAAGATGTCCATTTCTTCATCAAAGATTCTCTAAGTATCCTCTGTATCCTTTATTCAGCTGGCTTGGTCTAACAGATATCTGAAAGTCATCAAGATGTTTGTATATGAGACTTATATGAAACAAATCTTTCATACCCAGTGTTCAAAATATAGCCTTGAGCAACTAGATATTTCTGAATTGGACATATGGCCTTTTTAATTTATCTGGATTTCTGCATGAATGAATCCTAAAATGTTAACTGCTTTTCATCATTTTCTATCTGAATTTACCCTTAGGGAGTAATAAATAAGGCCTTCCTGTCTGTCAATCTGTCTAGCTAGCATATGCTTAACAAAACAAGATACATTGCTATATCTTTATTGAAAAACATCCAAGGTTATTGATGATAAAGGTAAACTGAATTAGTAATTGCTGGAGGCTGCTTCCGATTCTGCTATTTCAGTACGACATCTGACTGAAAATGTGTGTGTGTGTGTGAGTGTGGGTACACATACTTCACATCACAACTACTCATGGTACTGTTTATATAACCTACCTATTCTTTATTTAAGATAAAAGTTCTCAATCATGCAAAGTTCTTGATCTTCTTCACTTTTTATTTCATTCACACACTCCTAGAGAAGACCGAGAGAAACTGAAACATTGTGTTGATGTTTAAATAACAGACCGTTGTGTTAGAGCAGGTTAATAACTGATTTCTGAAGGAATCTAGAAACAGAACTGAGCAACCTACTTTAAGTCAGTTTACTCTGTACTATAATGTTCCCACCATTGTCCATTATAGAGTCTTCACCATGGATACCTTCACACAAAGCTCTTTTGTGTGTGTGTGTGTGTGTGTGTGTGTGTGTGTGTGTGTGTGTGTGTGTGTGTGTGTGTGTGTGTGTGTGTGTGTGTGTGTGTGTGTGTGCAAACATGAATTATATCCTTAATGTGTAATTATGACTTGAGCTTGAGATCTCACATCATTTATAGTATATTTATGTATTAACTATCAATAGACTAGCAATAATTTAAAGGTTTCTTTCTCTCTACATTAAATATTCTTTCTTAAAATAGCTAGGGGTCTGAGCTTGAATCTTTATTATTTCACACATTGACAAGGTTTATTGCTCAGGGTTAATAGGAAAAGACACAGGATTGGGAGAACAAAGGAGAGTCAGTAAAAGAAAAGGACATGATTTCATTCAACAATTGATGCTAGAAAATGGGAGTGCAATAATTAAGTGTTAGTCATACAGTATGTTACATATTGAAGCTCATTCATGTGAGGTAAAAATAGCTACTATGTATGAGTTGTGCTTGGTATGATAGAATATGTAGATTATAATATCTAACTTAAGCTTCTGTATTGTGACTGATGCATGTGTAGCCAGTGTCTTTCTCAGAGACATGACTACTGCTCTTTATCTACTTGTGCAATGCTACCACTTGCTGGATAAGAAAGAGTATTGCTTGTCAAACATGAGGAATAAAACTTTAAAATGAGGTTTTATTGGTTAAAATGAGTTAACTACATTTATTACAGTTAATTAGCAATGAACAGTTATTTTACAGAACAGATGTTTATAAGTTTAGTAGTCTTTTTTGTGTTAATTGTGAACAAACAATGTTGATAAATGGAACTGAATTGATTTAGAATATAATTATTTTGTAACACTAAAAATGTCATGTCATTTTTTAGCAATTTAATATGTATACAATGTGTATATTCATTCTTCAAAATAAAAATAAAAAACATAGTGATCTCAAATTTTGTTAACAAATGAAAATAAAGCATTTGCAGCAGTCGCAACACAATTTCCCCAGCAGATGATGAGTAAATGAATGTGAGCAGTTCAGGCTGTATCCGAGCAAGTCTGTGCAGTTTATCAAGGCCTCATTGGCTGAGTAGGCGTGGCCTGTCACTCAAAGCACAAAGCTCAGACATATGGCTGCACGGAGGCGGTAACTGACTGAAACAGCATTCTCCAGTTCCTTTTTCAGCTAATGAGAAACTGAATGCAGGCTTGCAGACTGTATTGAGCAGCCTACATACAATCACCACCATATGCACCTTAAGGGAGGTGCGTTTTTGCCATCTGCAAAACAGAATATCTTGGTGTAAAAAAGTACAGCATGCAGCTTACCAGGGCCGGTTCTGCTACAGTATGCTGTACTCTTTCATGTCCCCGTTGTATATATGGTTTAACTAACAATTTGTAAGTCTGTTACATCACGCATGTCCTGATTTTGCTGAGTTAGATGTGTTCCTGGGTTCCTTTGTTGACCCTGGAACAACATTTTACTCCAAAAATATATTCTTAACCATATCCCTACACCTAAACCTAACCTTAACCATGAGTAATCCCTAAAATCAGGGGAAATGATAGATGAATGATACTGATGTACAAGCACCAAACAGTGATTTTAAGCGTAAACTTCACAAAATATATAAACTGGTTCTTCAAATCTGATTGGTTAATCACAATGTTGAACATGTCTAACTTGGTAAAATCAGGTTCTGCGTTACATCACCAAGGCTGCATTTACTTGATCAAAAATGCAGTAATAACAATAAAATAACATTGCAGTTTAAAATAACTGTTATCTGTTTTAATATATTTTTAAACTGTAATTTATTCCTGTGATGGCAAAGCTGAATTTTCAGTAGCTATTACTCATTCTAATACCGTATGTTGATTTGGTTCTCAAGAAACATTAATATTGATATTAATTTTTTTTTTTTTTTTGTGAAAACTGCTATAGATTATTCAATGGATTTTTTTGATAAACAAAGTTCAAAAACAACAATAAAAAGAAGGGGAAAAAACTATAGTCATACTTTAATTGTCTCTTCTATCACTTTTAATCAATTTCTCTCTCCATCCAAAAGTCACAATGATTGATTTGCATATCAATGCTGATGTAAAGATGAATGAAAATCCAACTCAGAGGTTGTGGCAGCAAACAGGTCCTTCTGTGTGATCCCTCCACACATTTGTGTTGTTTGAAAAAAAAAAAATTAAAATAAAGATGAGGGGTGGGTGAATGTTCCAAAATATGACAAAACAACCCACTGGATCTTGTTCTGCTAGAGTACCAAACTGAATTGTCTGGTCGTCTGAAGATGATATTTGGAAGCAGCAGTCAGACAGTGGTTATGTAAGACTGTTCATTCTCCACTGGGTATTGCGGCTTTTTAATGCAAAGTGAAGCACCTACTTTGAAAAGGAAATGTGAATTGTCTAAAACTCAGAAAATGCTTAAAAGAGTTGGCAGTGTGGTACATTTGCTGTGGTAACATCTGACACTGATAAATGAATAGCATGTAAATGTGTAACTGTTAATGCATTGATTTCTGAAAGTATACATATAAGTGCTTATTTCACCTTTTTATAATATGGTATGTGATTGTCCTTTTAATTTATAATGATTCAAATTATGGAGTTGAAGTGCTACTTTGTGTGTTTTCAACCTTGTAGAACAAAATGAGTTGGAATAACATCACATCTTAACACAATTGCCTAGCTCCCAGAGTTTTACAGCATCTAAGTGATTTTTCCCCTTTCCTCTTGAGAATTATGCAGAATAATTGTAACATGTTCTGTATTTGCATACTTTTTGCATTTAATGTCTCTGTCTTGAAGACTTTGGGGATTCTATAACTGCAGCTTATTTTGAGGGAGTTAGGAACGTTGTTATTTATGTGCAGTAGAAGTTTTCTAGTATTCATGAAAAAATAGCCATGCTGTTATTATGAATTTAGATTGTCATAGATGCATGTCATCTACAGTATATGTATGAATTGTATGAATTTCTTGTGCAAGAACATAAGATCTTCTGGAGTTTTTAAGATTTGAAAGGACAAATGCACCTCATAAAAGTAGATCATTTGATTCGTTCACTATAGTGGCAAACACATTTCTGCTAGATGTTGAGAATGAATGTAAAGATGATTTGTTTGTTCACAGTTAAACACCACAGTTCTACCGTTTAGTTTAGGGCCCCGTGAAATCTGTGTTCCATTTTATTTGTTATTTTATTTGTTTTAGTTTTTTCTGGATTCTGTGTTTTATGATTCTGAGCAAATGTACTGTATCATAACAACCGTCTAATTTTAAAATACAATGAATTGAAAGCATAATTAATATACAACAAAGCATTGTATTTTATTTTTTCTCAAATAAGATGCTGCACAACAGCACTTTATAAATGAATGAAAAATACCATGGTTTTATCATATACTTAAAAAATATTAATATTATTACTACTACTACTACTTGTAATGTGGGGAGGATGACAACGCAGTTGAGGATCCAAATGCAGGCTTTATTACAAGAGTGGTCAGGACAGGCAGGGTCAAACAGCAGCAAACAGGTAATCCAGGGCAGATAAAAGAGTAATCCAAGAAACAAGAAATAGTCAGGGTGGGCAGCAAACAATGAGAAACAAGATAACAGTCCAGGGTCAAAAAACAAGACAAGGCAAGAAACCAAGAAACACTTGGGAAAATACAGGAACTAGGGCTAAACACAGGTTAAACAATACTGAGCAATGTGGAAGTAACAAACCAGGCTTAAAAAAGACAGATGAGACAACAAAACACATCTGAATGCAATCAGAGATAATCAGATATAATGAGTCCAGGCTAAGGATTATGGGGAATGGAGTAGTGAGTGAGTGACAACAGTCTGGGCTGAATGGCAAAGGTACAGGATAGAGTGCCCTCTAGTGACAGAACCCCAGACACTCCTAAATGAAAACAGAAATGAGTCCAGGAGGGAGGAGGAGAAGAGGCGGAACAAGGGAAGGGATAGAGGGCCAGGTCCAGGCAGTGGTGGAAAATATGAAAACTAATGCAGAGCTGGCGAAGTATGGTACCAGGAAAAGAAATAGACCTTTTGATGGGATGACTGGTATTTATAAAGTGAACTTTTTGTATATTTATAAACTGAGGTTTGGGAGTGTAAACATTTTTATAAATCTAAAAACAATCTACTTGTGTAATAGTGACAGTAATAGTGAACTATTATTGACAGATGAGGAAGTGTTACCTTTATAAGACCTGACCTCAAATTATAATACTAAGTGTCGTTGCTTATTTTACATTTCAGTTTAGCTATTCATTACAGAGGACATTTATTGTGTTTCATCATTTATTATATATTTCATCCCAATGAAACAGATCATCAAAACTCTTTTCCTCTCTCCTCAGTTTAAATAATTTTTTTACATAGCAGACTGCCATTACTCTAAGACTGTCTAAGTGGTGGCCACAGAATAACATAGCTTTCATAGACAAATGGACAAGGTTTTGTGGCAGAACTGACATGTTGAAAAGAGATGGTCTTCATCCCTCCAGGAGTGGTGACACTCTTCTCTCTAGAAATATGGCACATAGTCTTAGAGTTTGTACTTGCCAAACTGAGGCCCAAATCAGGAAGCAGACAGACTGGCTAAATCCCTTTCTACAAAAGTGCTTTTTGTAAATGATATGATTACAGATCATAACCTAGATGTGCCCTGTTTGACAGAAACCTGGCTAAAACCAGATGATTACATTACTTTAAATAATTATACACCCCAAGATGTTCAAAAGGTGGGAGGGGAAGGGCAGGTGTTTCTACAATTTATAGCAATATTTTCTCAGAGGTCTGTTTTCAAGTATAATTAGTTTGAAGTAATGGTGCTTTATATAGCATTATCTAGTGTAATAAGTGTTAATGATAAATTCATTGTAACTTTTATACTGTCTAGGCTACTGTATACAGGCTACCAGGGCCCCATAGTGAAAAATAAATAAATAAAAATCAGCATTTATAGACATTCTAAACTCTATTGGGGTTAGACAACTTGTGTCAGGACTCATTGTCATAATGATACTTTAGATTTAATACTATCACATAGAATTGATGTCAGTGGCATTGAAATGATCTAGTGCTACGACTGCCAGCTGGACTGCCCATAAGCTCCACTGCAGGGCACTCCATTCCTTACCTTTGCCACTTAAACCCAGACATCCATTTCCCATAACCCCTGCCTAGGAACTAATTTACAGACACACCCTGTTTCCAATCAGGAGGATTATTTAAGTCCTCACTTAAGTCACTCACATTGCTGAGTACCGTTTTGTTGTTAGCCATCCCATGTCGCTGTGCCTTGCCTCACTTCATTTCGATTCGCTTCATTACCTTGGACTGTCTATCTGGTTTGATTGGTTTTTTTTTGCCTGCCCTGACCATTTGCCTGTTTTACGGATCGCTTTACGAGTCTTGGCCTATTTGACTCTGTTTGCTGGTGATTTGACCCCTGCCTGTTTTTGACTACACTCTACAATAAAGCCTGCACTTGGATCCCCTACTCTGTCATCACAAGCCCTTTTGTAACATCTAGTCTTGTGTATACTCCATATAGCTAATACTGGAAATTCAACTCCTTGTTAAAAATATGGTACACCTACTATCACTTTTACAACAAAAGACTGCTTTGTAAATATTCGTTTCTCAGCATATGCAATAGCTCAATTCCTCAACATATCTAATAGCTCAGAATAAAAACTTGATTTCTATAACAGAAACTATTGACTCTGACACATATATGTGGTATAATGAGCACACTAGCCTTAATTGCTTTTTACACTTTAAATGTTACCCTTGGGAGACATCAACAAGAATGGTGTTAGCTTTCACTGATGATACTCAGCTATTATTCTTTGCGCCCCAACCTACAATTTTGCAAATCTAACGTAATGCATATTTGATATAAAAAACTGGATGACTAGTAATTTTTTCTACTGCTAAATTCTGCAAAAACTGAGGTTTTACATGTCATGTCTAACACTTGATGGCTACTTTGTTAATTCCTCACCATCACCTAGGTGTGCTATTTAATAGCAATCTTTCCTTTGAAAACCATGTTTCTAGCATTTATAAAACTGCATTTTTCCATCTTAAAAGTATATCTAAATTATGACCTATGCCCTCAATGTCAAATGCAGAAACCTTAATTCTTGCATTCATGACCTCAGGGTTAGATTATTGTGATGCTGTACTGGGTGGCTGCTCTGCATGCTTAATAAACAAACTACAGCTAGTCCAAAATGCAGCAGCTAGAGTTTTTACTACAACCAGGAAGTATGACCATATTGGCCCAGTTCTGTCATCCCTTCACTGGCTCCCTATCAAACTTTCAGCCAAGCTTTTATGTCATTATAGTCCTTCTCGTCTGCTGCAATCTCAAATCTCTGGCCGTTTATTAATACTTAGAATATCAAAATCAACTGCGGGCAGCAGATTCTTTTCCTATTTACCGGCCAAACTCTGGAACAATCTACTTAAGGCAAGGCAAGTTTATTTATATAGCACATTTCGTACACAATGGTAATTCAAAGTGCTTTACATAAAATAAAGTAAAATAATAATGAAGAAAAATAATAACAAGAATAAAACGAGCAATTTTAAAACTTTTAAAATTATTTAAAAAAAATACTTATTTAAAATGAATTTAGAAAAAGATTTTACATAAAATAAAATAAAAAAAAAACAGTGAAAATATAGTGCAATCAGTTCAGACATTGCACAGTGCTCATTCGATAAATGCACAGCTAAACAGATGGGCTTTAAGTCTAGATTTAAATTTGACTAGTGTTTTAGCACATCTGATCTCTTCAGGAAGCTGATTCCAACTGCGGGCAGCATAGTAACTAAAGGCGGACTCCCCTTGTTTTGTGTGAACCCTTGGCATTTCTAACTGACTCGATCCTAATGATCTGAGTGGTCTGTTAGGTTTATATTCAGTGAGCATATCTGAAATATATTTCGGTCCTAGGTCATTTAGTGACTTATATACGAGTTAAATTACTTTAAAATCAATCCTAAATGTAACTGGAAGCCAGTGTAAGAACCTGAGGACTGGTGTGATATGCTCAGATTTTCTTGTTCTAGTCAGAATCCTGGCAGCAGTGTTCTGGATGAGCTGCAGCTGTCTAATGGTCTTTTTGGGAAGGCCGGTGAGGAGCCCATTACAATAGTCCACCCTGCTGGTGATGAAGGCATGAACAAGTTTCTCCAAGTCTTGGCTGGAAACAAAACATCTAATTCTTGCAATGTTATTTAAATGATAGTATGCTGATTTAGTTACTGCTTTGACATGACTTCTGAAACTAAGGTCTGTCTCCAGAATCACACCAAGATTCCTGACTTGATTTTTAGTTGTTTGACCCCTAGAGTCAAGGTATGCATTCACCTTGAACACTTCATCTTTGTTTCCAAATGCAATGACTTTGCCAGAGTCACGATTTAAGCGAATATCATTTATTATCTTAATGAGTGCTGTCTCTGTGCTGTGATGCGGTCGAAAACCAGATTGAAAATTGTCCAGGTATCCATTTGAGTTTAAGTATTTGTTCAGCTGATTAAAAACTACCTTTTCTATAATTTTGCCTATAAAAGGAAGATTAGATATTGGTCTAAAATTGCTCAAAATGGTGTTATCAAGATTGCTCTTTTTCAGGAGGGGCTTAACAACTGCAGTTTTTAAGAAGTTTGGAAATGTCCCAGAAAGAAGTGAGGCGTTCACCACTTCTAAAAGATCTGCTTCTAAGCAGTTAAGCACACTTTTGAAAAAAGATGTGGGAAGTGTGTCAAGATAGCAGGTTGACGATTTTAGGTGCTGCACTATGTCTTCCCGAATTTTGCTATCAATTGCTTCAAAAATAGACATAGTATATTTTTGATATTGTGGCCTAATCTGTCTGACCTCTACATTACTTGAGGATGTGCTAATCGCCTTCCTGATATTGATGATCTTCTCAGAAAAGAAGGATGCAACTCATTGCATTTGCTGTCTGATAGCATTTCACTGGGAATCTGACTTACTGTTACTGTTTATAAGGTTTGAGAAGAAATTCTGTCTAGCTGTGGCTAGTTTCACATTAAAAGCATGAAGGCTGTTTTTATAGATGCTATAGTGAATTTCAAGTTTTGTCTTCCGCCACATCTGCTCTGCTTTTCTGAGCATTGTTCAGGAGGCAGACACACTCTGTCAGTTTAAATCTAGATTAAAGAATTTTTAGGCTGCATTAATTAGGTCAACCGGAACTGGGAACACTTCCCATAACATTCTTGTTAGATTGTAAAAAGAATGGCATCTATGCTATTAGACTGTTTTATTCTTATTCCGAGGTCACCGTAGCCACCCAGATCTAGTCTGTATTCAGATCCAGATGGTCACTGAAGTCACCTGGATCCAGTCTGTATCCAGTCCAGATGGTGGATCAGCACCCAGAGATGACCTTTACAGCTCTAATTGTCAGCAGAGACTATATCAGGAAAAACCCTAAAAACAGATCCCCTGTGAAGACCTCGTTGACCATCAGCACATGACCAAGAGAACCAGATGAGTTCTCTGCTCAATCTGATGTGCATTGCAGCCTGGAATTAAGCCACACCTTGTTGGTTTCGTCTGGCCAAAGGAGAACTGGCCCCCCTACTGAGCCTTGTTTCTCCCAAGGTTTTATTTTTTTCTCCATTTCTGTCATAGATGGACTAGTCACATTTGACTTGCTTAGTTGGGGACAGTTTCTGGCAGCATTGATGACAAGATTGCACAGACACTATTGGTGGAGAACTGAGCTGGACGATGACATCACAGAATCAGCAATGAACTGCCTTTAACTGATAAACTGACTGTTTTCTGTTGTCCTCTTGCATTATCAGCACACATTGTTTCTGTTTAACACTGTAAAGCTGCTTTGACACAATATGTATTGTATACAGTATATAAATAAAGGTGACTTGACTTTCCCACAGAACGGGGCAGAAGAATAACTTACAGTCACTTTTCACTAGATTACAGATGACATCACAGCACAATCCTTCAGCAGCTTCTTGATGTTCTTACAGTGTTTACTTGCACCTCCACTACTATGAATCCTTGTTTTTTGGGGGTTTTTTGACGTTAAGTTAAATTTAAGACTTAACACGAGATGGCAGCATGTATCTACTAGTGAAATGCATGTAAACAACTGCAGTGATTTTATGTGTTGAATTACAGGAGTGTTACACCACATTTCTTCGGGTGTGATGTTAGATGACAGGTGTTTTTTTGTTTCACCTCTAGCTAGTGCAGGTAATCCGTCAATAAGACTTTGTTGAATGTGCAAAGAGAGCATTTTATTTTTATTTTTATTTTATTTTTGGACTGGACACGAACAGTAGCTTTCATGTAGGATAAGCGGGGGAAATATTCATTGGGGGAAAAAAAATACTAGTAGGCCTATGGTAAAAAAAAAATTATTTATGATTATCGTCTATCATCTATTTATCTATGTTTATTATTGAAAAACTAGTATTTTGTATTTAATAATGACCTTATTTATTATTAATATAGTATAACAATATAGTATAACACTGGCAGCCGATAGTTTGGAATAGTCACTATTTTTAATGTCTCTGATTAACATCCTTAGTGAAAAATAAATCTAATAAAAAAAATTTAAAGTACATTTATTTGATACAAATGCATTAACATATTTATGTACTTAATAAAAATACCCGGCAATTGTTATTTTAGTATACTAAACTGGTTTGCTTAAATTCTGCTAAATTAGAACAACTAATTTTGTAATTAATGACCTTTAATTAAGCGGAAGTAGTGCTGAAGTCCAACGAAAGATATAGTGAAGGATATATGACTGTGCTAAAGTGGAACTGTCGCAAGTATACTTTTGGGACACTTTAATATCTTGCCTTTAAAGACCAGTATTATTCAACGTTTACATAATCCTCATCAATAATAACATCAAAACACAATTTAGGTTTAATTTTAAGAACTGTGGATTGTGCACAAGTATTATAATTTTTACATCAGTAAGTCTCGATCGATATGTCAGTAAATATGTTAATAGATTTAAATGATACTTTTTACTAGGGTTTTGATTAGTTAATTATGCTGGATAAAAATATTTGTAATTTTCTTAAAAAAAAAAAAATCATACTTAATCCAAACATTTAAATTAAGTAACATAACTGTTTTCATAATTAATAATAAAAATAATAATAAGCACCAAGTCATATTAGAATGATTTCTGATGGATCATGTGACACTGAAGACTGAGCAGTTGAAAATGTAGCTTTAAAAAATAAAATTTTCAAATATATTAAAATAGAAAACAGCTCTTTTTAATAATATTTAAATTCTATATCACAGATTTTTGATCAAATAAATATAGCCTTGGTGAACATATATATATATATATTTATATATATATATATATATATATATATATATATATATATATATATATATATAATTATTTTTTTTTATTATTATTATTATTATTATTTTTATTATGTATTTATTTATTAAACAAAATATTACTTCATCAATTTTTAGTAACCAGTGTATGCTTCTATTTCTGTGCTTTTCCCAACACACACTAGGGCACAAATAAGTTATTATGGATGTTTGTAACTCTAATTAAAATGAGCAGTTGATTGTTTTGAAAGTTAATATATTTCATGTTTTTTTCATGTTGTGGAATTATTTTCTCAGGGTAACATGAACTGACACGGAGTAGAAAAATATACTACTATAAGCAGGAAACTAAAAAGTAAGTAAGAAAAGGAAGTGCGGTATCTTGTTTATCATGGAGCTGGTGTCTCTTCAGGTCTCACGTCATGCCTATGGTTACAACACAACACTGTCTATGAAAAGCTAAAGAGGGAATTTAATCTCCAGAGGCTTGTACCTCACAGACCCAATTATCTGCGCCTTCCTGCCTCTGTGTCCCTCAGCAGCAGATGAGCACAGAGCAGCTGCACTGGAGATGAAGCTCAGGGAAGGACAAAGGTGACAACTGAGCTCTGGACTACTTTTACACTTTTATATTCAAACACAATACCATTTTACCAGTCTTTGAAACACAATACCATTTTAAATATCATATAGCTCTTCTTTACTTCACTGCTTTCACTCTGTTCTTTTCTCCGCGTTTGCTTCATTTACAAGCATTTATGCAAAAAGCTCAATAACACCCACCCCCCCCCCCCCACACACACACACACAAACAAACACACACACACACACACACACACACACACACACACAGAGAGAGAGCTTAATAGCTTAAAGCTATAGGTCACTCAAAAAAAAAAAAAAAAATATATATATATATATATATATATATATATATATATTGAATGTGTATGCTAAATTGCCACGAAATTGTTTGTATTATTAAAACTTTGGTTCAGCATTGATTTGAAATCGTTCTGGTAGATGATTATATGATGATACGGAATGAAAAAAGAAAAAAAGAAAATATGTCTTACCTTGTCTGTAATTACAGTATGTTAATTACCGTATGTTTTCATTTGCATATATTTAGAAAAGCATTTAAGCATAGATGTTAAAAAATTGCACAGCATTTAGACATTTATTTTCTTTCTATTTAGTTAATATGCAAGTAATTTTCTAAAAAAATATATATATTTTTTTTTATTCACAGTGTTTTATTGAGCTTCTTGTTTGCTGTTATAGATTACACAACTTTCTAATTACATGTATACACATTGGTAGAGCAATAATTGCTGTACCAATTACAGTTAACATCTGATAACTGTGTAGCAGACAAGTACAGAGGTGTGATAATGAAATGAGAAGCAGCAGTTCTGATGTGCTATTGCAGCTCGACTTGAACCCAAACCCATCATTGGAATGTAATTTTCAATCTTTTACATGTAACTCATTAACAGAGAGATTTCAATACACATTAGACAATCAGATGAAATCTAGTATGAAATTATTCTCTCTAATGTGAGTTAACTGTGACCCTTGTTTAATTTGAGTCTCACTTACGGTATGATATTACCTCAGAAAACGTGTTCAGAATTGAATTATCGTGTTTTAACGTGTTTGGATATGCGGAAAGATTAATTCTTCACAGCAAAGATTCAACACAGAGCGGAATATAACCAGTAACACATGAATCATGATATCTACCTATGATAATGCATGGAAAAGTTTCGTATAGTCACAAGTAATGTGAGAAATTGCATTTTCAAGGTATACAGTGTAGCATAGATCAGTAAAAGATTAAGATGATTCTCCTCAGATCTTTTCCAATTAAATATATGTCTGATATGAATCCGTCTGAGAAGCTCTATCAACCCTGTGCATCAAATTTGCTTACTGCTTTTATTTATAACTCCTATATACCCAAACCTGGATGCTGAAAAAGTTGTCATTGCACCAATAAATTACCCCTCAAAAGTAGTATATTGCCTCCATAGCCCTTGTCACATCAAATCATCCTCAGATAGACAAATGGCTGAACACACAGCTGATGTGTGGCAGAATATCCTAAATCTGATTTATTGGTGTTACTAAACACATGAATACTTACTGAGTAAGGACAAAGTCTTTTTAAGGAAAGTGGGTTCACTTGACAGCCATCTTGGTAACAAATAGAGTTTGAATGTAAAAGAATGAGAAAGTAAAAAATGTACAAAACCTGTTTTTAAACATTTTGTTGCAATAACATATTTTAATGTAAGACACTGCAGGCAAAACTTGCCGTTATCCAATTTTCAGATATCTGTTCTGGAAATGTGCATATTTTTAGCTAACATTTTTACCCTATATCCACCCCTGGTGTCTTGACATTTTGCTGCTTTAGCTTAAAAGCATGCACAATTCTGTTGTTTTGGTATTGTTTGGATTTGGTTTGTGGTTTGGTTTTGAATGGCATGTTTTATTCTCATGAATCTGTGTAGTCCAATGGGTTTTGAAATCCTGTTCAAAGCCAGAGCCACATAGGCCAGAGATCTGACCTGCATAGTTCATTTTAGACAAGTGAATTACCAGGGTTGTTGTTAAAGCAAAGACTTAAAGATGTTTCTCATTAATTTCTCATTAAAATGCACTGTGGTTAACTAGTTAATTGTGGGTGTTGATGGCCAAGAGCCTCTTGCAGCTAATTATATAATGGCGCTCTTACAAAAGTGTATTTTAGAGCTTATTCTTTTGATTCATTTGTAACAGAAAAGAAAACTCCAGAGTCAGCTCTTGGAAATGACAAAATCACATGGCATATGCACCAGCAATATTTGTGTATACATACACACACATTCAAAATCAACAATGCAAGCTGATTGAAATGTTTTAGTCTCCAGCTGCAAATGAAGCTGATGACACCTTATGCATGTTATGATGCACGTATGCAGAAAATAATTATCAGCCAGGCATCAGTCACATGGTTCAGATTTTGTGTGTGTGTGTGTGTGTGTGTGTGTGTGTGTGTGTGTGTATTGCACAGGTGCTGTCATTACCAGGCATGTCCTCAAATATCACAGCAGTGCGCTCTCTTGTCCAAATGCGGCAGGTGCTTTATCACAGGTCACCCAGAGAGGTCCCCCAGCCTAATGGCAAACACGACCGGAATCCAAACACACACACAAACCGATGTGACCACTCTTAGCGGCCCGCTTTTATCGTGCATTTATGTCCAAGGAACATTTCCACAGTTGTAGAGCCACCTATTAAGGGTCGTAAAGATAGTGGACGACATTAAAGTCATGCATAGTAAACAAGTAGAGTCCCCCCCTCCCCTTTCACTCAGTTTTTACATGGCAATGGACCGTTTTCACTGAAGTACTGATTCTACAAGCTACTTAACTCTGGTGTCAAACACACATAGAGAAAAAATTACATTATTACAGAATTTTCTAACTTGATGCCATCTTATTAGCATTTTAGTCCATTTACGTTAGCAAAATATTTCTTGAGAATTAAAGCCAAAGCAAATATACAGTGTATCAAGTGTTTGCTTTGCATAATTATCTCATATCAAGCATATTTATGGTAGATAATGTGAACTGAGCTATGCTCCACTGGCTTGTGTCTTTAATGGAGGGTTTTCAATTTAACTAGTGTTGTTGTTGGAGCATAACACTGACTAAATGTCAAAAACAAAGATTAAAATGTGTTTATTAGTTCTGATGCCTTGGGTTTATAAAAACTGAGAAGATTCAGAGAAATTTGAGCAGTAAATCGGATGCATTATGGCAGTATTGAATGTTATTGACTGACTTCAGTTGACTGACTGAAGTTATTAGCATAATGATGAGTGGTTTAGAAAGAAATAATGCAGTTTGTATTAGATGGCTTTTTCCAAACAACAAATAAACTGATAAATAAAAGCAATTTAAGCATTTCTACATGCATATAGGCTCTCACAATTCAAATTCACAAGCAAATGTTTAATGTTATTGTGGTAGAAATGACTGACTGGCCTTCAATGCATCCTGATGATAACAATGAGGGAAAGTTCAATAAAGATCCACCGACACAAAAATAGGATGCCAAACAATCTGATGTTTTGAGGCGAAGACGAGATTATTGAATAAATCACATATGCTTAAATGCCTGTCTACTTCAGTTAGCTTCCTGAACATATTCATATATGTGAGTCTAAAGATGATATATACTGTACATGTAGGTACATATTATAGCGATATATTATCAGGCAGATTTTAAACAAGTCCACTAACTCTCTACCAGTAGGTATATGAAATTTAAAGCTTGTAACTATCAAAATCACCTCATTATAAAAAACAAACAGCATAAGAAATGTGTTTATATGATATTGCTGCTGTTTTCTGTGTGTATTGAAAGGTTTCATAATTGTTGATAACAGTTTACAAGAAGATTCAATTCATAACATTTCTAATACACTGGGTTTCACTAAAAATAAGTTTTTTCCCCCCAGTATTTACTTATCTTGATTGATGTTAGGTACTTTTGTCCATTGTTAATTCATGTTTTAATATATTATTATTAATTTATAGAACCTGCTATTTTACAAATTTTGTAGCATATATGGAAATCAACATAAATAAATGTTGTAAAAAATATAGTTATTATTGTTGTTGATTGCCATTTTACCTAATGCATTAACTCACATTAACAAATTTAGCTTTATTTTACCAAATCAATCCTGACTTTTGCTTGGTAAAACAACAGTTTAAGCCATTTTTTTTTTTTTTTTTGTTATTGAGCATAATCTGTGTTTATAATGATTTTATAATGATGTAACTATCAAGACAGCTGCTTTAAAAACTTTTATAGTATGCACATCTGTATGCTAGCATCAGTAAGTGCAATGTCCCTGAGTGCAGTATTATGTTTTATCAAAGAGGCATGCGTTTTATGACTAGAGTCCAATTAATTTCTTTCATATCATTTCTCCTTTCCCCCCTTGGTAAGTTAAATCATTTGCACAGAAGATGATTATATGCTTTCCATATCAAGGAGTGGCTAAATTAGATCGCTTCTCTAAAAGGTTTCTAGATCCAAATTCTTTTGTGTGGAGGGGAGGACAGAGAGAGGGAGTGTAATATATCTAATATAGATTCATGGATCTTATTCCCTTGACATGCACTATAAAACCCACAATACTGTGTCCAGTCTGCGCACTTCTGCTGACATTCACAGGAAGGTGCTTTACATTGAGGAAATGGGGGCAAGAGAATCTCTTTGTCTTTTAACAAATGAGCGACACAGATTGGGTTGTGAGTTTCAGGACTGTAGGACATTTTGACCTCTGGGATGGAGAGAGATGCATGGTATTCGGTTTCCATAATGAGAATGAGAATTATCTAATAGCATTGTTTTCCTCCATGAATTTTTATCTGATTAGTATCAGGTACTTGAGTAAGCACACCAGCAAAGAAGCATAAGTAAAGGTCAGTGAATTTCAACCACCAGCAGTTTTTTTTTCGTTGTTACAGTGTGACTATAGCAGAAAATATTTATTATAAAAAATTTCCAAAAGAGCTTACCAAAGTAATGACTTGTGAAAGTCTTCAAAAGGTCACTGTGAGTAAAAAAAACAAAAAAAAAACCACACAAAATGGCAATTATTTAAGCTGACTGGTGGTGTCTGAGCCCATAAATGGACTAAGTAAGCTCACTCAAGTGTAAAATCACACAGGTAGGATTTCAAAATGGACTGAGAGAAACTCTCCTGTAAGAGTGCACTGAAAGAGGAAAGTGCTCTTAAATTACAAGTGTTTGTATAAAGAGTCAGTGGAGTGCATGATGCCTCATTCTGATTGCCAGTTGTAATCGTGAGTCTTGTTGGAGATTTTGGGGCTTTGTGCTTGTGGTTTGGGTCATTATTACAGAAGTTTGGAAGTTGTGGTTTGGGTCATTATTACAGAAGTTTGGAAGTTGTGGTTTGGGTCATTATTACAGAAGTTTGGAAGTTGTGGTTTGGGTCATTATTACAGAAGTTTGGAAGTTGTGGTTTGGGTCATTATTACAAAGTTTCCCATGGTTTATTTGAAATTTCCAGAGTTCAATGCATTTGCACTTACATTATTGTAAATAACTCCTAGGTTAAAGGCCAGATATCCTCATGAGAATTGTATTATACCCGAATATGGGCAGTAAAAGATTTTTTTAATATGCAATATATGTAAAATATTGCAGTTTTGTCAATTTTGTATTATTCTTCTCATTTTTTGCATTCTTTGCATTTCAGGACGAGGAGGAGACACTGCCTGCCTTGCTTCCTCAGCAAAAACGCCTCTGGTTGTAATGGTAATTAATTACTGTTAGCTATTTCCCAAATGTCAGGTATCTGAAAAAAATGACTTGCTAAAGTAAAAAGGTGAGCCAGCTTTGTTATCTTAGAGAGTGTTATCTCTCTTAAACACGATCCGTCAGCTTTAGCTCTGACAGTGAAGTCGCTCCTAAAGGATGGATTTATTTTGTGCTGTTGTGGTTATTTTTGGATACTTTTTGATACTGTGAGGTTATAAAAGTAAATTAGTAATTTAACTCTCCCACCTAAAAAAAAGAAAAGAAAAAAAAGTAGACCACCAATCAGCTTGTGTTATTACGAATATCCATTTTTGTTGATTTTCAAATTCATTTTCTTCTAGTTCATACTAGTTAATCCAGGGCCAGATTCACAAAACTTTCTTAAGAATACAGTTCTCAGTTTTTCTTACTTGAGAATAAAGTTAAGAATATTTTGTATCACACACACAGATCCAAGATGTGATCGCTCTCAAGAGAGCACAAGTAAGACGGAGCGAAGTTGAATGAAACAGATCATTCAATCTTGAGACAGGCTCTTTAAAAATATCTTTTGAAAATATATGCCACATTAAAACATTAATTACACAGTGTTCTGAGCTGCAACAAAAATGGTGTGTATATGCTTATTATGTTTATTATGGCAATCTACAGGCAGTGCGAAAAGGCAGCCTTTAAGGTCTTTAAAAAAAAAAGAAAAAAAAAGAAAGACGCTCTTAAAATATTTGAAAAAAATTTCCAAGAACATTCTTACTTAGAATGTATCTTAAGAAATGTTGCTTCTTTAACTTCCACTATTTTATTTTTTCCCCTAGAATGGTGCAGTGCGTTAAAGAATAGTTCAGCCCAAAATAAAAATCCCTCAAGATGTTGCTGATCACTTGCTCACCAATCCATCAATTCATGTTCTGTGATGTGAAAAGCTATGTGTTTGTAAAAAACAAATCCTTTATAAAAACATTTTAAAAACTGTCGCTTCTGGACAAAATTCAAGTCTACAATCCATTATAATGCTTCCCCAAGTGAAAAGGTCCATCCTGTTGTCCATATGCAAACATATTTGACTGTTTTTGCTTGTAAACAGGCTTGATCTGTTCATATTTCTTTCCTAAATCAGATGAGACATTTTGCACTGGAGAAAGCAATATAATGAACTGTATTTTAGTTGGAAACAATTGTTTGAATTTTGAAGAAAACATCTTAATTATGAAATTGTTTATTACAAACATGCAGCTTTTCACTTCACAAGACATTAACTGATGGACTGGAGTCATGTAGCTTGAGGATTGCTGTGATGTTTTCATCAGCTGTTTGGACTCTCATTCTGACGGCACCCATTCACTGCAGAGGATCCATTGGTGAGCAAGTGATGTAATGCCGAATTCCTCCAAATCTGTTCTGATGAAGAAACAAACTCATCTGCATCTTGCATGACCAGAAATGGATGAATTATAAGCAAATTTTCATTTTGGGGTGAACTATTCCTTAAAAGGATTGCCTTTATTATTTTAGGATTCAGGGAATAATAAAATGAGGTATCTCTTTAAGTGCATCTCCATAGGCAGCTCACTAAGATATACACTCTTAAAATTAAAGGTTCTTTATTGGCAATCCTAAGTGGAAAAAGATTCTTTAGATTATAAAAACATTCCTTAAACTAAGAAAAAAATAGGTTCTTTTAATAATTGACCACTGGAAGGTTCTGTAGGGAACCAAACATGGTTCTTCTATTGCATCGCTTCCTTTTGGAACCTTTATTTTAATGAGTGTATGTGTGTTGGTTTTTATACTAAATGCCATGTGATGGGCAAGTTCTGCTAAAAATGCAGGAAACTGAGAGCGTGTCTGGGTGAAATTCTATGAAATGATGATCAAATCCCAGAGTAGCCCTCCAAGCAAGCTTTTTGCCTTAAACCAGCCATCTCTTGAGTAATGACTGTCTTATTTGTAGCAGTGGTAAAAAGGATTCACTGCAGGGCTCATGGTTAGCAGGGCAGAGGTTTTCTATTGGGAATTTGTGCAAATGAATGTATATTATGATAATTCTTGAAGCTTTACTGTGTGCCGAGTTCTTGCAGAAGGCTTGTCATTTGGAAAGATAATATCCAGCTGACATCAATCGACTCTGTGTCAGCTTGCTGAATGTATTGTGAAAATTTTCAATAATCAATGTTTGCATGCCATTTTTCATGGTGATGTGCTCAACTTCCTGTTGAGTCATGGGCACAAAATGTATTAGAGAAGTAGCCCATCAGGATTATTCTTATTTTTTCACAACATGGGAGAACCATGAAATGCAGTCAGATCAGGTCAGATAACCTCAAAAATATCAAACACAACCCTTTGCCGTACTTTTGGGTTTCTATGAAGTGATTGACCTTTCTGAGCTTTGAAAATTTGCTAACCATTCTATTCCAAGAAAACCACCTAGAAAAAAAAACACAATTTGCTGCAAGTAATCATAAAATATGACAGCTTTTTGGATATCAAGATTGACTTGATTTAAACCAAAAACTATTTTTTGGTTTAAGTAACAAAAACTAAAAAAAAAAAGAGAGAACGATAAAATGAAATACTGAAATATTTTGTAGTGACTGAGGTGTTAGATAATCCAATGATGATTTGAAGAAAATCATGAAATTTTAGTGAAATATTATTAGAAAGTAAAGACTCATAAATTTCTCATGAAAAAGACTATAAGAATATTGTATAGGAATGATATTGCATATTGTGTATATATTATTGAAAAGTACAGTAAATACATGTGTCAGAAAATACTTGAGACAGTGAAGATGAGAATGCTTTCTTTGCCCATTGCATAATGCAAGACGTTTCTAATTCAGTTTAAGTGCACTTGGCTGAATTGGTTTTGTTTTCAGCTCAGATCCTCCATCTTCTCCTACTTTTGTCCCTTGCACCTTGACTGCAACTGATTCTTATGTCTTTTATGATCAAGATTTATGTGAGCATTGAAGGGAAACGAGGCAATACTGAATCAAAACCAAGGTCAAGCCTTGCCAATCACACCAGTCAAACCAGAGGTTAGAAGTCTGTTTGCTCTCGTTTTTCAGTGCACTCACATCCATAATGTTTCAGAACAGTTGCTTTAAATCACTTCATCCAACATGAGGAATATTCTGTTTTCTTCGCTCCCATACATTATCAGGTTCTGCGCGGAAAGCTTTATCAGGTCTACATGGTGGGTTGTTTGAAATGAAAATACCTTGGAGAGAATTGTTTGTGATAACTCAGTGTTGAATAGATGTTTCCTTCCAGAATGATCTATTCACATGACCTCCTGCAGTGAGGTTTGGCGATGGTTTATCAGGGTCGGCTAGGAACTCATCCAGTGTCTTTGAATTCGGGAAGGGATACGTGACCACCACAATAAATAAACATGGACATAGTTTGAGAAATTTATCTTGCTATGTTAGACTTCATTTCCTAAACTCCCCTCCACTGCGGCAATAAACATTCTGAAATATTCTACAGTGTCTTTGTCAAAAATGAACGTGAACTTTAAGTAATCTTATTTTGGCTCTGAAGATTTCCGTCCAGTGTTTGCTTTTGTGAGGTGAGATAACTGAGTGTACTGGTTCCTTGAAATGCAAACCCCTTTAAACTTTGTATTTCAAAGATCTGGAGGGCAGATGTCTTGCAGATCTGTGGTAAATATTCTGTTTTCAGTTACTGTGGCTTTGGACTAACAGTGTTTTTCTCAATATTTCCACTCTGGCTTGAACAAAAAGAGTCATTGTACTTGCATGTGAAAATAAATCAGTTGGTTTGTTTTTGTTAACGTTCTATGCTGATGTCATAACAATAAAGTTGACATATTTACAGTTTCTATGAACATCCCCTTTCAAAGACACATTATGGTAACACTTAACAATAAGGTTCATAAGTTAACATTAACTACTTTAGTTAACATGAACTAAACATGATCAATACTTCTACAGCATTTATTAATCTAAGTTAGTTAATTTCAACATTTACTAATGCATTATTAAAATCAAAAGTTGTGCTTGTTAACATTAGTTAATGCACTGTGAACTAACATGAACTAACAATGAACGACTGTACTGTATTTTCATTAACTAAAATGAACAAAGATTATTAAATACTGTAATAAATGTATTGTTCATATTAGTTAATACATTAATTAACATTAACTAATGGAAACAATCTTAGTTAATGAATTAGGAATTCTAAACAAATAATGATCAAGCATTTATTTCCACAATACTTTTCAAAAGTTTGGGGTGCATAAGACTTTTTTTCTGAAGAAATAAATACTTTTATTCAGCAAGGATACAAAATGTTGATCAAAAAAGGCAGTTAGACATTTATAATGTTACTAAAGATTTCTATATCAAATATTAAAAAAGGAATTCTACAAAAATATTAACCAGCACAACTGTTTTCAACATTGATCATAAGAAATGATCACCAAATCAGCATATTAAAATGATTTCTGAAGGATCATATGACACTGACGACTGGCTGCTGAAAATGCTGCATTGCCATCACAGGAATTATTAATGTTTTAAAATCATTTCAATTAGAACACAGTTTTCTAAATTGTAATGATATTTCACTATAATACCGTTTTTGCTGTATTTTTGATGAAATGCATTGAAATTCCTTTCAAAACATTAAAAAACTTTAGCAAAAGCATTAAAAGACTTACCGACCCTAAACTTTCAAAACAGTAGTGTGTAGGTATGTACAAATTGAACCTTATTATAAAGTGATGTTTTTGTTGTTCTCGTTGTCATCTCGTTGTCACTTTATCCTGTTACCATGGTTAAACAAGGTCATTATGTCCTCATGGCCATAGGATGCAATGCTCTTTGTGAATTCTGGTGAACACTAGTTGACCAGCAGTGAGTTTAATCTTACAGTCCCCAAAGGAGAAGAGCTTGAACGTCATCAAAAACACCTAACCCGCCAGATGACAGCAATTGCCCTTCCGTGACCTTTGTCAACATTGATTCCTGTGTAACTTACTTTAGACAGGTTTTTATCACTCTGGCTTTGAGGGTTGTGCTATCTCACTTCTAAGTGAAAGTGAAGTGACATTCAGCCAAGTATGGTGATCCATACTCAGAATTTGTGCTCTGCATTTAACCCATCCGAAGTGCACACACACAGAGCAGTGAACATGTACACACACACTGTGAGCACACACCCGGAGCAGTGGGCAGCCATTTATGCTGCGGCACCCGGGGAGCAGTTGGGGGTTCGATGCCTTGCTCAAGGGCACCTAAGTCATGGTATTGAAGGTGGAGAGAGAACTGTACAATTCCTGCCAGCCCGGGACTCGAACTCACAACCTTTCGATTGGGAGTCCGACTCTCTAACAACCTTTCGATTGGGAGTCCGACTCTCTAACCATTAGGCCACAACTTCCCATACCAGGTGGGGAATGGACTCTCTAACCATTAGGCCACGACTTCTCTCACACCAGGTGATCAATACAAAGATAAATATTTCTGAAGAAAAGGGCTGCTGGGCTAAAAGAATATATCAGGAAAATTACCATTTGAATAAGAGCGATGCTCGGTTGCAGTTATAATTATAATATATAAACACAGCAGCTTTCTGCTTTTGGTTGGAAATAACGTCTCAGGTTACGAATGTAACCATGGTTCCCTGAGAGGGAACGAGACACTGCGTCCTCTGAGGGGACACTATGGGGAACACCTCGTCGTGACCCGTGTCTGAAGCATACTTTGAAAAACGCCAACGTGTTGGCCGGCGACAGCCTCTGACGTCACTACCAGCGCGACTATAAATACGCGCCCGTAGGACCCGTCAATATCTTCTTCGTGAAGCTTGCGTCCGAAGCATGGCAGGGAGCTAGAGGACGCAGTGTCTCGTTCCCTCTCAAGGAACCATGATTACATTCGTAACCTGAGACGTTCCCTTTCAAGGGAACTTCGAACTGCGTCCTCTGAGGGGACACTATGGGGAACAGTATACCCACGCCGCCATGCTGAGGGGAGTGCAGACCAGAATCATGGCAAACACTAAGTACCAACTCTACCGCTTTTCTCTTCACCGGGAGTCGCCCCTGGGACGGTCTGACGGCTGCCTTATGACATTATCCCTTACGGCCAAAGGCCTAAGCTACATACCCAACTTATCCTGTAGGGCCCTGGCCCGGGGTAGAGCTAAAGGCTTGGAATCACAGAGATTCCTTTAAAGGGATACGGCTAAAAGAATGGCACTTTCCTCTACCAAGTCTTTGCCTGTCACACAGGGGCTACTGCTAGCTTTCGCAAAACCTGCCGAAAGGGCTGTCCCCACAGCACTCTAGTAGCGGCGCCCTGTTCTAGATAGGTATCTGAGGATACCTAGGTGGAGTGGTGCCCAAGATGAACGGGGCTTAAACCAACTCAAGAAAGGGCACGAAGCAGCAGCGCGAAGCCCTTACCATCTAGGGATTTTAGAAAGAACGCAGAGACTAGTGTGCGAACTTACCACAATGTGGATTTCAGAAAGTGCGCAAAGACTCCCGTGCACACTTACCATAACATGGATTTATAAATACTGTTCTAAGAAGGGGCTCTCGTGGAACTCTGTCAGAGCAGCTCGCAGAAGAGTGGCCCGGGAGCAGAGCAATTGGCGGCCTCAGCCCCTGCCTCAGCAGGATGCCTGCTCTCACAGAGCGTCTCAAACAGTATGTGGTACTGGAGCGCTCTGAAGAACTGGGAATCAGTCTCCCAAGAGAGGAAGACTCCGAGCTCCGAGCAGCATGCTCATAGGTGACCCTTTCAGAAAAGGGGAGCGCTGCTGAACTACCCGAGAATTGCCCACACAGCCCCCCCCCCCTTTCAAGTTGAGGGGGCTTGGGGTGTACAATAAGTACACACCGGTTGGATGAAGCCCAAGGAACACCGGGGCGAATCATCCCAAGAAAAGGAACGAAGCGGAGCGCGTAACCCTTACCATACAGGATTTTAGAAAGTGCGCAGAGTCTTGCGTGCACACTTACCACTTTACGTGGATTTCAGAAAGTGCGCAAAGACTTGCGTGCACACTTACCACTTTACGTGGATTTCAGACAGTGCGCAAAGCGTTAACGTGCACACTGACCACCATGTGGATTTGAGAAAGTACACAGGCAAGCGTGTGTACTGAAAGGTTACCTGACAACCACAGTATGTGGGAGCTCACATTCAGAAAGGCCTGTGAAGCCTGCTACCTGATAACCACAATATGTGGGAGTTCACCTACAGAGAGGCCTACTATCTGTTACCAGATAACCACCTCAGTGGAAACTGAAATCAATATGGAACTCGACTCCAGGGAGGCCTGGTGAGGCCTACTACCTGACAACCACAAATCGTGGGAGCTCGTTTTTTTTTTTTTTTGAAGCGCACAGTATGTGGGAGCTAAATCTCCAGGGAGGCCTGGTGAGGCCTACTACCTGGCAGCCACAGTATGTGGGAGCTCTTCTTCAGAGAGACCTGATGAAGCCTACTATCTGAAAACCACAATGTGCTATTTAGTGGAACGCACAATATGTGGGAGCTAAATCTCCAGGGAGGTCTGGTGAGGCCTACTACCTGGCAACCACAGTATGTGGGAGCTCGTTTTCAGAGAGACCTGATGAAGCCTACTGTCTGAAAACCACAATGTGCTATTCCGTAGAAACGCATAGTATGTGGGAGCTAAATCTCCAGGGAGGCCTGGTGAGGCCTACTACCTGGCAACCACAGTATGTGGGCACTAGTCTTCAGAGAGACCTGGTGAAGCCTACTATCTGAAAAAGCCACAATATGCTATTCCGTGGAAACGCATAGCCTGTGGGAGCTAAATCTCCAGGGAGGCCTGGTGAGGCCTACTACCTGGCAACCACAGTATGTGGGAGCTCGTCTTCAGAGAGACCTGGTGAAGCCTACTATCTGAAAAAGCCACAACATGCTATTCCGTGGAAACGCATAGTATGTGGGAGCTAAATCTCCAGGGAGGCCTGGTGAGGCCTACTACCTGGCGACCACCGAACGTGGGAGCTCACCTTCAGAGAGACCTGGTGAAGCCTACTATCTGAAAACCACAATATGCTATATAGAGGAGACGCACAGTATGTGGGAGCTAAATCTCCAGGGAGGCCTGGTGAGGCCTACTACCTGGCAACCACAGTAAGTGGGAGCTCGTCTTCAGAGAGACCTGATGAAGCCTACTATCCGAAAAAAACCACAATATGCTACCCCGTGGAAACGCATAGTATGTGGGAGCTAAATCTCCAGGGAGGCCTGGTGAGGCCTACTACCTGGCGACCACAGAACGTGGGAGCTCACCTTCAGAGAGACCTGGTGAAGCCTACTATCTGAAAGGACCACAATATGCTATTTAGTGGAGACGCACAGTATGTGGGATGGGAGTCCACCCAGCCCCTCATGTTGAGGGAAGCGATGCTTGAGGTGCATAACAAATACACACTGGTTGGATGAAGCCCAAGGAACACCGGGGGCGAATCATCCCAAGAAAGGGAACGAAGCGGAGCGCGTAACCCTTACCATACAGGATTTTAGAAAGTGCGCAGAGTCTTGCGTGCACACTTACCACTTTACGTGGATTTCAGAAAGTGCGCAGAGTCTTGCGTGCACACTTACCACTTTACGTGGATTTCAGACAGTGCGCAAAGCGTTAACATGCACACTGACCACTATGTGGCTTTGAAAAAGTACACAGGCAAGCGTGTGTACAGAGAGGTTCCCAAGCATCGCAGAGGCGCTGGATCGCATGGGAGCGGTGAGCTCCAACCCTCTTTCCTAGGCGAGGGGAGCATCACCTGAGGCAGTAAATACAGAGCTTCTTCCCGTAACCACCACCTCCCCGGATGCGCCAGGCGGCCCCTCAGGGTGACCTGGCCGGACATCTATGGAATTCCCTGCAGTGCTGTGCCAATTCTTTGGCCACCTAGCTACTGTAAAGGAAACTCACAGAGATTGTTAGTAGACATATAACCACCAGCAACATAACGTCCATAAACAGGTAGAGCAAGGGTTACGTACTCACCCACCCTCCTGTACTGGAGTCCCGCTGCGGGGCGCCCCCTTCTGGTCCGGACCATCAGTAAGGCGGTTGCTATGAACATAGAACCAACCAAAACATCATAGGTCCAGAAGGAGACTGTTATGTGAGAGACCGTCCACCTAACCTCGATCAGGTGGAAAGCTGGTGGCTACAGGGGAATTAGGCAGGGGAGGACAAAAAACAGAGGTTAAAAACAGAGGTTAAAAACATCCGGAGCTACTAGGTCATCCTACCGCTCTGACCCGGGCGAGGACGCTGCCTCGTCCGAATCACGTCCCTCAGACCCTGCTTACCGCTCCGTGACCCGCGGTTCCTCTTGCCCCTGCCCTTAGGCGGGGGAGGAGCGCGAGCCGCAACACTAGCCTTCTGCGCCCCTCTACGACCCTCAGATCGAGATGGGCCAGGACCCCTGAGTTGCTCGGGCTCGGACCTGGACCTTCGTGGAATGAAGGATTTAAAGGCCGCTGAGCGCGCCCTTGCCTCCCTGAACTTCCCGACCACCATCTCGACGGAGGTACCAAAAAGCTCAGAAGGCGAGACCGGAGCATCGAGAAGAAACCCCCTTTCTTCCTTCCCGATGTCAGCCAGGTTCACCCACAGATGTCTCTCCGTCACCACCATGGCCGCCATAGACCTGCCCATGGCAGAGGCGGCCTGCTTGGTAGCTCGGAGAGAGAGGTCTGTGGTGCGGCTCAGCTCGGCTACCTGGTCAGGTGAAAGGCCCTCACCTGTATCCAGGTCCTTCAGCAGGTCAGCCTGGTAGGCCTGGAGCACCGCCATCGTGTGCAGTGAAGCCACAGCCTGACCAGCTGCCGCGTATGACCTGCCATTTAAGCGGGATGTATCTTGGAGGGGCTTAGATGGCAAAGCGGGAGATTTAAGAGAGGACGTTTGCCCCACAGAGAGATAGCAAGCCAGCGTCTCTTCTACAGGGGGCATCCTCTCATAGCCGTTCTCATGCAAGCCCTCGATATTAGCATAGCTCGTATGCTGAAACCGGTGGATGCGAGAGGAAAACGGCCTCTTCCATTCCTTTTCGACTTCTGCATGTAAGTCAGGCAAGAATGGAAGGCTCACCTGGGCTGGAGGGCTATGGTCAGACAAGTACCGCTCAGCGAGGCGACCTCGTGGCGCCACCTTGCTGGCACGCTTCCATGGCAAATCTAATTTTGCAGTGGCGCGATCCATAACCTCTAACAGCTCCTCATACGCGGGACAGGAGGATCGAGAAGGCTCAGCCTCAGCTTCTTCACCACTCTCAGACATCTCCTGCTCTTCCTGGGTAGAACCCAGCAGAGCACTAACTTCAGTGTCAGAATGGGTTAATGATACCACATCTGCCTCCCGAAGTTCGCTCTCGTTCGCCGCCGGAGAGTGTGAAAAGGAAGGTCCCTCTCTACACTCCTCAGCGAGATCCATTTGTGATCCCCACGAGCTCATTCTCCTCCGTGCCTCGGCAACGGCGGGACCTGAGCCGCGGGATCCAGATGGCTGTCCCTCTTTCCTCGAAAAGAGAGACAAACGAGAGTGGAGCTTTCTCAGAGAGAAACGCTCGCAGTGCACGCAGACCGCCCCCTCAAGGACATCGCGCGCGTGCTCTTCGCCCAAACAAGAGACGCAAAGAGTGTGTGTGTCATCGGGTGTCAGATAACGCTGACACGGATGCACACACTGTCTAAACGCCTTGCTAGTGGAAGCCATGATGAAAACAGTAATAGATCGCTCTTACCGTCTTGGTCGTTTCTCAGATGCACGCTTCAAACAAAACAGTCAACTGAAGACGAAGAAGATATTGACGGGTCCTACGGGCGCGTATTTATAGTCGCGCTGGTAGTGACGTCAGAGGCTGTCGCCGGCCAACACGTAGGCGTTTTTCAAAGTATGCTTCAGACACGGGTCACGACAAGGTGTTCCCCATAGTGTCCCCTCAGAGGACGCAGTTCGAAGTTCCCTTGAAAGGGAATTGTTATTTCCCTTCGTCATAGTTCCATGATGTTCATGAAACTTTTGTTTAGATGCCAACAAAAACAACAGCATCTTTTTTTTTTTTTAAATAGGTGAGAGAAAATTACAGGAGAGCTTTAGTAAAAGTGTGAATGTCTGCGACACATCTGATATAAACATTTCTGCACCGTAGGTCAAGCAATTACAATGCACATTTTGAAAGTATTCAAAATGTAAATGACAGTTCATTTGCATATAGTGAATTGTCAATGGCCTTCATTCGTACCTCTGTTTGCATAATGAATTTTTATTGGTGTTTTGTTCCTTATACTGCTGTTACAAAGTTTGGAGTTGAAAATATTTTTTTTGAAAGAAGACTCTTATGCTCATTTATTTGATTAAAAAAATAATAATATTCTGAAACATTTAAGGTTTTCTATATTAAAGTAAATATAATTTATTCCTGTAATGTAATGACAAAGCTGAATTTTCAGCATGCATTATTCTTAGTGTCAAATGATCCTTCAGAAATTGTTATTATTAATGCATTTACTGTAACTTCTGATCATTTGTATATCACTTTGCACTTGGTCACATTTGAGATTCTATATCCACAAGGTAGCTCACTAGCCTTTGGAACTGGACCAGTTTCTTCATCACTGAAGTATTGCATGTCACTTCAGATGAACTGTTTCAGCATAATGTAAAGCTTAAATAAAGTAGTGGCTCTCTGGCAATATACTTGCTTATGTTCATTATGAATGCATCCTATTGCTAATGTTCCTACATGTCATTTCATGTTTGTGTTTATTCCATATCTTCCAAACCAAATGTGTCTTTCAAGCACTCTAAGATTTCTTTTAACTTTAATTAAATTAGCTGCCTTTATTAAATTATCCTATAGAAACCATTTAATTTCTGGCGTATCCCAACTCAGTTTTTGTAGTTCTGAATAATATTTAAGAGCCTCTGCATATTGTATGTTTTAGTCCTAATTATATGCTATTAGCCTGTCAACTATATGACACAACATTGGAAATGTGGATCTGGAGGGGAACATTATTATGCTGTACATATATGCTAGCTGATAACATTTTAAAATGCTCATTGTAATCAGAAATCCCAGCAGTAAAGGTAATTTTTAATTGGATGAACTGCCATGAGTGACAGCAAATTATATTGCTATGTTTGACACAACATGCTCTAATTAATTAGGGCTAATGGTAAATCTTCACATGTTTCCTCTCATTAGCAAATGCCATGCTAATATTAATCATATTAGAAATTGTTTATGTGGATGAGTTATACTTAGACTCATCAGTAGACAAATTGTACATTCCTCAAGAGCCTAACTGAAGTGCTTGCATGTCTAATCACATGTATTATAATATCCTGTATTAGAATATGTAGGAGACTTCCATGTATGGCACGGTGTCTTCACAATGTTTGCAATTAACATGCTTCACATAGTGGAGGATTTCTTCTCAATGTGGACCACCCAACCATTAGTATTAGCATTTAGCATTTTTTTTTTATTTAAATAAAACTTTTTCTTCTATTGCAACTCAATATAACTCAATACTTTTCTTCTATTACAGCACAATATGACTTTATTTCTTGCAAGGTGACTTTGTCTCAAACATGGTGACCTTTTTTTCCAGCAGGGAATATGTGTGTTGAAACAGCCTTTAAACATGTCAAGGTTTCTGCTCATCCTTGGATTGACAGAGTGGCTGTCATAGTCTGCATGAGCAGTAATCAAACAAACTGCTGCTCTAGCTTCATAATTCACCATTTTTTTACCATATTTCAATGCCACGCCGTCCTTCCCAACCCTTAAACTGTCTCTCTGCCCTTAGGTAAAGAAGATATCAGCTCTTCTCCCCTATAACAGTCTCATAGTCTACTGTCACAAACACATGCACACATGCATACAAGTGGAGTCTTCACCCTCCTCCGCTCTCAGAGAGAGGAACTTTGTTTACTTTGAGTTGCCAACTTGTCCGTGAAAAACTCTTTGGGGACCTTGCTGTAAATATGGTGACAGGCAGGAATCACTTCCCCAAGAGCTGCTCTGAGGAGGGGGTAGAGGTTGGAGTGGAGGGGTTTGGACAGAAAACAAAGTGAAACCTACTTTGATGTGATGCCATTTTTTTTATGGAGGTCATTAATGCTGTTATTGGATATCTTACAATGAATTGCTATTCATGAATTAGTTTATTTATGCTAAGGAAAGCATCATTAATGTTCATACTGAGGGTAGCGTCTGAAGTTGGAGCTGATAGCCTTGCAGTTGCACTTTGGGTGACCTGAATGATACTTTCCATCCTGGCCCCCTCTTTCTGTCCCCAGTTGCTTATTGTCTAAAAAAATATGAGTTAGTCAAAGAGAAACACAAATCTAATATTGTCATTTTGCATGAACAAGAAACACTCTTTTCTGATTTTCTTCAGAATATGATATCAAATTAAGTACATACCTGTTCATCTCTTTCACGGCTGTAGCATTGCTTGCGTCACTTATGGCAGTGCGTGTCTAATGATTGAAGACGATGACTCTTTCAATCTCCGCTGAATCAGTTTCACTGAGCACTGGAAACAAATCACAGCAGGTCTGGCTGGCAGACACGTGTTTGAGAACAAATGTCTAAAATATGTTTGTGAAATATGCAGTCTCTCAATAGCAATATTTCACTGACAGTGGATGAGACAGCGGGAAATGTTAATGGGATTTTCGTTGGAGAATGCACTATATATAGGAAACAGAGGAAAGACAAACACATCACTGGGTAGGGCTTCAAAGCTGCTTTTTTTAGTCTTTTGAAAATATGTATCATACTTATGTGTTTTCTATGAAATTGTTTGATGGTGTGAAATACAGTAAAAATTAGTTTTAAATATAAAATTTTTGAAACATAACATTTTAAACATAACAACTGATAAATAATTTAAGATATGCACCAATAAATTAAAATATTTGCAAACAAATATATTTCACTCAAACATTTGAATGCACATTTCTGAGTGATGAAGGAATTGAACTGATTCTTGAAAATGAATCAAACTATAAATACTCTAATGCTCAGAAAATATATATATATTTTTTTAAGTTATTTACTTGAATTTTAAATTCTTATTTTTTTCAGTACCAGAATTTTTTTTACTAGCCCCTTTACATTAATTTTAAAATCGTATTAATTATTATTATTATTATTATTTTTAACCAGAAAAAAAAAAAAAACTCTAGTAGGATGAGGGAAAGTTTCTGCTTTCTTCTCATATAATATTTCACTGGACTTACTAAATCTGGATTGTACTCCTATCTGGGAGGTATCCTGCAAACAAAATCAGACACTTAGCCATGGTAAATCTTCCCCAGCGAGCATCGGTCTCAGTATCTTCCGCCCGTGCGCGTAGCGGGGCTGAGACGCTCGCCACCCCTGCGGGGCCCTCTTACACCAGAAGTCAGTCTCGAGAGACTGATTCCCTTAGTAGATTATTTAGCAGCATGGAAACTACTGCCAAATGTATCTCAATGGGTCCTGCACATAGTAGAAAAAGGCTATCCTGACGATAGTCGGCCCCAGGCAGGGTCTGGTTATGGAACAGGAAGTGAAAACCCTATTAGAGAAGGAGGCCATCGAGGTGGTCCCTCCTCAAGACAGGGAGTCCGGATTTTACAGCCGGTATTTCATAGTTGCAAAGAAGGATGGGGGGTTGCGTCCGATTATAGACTTGAGGGTCTTAAATCGTTCAGTTATGAGTTTGAAGTTCAGAATGCTCACAATCAAGCATATTGTATCTCAGATCAGGTCCGAGGACTGGTTTGTCACAATAGATCTCAAAAGATGCATACTTCCACATATCCATCCTTCCACAACACAGGAAGTTTCTGAGGTTCACTTTCAGGGGGGAAGCTTACCAATATCGAGTACTTCCCTTCGGTCTTGCACTCTCACCCCGCACGTTCACAAAATGTGTAGACGCGGCTCTGGTCCCCCTGAGCATGCAGGGCATCCGCATTTTCAACTATATCGACGATTGGTCGATTTTAGCTCAGTCAAAGCAGGTTGCGGCTCGGCATCGAGATGTTGTTCTCGCAAATATGGAGGAGCTGGGTTTGAGACTGAACGCCAAGAAGAGTGTACTTTCTCCGGTTCAGAGAACCACCTATCTAGGCGTAGTATGGGATTCGACCGCGATGCAGTCACGATTGTCCCCTGCTCGTATCGAGTCGATCCTCATCTCAGTCGAGAGAGTCAGGGAAGGCCAGTCACTTACTGTCAAACAATTTCAGAGATTGTTGGGTCTGATGGCAGCTGCGTCCAACGTGATACCTCTTGGCCTGCTGTACATGAGACCCCTACAGTGGTGGCTCAAGACCAAGGGATTTTCCCCGAGGGGCAATCTACCTCGCACTATCAAGGTCACACGGCGCTGCCTCCGTGCCTTAGACATGTGGAAGAAACCTTGGTTCTTGAATCAGGGCCCGGTGCTGGGAGCTCCTTGTCGTTGTGTAGTACTAGCGACGGACGCATCTCTCACCGGCTGGGGTGCAGTCATGAGTGGCCACCCTGCCCGTGGTCTGTGGAGTGGTCGCCATCTAACATGGCATATCAATTGTCTAGAAATGCTAGCAGTTTATCGTGCAATGAAGCACTTCCTCCCAGACCTAAGGGGTCACCATGTGTTGGTGCGCACCGACAACACATCGGTGGTCTCTTACATCAACCACCAGGGAGGTCTGCGTTCGCGCCCTTTGTACAAGCTGGCGCACCAGATCCTGGTGTGGTCCCAGAGCAAACTCCTCTCATTAAGAGCAGTATATATTTCTGGGAAACTAAATATGGGAGCATTTAGCATATTTCGTTACTGTCGAGGCAGGGCCGAGGGAATGGAGGCTTCACCCAGAGGTGGTGAAGCAGATATGGAGAGTATTTGGCAGGGCGACTCAAGAGACATCACAATGTCCCCTTTGGTTCTCTCTAGTTCATCCAGCTCCTCTGGGACTGGACGCTATGGTACAGAGCTGGCCGAGGCTTCGTCTGTATGCCTTTCCCCCTATTGCGAGAGTACGCCGGGACGGGGTCCGTCTGTTATTAGTAGCCCCGTTCTGGCTGGGGCCGAGTATGGTTCGCAGACCTGTTCTCACTCCTCGACGGCTCTCCATGGGAGATACCGATCAGGACAGACCTACTCTCACAGGCACATGGCACGATAATTCACCCTCGCCCGGAGTTGTGGAAGCTGTGGGTGTGGCCCCTGAGGGGGCACAACTGTTAGCAGCTGGTCTCTCAATTGAGGTTGTTGAGACCCTCCTCCAATCCAGAGCTCCCTCAACGAGGAAACTGTACGCCCTGAGGTGGAAACTCTTCACCTCATGGTGCAGAGACCGCCAGCTAGACCCAGCAAACTGCCCAGTTGGTACAGTTCTGGAGTTTCTACAGGCTAGGCTCTCTGCAGGGTTGACCCACTCCACGCTGAAGGTTTACGTGGCGGCCATTGCTGCCTACCACGCCCTTCTTGATGGCCAGTCTCTGGGAAGACACCCACTAGTTACACGTTTCCTCCGTGGTGCGCTGAGGCTGAGACCTCCAGTACGGTCCCGTATTCCCCCGTGGGACTTGGTTGTGGTGTTAGGCAATGTGTAAACCCCCGTTTGATATTTCAGACAGACATCTTACACTTAAAACCTCCTTTCTGTTGGCTATCACCTCTCTGCGGAGAGTAGGAGATCTTCAGGCCCTCTCTGTGGCCCCCACCTATCTTGAGTTTGCACCTGGCATGACCAAAGCGTTCATATACCCTCGAGCGGGATACGTTCCCAAGGTTCCCTCTGTTACACCACGACCTGTAGTGCTACAGGCCTTCTGTCCTCCTCCATTCCGGGAGCCCGACCAAGCAAAGCTAAATTGTATGTGTCCAGTTCGAGCACTGGACGCATACGTCCACAGAGCTGCCCTGTGGAGAAAAACTGACCAATTGCTTGTATGCTACGGTCCCCCCAAGAGGGGTTCTCCTGCTTCTAAGCAGACTATTAGTCGTTGGATAGTCGAGGCTATCAACGCCACCTATGAGTCCTCTGGTCGTCCCCCACTGTCGGGAGCCAAGGCTTACTCTACTCGGGGTATGACGGCCTCCAAGGCCTTCCTAGCAGGTGTATCCATGCTGGACATCTGCAATGCTGCGGGGTGGTCCACGCCCTCTACGTCTGTTAAATTCTATGGCCTAGATATGCCAGTCACTCCAGGCGCTTCTGTCCTCTTGTCCTAAGCTGTGCTCTTCGGATACACACTAGGCAGGGGTTTGGTAGTCTGGTGGCGTTGGTACTCTTTCCCCAAAGCGCATTTGACGCAGCTCGAGTTCCTGAAGAGGAACGTCTCTAGGTTACGTATGTAACCCTAGTTCCTCGAGGGAACGAGACGCTGCGTCTCGGAGCCATACCCCCGGCAGTACGCTTGCTGGTACTTGAAGCTGACGCCAGCTGTGCGGCACGTGCTTTTATAGCTTCCTGGTCGCTTACGTCACCCCGCCTGTGATGTCACGCTCTTCCATTGGACTGATTACACACGATATTCAGAGTCGCTCACGCTAAGCGCATTCCCCAAAGTGCATTTGACGCAGCGTCTTGTTCCCTCGAGGAACTAGGGTTACATACGTAACCTAGAGACGTTTTTTTATATCATAGTATTGTATCATATCATGTCACATTAAAAAAAAACTGTAATTTAGTGGTAAAAAACAAACAACTGGCCCAAGCAAAATTTATGTTGGCAGCGAGCATAGCATCCAAATCCTGTGCAGGTATCATATTAACTGCATCCCGCCAAACACTTAAAACTCTGACTGTGCTCAAATTGTCCTGTTTCAATTGAAAACATCCCCAATGTTTGCCAGCAATTTTATGGAACAGTTCGCCAACTCTTTTGATCAACCAACCACCTCTCCGCATAAAACAACAACAATCGTCAGCAGGTTTGTTTCCGCTTTAAATTTTATATGCATTAGTGGACTGGTAAAGGCAGATGTAGGTATCTTAATCACTAACATTATCAGTTATTAATTCTGCTAATTGAGCTAGATTGAGTCAAAGATATTTATAGCCTGGTGCCCAAGGCCTGACCGCTGAGTTTTTACCTCTGCTTTAATGTTAATGCATCATCCCTTGAGATCTCCTCAGCTCGGCTTAGATTCATCATTCTGCAGGAGCACCACAGAATTGGTGAACTCACACCAGATAGAGTTTATTAAAAGTTCTGACCAAGTCAGTAAAAGGAAAAATGCACTGCAATGTTTAATTAAGTCTGTCGTTAAACGTTGAGCTCTTAACATAAATCTCAATCTAGTTTCATCAGGACAAATTTCTTGCTTCCTTATGCTTGCAGCTCATAAATTTAGGGGCCAAATCTTTAAAGTCCTCTTATGCTTTTGTTTTAGCTAGAAATATTTGCCATTGTATGTTAAATGATGCAGAGTGGCTATAATTCTTCAAACTCAAAACTATTCAAACTTTTCCTTAGTTTCTTCATGACATGTTAAACAGCTTTTGGAACTGCATCAGATGTCATGGGCAGATAAAATGACTCATTAATCCAGCAATATAAGGAAGATGCAACAGATGAGGCAATATGAGGCCATGCAAACTCCAGAGATTGCTCTCCAGCTGAGTCACATTACAAAAACCCGCACAGTCTTATTGCAACCTGTTATTAGTTTTGGATGGGTTTTCCCTCTAGCCTCACATTTAAATGAAATGGAAAACTATCGAGATGTCTATCTGAAAGTGCTGAGACTTCTTCTTTGTGTGCTTAAAGGTGAAGTGGATCCTTTTTCCAAGCTTAATATGGACAGATAATAAGACAGAACCATTTGTAGGTTGATTTCCCTGAAAGTTTATCTTATTAATTTTGATGAAAGTTACTGTGAATTCATTTCTTAGATAAAAGTGTGCTTTTAGGGCAGGACTATCAAACCTGTATGGTTTCATTCTACTGTGGAAGATTGTTTTGATTCTTATAAAAGTCAATGGGGTCCAATGTTTGTTGACCCCATTGGCTTTCATCATATGGGCAAAAACCATTGAAACATTCTTCAATATCTTTATTTAACGTTCTCCACATATGCAGGAATCTAGGAATCTTTTAGCCACAATTACAGTCCTCAACAGAGAACATTAACCTTTCTTAATCTTCTATCATGTTAATCTAAATAGTTGTATTTGAGTTTAAATATTGTCAAACATGTCTTGGTTTACATATTCTTTCACTAAAACAAATTCCTCTGAGTAACATAAGCAAACCGTGTGGTAATTTATTCTGAAGCGGCTGTATTGAAGAAGCCACATTTCACTGCTCTGTACTTCCAAACTATGAAGGGGGTTCCTTGGTGTTCCTGGATGAGCTTCACGTTGAGGCTGGGATTACTGTCAAATCTGATGAACGGGCCCAAAGGGACCAGGAACTTGAGACATCTGGCGGCGAGGGTGGGGTGGTCGTGTGGAGTAGTCAGGCCCATTGACAGATAACAGCTGCTGGGAAAGCCTCCCACTGCTTCAAGCTACTGTTCTTGAGTCTGCAGCTTGTGTCGTTTTTTTAAGCACCAAACTACTTATTTTTCAGAAAGGTCTGGAGTCATGATGCAAATATAGTCTTGGCACAAAGGACATTTGCTCATTTCTGTAGCATTGCATTCATTATGCGGATGACATATGGGTCACCAACAACGAGGCCACATACTGTTTTAAAAAGCATTTTATTAATTATTTATTGTGCATTTCATATTATTACAGTGCTAGAGGAAGGTGATTTAGAGGTGAGATAATGATTTTACATTCTATTACCTTCTATTTGTTATCTCAAATTTGCTTCCAAGAGTGCTAATATATAGAGTATCAGCTTCACTGTTTGTATCACTCTGTTTGTTTACGGCTTTTCAGATCACAGTATTTATTTGGTGCGGAGTGGATACGGTGCCAGGAATGTGACTCTGCCTTAAGTAAGAAGAGAGTTAGTGTCTGTGTTTTTTTTCTCTCTGCAGAGTTTCTCTTACCAGTGAGGATGGAGCAAGCAGGGAGTGGGAAATGTAAAACCTGAATTGGATCTGGAGAGGTTATAGAACTTCTGAGTTTCTGTGAGATGAAATTGCTGTTGGCAGATACAGATATACAAACAAACTAGGCATATGTCTTTTTTATTTACACTACTGTTCAAAATTCAGAACAGTAAGATAACAACACCACAAAAACACTGATCACTATAAGAAATGTTTCTTGAGAACTAAATCAGCATATTAAAATGATTTCTGAAGGACCATGCTTCACAGAAGACTGCAGTAATGATGCTGAAAATTCAATTTGCCATCAAAGGAATAAATTCCAATTTAAAATACATTAAAATAGAAAACAGTTTTATATTAAAATAATAGGTCACATAATTACACTTTTATACACATTATTACACTTTTTTTTCAATTTCAACAATTTTCACCCTTAAGAGACTTTTTTCAAGAATGTATGTGTGTATATATATATATATATAAATATATAAACAATTAACTAACCCTTTTGAACAGTAGTGTAAGTTACTTGCTAACAACTTTTATTAAATGTATTAAACTGCTGTATAAAACTGTTGTACCGTACAAAAGCAAAATAATACTTTCAACCGGACTATTTTACTTAGTAATATTGCAGCTGTTATTCAGTTTCAGGCCCAAGGCTGCAGGCTGAGTGCTGCAGGTAATCGCAGACATACTGATATTAAAGCCTTCTTTCTTATGTGATATTGTTTAAATATATCAAGTGTCATTCTATTCTAGACCTATGGGTGTGGTGCCTTTTGAGATATTGCATATACAGGAGTGACCCCCCCCCCCCCCCCCACAACACACACACACTCCAAAATGCACTTGTAAAATGCACTCTAGCAGAACATTAATTGTGTAGATTACTTATAATTGTCTACACTTGTTCAAAGTGAGAAATTTATAATCAACTTTTTAGACACAAATGGTAATCACTGTGTTTTATGGGATTTGAAAAAAGAAATTGATTAAAAACGAACTTTTAAAAATATTTAAAATCAAAATGAGTACATTCTAATACTGCTTTTAACCAGAAAGTGTTGTACATAGTGAGTAGGTACGCCGTATTAATGGTGGAGTTCACGTCCAGTTTCAGATATATTCTGGCAATAAATTTTCCTGAGATGAAGGCCAAACTCCTATCTGTCAGGATCCTCAAACTTTCATTTCCTGCTTAGCGAGAGTAATGCAATAGAACCTGCTCCTAGATAGTGCCAACCCCCTAAAGTTAATTGGATTATGTAAAACATCCTCTCAAATCCTCCTTAAATTCACTTAAAAGTCTCTGATTTATTCTTGTTGGACCCACAGAATGCCACTCGTATGCTATGGCCATTGTGCCTCTCCATCCATCTCCAGAGAAAGTCCATTCATTACATCTGATGATTTGATGTGTTCCACAATAAGACCAGCTTCTGCATTTACACAGAGGAATCTGTTGAAAGCAGGGGTGGGTTTTTTCATTATTTCAGTAGGGTGATGCACCACCAAGTGCATCACATTTATCCACAGCTGTCACTGTTCTAGACTGTTTGTTCTGCCTCTGGATATACAGTATATAGTCCAATCAGCATCAAGCTAATTCTGTGGAGTACCGCCCCTTTTTGGGTGATTTCACTCTGGCTGAGAATTGCCCCTTGAGTAGTCATCAGCTGGTGTGCCCTAGATGGCTACAGAAGACACTGTTTCTTTGTTCTGAGCACATGGTTTGTCCTGTGTTTATGTTATATGCTCTCCTGTCTAGTATCTTGGCCCCACCCTTCTTGTTATCTGGTTATTGTTTCAGTGGTTCCACATGTGTATCTCTCATTACCCTCCTCGTTTGTCTCCCTATTCATTCTCCTTGTGTGTGCAGTCCTTTGCTGGTTTGTTATTTGTTGTTTGTACATACATGTGTTGCATATATACCATTGTTGGTTATGTCTATCCTGCCTAGCTTGATCCTGCTTTGCCTTGCTATGTTGTGCCCTGTCCTGGCCTGCCTACCTGGCTGGCTGGCTGCTTTCCCCCTTGGCTTCACTGCCATTCATAAATCCTCTCCCGTGGCCTCATGGGATAGTAAAGTGTCCATCGATAATTCACTTCAAAATCTAGGCAGAATTAGTTGGTCATCCGGGTACTTTTCGCCTACTGTTTTTTGAATACTATGAATTCAGTCATACTACTCACCTCACATACTGTATTGTTTGTACTGTTCGCCTAATATATTTTAGGGAAGTATGCAATTTCGGATGCAGTGTATGTGTTCTGGGAGGGTTAGCACTAATGCGCTTTCATCATTCATACGTAAACTTAATTTGGGCAGCAATTGGTGGAAACAAATAAACCTAATGATCTTAGGACTACTATAGTCTGTATGGCCTGAATAAAGCAATCAAGTATCTCACCAGTAAAGTTTTGATGGAGGATGATTGTAATGGAGGTAAAGACAATTGCAGTGACATACAGGAGTCGTACATTATTAGACACATGCAAGTCCATTATTATTAGTGTGCAAATAAACAAACAGGTATGTGCGCTCTCTGATAGCTTTTTTGCACAAGCACATTTCAGTGTGGTCACATGTCTGGCAAGTGCATTATAATGGACATTCTCTGAAGTAGCATGTTTTTATAGGAGTTTGCTGCGGTCATTGGTGTTTATATGCACATGGGCATCAACACTCAGAGGAACTGTCTACTGGTCATGATGTTGAGCTGCCTTCAGATCACTACAATTGCTTTTTTCATTTGTGTTTTGCTCTGTTTAACAGTTGTGAATGGATCTGTATATATTTATATAGTCCGTTTAAGGTGACTGATATAGTGGTCTGTTGGCATCTCTGTGTTGCCGTTTGGTATTGCAGCTTGACATTTTTTTTGCACAAGCACATTTCAGTGTGGTCACATGTCTGGCAAGTGCATTATAATGGACATTCTCTGAAGTAGCATGTTTTTATAGGAGTTTGCTGCAGTCATTGGTGTTTATATGCATATGGGCATTAACACTCAGAGGAACTGTCTACTGGTCATGATGTTGAGCTGCCTTCAGATCGCTACAATTGCTTTTTTAATTTGTGTTTTGCTCTGTTTAACAGTTGAGAATGGATCTGTATATATTTATATAGTCCGTTTAAGGTGACTGATATAGTGGTCTGTTGGCATCTCTGTGTTGCCGTTTGGTATTGCAGCTTGACATTTTTTCCTCACAGTTTTTGCTATTGCACTGTATACATAAATTGCAAATTATGAAAATTAATGTTTTAATTTATCTTGAAATATTCTTGCAGAAAATTTAGTTGTTTTGAGAATCATCCTCAAACTTAATTTTAAACTTTGTAAACCAATTATCTTTATTTAAAAAATGTAAAAGTCTTAATAGTTTACCTTTTGTTGCACAGTGATCAATCAAGCTGGTATATATGCTGAAATTGAACCTACCTAGAAAAGTTTTCACCAGCCACCAATGGTTGGAATTAAAGAGTGAGTTCCCTTTCGAGGAAACTTCGAACTGCGTCCTCTAGGGGCCGCTTTGGGGAACACCTCGTCGTGACCTGTGTCTGAAGCATACATTGAAAAAACACTAACTTGTTGGCCGGCGACAGCCTCCGACGTCACTACCGGCGCGCAGTGTTTGGAATAACGGCGTTTAAAAGAACGGCGTTAGGTAACGACGTTATTTTTTCAGTAACGGGGTAATCTAACTAATTACTTTTCCCGTCATTACAACGCCGTTAACGTTACTGAACGTTAAATGCGGTGCGTTACTATGCATTGATTTAATATGCAATCCGAACGCACCCCTGGCTCACAGTCACACAGCGAGTGAGCAGGTGGGTTAATAAAGATATAAGCGATTATGATTGGCTAAGGCAGAGTCATGTGTTTCATGGTAGCCAATCAGAGCCAGTGTTTTTACACACACGCGCCAGCGGCGCCAAACATACACAGTCACACACATGCAACAGCTACACAGAGATTCGCAGCAGCAGGAGAAATGGCGAGTCAGGAGCAATCCGATGAAAAGTTGGCATTTTCAAGGTGGAAATATAAGCACTACTTCAAATTCATTGTAGTCAAAGGCAAGAACGTGCATGTAATGTGTGACACACGCATCTACAAAGCTAGTGGCCAAAAACACTTTTCTTACAAAGAGTGCAGGATAAAACTCTTGCTGTCTGTTGACGTGCAATAAATATCGAAAGTTATGTACGAACACCTGTCTGTTCTACTTATTTCAACTGACTTGTGAAAACTGCTAAAAATAAAAAATACTTTGACATATAGCAACATTTTTTTTTTTTTTTTACAGTAACGCAAATAGTTACTTTCCCTGGTAACGAGTAACTTTTATTATAGAGTAATTCAGTTACTAACTCAGTTACTTTTTGGAACAAGTAGTGAGTAACTATAACTAATTACTTTTTAAAAGTAATGTTCCCAACACTGCCGGCGCGACTGTAAATAAGCAGCGGGAAAGAGCGCGTCATTATCTTCTTCATCTTCACTGACTGTTTTGTTGATTTGATTTGATTTGATTTTTATTTTCACAATTTTACATGCAGACTGAGAAGTCATTTACCAAAAATAATAATAACAATAATACATTGTGAAAAAAGGACTCCCTATGAAGCTACAAGCTTATAAAAAGGGATCCTAGACACCACCACCCGTCATAAAGCATGACTTAACACAATGCTATATTTATGCAAACCTAAAGTAAGATCCCATCTCACATTCACAGTCCATAGAACCTTCAATAACAAATTTGATACAATGATATATATACTCATGACCTCCCTCTAAACCATAAACAAGGAGAAAACCCTGTTTACATGCGCAAAACAAAAATTCCGTCTCTCAGTTATAGTTCATAAATCCTTCAATTCAGCAAATACAATACAATACAAACATTTAATATAATCATAAACAATACATATACCCATCATCTCCCTCTTATACAGGTAAAAAGTTTCAACCTTAAATGTCAAACCTCTAAACCATCGGACACATAACTCCCCAGTAAATAGTGCTTTAAATTTCTTTTAAATATAGACAACATAATAGATTGTTTCATGTTGTTTTCCAACTCATTCCATATTTGTGGTCCTCTAAAACTTATGCTAAAACTAGTACATTTTAATTTCCTGTACTTTCCTTTTAGAAGCAATTTATTCCTCGTGTTTTGTTGGTGAGAGGATGAATATAATGGAATGAGTTCACATAAGTGGGTATTTAACTTGTAAACAACCTGATACATAACACATGCATTTTGATAAATATTATATTCAGGGAGCTTTAGCAGACCATATCTGTGAAAGAGAGGATTTGAGGGAGAAATTTGCTTAGACCAAGAAATCGCTCTTATAGCTTTCTTTTGTAATGTAAGTAATTTTTCAGTATAAGTAGGGAATGTATTATTCCAGATAATGTTACAGTAGCACAAATGAGGCTCAAACAGTGATCTATATAATGATAACAATGCTTCTAGTGGAAGCACATGTCTTAATTTAAAAAATAGACCCACTAGTTTAGATAATTTTTTTGTCAACTCATCAATATGCTTCCTAAAATTCATAGATTTATTAATGTAGATTCCCAGGAATTTAGTGTAATCAACTTTATTGATTGATCTGCCATCTATGGTTATGTTTATATTACGGTCATTGCATAAATGTCTATTTGTACAGAAGACAATATAGCAGGTTTTGGTAATATTCAAGGACAATTTGTTACATATAAACCAATAATTGACTTTAGATAGTTGTTCATTTAAATGCTTTTCAAACTGATCCATACGTTTATGTGAAAAAAAAAACTTGTGTCATCAGCAAAAAGTATCTTATGAATGTCACTTGAACAATTCACAAAATCATTAATATACACAAGAAACAAAAGAGGGCCCAAAATTGATCCCTGAGGGACCCCACAGTCTATATTTGTAATTCCAGAGTTTGACCCATTTATGTTCACATATTGTTGTCTACCATAAACATAGTCCTTGAACCAATGAAGTGCTATGCCCCTGACACCATAATGACATAACTTACCAAGTAAAATTTTATGATCGATTGTGACAAAAGCCTTTGAGAGATCAAGAAATACTCCAATACTAAATTCTCCTCTATCAAAAGCATCATACATTTTTTCGACCAGATCTAAAATGGCCATATATGTACTACTGTTTTTCCGAAAGCCATATTGTGAAGGTACCAAAATATTGTGCTTTTCCAGATATTCCATCAATCTTGAACAGACCACTCTTTCAAGAACTTTAGACAAGGTTGGTAAAATCGATATAGGTCGGTAATTTTGAACATTATTTTTATCCCCAGACTTATATATTGGTATTATTTTTGCGACTTTAGTCAATTTTGGTACAATGCCATACTGTAGAGATTTATTTATTATATAGGCAAGTGGCTCAGCTATTACATCTACTATGGCTTTGAGAATTATACTGCAGATCAGCACCGGCTGTATAGGAACATTTCATTTTATTTATGATATTGGTTACTTCTATTTTACAGGTAGGTTTAAAAAAGCATGAGCTGGGATAACTATTTTTAAGAAAGAAACTATAATTTTCAGCCCCTGATGAATTTATATGTTGAGACAAATTTTTACCAATAGATGCAAAGATCTATTGAACTTATCTGGAAGCTCAACGCTCTTTGACATATTATTTACTGTGGTCTGTACTGCGGTGTCTGGGGTAACAGACGACTTCGTATTCCGGCCAAGTATCTCATTTAACACATTCCATTATTTTTTTTGATCCCCAGATGCTTTTTTAAATCGGTCAGTGTAATAGTTCTGTTTACTTGCTCGTATTAAACTAGTTAATTTATTTTTATATATTTTGTATGTAACTTCATTTATGCTATTTGGGTTTTTCTGATTTTGGTTGTAAAGTTTATTTTTCTTTTGAATAGACTTCAGAATTCCTTTTGTAATCCATAGATTTTTTTTACCATTTTGTTTTATTGTCCGTTCTGGTATAGTTTCATTAATTGAATTAGTTATTTCATGGATTAAGTTGTTGTATGCCTTATTGGGATCAGTAGTGCTATAGAATTCATTCCAGTTTTTAGTTAGGAGATGTTGAGTTAAATTTGTAAGGGTTTTGTTATTTAGAATTTTTATTTTTCTCCTTATACATCGTTTGGGTACTCTTTGGATCCATTTTGTAAAAAATATAATTGGGTAATGATCTGAGATATCGGAATATACAACACCCGATTTGCTCCCCGTACTCAGTACATTTGTTATTATATTGTCAATAACTGACTTGCTTTTCTCTGTAACCCGTGTATATTTATCGATAGTTGGATAAAAACATGAGGAATAAAGGGTATTTAGAAAATCAGTTCCTATTTTGTCTCCTTTTGATGTATCGATATTAAAATCACCCATGATGATACTCTTCTTATCCATCTGATCTATATCAAGTAAAAGATTTTCAAAACTATCTTTAAATGTTTCATAATCAGAGTCAGGTGGTCGGTAAATTACTCCAATGACTAAACTCATCCCATTTGCTGTTTTTAATTCAAGGAATAATGAATCAGAACAATCATCATCTATAATCATCTCGTTTAGCTCCTTAACTAAATAATTTGATCTTACATATAGACATTGTTATTTGAAGCATGCATCTGAAAGAACCGGTAAGGGCGATCTTTCTCTGTTTATCATGGCGACAACTAGCAAGCGTTTAGATGATGTGTGCATCCGTGTCGGCGTTATTTGACACCCGATGGCACACGCGATCTTTGCGTCATTTGTTTGGGTGAATAGCACGCACGCGATGTCTTTGAGGAGGCAATCTGCGTGCATTGTGAGCGTTTTTTCAATGGAAAAAGCTCCGCTCTCGTTTGTCTCTCTTCTGAAAGAAAAGGGGAAAAAAAGGCAGCCATCTGCTTCCCACGGTTCAGGACCTGTCCGCGTTGAGGCATCGAACAGAATGAGCTCGTGAGAATACAGGTGGATCTGTCTGAATGGTTTAAAGAGGAAAGACTTTCCCTTTCGCGCTCGTAAAAAGTAAAAAAAGAAAAAAGAAAGAAGGGCGGCGGACGAGAGAGAGCCTCAGGATGATGTTACATCTTTAACACTTTCTGATACTGAGGTTAGTGCTCTGCTGGGGTTTTTACCCAGGAAAAGCAGGAGATATTTGAGGATGGTGAAAAAGCTGAGGCTGAGCCTTCTCAATTCTCCTGCTCTGCGTATGTAGAGCTGTTGGAGGTTATTGATCGAAAATTTAAAAAACCTTTTGACCATAACCCTCCAGCTCAGGTGAGCCTTTTATTTCTGCATGATCTCCATACAGAGATTAAAAAGAAATGAAAGATGCCGTTTTCTTCTCTGATCGAGGTTAAGTGGAAACCTCTCGCATAACAGTCTCCTATGCTGGACCTATAATGTTTTTATGGTTCTATGTTCATAGCAACCACCTGACTGATGGTCCAGACTAAAAGGAGGCGCCCCTTGCGCGGGGCTCCAGCGCAGGAGGGTGGGTGAGTAAATGTAACCCTCTCTGTATATACTTATGTGTATTTAATTTCTGGTGGTTACGTGTCTACTAATAAACTCTGTGAGTTTCCTTTTGCAGTGCTCAGTTACAGTGTTTACTAAACACCCGCCAGCACCAGCCATCCGGCTTCATGTTCCGGTATTAGGCGGCTGAGATCACAGGTTTCTGAGGGAGCCTTGATCATCAGGCCTGGCACAGCACTGCAGGGAATTTCATGGATGTCCGGCCAGGTCACTCCGAGGGGTCTCCTGGCCGCTTAGGAGCCCTGTCGCATCTAGCGGGAAGTGGAGGTGGCAGTTACAAAAGTCTTCTTGTATAGGCTGCCTCAGGTGATGCTCCCCTTGCCCGAGGTTTGTAAAATTGAGCTTGCCTCTCCCGTGAGATTCAGCGCCTCTGCGATGCTTAGGAACCTTTAAGTACACACGCTAAGCTTTGTGTACTTTCTCAAAACCACATGGTGGTCAGTGTGCACGTGAACACTGCGCACTTTCTAAAAATCCACAAGTGGTAAGTTTGCACGAAAGACTCTGCAAATTCTCTGAAATCTTGTACGATAAGGGTTACGCGCTCCGCTTCATTCCCTTTATTGAGATGATTAGACCTTGGTTCCTTGGGCTCCATTCAGCCAGTGTGTATTTGTTTATACACCTCAAGCATCGCTTCCCTCAACATGAGGGGCTATTTGGGTGATTCTCGTGGTAACTTAGCAGCGCTCCCCTTTTTCCTAAAAAAAGGTCGCCTATGAGCGCGCTACTCTGAGCTCGGAGTTCTCCTCTCATATGAGACTGAGTTCTCTGTTTTTTCCCCAGAGCGCTCCAGTATTGTTTCCATAGATTGAGTTGATGACTCTCAATCATACTGTTTTGAGATGCAACATTCCATCTATGAGCTGCTCTATCATAGTGCCACGAGAGCCCCTCCTTAGAACAGTATTTGAAAATCCATGCTATAGTAAGTGTGCACGTGAAGTCTTTGCACACTTTCTGAAATCCACACTGTGGTAAGTTCGCATGCTAGTATTCTGCGTTCTTTCTAAAATCCTATATGGTGAGGGCTTCGCGCGGTTGCTTCGTGCCTTTTCTTGAGTTGGTAAAAGCCCCGTTCATCTTGGGGGCCACTCCACCTATGTATCCTCGGATACCTATCTAAACAGGGTGTTGCTACTAGAGAACTGCCGAGACAGCTCTTTCAGCAAGCTTATGCATAAGCTAGCGGAAGCCCCTGTGTGACAGGCAAGACTTGGTAGAAATGCTAGGTTCTTAGCCGTATCCCTTTAAAGGAATCTTTCCTGATTCCAAGCCTTCAGCTCTACCATGGGCCGAGGCCCTAACAATTAAGTTGGGCTTGTAGCTTAGGCCTTTTGGTCGTAAGGGGTACTGTCACAGACAGCCGTCTAACGTCCCAGGGGCAACTCCCATGGAAATGGTAGAGTTGGTACTTAGTACTCGCCATGATTCTGGCCTGCACTCCCCTCAGCATGGCGGCGTGGGTGTAATGTTCCCCAAAGCGGCCCCTAGAGGACGCAGTTCGAAGTTCCCTCGAAAGGGAACTGTCTCAGGTTACATATGTAACCATAGTTCCCTGAGTAGGGAATGAGACACTGCATCCTCTAGCTCCCTGCCATGCTTCGGACGCAAGCTTCAGACGAAGAAGATAATGACGTGCTCACCCGGTGCTTATTTATAGTCGCGCCGGTAGTGACGTCGGAGGCTGTCGCCGGCCAACAAGTTGGTGTTTTTTCAATGTATGCTTCAGACACGGGTCACGACGAGGTGTTCCCCAAAGCGGCCCCTAGAGGATGCAGTGTCTCGTTCCCTACTCAGGGAACTATGGTTACATACGTAACCTGAGACAGTTTTTCCATTACACCTGTGCAGTGAATGGATGAAAAAAGTACTACAGTTCTACTTCATTTAAAGTTTATGGTCATTATAAACAAATGAGAATGTTTCCCATATGGATTCCTCATAACTCCATACTGTTGTGCTTTGGCAGATTATTAAGACCTCCATTTCCTCAGCGAGAGAGGGGAGCTTTCATCAGCGATCAGCCATTTAATAAGTATGCCATTCATATTATTTCAGTTAGCTTAACAAGAGGCACGCTCGCTTTGTAGCTTTTTTGTCAGGCCCAGTGGATGTCCACAAAACCAGAGCTTTAAAGGAACCCAAACTTGTGAACCAGAGTATTATCCCACAAAGCCAAGCACAGTCCACTACACAGAGCGGAAAAATCAGTTCTCAGTTGTACCCTATTACAACGAAGCAGATGCCACCGCCACCAGTTTTCATAATTACTGAATTGACATACAAATGCCACAAAGCTCATGTGTGAGGATAGGCTAGGACAGGATATGATTTGATGGGTATGGGATAGATGTTCTGCAGCCTGGGAATGTAGTCAGATGGCTCTGATTTCACAGCCCAGTGAACAGGTTCCCAACAAACACACACAAAGTCGGTGTAAGCAGGATGAGAGAAACTGCTGTCCCCCCATAATTCATTCTAATTACCACCCTGTCAGGGATGGTTACTTATCAGTACAGTGAAAGCTTATTATTGCATTTCTCTTTTATCCATTTCCCACTGGCATACTGATAGTCTCTGTAACATCTCTTGGAGTTTAGAAGCCTCGCTGGCTAACACCCTCTGCTGATTTCTGTGTGACAGGTAATTAGTATATAAAGCGCTTTATTTGAGGGACTGGGCTGTGCTGCATTTTTTTATTTTAAATGGGTATTAATTGGGAAAATTGCCAATGGTCGATTTGAGGTCTGATTAACAAGCTTTTGGTCTAACAGAACATTTAGCAGAGCTTATAGTGAGTCAGGCCAAGTTGCACAAAGTTGTTTGCATTATGTTGCAGTAGTCTGCATTATGATTTCCCCACAAGGGGAAATATGAATGTGTTATGGTTTGGTAACAGATGGTTGGATATAGATAGGATTAGAGGGTAAACTTTGATTTTGCAGTGTCCTTACAAGTTACATGTACATGTACTACTTACAGTACAACAGAAACACCAGTAAATTATGCACAATTACTGTATATGCAGCTAACCCTAAACCAAACCTTAATCCTAACTCTAAAAGAAGCAGATGTTGGAAATTAATATTACTCTCACGTACCACCACACTACACATTTTGCATGTCTCTCTTATTTTACACACTCAAATCAGATATCCACCTCATTAAAAGAGAGCTCCATGAATTGTGTTCTGATTGACATTGTCCCTACACAGTGTTTATTGTTCCCTACTCCTTGGGCTTGGGAAATCCATTGAAGTACTTCGCTTCAGAACATTAATTTAGGGATTTGTGCTATGCCCCGGCCTGCAGCATCTTTACACACAGATGAAAGACTGTAATTGAAAACCACTGCCTTAAAGTATAGGCAAGCAGGCAGGCTAGAATTTTTCCCCCTCAACCATCTTAACCTTGACTTGTTCTGGAGAAATGGCCAGCTAAATTGCACGAGACAGAGCAGGGTTAATATTTTATATCACTACAGTGGATTTTAGTCATTTTGAAGAGTTGCATGCATGAAAGATGTATGGGACCTTGAGCATTTATTTTATGGTTTTAGTTGCTAAAACATTGTTAGTGACTTGCAAGTATTATTATGTTGTCACATGAATATGCATATATTAGAAATTAAAATAATTAAGAGAGAGGTGTTTTCTTCCAAATGGTTTGCATGTTGTAAGCCTACTTAAAGGAATAGTTATCCCAAAAATAAGATTTGCTGAAAATTTACCCTCAGCCAATCTAAGATGCAAATGGGTTTGTTTTTTCATCAGAAGATATCTGGAGAAATTTAGCACTTGCTCACCAATGGATCATCTGCAGTGAATGGGTGCCATCAGCAGAAGAATCCAAACAACTGATAAAAATGTCACCATAATCAATAAGCAATCCACACAACTCCAGTGCATCTAATAATGTCTAATGAAGTGAAAAGCTGTGTGTTTGGAAGCAACAAATTTATCATTAAAATGTTTTCAACCTTAAAACATCACATCACAGAAATATGCACAGCTTAAGCACCATTTACAAGTGAAAACAGTCTGAAACATACATATACATGTGTATATACAGAATGTGTGTATTTATTCAATATATTCTAAATTCAATTCTGAATGGCACAAAACCCTAGACTGAGATATTAATCCATGAGGCTTTTCATGTTCTCACTGTCACAAAAATAAAGCTGTATTTGCTCATTGCCATTTGGCACAGCTGAAGCATTTTAACATTGTGCATTTATGATCACATAGGGACTTAGAGCTCATGCCACAATGGTTTAGTGCATTATTACATGTGTAATTTTGCAGTTCAGACTAATTAGATGAGCCAGAATATAACGCCTTACCCCCATCTGCTCAACAGACTGATAACTTCATTGCTTAATGCATTTGTCTAAGAGTTGGAACTGAGGTATACATATGTTTTCAAGAGCTATTAAATCTGTTACCAGCAACTTTATGAACAACAATGACATTAACAAGGATTTTTATTGTTTGTGAATACATTTGTGTTCCTTTTATTGACATCTGAATGATAATTAGAAGGCTCTATAAGCCTGCAATATAAAGCATGTTTAGAAAATCTTCATTTGTTGTGAGACAAGATATAAGGTTAAACTCTGATTGGGCTTGAGTCTATTCAGCTGGTGGAGTGACTGCACTAAAGTCTCGCGGGCTTGTTAGCTTTGAGAGATGAGCAGAAATTGTGCGAAATAAAAGTAGGTTCATCATTTATTACCAACCCCTCAGTAGCTCTCATCCTGAAATGTTTCCTTGCTGGCTGTGTCTTCAAACCCACGCGCCTGGTTTATTGAAAAAGGGATCAGTTTAAAATGACCAAAAGTGGGGAACAAATAGCGAAGCGCAGAGATTAATCTTTACTAGTGTGAGAGCACAAAATAAATCGGCAATGACTTGACAAAGGGGAACACAAGGAACTGCATCTGTCAGACATCAGTCCTGAGTACAGTGGAGTGATTCTCAAGATTAAACGTGCTATTAAGAGTTATCGTGAATACCCAGACAGCTTCATTGCCTGTTTTTACACTGTTTATTAGCTATAAATAAATATAGTGTACATAGTTCATGAACTCTCTTAGTGAATGTGCTTAGTGAGATTTTCCTTGGGTAGTGGTTTGTGAAATGTCACACGATAAGGAATAAAACATGCAAATGTACGAGGTGAACATACTGTTTTTGTTCCTTATTTCAGTATCTGAGTTTAAAATAAGTTAAAAAAGAGACTAAAATCAATAAAAGGAATTTACTTTGAGATCAAGTGAGACTGTCCATCCATCCATTCATCTACTGTTTCATATCAAGCTATTTCATATCAAGCTATATCAGACTTCCAAATCCCTGCCTAGTGTGTAGTCAAAAGAGCACAGCTAAGACGAGAGAACAGAAGAGCCCGGCGTGGCTCGCATGTCAAGATCGTAAAATCGGACAAATGTGGAGGGCGTGGACCACCCCGCAGCGTTGCAGATGTCCAAGAGGGACACACCTGCTGAGAAGGCCTTGGAGGCCGCCATACCCCGAGTAGAGTGAGCCTTGGCCCCCAAAGGAGGGGGAAGACCAGAGGACTCATAGGAGACGTTGATAGCCTCGACTATCCAACGACTAAGGGTCTGCTTGGTGGCAGGAGAACCCTTGTTAGAAGGACCGTAGCAAACAAGCAATTGGTCTGATTTTCTCCACAGGGCAGCTCTGTGGATGTATGCGTCCAGTGCTCGCACTGGACACATACAGTTTAGCTTCTCTTGGTCTGGCTCCCGAAAGGGAGGAGGACAGAAGGCCTGCAGTACGATAGGTTGTGGTGTAACAGAGGGAACCTTCGGAACGTAACCCGCTCGAGGGTATAAGAATGCTTTGGCCATACCAGGGGCAAAGTCTAAGTAAGTAGGGGCCACCGAAAGGGCCTGAAGATCTCCAACTCTCTTTAGTGAGGTGATTGCCAGTAACAGGGCAGTTTTAAGTGTCAGATGTTTATCTGAGATATTTTGTATTGGCTCGAATGGAGCTTTACAAAGAGCCTCTAGAACCACAACCAAATCCCAGGGGGGAACACGGGATCGTACTGGAGGTCTCAGCCTCAGCGCACCGTGGAGGAAACGTGTAACTAGGGGGTGTCTCCTCAATGACTGACCATTGAAAGGGACATGGAAAGCAGCTATGGCCGCCACGTAAACCTTTAAGGTGGAGTGGGATAACCCCGCAGAGAGCCTGGCTTGTAAAAACTCCAGAACTGTACCAACTGGGCAGTCTGCTGGGTCAAGCTGGCGGTCTCTGCACCATGAAGTGAAGAGCTTCCACTTCAGGGCGTACAGTTTCCTCGTAGAGGGAGCTCTGGATTGGAGTAGGGTCTCAACAACCTCGGTTGAGAGACCAGCTGCTAACAGCTGTGCCCCCTCAGGGGCCACACCCACAGCTTCCACAACTCCGGGCGAGGGTGAATTATCGTGCCCTGCGCCTGTGAGAGTAGGTCTGTCCTGATCGGTATCTCCCACGGAGAGCCGTCGAGGAGCGAGACTAGATCTGAGAACCATACTCGGCCCGGCCAGAACGGGGCTACTAGTAGTAGACGGGCCCCGTCCCGGCGTACTCTCACCAGAACTCCCGGGAGCAGAGCGATAGGGGGAAAAGCGTACAGACGAAGCCTCGGCCAGGTCTGTACCATAGCGTCCAGTTCCAGAGGAGCTGGATGAACTAGAGAGAACCAGAGGGGACATTGCGATGTCTCCTGAGTCACAAAGAGGTCCACCTGGGCTGTGCCAAATACTCTCCATATCTGCTTCACCACCTCGGGGTGAAGCATCCTCGGCCCCTGTCTCGACAGTTTGTCTGCTCCCACATTCAATCTCCCAGGAATATACACTGCTCTGATCGAGAGGAGTTTGCCCTGGGACCACAGAAGGATCTGGTGTGCCAGCTTGTACAAGGGGCGCGAACGCAGACCCCCCTGGTGATTGATATAAGAGACCACTGATGTGTTGTCGGTGCGCACCAACACATGGTGACCTCTCAGGTCTGGGAGGAAATATTTCAATGCTCGATAGACCGCTAGTATCTCTAGGCAATTGATGTGCCATGTTAGATGGCGACCACTCCACAGACCGTGGGCAGGGTGGCCGCTCATGACCGCACCCCAACCGGTGAGGGACGCATCTGTCGCTAGCGTTACACGGCGACAAGGAACTCCCAGCACCGGGCCCTGATTCAAGAACCAAGGTTTCCTCCACATGTCAAAGGCACGAAGGCACCGCCGCATGACCTTGATAACTCGAAGTGGATTTCCCCTCGGGGAAAAGCCCTTGGACTTGAGCCACCACTGTAGGGGTCTCATGTACAGCAGGCCAAAAGGTATCATGTTGGACGCAGCTGCCATCAGCCCTAACAATCTCTGGAATTGTTTGACAGTGAGTGACTGGCCTTCTTTGACTCTCTCGACTGATGTGAGGATCGACTCGATCTGAGCAGGAGACAAGCGTGCCTGCATCGTGGTCGAATTCCACACTACGCCTAGATAGGTGGTTCTCTGAACTGGAAAAAGTACACTCTTCTTGGCGTTTAGTCTCAAACCCAGCTCCCCCATGTGTGCGAGAACGACATCTCGATGTCGAGCCGCCATCTGCTCTGATTGAGCTAGGATCAACCAATCGTCGATATAATTTAAAATGCGGATACCCTGCATACGGAGGGATTCCAGAGCCGCATCCATACATTTCGTGAACGTGCGGGGTGAGAGTGCAAGGGAAGTACTCGATATTGATAAGCTTTGCCCCCGAAAGCGAACCTCAGAAACTTCCTGTGTTGTGGAAGGATGGATATGTGGAAGTATGCGTCTTTGAGATCTATTGTGACAAACCAGTCCTCGGATCTGATTTGAGCTACAACCTGGTTGACAGTGAGCATCTTGAACTTCAGTGACATAACTGAGCGGTTCAGGAGACGTAAGTCTAAGATCGGACGCAACCCCCCATCCTTCTTTGGAACTATGAAATACCAGCTGTAAAATCCGGATTCCCTGTCTAGAGGAGGGACCACCTCGATGGCCTCCTTCCTTAATAGGGTATTCACTTCTTGTTCCATAACCAGAGCCTGCTGGGGGCCGACCACAGTCGGTGTAACCCCGTTGAACTTCGGTGGAGGATGACCGAACTGAATGCAATAGCCTCTTTCTATTGTACGCAGGACCCATTGAGATACATTTGGCAGTAGCTTCCACGCTGCTAAATAATCTACTAAGGGAATCAGTCTCTCGAGACTGACCTCTGGTGTAAGAGGCCCCCGAAGGGGCGGCGAGCATCCCAGCTCCGCTACGCTCACGGGCGGAAGTAACTGGGGGTGGCGCTCGCTGGAGGCCGCTGCGCCCTGAAGCTCTGGCAGGGTTGGCAGACAGACCTCCTGAGGGTACTGAGGTGAGACGGGCACCGTATAATGAGGTGAACCGCGCTCTACCCCAGCAGGGTACCCTCTGGATCCTGGCATCAGGATCTTTTCGTCGAGGACTTCCGGGCTTCGATGACAGATCTTAAATCGGTTTTTGCCCTAGAAGCCCCCGACTCAGAGCGTCGTTGCCCTCGGTCCCGACGTGGGGGAGCACGAGTGGCGACGCTCTGCTTTTGCGCTTCCCGGTGTGAGGAGCCGGTATGTGGCGTGGTCATCTCCCGCCCAGATGCACCACGAGAGCGACGAGGGAGGAAACTCTGGAACGCCGCCGCCTGCTTGTGTGCCTCCTGGAACCTGTCAACGACAGTATTAACTGTGTCGCCGAACAGGCCCGAGGCTTGAAGCGGGGCGTCCAGGAGGCAGACCCTGTCTCGTTCTTTAATTTCTGACAGGGTCAGCCACAAATGCCTCTCCGCGGCCACTAAGGCTGCCATAGACCGCCCAATTGCGCGAGCGGTCTCTTAGTGGTGCGGAGGGAGAGATCAGCGGTCTTTCTGAGTTCTTCAATATCTTCAGACTTAATCCCCTCCCCCTCATCGACATCTCTCAGCAGGTCAGCCTGATAAGCTTGCAGGACTGCCATAGTATGAAGGCACGCCCCAGCCTGACCTGCTGCCACATAACCTTTGCCCACTAGCGATGATGTAACTCGAAGTGGCTTAGTGGGCAATGTCGGAGCCTTTAGAGACGAGGCCAAACTGGGTGACAGATAGCCCGGGAGCGTCTGTTCGACCCGTGGCATCGCTCTATAACCACGCTCTCCCAGCCCCATCACGCTGCCATAATATAGTGAATCAGGGCCAAAGAGGCGGGTCGAATACGGGTGATTCCACGATCTCGATAACTCATCATGGAGATTGGGAAAATACGGAAGGCTTCGACGTGGAGGTGGTTGCTTCGGCAGCAGAAAGCATCGTCTAATTTGCTTCTCTGCGGCTCAGTCTGTTTCTCAGCAGGCCAGTCGATTTTTAATTTATCTACTGCACGCGTGACCACCTCCAAAAGCTCCTCATACTGGGGCGACAGGGGTGGCGAATCCCCAGCAACAGTCTCCACATCGACCTCCTCGGAGGACGAGAGGTGAAGAGCTGATCCCTCACCCTGGGAGGAAGAAACGACGAGCGTGCTTCCGAACCCAGGGTTTGGGCGCCGGATCTGGCAGATGAGGAAGGAGATAAGGACTGGCCCGTCTCCATTACTTCTGACAGATCCACCTGCGAACCCCACGAGTGCAGCAGCCGCTCTGCCTCGGCAGAAGCGGGGCCAGCACCGCGAGGAACGCTGGTGAAGGCTCCCTCCTCGAAGAGAGCCCTCCGGGATCGAATCGTCCGCATTGGCAAACGTTCGCAATGCGGGCAGTCGACCCCCTCGAGAGCCGACTCAGCATGCTTCGATCCCAGGCAAGCCATGCACAGCCTGTGTGTATCCCCGCTCGTAATGTAGCGAGGGCAGGGAGGAACACACAATCTGTAACGTGGCTTGGAATCGCCCTTCAAATGTTTGGTCTTTTGCTTTTGCTTAGGCATATTGAGCTGTTTTAGCGATCTTTTTAAGCTAAGGGACAGACAACAATAAATAGGACCAACAGGACAGACTTTTGACATGCACACACAGAGCGCTTGCTGATAGATTCGAAGCTGAAGCCAGCTGCATGGCACGTGCTTTTATAGCACCCCGCTACGTCACCCCGCCCGTGACGTCACGCCTTTCCGATGGACTGATTGCACACGATATTCAGAGTCGGTCTCGTCAGGGACGTTCCCCAAAAGCATTTCGACGCAACTCGAGTTCCTGAAAAGGAACTATCACTCCATCTAGCTATCTGTCTATCCATCCAGTTTTATATATATTTATCTATACGTCTATTGATCTGTCAGTCCATCCATACATCCATCCATCCATCCATCCATCCAACATTTCAATCTATCAATTGATAGATCCATCGTTCCATGTCTCATTACACATATCTATCTATCTATCTATCTATCTATCTATCTATCTATCTATCTATCCGATGAGCTGTAGATCACACAGAAATATACAGAATGTTTATTTTCCCCAAAACTGTCCTTAATAAGACATTCTGAAGTTTTAAATGTAAACAAACATTTCCACTGAAGAGCAGTGAACTATTGCTGCCGTTTTCCTCCACATCACTCCCACTGATGAAAGAGTCTAACTACGTATGCATTTGTATCTTTTCTCCAGCATTCAGAGATGCAATTTAAGTACTCTATCCTATCCTTAAAAGGCTCATCCTGTAGAGTAGCAACGTGTGGAAGAATTTGCATTGCTTTCACCTCACTGGGTAGAATTTTGATTGAAAACAGAGATGGAAGAGTCTTTTCTCTAACCTCTGACAGTTCATGGAGTGCAGTTTCACACTCAGCTACAAATTATTGAGATAAGTCTGAAGCAATACTCTCCTCATGAAACTCCTGTATTAGGGAATTATTATTATTGACCTTTTCATGGGACAAAACCAGGACATTGGTAAATCACAAACCATCTATCTAACCTTTTACCTCTATCACCAAAAGGGGATCTGAAGCCTAAAGTGAGTAAATTGTTGAGTCTCTAGGTTCACATATTTTAAAAATAAAACAAAGCAAAACTAAACTAAAAACTATAAACTGTATTGAAATCTAAATTTAATTACAATTAAAATGAATAAAATAGATTTAATAAAATATATTTCACATTCTGTTGTGGACTGGACTATTTCATGAATTGTTTAAATAATTCACTTTTAATCTCTTTAACACTCTTCTGGCAGGAAACTATTTGCTCAATTCAGAATTCATATTTTGAAATTCAATTTTGTGCTCCACAAAAGTATTAAAGAAAGTCATATGGGTGTGTAAAAAATCAGAATGAAAACAAAAATAATTGCAGTGATGTCAGAACCATTCCTTAACATTTGGTTCTGTTTGGCATTTGATACAGATTAAGTAAGCACCTGCTATTTATCGCAATTACTCCCATGAAGAAAAAAAATGAAGTAGTTAATTAAATCCATTGTAATATAGTAAAATAGGTTGCATTCTACTTGTTTGACCTGTTTGTATTTCCTTGCATTTGCTTAAGTACGTGCAATAGGTGAAAGGACTGTCATTACTGCGATGCTGCACACATCCGCTTTATACTCATATAATGAGCCTGGTGAGAGAAAACATCACCCGCCTTTTAATTGGTTACCGGTTACCATTGTCGAGTTTATAAGAATTCCTAATCCGAATAACCCCGGTAGTCCATGACGAGATTTTCCGAGCACACCATCTGCTGTTTGTGATTTGCAGCGGCACCAGACTGAATAAAGTGCGCGCACTAGTTTATCCCCGCAACTCCAGAGCGCTCCATATACTCTCGCGCTGGCGGATGTATTCATGTTTTGCGTGCTGCGGCTCTTGTCACTCATTCGCTGTGCTGCTCGGAGCGCATTCTGTGTCAACGGCTGAGGACCAATTCATGATATTACAGCAACCTGAAACGGGCAAAGCATCGGCGTCTTTAAGATAATAACTGAACCAACTCTACCTATTCTACACGGAGCATACCTTTGGAAGAAATTGCAATGCTTCAGATAAGGGATCTCATTTGGGCATTGCTTTTCTTTGGTTATGCAGGTAAGATGCACTTGTATCAGTTTCACTGTGTTACTGTATCCTTTGGCATCCTTGTTTGTCCTGGCGCGTTGGCTTCACAGCATAGAAGCAGCTAACGTTACAGCGCGCTTGAGGATGCGAGGTGGCTCGAGCTCGTTCATTCAGTGATACAGCTTTACAAACTGCATTGGTTTATATCTATTATCTAGCCGTCCGTTTCGTTAAAACAAACTGTTATTTTCAACCCTACCAAACTGGCACACGTTCCCAAACTGGCTCAAGTTAGGTGGGATATGAAGTCTCGCATTCCGGTGTAAAAACAAACCGTGATTCTTGAAATTGTAAGAGCGCGAAATCTCGTTGTTTATGGTTGTGTGTACATCACTGCACATTGGCTCCTTTGAGGTGTTGGGAGAAAAGAAAAACAACCAGCTGGTGTGTTGTGTAAACATATCACCAGCTAAGCCGTCACAATAACCAGCCAAAGTTTATTGTGGGGTGTTTTTCATGTGTGTGTTTACATCCGTGTGTTCATACTGGGGATGGTCACGGCGGTGCTGAGGCGCAGCTGAGAGCGCTCATGTTGAGCGACTGGAACATCTTTGCATTACCCTTGAATTAGTTTATCACTGTGACTGTTTGAGTTGTAATAGTTCAACGAGAAAAGAAAAATAACCTCATTTATTCACCTTTATTTTATTTCGAACCTCTTTGACTGACTTTCTTCTAGAAGGAGATGTTGGCAAAGTGATAGACCCAGTCACTATTCACTCTCGTTGTATGGAAAGAGATGCAATGTAAGTGAACGGTGACTAAGGTTGTCTGTCTCTAACGTTTTGCCTCTCCTTTTGAGTCCCTCAAAAGTAAGCTTAAGAACAACATGAGTGTGCGCAACTGCGCATATGGCTGAACTGTCCCTTAAAAGACTGAAGTTACCCTTCTCATGCATGTATAATGAATATCCAGGCTGTTTATTAGCAGATCAGACAGCCAATTAAAAAGGCGATGCGTAAATAAGAATGATAAATGGAACTGTTCCAAAAATGTTTCGTGTGATTATTGAAATGATTCGAATGCATGGTTGGTCATTTCCATCCAATCAGAGAGTAAGGCTTGGGCGGGAATGAATTATTTTCTGTCACCCCCTCTCTCGCCCTCCCCCTCCCATCCTCCCCCACCTCTCTTTCTCATGGCAAAACAGAAGCTTTACATTGGGAAAGCATTAACATTATATACATGCATATTTGCACCCATGTACACAGCATTTAATGATGTCTAAAATGTGTTAATAGGTTTTTGTTAATAGGTGTTAATGAGATCAGCATATTGTATGCACACATCTGCAGTGGTTTAGACTAATATGTAATATAGATATTACTATGTATATATATGTATGCATTTGTGTATCTTTATATATATACTGTAAGCACATTATGGATATATAATGGACTCAGACTGTATATTATATTTACACATACGTCGTGCTTGGTGAAATGGAGTAGTTTTGTACAGTGATAGCCGTTAGTGGTTGTAATCTGTATGCGTGATGCAGAGTGATGATGTTATTTTCCAGTTGGTGGTTCTGTCCCACTGGTTGCCCTTTTGTTATGGCAGGACTTCACAAACCTCGCAGCTGGTGTGAGCAGGTTTGTGGTTCCTCAAAGCAGGTGCGGGAGATTTTGTCCTGGTGTGTTTGGCAGGTTACAGAAGGCGTCCTTAATTTGTGTGTAATTTGGGCAGGATGTTAAAAAGTGCAGTTGTGTGAGTTCATACATGTGTCCTGTTTAAAGAATGATGGAGTTTGTGAATTTTTCATGAGTGTCTAGTGTGTTTGCGTTCATTCACTAAAGTAATTGTCCAATGAAATCTTTGAAAGTTTATGTTATCTTCATCCAATCAAAGTATTTGGGAGTTATGTATGACCTGATATGGATATTTTTTGATTATTAGGTGACAGGTGTTAGTAAGATGTGCTAATGTGTAATGTCTAGCTTTTTAATGTCTAGGGGCAGTTTCGCACTTGAGCATCAGCACTATGTGGATTCGTAAAAGAGGAAGTATGTGAAGTACACTATTTGAGAGATAAAAAGACAGAGTGAAGCCTTGAAATAATATTAAGTTTTATTTGGGGGTTTAAACTAGTGCTGCAACGACGTCACACTGTTTACATCTCGTGTAATGGCATACTGGGAATGGAGAAAGTTGCATTCTATCACAAAAACAGAGACCACTGTTATCAAAAGTATGGGAATACTTCAAACAGAGGCCAAATAAAATGTCTATTTGTTCCCTTTGAAAAACCGATATGGTGTACCACGGCAGCACTACTGCAATGCACGAGCACCTCAGAGGAAAACATCCTGGCGCTCTCCGGTGTTACGGTTTAACTGGTTTCGATCTGGTGACCAACTTCCTGGTTCAGGTCTCTGCTGCAGATGTGATGGAACGACTGCAGCAGATTCGGCGTTTCTAAAAGTACATACTGATGTGATATTATTAAGTGTCTAATAAACGCAGACTTGCTCATTGCATGATTCTGATATTCTTGTAAAGATTACAAGTTATTGGTTTGATCACCCGTACCGACTGAAGTAAGGATAAAATAAAAAATAAAGTAAGTCTGTGTTGGCGCGGGTTTCGAACACGCGTTAGGGGCCGTTCACATATCGCGCCTAAAACGCGTTGAAAACGCTAGTCGCACCGCTTTCTCCTTCTTTTCAAAGCGCTCGGGCAGATGCGCCCCTGGGATGTCTGCCGTTGCTAAGCAACCATGACGTGCTCTCTCCATGAAGACGCGGAAATTTCAGCAAAGGTATCACTTTCACAAAGGTATCACTGATACCCAGGTATTACTTTACACTAAGACCTCATTAGTTAACCTAAGTTAATGCATCAACATTCAAGACAAGGCAAGTTTATTTATAGCACATTTCATACACAATGGTAATTAAAAAAGTAAAAAAAAAAAAAAGGTCATGACGAAAAATAATCACAAAAAAAACCATAGAATTTAAGAACTTGAAAATGATTTAAAAATGGACTTAAAATGAATTTAAGACAGTTTAAAAAATAGGAAATGGTTTTACATAAAATACAGTGCAATACATAAAATATAGTGTAATCAGTTCGGACATCGCATAGTGCTCATTCAATAAATGCACAGCTAAACAATGAGCAATAGCTACATTTGATATAGATGTTATTAATCTTTGTTAAAAAATCTTAAGTCTTAGTTCATGTTAGCTCATTAAATAACACAGTTGCAACTTTCAATTTTAACAATGTGTTATTAAATATTGGAATACCTAAGATTAATGAATGTTCAGAATAATTTTTTCATTGGCAGTTTATGTTAACTAATGAAGCCTATTATATTATAAATAGCCTATTAAGTCTAAATATTTCAGTAGTTGGCACTGTAATAAACACCATAGGGAAAACACAAATCTGAATGGTTATTTAAGATTATTTTTATGTTTACAGGGTAAGGGCTGCATTTAGCGCCATCTGCTGTCAGAGACTGAATGTGCTTTCATTCAGCGCGTCTCTCACGTGTTCCTCCATGTGCTTCTCATGAGCCGCTTGTTTACATCAGCGCAGGCCCCTTTCAAGCAGCATACAGCGATGTTGTGCATTTTAAGCAGATGATGGGAATAATATTCTTAAAATGCATTCCAAATTCTGAATAATTTGTAATGTATATTTATTCACGGTATTTAGAAGTGCCCACGATAACAATATCGTGCATACTAATCACCGCAATATATCGCATTACCGAATACTGGCACAAGTCTAGTAGAGGCACATACTGTTGTATGGTGCTGACATGTTGATATCGACAGAGAGCTGCTTGTGTGTGCTGAATACAGATAAATAGCCAATCACAAATACTGTAACTTCTTTTCTTCAGGCTGTGCTTCACTGTATTAAAAGTACAAAGAGCCAAATGGGGAGTCTTAAAATACCAGCCTCTGAAGAAGTTTAAAGAGATATAAAAGAAGCTTAGGGGGCTTTACTGTACATGTCCCTGATCTAAATAGGAGGGCAAAGTAGTAGATTAGTTTTATCTGCACTTTTACAAGTTATTTGAACTGAAATGTGTGTGGGCAGTGTGTGTACACCACCACCCTATAGTGATAAAAATCCACCCGTTTTTTTTTTTTTTTTTTATCTACTAAAATCTTTACCTCTTTCTCAAATTGAGCCGATCTCAGATTCCTGTCTTTGTGACATCTTACAGACAGGCCCCTCCCATGATAGTTTGATTGACAGTGGTGTTTCAGCACAGACTGGACTGGCTTCTTACCTAAGACTCGCCCTAAGTGAGCTGTCATCAGTCCACCATTGTTTCACCACTGGAGCAGATGTAGACAAGAATGGCTCTTGAGGTGTATATTGTTGGATGTAATAATGAACATAGCAGTCGTAGGGTGGCCACATGCGCCATTCATACGGGACACGTCCTGGTCAGGATTTTAATATTGCCTAAAACATCCAGAGCAGTTTGACCAATAACATGCAGGTATTGTACATAATCGACCAATCGTGGGGCTGCGTGTGAGAAGGTGAGATCTAGAGGTAACGATTCAAAGCGATGCAAACATGCGCATGTGTTTGTTCGTTCGATTGACATGAAGCGTCGCTGCGCACAAATCCAAAAAAAAAACAAAGTGCGTCACAGTGCTTCAAGTCAAACGAACGAACAAACACATGAAAGTGATTCGAAAGCATAAGGAGCAGTCTGCTCTGCTCTTTATAGCTCTCGTGAATGTTACACAATGATCAACCTTCACAGTGCAAATAGCCAAAACCTGGATATTTTAGGCATTATTAAAATCATGGCTGGGACGTGTCCCATATGAACAGCGCATATGGCCACCCTAAGCAGTCGTCATTTACTCCCGACATCTGAGCTGCAGAAGACGCAGTGGATTACATTTGTTTCTGAAGGGAATGTGTCCCCGATCTACCTAAATGCGTCTAGGTTTGTGCAAATCATTCATGATTCAGCTTCAACAGGAGAAGCGAGTTTAAGGTTTTTAATGAATTGCCTTTCCTAATAATGTGCTAATTAGCAAGTTTCATGATGAATGCGGCTAAAGTAAACAGTCTCTCTGAGAGCGGCTTGGAAGAGAGGGGCGGGGTCAGCAGAGCTCATTAACATTTAAAAGAAATGCTACAGAATGGTTTGCTCTGAAAATAGCTGTTTTTGACAGGATAAAAAAGGTGTTTTTTACACTACCATTGAGAAATTTTAACCAAACTATGTTACAGACTTTTCATTAACACCCTAAAGAATCATATAAACTTGAGGAAAATGGGCATCCAATGACCCCTTTAACACTTGAAGGAGAATAATGGAACAATTCCCAAATGGTGAACATCTGGAAATCTAGTCTGTGGCTAGTTCAAAGTTCATCATTATTGTTATTTTTATATATTTTATTATATATTAGCATGGTAATCTAACCATAAAAGTATGGTGTTTTTGTGGTGTTTGAATTTGTTTGAAGTCCTTCAATATTTTTTAATTGATTAAAAATGTTAGAATTGTAACATTTTTTTTTTTAGATTTTCTTTATATTTAATAACAATCTCAGTATTTCAGGTGCATTTCACCAATTATAAGTGCTTTTGTTTGTTGTACAATTAAATCAAAAGATTTTGACTTATGACACTATAAATTCTGACTGATTTATTTATTTATTTACAACAAGCAAAAAACAGTAAACTTGTTATTACTTGCACTACTGTCTGTTCATCCAGAAACACTGAGTAATCCATTTGCACACTGAAATATTTTCTATGCACTGTACTGTCCATTGCACTAGTGTAAATTATGTTCATATGTTCATAGTTCTGCCTATAGTGTACAAACACTTTTACATAATCCATCTGTATAGTATGTTCATAGTACACCTACCTGTATATCATGCTTATAGTATTTAAAATCTGTAAATTATGTCCATAATACTTATCTGTATAGTTATTGTACATATTATAGACCTTGTATATTCTGTACTTACTGCTTATTGCACTTCTGGTTAGATGCTAACTGCATTTCGTTGCCTTGTACCTTACATGTGCAGTGACAATAAAGTTTAATCTAATCTAATAACATAAGAGAATGACAGGCCCTTTCCTGTTCATTTTTTTATTTTATTTTTTCCCAGAGAAGGTATGCGTCCTGAAAAGTTATGTGTTATAAGATAATAAATTTATCATAACTTTAAAGTCTCATTCAAATTAACCAGATATTTTATCTCTACTGGTAAAGGGTCCACCTCTGAATCGTTCCTCTCAAAAAAAGAGAGATTCAGAGACTTTTAGAATGGTAATTAGGCCATCCTTAACAATATTTTGGTTTGCAGTAACAGTAATTTAAAAAAAAAAAGGGTCGGTAGGTCGGTCTGTATTTTTTTTCAAGTTTCAATGTAAAAAAAAATGAGTAAATTTTTGTGATGGTGATGACGTCGGTATGAATGTAAACAAATTAGCATATCGTGACGTCACTGGCTGGGTCTTCAATCCTTTGGGCGCATCATTGCAAACCTCATTTTGATGCAGGCTATATAGATCACAAACAAATTTAAATCTTTGTCAAAAACATGTTTATTGCATGAATTTCAGGTGAGAAAAAAATGAGGTAGGCCTACTGTTTTACTTGCATCCACCGCTACGTATCAATGCAACCTACAAATGAGAGAACGTTTACTTTGCTTTCTTGGGTTGTCACTTTTGTGAAAAAAATCCTGTTTGATTTGAGTGAGGAGTGTTCATTGAATCGATTGTAAAATCGATTTTGCATGTCTAAAGTTTTATACGGCAAATAACACCAAATATAGGTAAATCCACGGACAACAGGCAGGAGGAATGTAAAGATTCAATATATTGGTAAAGACCAATATTTCTGATGATTTATTGGCGTGAAGTTACGTGCAAAATGACAAACAGGAGTGCAACATTTTCGAAAAACAATAAGCAGAGTTGACTGCCATAATGCAAAACATTTACTGCAGGCTTCAACATGGCTGTGTTTAAGATTAAATTTCAACAACAACAAAAAAATCGTATAGGCGATTTTCTTAGGCTATAAAAAAAATATTTTTTTGAATATTCGTCGAATTTAAAATAAAAATCCACATTCGAATGCACATATGAATTTTAGGTGTGCATTAAGGAAGCTGCGTCTACACAACTTTCAAAGGCAGACGAGCTCGACACGCAGTATTCTTTCTGCTTTCTCATCTTTCACCTCGTGTACGCGCACGAGATGCGATGACAATATATGTGTCATTGCATTATAAGGTTATGTTAGCCTATCCAGTTGAAGCCACTTAAAAAAAAAAAGTCAATGTGGAGAAGATCTTGTTTACATCCAAACTGAAACCGAGCCGTTCAAACAGAACGCATATTTCGCGCATCTCATGTTTTTAAATGAAAAAAATGTATCCTGTGTGACTGGTTTTCCGCCCTTTTTATTTATTTAACAATGCATGCATACATGATGCTGTTTTGTTTATAGTTTCTTTAAGCAACTTAATTAATAATAATTGGTTCATATACATTATTTTAAATATGTTTTTTTCACAGTCATGTATTCTAATGCTTTGAATAAACATGCAGTAATATTTTGCTCGATGCGCTATCTTGAGCCTCAGAAGAGAAGCAAAAAGCTTTTCTTCACCCTAACTGAAATTATGCATTTAAAATTCGAATACAATACAATTCGAATTTTGATCATATTTAAGTAAAAATTTTGAATTTAGTTTTTTCAGCTATTTTGACAGCCCTAGGCGATTCAAGCCCGAAACTGTATGAGACTGAATACCAGCTGAATTCACATATCTGTTGTAAAAGTATTATTTGCTGTTATGCGTGTTTGTCCGAAGCTGCAGTTGCTGTGTGACCTGTTTTTATACAGTCTATGTGTGTGACGCCTGTTCAAAAAAAAAAAAAAAAAAAAAAACCTGGACGCGCTCCGAGAAAAGGTCGTTAAAATCATTTTCTTATTTTCGTTTTCGAAACTTGTGTTGGTTGATTCGTGCTTGATTCGTGCAATAGATTTTCGAACATAAAGTGACAGTCGACACGTTCACGGTTTTAGACTAGAGAGGAGAAGGGATGGGAAAAGATCTGGGCACAGTTTTTCCAGAACTTTGTGCCAAGTTAAAGCGGTGTCGAGCTGTTTTAATGAATTTTTTTAGATGTATTATGGTGCCTGAACCCGTATGACTTTGAACAGTGACCGCGAACATTTAGTTTACTGCAGCTGCAGCCATCATTACCAAGCGTGAACCGTTGACTCTGACAGTGAGTGAGAGGAGACGAAGCGAACGCACAGGCCACAGTGTGACATCCGTGTAAACACAGATGACGTCAAGGGTATTTTTTTAATTAAAGAAGATAGCCTTCATTTGTATGTAGGCCAAGGCAATTTATATTTTTACAATACTTACTTAAATATAATTAATAGTATGTTATTACGTTTGTATTAGTTGTTTGAAGAGTAAAGAAAATAATTGGTCGGTCTTAACGCAAATTTACAATCGGCAAGTCGGTCGGACTAAAAGCAAAAAAAAAAAAAAAAAATTGAGTCGGTGCTAAATTGACAGGGTCGGTCGGGTTACGGCAAACAAGAATATTTTTAAGGATGGCCTTATTAGAGAGTCAATTATATAATGGTATTGCTTTACTAAGACTGACGGCAGTGAAAACATAAGTGTCAGATCAGAGCTGAAAGCAATTGTGATCTGGTAGAGAGATGTGCTCCCATGCTGTAGGATCACTGGATGGATCACCAGATAAAAACATTTTAATGCTTTCATGCTGTACTGTTCACACTGTGACTCCTTCTTGTAACAATGTATTAATATTATTTTGTGCAAGCTGATTGAAATCCAATCGTCCCAAATGTTCTCCAGTTGTTTTCCATTTTGTGCTGTTTAATAAAGATGGGCCGTCTATGCAGATTAATCACTCTATGAAAGGGGGCTCAGACTGATTTGCATTGTGCAAGCTCTCAAGGCGTCCTGTAGAGTGTTGGAGGGGAAAAAAAGAAATGAGAAAAAAGGAGGGAAATTGGTTTGGTTTTGTGATGCTGAAGAGCTACCCCCCGATCCCTGCAACCCATCTCTGAAAGGATTTCCCCTAATTCAAGTAAAAGGGCCTCCTAAAGTCGCAGGCTGAGAGGCAACTTCGAGAAGTGTAAACACTCTCTTACACCCCCCACATTTAAACCAGAAACTCAACTCTCTGCCTCTCTTACTCTTTGCCTTACTGTCTCGTAGAAAGTTAAAATGTTCCATTTCTGGCACCAAACAGAATTGGAAAAAATAATGACTGTTAGTGTTTTTAGATGACTTACAAACACTCTGCCCACTTGTTACTGCTCAAAAAACTAATGCTTCAAACTCAAACCCTTGGTTGATTCAGTCAGTACATTTACATGTACAGTTATAATCAAGGTCTTTGGTGTTTTGAGAGTTCATGCAATTTTCAATGAAAATCTTTGAAACACTACATACAGAAGTAAAGTGCTCAGAACTGAGTGCCTATGAGCAAAGATGACAGATTTCAAATCGCATACTTCCAGGGGAGCCTGGGCTAGCCGAGAAACTGCCATTGAGATGAATGGGAGTGCTAATGCTTGGCTTTCTCCAAGTATTATAGACCTCTGCCTTAAACAAAAAGATTGCAGTTCCCATTGTTGTCTACAGGGGCACAGAAATTATGCCGTTCACTTTTAAGGTGCAGCTTGAAAGTCCAATTGAATGACTCATCTGTTATGTGGTAAAGCATTGGTTGTGACATCATCCAACAGTTACTAAGTTATCATATAGACTACTGTGTTTGAATTGTTGGTTCCTCTGCATCATGCCTTCATTTTGATATTTGTAATATAATAATGCATTTCGCTAAACTTTAAACATGTTCTAGTTACTCTGTAGGCTTTTGTGATGGTAATAACATTCAAATACAGTCCAGAGACGTCTGTTTTCAAGATTCAACTTTGTTGTACCCCACTTCAAGGAATTTGGAGTAGATTTCCGGCTAAAACCACCAAAAACAAAGTCTGCGCATACTTTGAGTTCCTTTCCACACTGTGTTCAAACAAGAGCAACCCAAAGCATTTTCACAAGGTTACTGTTTCCCTCCACTTGTGGCAAGCGGAATAATTATAGGACTATTTTCACAGCTTTATCCGTTCAGAGTCAACCATTTCAGTGAATGTCACAATGCGATGAGATAAAAGTGTTGTGCTAATTTTGTCATGCCAAATGACTGCCAAAAGCAGAGCTTCAAAAGGTAATATGTGATGGCAACTAGGGCTGTCACTTTTGTGAAAAAATCATTTTCGATTTTTAAGACATCAGTGTTCATTGAATCGATTATAAAATCGATTTTCCATGTCTAAAAAAAAAGACGTTTCCTTTTTCAACGTCAAATAACGGACGAACGTAAAGAGAGTGCTGGAAACACACAAATCAGCAATATTTCTTATTTATTGGCATGAAGTTTCGTGCAGAATAACAAACAGCAACAGGAGTGCCAAATTCCTGAAAAAATATATATGCAGAGGGGACGGCTGCCATAACAAAAGAAAAACATCACTGCAGGCTTTAACCCGGCTGCATTTATGATTTAGGCAATTAAAAAATCTCCAAGATTATTTTAAATAATTATTCAATCCATTTCAAACAACTGTTAAAAAAATGAAACTTTAAATGGACTTGAGAACAGGCCGTTTGTGTTTTTTTTTTATTGAACGTAACCGACACTTAGGCTAGGCGGCACTAGGCAGGCATGAAATGCGCAAAAAGGCTAGGGCCATTACAAATTTATTGGACAGGAAAAAGAGCAGAGCGTTTTTTATTCACTATATTTCCAGCTGTTGAGAAGACGGGCTCCGACCGCACTGATGTCCCAGGGACAGCTGCGCAAGGTGGGGGTTAGGGATGGGACGATAACCGGTTTTATTGATAACTGTGATAAAATGTGCTGAAAGTTAGTAATATCGTTTAAAAATGAATTATCATTAAAACCGTGTTTGATTATCGCGGTTTTAATAACTCACTATTAAATCATGTCCAGCCAACAACAGTCTGACGCAAGCGCAGCGCACAATGTTTTTTTTCGAGAAGGAATGGCGAAAGTCAGTGACTTTTCTATGCTTTTCTATGCTTCTACACTTTTCATTGTAAGGAAGGAAATGCCACAGAATTTAATCTTTCTTTAAATTAAGTGCATAGAGTTGCTTGTTTTATTAGTTGTTTGTTGATTATTAAATATAAAACTTGCTGAAATGTTTTCAGTGTGAGCATCAACTATTTTTGAACACTTTCATCTCGTTTCAACAAAACCGTGATAATATTGATAATCGTGATAATTTTAGTCACTATAATCGTGATATTAAATTTTCATACCGTCCCATCCCTAGTGGGGGTATTACAGCCAATTTTCCATCACAAAAGCCGGTCGCTGTCAGGTTGCAATGGTCCTTTTCATAACTCAGAATCTCCTGTAACTAGATGCACGAATGAGGCGAATTCGCGTTTACCGCGCCGCGAGACCTCCATTCACGCGTAAACGCGTCTTTACATTGACTTAACATTGAAATCATTCACACCAGACGCTCTATTCGCGTTTGGTGTGAACGCAGCATAAGAGGACGCTTTCGACGTCACTGGGTCTTATAGGCGCGTAAAATTGCTGGTATTTTCTGTCTAGCTTTCGCAAAGCATACTGCACTTTCGGAATTCTTTATTTTCTTTTTCTGCTTGTTTGTGAATTTTGTTACATGTATATTTTTTAATTGTTTAATTATTAAAATCGATTCCCTATTTTCATTTTCGAAACTTTTTTTGGTTGGTCCGATCGATTTTCGAACTAAAAGTGACGGCCCTAATGGCAACCTGTCTTAATCAGTTTGATTTTAGCAGTAAGCAGCTCAAAATATTACCTGATTGTGGCATAATAGCTTTTATGTGAACTTATTACATTTTGCAGTTTCTTTTCTTTGCCAGAACTGCTGTCATGTGTTAGCTAATAATGTGTGATCATGCAGAAGAAGCAAACAAACACGCTGGTAACATGGTGTGGTGAGATGTAATACTGTAAAGCCTCAGCACACTGAAATGAGATCAAAACCTTGACATCAAATTTAATTGAACTGCGTTTTGTTTTATGTCACTTTTCAGTCCTCTATACACTCCCTTTCAACAGTTTGGGGTCAGTAAGTTTTTGTTTTTTGAAATAAATTAATGCTTTCATTTAGCAAGGACATCAAATTGATGAAGAGTTACAGTAAAGACATTATGAAAAAATCATGAAAAAAAATCAGTTACATCACAGTTTACACAAAAATAGAAAGCAGCACATTTTTTTTTATATATGTTAATAATAATAAGAAATGTTTCTTGAAAACCAAATCTGCAAATTTGATTTCTGGATGATTGTATAACACTGAACAGTAAGGAAATGGCTGCTGAAAATACAGCTTTTTTTATTATAATATATTAAAACTGAAAATCATTTTAAATGGTAATAATATTTCACATTATTTCTGTTTTTGCTGTATTTTTAACAGATTTCCATAAAAAACACAATCCTACCTTTTCTTTAAAAAAAAATAAAAAACAACTGCTGGATGCTACAACTAAAGAATTCAAGTGTTCTTTGAGAGCTAAAGGGTTTTTACGTTTGTGAGCTAAAACTGAATGTTCTTATCCAGTGGAAAAGACTGTGCCTCAAAGATGTCTCCAAATCATAACATTTAACCAATGTTAATATTGAAATGCTTGCCTGTGGAAGGCCCAGTCCTTTTAGTTGGAGCCTGTGAGTTCATGTTCAAAAAGAACATTCTGGAATTCATGCAAGCACTGGCCTAAATGTGAAGAATAATAACCTGAGAAGAGACAAAAGAGTGAATGCAGTGGGGTTGGAGGGACAAGTACAAGAGCAAATACAAAGACAGTAGCTTTGAATTAGCAGCATGGCTTAAAGTCCAAATAATATGAATATTTTTTGCACATTTATTTCTTAATTTTCTTTTGAGATTTAAAAATATCTTTCAGCAGTCTATCTCACTGTGTTTCCTGTCTGGTTGAGTGCTTTTAGTTTGGACAAGACTGCTTGTATGTCTCCCACTGCTTATCAAACACAGTATTACATCTGATTCTGCCACAGGCATGCTGATGTAATCAGATCAAACAAATCTGATTTAATCTACAGAGATTTCACAGCTTTCATGAGTGTGTTTTACTCACAGAGACATTTATTGCAAATGTGTACAGCATCGTAGTATTACTGCAACCGCTGTCATTACTAACTGATGCTCTCCCAGCTCTAAACACTGCTCTAGACATCTGCATCTTTTCTCTCATACTCAAAGTCATCAACACCCAGAAAAGTCATGGCATAACTGATGAATCCACATGAAAAGAGCATTTTGGTTTCCTGGGCATTTTGCAATGGAGTATCATATTTCAAGCACATCTATTTACTGCCAAGATGCTTTTTTGAGAGTTGTGGTCAGTTTATTGGCCAGCTTTATACGTTGCATTGTACCATGCCAGTTTTCTCGAGAGGGGATGAATCGGTTTTCTCTGTCAAAAACCTCTGTGTGTTTTGACTGAATTCTCAAAATTTTACTTTTAATGCCTGTATCAATGAATCGGTTCCCAGGTTGCAAATGTAGCAGTACATTGCCTTGACATTTGATTTGCTACTTGTTTGAAATCGTAGAAAGAGACTCGGAGCATTCAGAGCGGTCCCAGTGTATGGTAATTCATTTTCTTACCAACAGTTTCCCAGCACAAAGCCATATGACTGTTGACATAATCAATTGCTCCCATAGTAGGCAATTCAGTCGAATATGAAGAGTCTGATGTTGCCACTGTGATTGCCTCCTCACCCTTGATTGCTTTTCCTGTGCTTTCGTTGTTCTCGTCATTCGTCTTTCCTTTCACCTGAATCACAGCCAGGCCAAAGTGTTTGTGCCTCAACACCATTGTTGGGGCAACTGCTTCAAATCTATAGCTGGCCAAGCTATGTGCTACACATTATTTAAAATATTCAACTACAATTGAGCCACCCTTTAAAAAAAGTTAACTACACTACTAGTAAATAACAAAATAGTAACAGTTCAATGTAGCTACACTGTGGTTTTCTGCTCAAGGACTCAGCTAGTATAGTTGCTTGTCAGCTTGTTATAGCTTTTTACTGGCAAGACTACTTTTTTAAAAAGCAGCCGAGCTATTGTTACATCACTGATAAAATGTAGTTGCTTTACTGCTTATTAGGTAGTTATTCCCCATCAATGAAAAATGTATAGGTTAGTGAAAGAGGCAGGTTGCTGATTGATGGTCGATGGGTTTGTTTCTTTGATTACAAGACCACTGAGGTGATGGTCTTGATGCTTGCTGCCAAACATGCATAATATTTGCTGTATTAATATTGGCCCAGGGCTAAAACCAAGCAGGTGTCTTATTTATCTATCCCTTCATCTGTCTTCTTGTTTTGATAGGATGCAGGACTGAGGCCTGCTAGGAGACAAACCCCTGTAAAAGTTGCTGTCTTTTCCAAGGAGTTTAGAGGTTTTAGGTGCTAAAGAACAAAAATAGTCTTCTCTTTCTTTGACTCGGCAGCACGGCAGTGCACTGAGCAACAAAGGTTAAGGATTTAGACAAAAAATAGTGTCTGCTTTCTCAACACAGTCATTTTTCTCACTCTTTTTGATCATGGATGTATGAAATTACTTTTGCTGTGTATGGAACCATTACTGTGGATTATGTATTCTGAAAATATGTTTTCATAAGCAGGGTTCTCATTCCTGCATGTATCCTGTGGGTGTCACGTTCGGTGTTATGGAAAACACAGGAGAGAGAACCAATTGCGAGTACGTCTTTAATAAAGGGAAATCCAAAGAGAATACACAGTCCAGGCAGGGTCAAAACCGGTAAATCCAAACATAACATTAAACAAGGCAAGGCAAGGCAAGGCATTGACGGACATGAATTAACATTTAACATTAAACAAGGACTCCGTAACACAGACTCAGACAGACCGGGTATAAATACACAGAAGGATAATGAGGGAACAGGAGACAGGTGGGGAACAATCAATTACTAACAAGGAGGAAGGTGACCAAATAAGGGAACAGGAAGTGATAAGGTGACAGACACTAACAAGGAGGAAGGTGACCAAATAAGGGAACAGGAAGTGATAAGGTGACAGACACCGTGAGAAAGGGGGACATCTAGTGGAAACCCAGGGACACAACCCAGACACTGTGACAGTACCCCCCCTCTACGGAGCGGCTCCCAGACGCTCCACGACAGACACAAAACAGAGACCAGGAGGGAGGCGGACAGGTGGAGGCTCAGGGGGAGGGACGGAGGGCCAGAAAAAAAAAATCATGGGGAACAGATACCAGAAGTGTAGACACAAAACAGAGAGACCAGGAGGGAGGAGGACCGGAGGAGGTTCAGGGGGAGGGACGGAGGGCCAGGCTCACAGAGAGGAACAGGGACAGGAGTGAACACAAAAACAAAAAACAACATGAAGCCCCTCCAGGGCGGGGCAGAAGACCACACCGTCCATGTGGTGGAGACTGGAGTCCCCCAGGGCGGAGCAGAGGACCACCACAACCGTGTGGTCAGGGCGGAAGGCCCCCAGGGCGGAGCAGAAGACCACCACAGCCATGTGGTCAGGACCAGAGCCCCCCAAGGCGGAGCAGACCTCCGTGCGGCTGGATCAATGGGACAACAAAACTCTGGTAATCCCCTGGTGTCCTTACTGGACTCCAGAAGATTGGTGCTGGCCTGACACTGCTCATGAAGATCATTGGTGACTTGCATTTGCTCATGAAGATCAATGGTGACTTGCCTTTGTTCATGAAGATCAGAGGTGACTTGACTCAGTCCTTGAAGACCAACGGTGACTTGACTCAGTCCTTGAAGACCAACGGTGACTTGACTCAGTCCTTGAAGACCACCGGTGACTTGACTCAGTCCTTGAAGACCACCGGTGACTTGACTCAGTCCTTGAAGACCACCGGTGACTTGACTCAGTCCTTGAAGACCACCGGTGACTTGACTCAGTCCTTGAAGACCACCGGTGACTTGACTCAGTCCTTGAAGACCACCGGTGACTTGACTCAGTCCTTGAAGATCACCGGTGACCAGCCCCGACTCTGGAGGATCAGCGGTGACCAGCCCCGACTCTGGAGGATCAGCGGTGACCAGCCCCGACTCTGGAGGATCAGCGGTGACCAGCCCCGACTCTGGAGGATCAGCGGTGACCAGCCCCGACTCTGGAGGATCAGCGGTGACCAGCCCCGACTCTGGAGGATCAGCGGTGACCAGCCCCGACTCTGGAGGATCAGCGGTGACCAGCCCCGACTCTGGAGGATCAGCGGTGACCAGCCCCGACTCTGGAGGATCAGCGGTGACTAGCCCCGACTCTGGAGGATCAGCGGTGACCAGCCCCGACTCTGGAGGATCAGCGGTGACTAGCCCCGACTCTGGAGGATCAGCGGTGACTAGCCCCGACTCTGGAGGATCAGCGGTGACTAGCCCCGACTCTGGAGGATCAGCGGTGACTAGCCCCGACTCTGGAGGATCAGCGGTGACTAGCCCCGACTCTGGAGGATCAGCGGTGACTAGCCCCGACTCTGGAGGATCAGCGGTGACTAGCCCCGACTCTGGAGGATCAGCGGTGACTAGCCCCGACTCTGGAGGATCAGCGGTGACTAGCCCCGACTCTGGAGGATCAGCGGTGACTAGCCCTGACTCTGGAGGATCAGCGGTGACTAGCCCTGACTCTGGGGATTCACTGGCACCTGACTCGACTCTGGAGAGTTCACTGGCACCTGACTCGACTCTGGAGAGTTCACTGGCACCTGACTCGACTCTGGAGAGTTCACTGGCACCTGACTCGACTCTGGAGAGTTCACTGGCACCTGACTCGACTCCGGAGGGTCAACTGGCACCTGACTCGACTCCGGAGGGTCAACTGGCACCTGACTCGACTCCGGAGGGTCAACTGGAACCTGACTAGACTCCGGGGGGTCAACTGAGACTCTCATCCTGTGCAACGGCGCTGGGCAAGCAGCCATCTTGGGCCATGACTCTGGACAGGCGGCCCTCTTGTACTGTGGTGCTGGGCTGGCGGCCATCTTGTACTGTGGCGCTGAACCGGTGGCCAATTTGGGCATTGGCGCTGGGCTGGCCGCCATCCTGTACTGTGGCGCTGGACCGGTGGCCAATCTGGGCATTGGCGCTGGGTTAGCGGCCATCTTGTGCTGTGGCGCTTGGCTGACGGCCATCTTGTGCTGTGGCGCTAGGCTGACGGCCATCTGGTGCTGTGGCGCTAGGCTGACGGCCATCTGGTGCTGTGGCGCTAGGCTGACGGCCATCTTGGGTTGTGGAGCTGAACCGGTGGCCAATTTGGGCATTGGCGCTGGGCTGGCGGCCATCTTGGGCTGTGGTGCTGGAACGGTGGCCAATTTGGGCATTGGCGCTGGGTTAGCGGCCACCTTGTGCTGTGGTGCTGGACCGGTGGCCAATTTGGGCTGTGGCGCTGAACCGGTGGCCAATTTGGGCATTGGCGCTGGGCTGGCGGCCATCTTGGGCTGTGGCGCTGGAAAAGTGGCCAATTTGGGCATTGGCGCTGGGTTAGCGGCCATCTTGTGCTGTGGCGCTTGGCTGTTAGCCATCCTGGGCAGTGGTGCTGGACTGGTGGCCATCTTGGGTTGTGGCGCTTGGCTGGTTGCCATCCTGGGCAGTGATGCTGGGCTGACGACCACCCCGCCGGAAGAGACCGAAGTGGCTGGGGCATCCCACCGAAGCCGATGCTGCAGGTAGCGCACGAATTCCCAGAATTCCAGTGTCTCTAACTGCGCCATTTCCTCATGAGACACTGGATCATCCAGCCCGCCATTGAAATAGTCCTTGAGGGGCCGCATCGTTGTAGCCCATGCCCTCGGCCAGGGACCTTCATTGCCCTCTTGGCGGAGGGCGATCAACCGAAGGTACTTGGTTCGCCGCTCCGCCATCTTGGCTGGGGAACGGAAAAATGACATACCGCTGGTTCCTAGTGTGACGGAGTCCTTCTGTCACGTTCGGTGTTATGGAAAACACAGGAGAGAGAACCAATTGCGAGTACGTCTTTAATAAAGGGAAATCCAAAGAGAATACACAGTCCAGGCAGGGTCAAAACCGGTAAATCCAAACATAACATTAAACAAGGCAAGGCAAGGCAAGGCAAGGCAAGGCAAGGCAAGGCAAGGCAAGGCATTGACGGACATGAATTAACATTTAACATTAAACAAGGACTCCGTAACTCAGACAGACCGGGTATAAATACACAGAAGGATAATGAGGGAACAGGAGACAGGTGGGGAACAATCAATTACTAACAAGGAGGAAGGTGACCAAATAAGGGAACAGGAAGTGATAAGGTGACAGACACCGTGAGAAAGGGGGACATCTAGTGGAAACCCAGGGACACAACCCAGACACTGTGACAGTGGGTTACAGTAGCTGAAGGGGCATCTGTTAGATCACTGGTGCAAACCCCTGGGTTTGAACATCTGTTTAGGTTTTAAGAACAAAGGAAAGAGAAGCCAGAGATAACCGATGTTCTCAGTTCTTGCAGCAAAGCAACACCTCTTCTGAGGATCTTGGAGGTTTTCTGTCACTTTGTTTTAATTTTAAAAGAGATAAATAAATTCTCACTCAAAAGTGAAAATTCTGACATCATTTAGGCTTCTTCCTCATTAAACCACTTCTTGTCTTCCAAATGTGGCATAAGTAATTATAGGACCGTTGAGAAAAGCATGTATGAATTTCAGATAATGTTCTAAAGAATGTGGTTAAACAAATTGTTTTGGTGACCATTGTCAGCAAAAAATAAAAAATAAAAGTTTTTATTTTCCACAGAAAAAGGAAAGGACAGTTTTAGGATGACACCAGAAGAACTTGAACAGTGTATTAACCTGTAAATTTAAAACTATCTTTCAAATAGAAGATAATTTTGAGTTAATATTATTATTTATTTTTTTCCATACTACAGTAACCAGACAAGACACCATCAATCACAATAAAAATAAATAAAAAAAATGTAAAATTAATATCTCTTCAGTAGGGATGTAAGGATTCACTCAAGTCACCATTCGATTCAATTCATAATTTTGATTTCACGATTGAAATTCGATTCACAATTTTATTAATTTTTTTACGTGAGATTTAAGACAAATTATAAATTAAATGTGTCCTTTTCCTTTTATTATTGCTTGGAAAAAATGCTGCACATTTCTTAGTGAAATTGAAATATAACACTAAACTAATATACTTATATAGCACTTGCATATTATCGTCCTTATGTTGGTTTTGATTGCTTCTATTGTCCTCATTTGTAAGTCACTTTGGATAAAAGCGTCTGTTAAATAACAACATTTTATATAATGTAAATGTAAATAACAAAAATAAATTGAAATTTTAAAAAAGCCCCAAATCAAATAAATAAGTAACACAAATAAATCTCTTCATATAAACAAACAAAAAAATGTCTCTGCTCTTTCCAGGGCAACCACTGGATTTTAATCATGATCCAAACAAAGATGTTTTTAATCTAAATTAGATTGTATAATTTTGAAACTTGAAGCAAAAACAGAATGATTTGACAATTTTTTGTGAAACTATACATAAAAAAATATCTGCATGAAACAGAACGAGATGCAGATTCACCTTCTGCCAGCAGGTGGCGCTTAAAGCATTTCATTGGTTTCCGCTGTGAACAAAGCAGCACTGCACTTATGAACTTTAATGTGCATCATAAAGAGCCAAGATGAAAAGAAAAAATACCATCTAAACTTTTGTAAAGACAGAAAGGGAATCAAAATGAATCACGATTTGTTTAGCATCTCAACCGATTTGAATCGATTTTCAACCGGTTCACGGTTAATTGTCACTAATTATCTTTTCCATCCTAATTCCATCCTAATAAATCGAACTCATAATTTTTATTCTTTATTCTTATCCTCTTTTAATCTCATTGGCCGAAATCCTTCTTTTTGTAACTTTACATTTAATAATACCTTCTTATTGGCTGAGATTGTATCATGTCAAACTGCAGTTTCAGTTACATTACAATTGTCTTGTGTCACAGTGGTTTTAGCACGGATAGCCAAATAAATGTTGTTAAAAAAAGAGTAAACATTGATTAATAGAAAAAGATTAATCATTAAAATATACATGTATTTATATATGATTAATCATAAAAAGTATATAATAATCTTGATTTATATATTATTTATTTTGGAGAGGCATAATGCAAGAACAAATCCTTGATCCATTCCTGACTAAAATAGCATTTTTCTGATTTTTTAAAATACATTTCAGCCTGAAATTTCATATGTCAATAGGTGCTTGCTCTTACTTTAGGACTAGCATTTCATAAATAGAGAACTTTAAAAACTACTTTTCAGCCATAAAGGACGTGTCCTATCTTAGCCTAGACCGCAGTTAAGGCAGGTGATATTTGGCAGTATTGAGCTGATTATTTTTTAACTTGGCCCAGGTGGGGAAAATCTATGACGATTGAAAACCATTTAGTGCAACTTCAGTGGATGTGCAGCAGATTGGTGTAAAGGCTGAAGGGGGTGATTGTTGATCTTTGTAGCCAGGAGGCCTCCTCATTTGTTTGTCTGTCTCTGGCCGGGACAGATGGTGTGGAGTGGCTGTGATGTGGAGCCGTGTCAGTAGAGTAACAACTGTGAGTTTAGAGTTATTCACCTCATCTCTGAAGCATGCTGTTTGAGAGGAAAGCACAGACTCAGAGCAACATTCGTTTTAACCTTCCTGTGGTGCATAAATGAGGCCATCACACAGGTGCTCGGGTCTAAAATGTATCGCCCATTCGAATTTCTGCACTTTCAACTGGTGTATCAGCACTTTTAAAAAGTATAGTTCACCCAAACATGAATATTCTGTCATTATTTATTCACAAAGTTTATTTTTCCTCTTTTTTTTTGTGGTCTTCAAAAGGAACAACATGAGTTTATATTAATTATTTCATATATTCATTCTGTCATTTACTCACCCAACTTTTTGATGATTTTTTTTTTTGTTTGTCTATTTTTTTTGGTGGAATATAAAGGAATTTAAAAGGAACAACACGAGTGTCCATTCATTCACCTATGAATATTCTGTCATTATTTACCCACCAGAATTTTTTTTATAATTTTCTTTCTTTTTTTTTTTTGGTGGACTGTTTTGTAAAATATGTATGTATTTAATATTACACATTTTTTAATAAACATTAATATATATATATATATATTTTTTTTAATTTGATTTATTTTTAAGGAACAACATGAAAGTCAGTAAATATGGCATTTTTCTAATGAATTCATTAAATAATACATTTTATATATTTTTTATATGTATCATTCATTACTTTATAGTTTTCTGTAATCATATGCTCATACATACTCATTAAACTTTTTTAGTGAGATTTTTATTGTGACCCAAATATTTTCATCCACTTCAAGTTACTTTACGTGCTAAAGTATATTTGCAATATGAAAACTTGGCTTAATTTGAGACATCTCTAGTCTCTGTTTTTAGCAGTCTCCACATCCAGAGGCCATGTAACCTTCATTAATCATTCTATCAGATCTGCAAATTACAACCGGAACGATCCGTAGAAAAAAATCAATCATCCTTAGGAAGTAAGCGAAGTGAGTTTCTCAAAGAGCTTCCGCTGGATTGATCACATCAGCCATAACTGGTGAGAATCAAATGCTTGTCGGGTGTGACGGCAGATGCGGCGTGGCCGGCTTCCCATGGGCAGGCAGTTTTGAAGGCCTCTCATTAGAAGAGCTGCTCCTATTGTTTATGGATCCTAATGAGCATCACAGCAAGCAGCCAGCGAAACAAAGAGGAGAGGCATGGAAAATACAGACCTCACCGTCAGAACAGAACACGTCTACTATTTAAGAGGACCGAGTGCACAGCTTCACCCTGGCTTTTGTGAGAATGAAGACTCCTCGTGGCTCCCTAGATCTCTCCGTCTCATTACTGTTATTGGGAAGGACAGTATTTTTGCCCAAGATGTGGAAAAGCCTTAATTAGTTCCCTTCCTAATGTGCTTATACACCTTGGTTATGTCCAACAGTGACTTGAAAACCGTGTCTGATATACATAAATGCAGTCAGGAGGCCGACACAGTTTCTGCAGTAATTAGTTTGTTTTAATCCCAACAAACAAGCGCTCATTTTGAGCTGAAATAAATGTTTAATGCCTTTTGTTCTTCTCTGGAGACAGATTTGGGGAGGCGCTGAGACATTATGGAACAGGCAAAGACTGATTCAATCAAACAGAAGGCAAGTCATTTGGAGAATTGACTTTCTGCCAGCGGTGTTAGAGGTTTGGTTCGGTTTGTTTGTTACTGCAACTTAATTGAGAACACATAAAATACTGACCAGGCCAGTCATGCATAATGTGCAACTGACTGATGCTATCAAATATTCTACAGCTTTGAGGAAACAGTCGGGATTACAAGAATGGGAGGGTAGGGAATATATTCACAATGATTTTGGTGGCAGTTTAATAACAAACAACATCATAAATATTGAGAGGATGTTAAAGCGCTTATATTAGTCAATAAAATTTCCTAAAAGACATTTCATTAATTTTGCTTCATCACCCATCCTCATCTTGCAATAAAACAGCATTAGAGTTCATCAGTTCGATATAGTTCAAACTATCAATTTTAAATTGATTGAACTCTAATTAAACGATTCATTTAAGGAAAAAAGTATATTAAATTTCTATTAAAAGTTGTACTACAAATGTATAAGTATATATATTATATAAAATATGTTCTAATTTGCTGAAAAACAAGCCTTGATTTATTTTTATAAAAAAAAAAATTGTATGTTTTACATATTTTTAAATATATAATGGCTGTTAGGCCAAAACATAATTTCATATTTCGAAACAAACTCATACTGTTTAATACAAAAATATAGTGAATGCTGTCAAAAACCTCAATAAATACTTTTTAAAATAATGTAATATAACAAAAAATATAAATAAAATATGCATATATCACCCAGCCTTACTGGAGAGCCTCTTCTTGTATTAGGTTTCAGTGTGATTCATGATATGATCATCATTTTTCTTTTACTCATGATAGCATTTCATCCATAAGCCCTTTAGTGCCAAATTAAATTTAGCCCCTAACAAAATTGTTGATTTGGCTGCCTGGCTGCAGTGCGTCTGGGAAATCTGTCTCGTTCAGAGACCAGATGACCTCATAGTCAAACCTACCCATCCACTATGTGACTGAACTGCGTCTGCATAGGTATTAGGTTTCTGAGCAACAGAGTGACAGCTGTGCATTTCTTTGTAATGGAGAGTATGCAGAGTGTCCAGGGGCGAGTGAGAGAGCGACTGAGAGACTGTGGGCTCAGGTTGTGGATGCAGCTGTGTTTGAACAATCACATTACTGTTTCATCACTGAGAAGAATCCTGCAGAAGAAAAGTTCAGTTGCCACTGTACATTGTTCTTTGGCTTCAATGAAATACATTTTTTTTAAATATTTTTATTTTTTTTAGATATTGGATTTTAATGGTTCCTTTAATGGTTAATCATTAATGGGCAGATTTTAAAAACAATATACTGAGTTTGTTAATTTAAGGGTGGCCTAAGCCAGGCTACATTAGACAAAAATATGCGAAATTCCATTTATGCAACCAGAAATCACATTTTCTTAAATCCTAATCATGGAACACTTAGACTTAATACATAGACTTCTCGTGACTAATAAACTACAGTACATATAAATACAATACAAATAGATAAATGTAAATATTTATGTATTCTTTATACTACATCAGCATTATCTAATCAAGGGGTGCCCAGTCCTGCTCCTGGAAGGCCACCGTCCTGTTGAGTTGAGCTCCAGCCTCCTATAAACCATGATCACCTGGTTCATTTCTTGGTGTTTAATTAGGGTTTAAACTGTTGGCCCTCAAAATTTGCCACACGTGCTAATGAAAATAACAAAATCTCCATAAAATTGGTGATAAAAATGAATATATTGCCAGCCGTTAAAGATTTAGACTAGCCCTCATCAGGAATCAGAGATTGTTGTGGGTGTACGGTAGAACCCTACAGTGCCTCCCATGGCAAAACAACTAAGATCATTTTTCTTCCTGTTTGTCTGTGGCTATTAATTGGCCCGAAAAAGTTGTATTCATTTATATTTATTTGCAGTGTGAAGAGATGGTGAATGGCTAGGTTGTTTTACTGGAGGTTTTATGAGGAGGTGCCAAATAATCTTTATGCAGCTCTCCCATGATTGATCACAAGCTCTTTGTCGATGCCACAGCATATCAACAGCGCACATTTCATATGAAAGGACATCATTCCCATATCAGAGTTATAATAGATAGACAGAAGATTAAGAATCACTGTCGGGTCCACCTTAGCTTATTACTTTTTCTTTGAAAACAAACGCTGTTGTTTGTCAGTAATCTGTTATTAGAGCAGCCTGGCTCTAATGGACTTGGAGAGGGTCGGTCTGCAGAGAACACAGCCCTCTCACCACAAATAACCTCATTAATCGTTGACCCTTGATTTATACCAGGGCTGGCTGGGGGCTTTAAAGCTTCTGTAGAAGACTCCACGGTTGTCCTTCTTTCAACTGTGTCATTAGGTGTATTTGCACTCCTGGTTTCTAATCGGTATCCAGTGATGCCCATTCTCTGTTTGTGTGGATGCTGCTGTGTAGGTGTGACTCAAGGTAACTATAGTAACTGTGTGGGCATGCTGGCTCCATTGACTTATGACATCATTCTTTAAGGAGAAGATGCTGTTGCAAATGTCACACCATTGCACTAGCAATCGTTTAGCACTGACTTTGAAAGGCAACAAAAAACTGTTTGCAATGCATAAAGATTCTTTAACGTGATGTGCTTTTGAGTGAAAAATAATATTCTGTCAAATAATGTAGGATGTGATTGCCATTGAAAAAAATAGGTTAGGAAAATAGGAAAAAAAATTCTTAATGCAATTAATCTATTTTTGATTTATGTATTAACTTGTTGCTATTATAAAATTATATATATAAAAAATATATAATTTTAAAATATTTGTTTTCAATCAAATATTTTATTGTATTTTTTTGTATAATTTTTTTATATTACAATTTTTCTTCTGAAATTATTGTACTTCAAATGCATTTATATATATATATATATATATATATATATATATATATATATATATATATATATATACACACACTTATAAATTTGATAGTAGTCTCAGGCAGTAAGTTTCAAAGAAACTTCTGGTGTAGTACTGTAAAGAAAAAAAAAAAGATTCCAGACTGACAGACATCGCCCAACTGCAACTTCAAAAGTGTTCATTGTATTTAATGTGAAGGACATAGATGTTATATTCCTCATGGTCTAGTTGGAATTGAAGCAAATCGATATATTCCTCCTTAAATCCCTGTTGCTCTGGAGATAAAAACACATGAATATATGAAATGTGTGATTGGAGAATCCAGGCTGTACAAGCACCGCCATTGCTTAATCTACCTGTTCAGATTCAAACATAGACATTTATCACTGTTGTCATTTTGGTGGAAAACATTGCACATTATGAAATATTGTGGACACAAAAAGAATGCATTATGAAAAATAAGCAGAGAAATACACTTGCCTTAAGAATCAAATTGCAGGCGCCAGCTAACCTGCACAATACGCAGAGGTGCTTCTGTGCCAGTGCCTCGAGAGTACACAGACTTATGTGCAGATGAATAATTAACTGTTTTTTTTTTGTTCAGAGCATCGACTGCGTCAGGGATTGCATATAGACAGGGACTCCTGCTGGGTCTGGGTGTGGCTTTTGGTAGAGGAAGGAAAAGCTCTGTGATTATAATAGTGGCAGGTGAGACTGTGGTATATGGATTGGTGCCAGACTAGTGGGTGACTGCCCTCGGAGAGATTTACTTCCACTGCTCTGCAGAGAGCTAGCACAGAGTTCTAGACCTCACAGCACTGAAAGGCTTTCACCAAAACTCACCTGCGACAGACTGTCTGTTTGGCACAGTTGGATGAGCCAGGGAGGAGATGGTCAAAATGCTAGAATATCCATTTTATAAATATTTTCAAAATATATACTATATATATATACATGCACGCACGCACGCACACACACACACACACATATAATATATATGAGTGTGAATTTATATATGAATAATAAATATACACGGTAAACACACGTTATGTAAACAAACTTTTATTTTGGATGCGATTAATGATTTGACAATGAAGACTGCTATTAAGGAAACAGTAATATGATGTTGTATCATAACTTGCTTTTTGCTATCCAATCCAAGTCCTTCCCTTTATCATTTTCTTGAATATAGGTTCATTCTAAAATATGACACTTTGCAGCTGTTAAATGCAGTTTAAATATAATTAAAAAATTGATTCCCCCTCATCCAAGATGGCTGGCTTTTGGGAGCATCTCTGGGAAGTGAGAAAGCTCAGTGGCGACACAGAGGCTGCCTGGCTAGGGCTGCTCATTCTGAGTGTACATGGAGTTGTCTCATAGGTACAGCACACTCTCTTAGGCATTAGTCAGTGGGCTTGTGTGCCCTGGCTTCTCACGCTACCTGTTATTAGAAGATAAAATCAGGTCTCAGACTTTGAGCTATGGCTTTATCTCTCTCTCTTAAGTCCACTTCACAGCGGCAACCTTTCCAGCTTTCTCTATTAAGCGCTGGAACAAAAGAACAAAACAAGATTTGGGGCAGAGAGCAAGAAAGTTGGAGAGAGAGAGAAAATTAGTTGTTTTTAGATCAGGGGCATAGAGATTATCTTTAAGGCAGTGTAGAAATGTCATATGTGACCCTGCACCCTGTCATAATGGTCAATGTTTTTGAAATTGAGATTTAAACATCATCTGAAAGCTGAATAAATAAGCTTTCCATTGATGTATGGTTTGTTAAGATACAGGTATTTGAAAAAATAAATAAATATTGAGAAAATAATCTTTTAAGTTGTCCAAATGAAGTTCCTAGCAATGCAAATTACTAATCAAAAGTTTTAATATATTTACAGTAGGGTCATCAGTACTGGTCTAGTTTGGTTCTGTTGGAAGCAGCTAATATCAGGGCTTATTTATTTATTTATTTTCACATTTAATAGAATTTCCTTTTTTGAAGAGAATCTCTCTTAAAGATCTTTTTTTATTGTACAAAAAAATAAATACAAATAAGCAGATTTTTTAGCAGAGAAAAAAAAAATCACAGTTATTTTTAAGTATAATAAAAAATAATCATTCATATTTTTATATATAAATACATTATATAATAATATTTTATCATTTATATTTTAATTAATTTCTTTGTAATTTTCTTATGGTTACACGAGCATCTGGTTTGGGTCTGACTTGGTTTAAGCTGGTCGAATATCATGATCTTGCTCATGGGATTCTGCTGATCAGGAAGGTCTTGATGGTTAACCAAGTTAGGAAGCCTGCTAGGTAGAACAGCATCCTGTGATAGATGCCAAAGGATGTGTGCATTACAGAAACTTCTCAAGTCTTCAGTTATGAGACCTTTTCTAAATGAGATCCTAACTGAAATCACCATGGTTACTAAATGGATGAAGTACAATTTTGAGTTAGGATGTTTCTGTTTCTGTCTTTCTGTTCTCTCAAAATGTGAAAATCTGTTTGCTGTTATGATTGTTACGCCCCTGTGCTGGATACATGGTAAGACGGTTATTGAATCAACACTGTGCCTGGCATCTCTTGGCATGGAGATCTGGGGGTCTGAATCACTGTCTTATCAAATCTGAGGTTGATGAGCAGTTTATCCACAAATACTCAATGCGATCTGTGTCTACACTAATTAAGTTGTCTGGCTTAATCAAATGTTTACCAATTTGGTGTCCTGTATGGCTGATCAGAGTCTACCCGGAAAACTGAGCGCATTAACAGTGTTGATAAATCAGAGGTACAACAGAGATACTGTTGCAAAAAATACTTTTTTCTTTTTTTTACAGAAAAATCTACTCAGCCGGACACTGTTTACCTTTTTTAAATGACTCACCATACATCTTGCAGCATCAGCGTTCTGTGAGAGAATATCCACCTGGCTAAGAATATCTCCTTTGATATATTAATGCAGCTTGCGTTGACATGAACAGTGAAAAAATATATTTGTCTCGTATATAATGTCTAATTTATTTTCATTTAACCTATAGTTAGATTTTTTTTTGGGGTGGTACACTTCCATTCATATGGTAGGTTTGGGTTGGGGTTATCAAGATTTAAAATGTTCTATTTTCTGTTTCAATTCTCTTTTAATATATTTTAAAATGTAATATATTCCTGTGGTGGCAAAGCAGAATTTTCAGCATCATTATTGAGATATTACAGTCTTATGTGTCATGAAAATTTGTATATTTAATCCTTCAGAAATAATTAAACTAACAAGTTTAAGGTCATAAAAAGTATCAAATATCTTAAATGGTATAAGAAAAGTCTTTTTTAAAGAAAAAAGTATTTTTTTTATGCAGAATGCACACAGAGTTGATAATGTGAACAACATGAAAGAAATCTAAATAATTAAGGTAATAATATATTTTTAATTACTTTTAATATGATCATTTATATTTTTGACTCACCATTTTCTTACAATTTTTTGGAAGGCTGAAAAGTGAGGTTTATCATTTTATTAAACTTAATGATTTTGTGAAAGCATATAGTTTAATTGTAAAGTTTAAATCTTGGTTTTTTTACAGTGTAGTATGTTTAGTACACTATGTCGCTATAGATATTGCCCTACCCTACTCATGGAATAATAATTTTATTTGTGCAGTCTTAAAAAAGTTTTAAAAGCTTTGCATTTGGTTTTTAAAACCCTGTAGATACACTGCTGGTGCTCAACATTTCTTATTATTATCAGTGTTGAAAACAAATGTTCTGCTTAATATTCTTTACAGGATTCTTCAGAGTTCAAAAGAACAGCATTTGTTTAAAATATTTAAAAATAAAATGTCTTCACTGTCACTTTTGATCAGTTTGTGCATCCTAGCTGAATAACAGTATTCATTTCTTTAAAAACTCCAAACTTTTGAACGGTAGTGTACAGTATATGAACTCTATAAATCAGTGGTGTCCAGTTCTGCTCCTGGATGGCCGCTTTCCTGCAGGGTTTAGCTCCAACCTTAATTAAACTCACTTTAGCCAGCTAATCAAGGTCTTCAGGCTAACTAGAAACTCCCAGGCAGGTGGGTTGGAGCAGGTTGGAGCTGAACTCTGCAAGAATGTGGCCCTCCAGTGATCTCAGGCCATCTCTGATGTTTAATTATGCATGCTCATTTCCTTTTTTACTTTTTACATTTAAATCACTTAATGTAACTCTCTAAAAACCCCAATACTTTAATAACACTGTTAAATGTAATATTTAGCAAAACTCAAAATGAATATCCATTTTTAATACTGTACATTATAATGATTGTATGCCTGAATTCACATGTAGCATTTAAAATGATTGATTTTAGTGTCTTATTTTAAATTGACTTCAACAAAATAGTATAGAATTTAATGTTAGCCATTTAACAGCTGCAGCATGAAAATACTTACCGGCTATAATTTAAATACTGGTGCATCCCTAAAATCATGTGATCCATAACTAGTTGGTGCAAACCCAGCTTGGCAAAACTAATCTAGTTGGTTCAACCCCCTAGGATGTTATAGAGTAGGTGTGGCTCTGTTCTCGATCTTCTTTTCCTCCTCCTTTTCATCTCTCCAAAGAGCGTTGTACTGCATCAGGTTCTGTCCTAGCTTCTCGCTCCACTCCTAAAATAGCGACAAGGAGACAACAGGAAAATGTGTCAAGGTTAGAGTGAAACAGCTCACCCCCTCCCCTGCGAGATTAGCAAACGTGACTCTACTCCACTTTTAGAAGATATGATGAAGCATTCACAACAGAAACAGAGCAGAGAAATTAAACGCTTGAGCTCCAGATGAGATGTAACCTGGTTTCTGAGGAATTACAAAAATGAAAGGAACTGTGAGTCATCAGCACTCATAGTGTCTTTTTGTCAAGCAGGATAAACCATATTAGCAAAGTTTTAGGTGGTTAGCATGGTCCACTTAGCAACTTCTAGTGCTGTAGATGCAGATACAGTGTAATGACACAAACATGACCTCGCATATGTTCTCTGTGAGATAAATAGACTGGATTTTGCTCAAGGTGCGCCGATAATGGAATCCAGAAATGTGTCATGCCAGCTCCTCGTGTGGTCTTACGACTCAAATTCCCACCACAATTGTTTTGCTCTGGAAAGTGAGCCAAGGGAGCGTATATTCCTGACATTTATTCTCTGTTAGAAAATATACAAAGAAACTAGTGAAGTCTGATTTCCCCATGGTACCTCTCTGTCTGTCTCTCCTTGATCTCTTGCTTTCCTTCTCTGACTTTCTCTGTTGTGTTTGTGTACCGATGTTAACTGCCATCTCTCTCTGGAAATGGCAGCCCATTTGTCCTCCAGGGTCATGGTGGGTTGCCTGCACCCTTAATGACATTTTCATGGCTGTTGTTCTTTTATGACCAGATGTATTTTGGAGTTCTGCTGCTTTAGGACTTGAACTTCTCCAGGAGATGATAGTCTACAATAGTCTATTATCCTGCTCTGAAAAGAACTCTACTATTTATCTTTTCACGCTTGGAGAACAGAAATAATCGAGGACAATATTTATTTATTCTTTGAATGGGATAAAACGCAAAGACAGTTATAACCATGTACATAAGAAGACTGTGTGCTGTGTGCATAAGCAAGAGAGGCTTACAGTAATAACTGTCTCCAAAATTGCTTTCATGTGTAGCGAATGGGGTTGGCTAGATATCAAAATATTGGCTTCGGTGTAATACCAGCCCCTGGTTTCTTAATAAATTCACACCATTGATTAAACATGATAGATTTTCATATCAGGCAGGGGAACTTATGCTTATTTTATAATATTAATAACAACAATATATTATTTAAAATTCAGAATATTTATATATATATATATTAGTGCTGTCAACGTTAACGCGTTAACGCATGCGATTAATTTTTGTCTGGTTTAACGTGTCAAAATATTTAACGCAATTAACGCAGCATCCGTATTTTCTGCCATCCGTTGGCTAGCTTTACATTATATGATCACGCTCTTATTCATTTAAATGCTTTTAAACATTTCAAGCGCGGCAAGACAAAAGAGAATGCGCTGTCTGTGAATGCCCTTATGTGACACATACACACGTACACACACACACACACACACACACACACACACACACACAATGCATAGACAAGGCGCCAGAATCCAGTTCTCTTAAGCGCTTGAACTAACAATAAACATCCCAAAGTGCCAGTTTTGTTGATTATCCTCATAAGAGCAATCTTAAATGATTTATATAAAGTCTAAAATGAACAAAAAGAGTTGTGAGAGAATGAGGCGAGATCAATAGACAGTATATAAACGGTGAGATCCGCGCGTCTGTCTGCTCTTAAAGGGACAGCAGCCAATAAAGCTTCCTGTCAGTAAAGTTAAAGAACAAAGGGAACAGAGAAAATGACTCGCTGCTCTTGACTAAATAACTTTTGTATCTTTAATAAGTATTAACTATTTAATTTATAGTTTATGCAGTGCAGACTGCATATAACTTTGATAACTTTATTAAATTTCTGTATATTTCCTAACTGTTTAAACAGGAAGGGCAGGAGTAAACATGACATTTATTATGGGTTTATGTTAGCATTGTTTTAAGTTTACTTAAATTAAAAACTGTTATATTTTTGAAGCCTAATAATAAATGTAAAAAAAAAAAAAATCAGTAGCTGTATTAATATCAGTAATACTGGCCTTCATTCATAAAAAGATGTCATTTAAACAAGTATTTAAATTTAACTGTGAAAATTATTACATTAAAAAATATATTAAAAACGTACAAAAACATTTCTTTTTTTAATGCGATTAATTGCGATTAATCACAGAAAAAATGTGTGATTAATCTAGTTAAAGTTTTTAATCGATTAACAGCACTAATATATATATATATAGTACAGACCAAAAGTTTGGACACACCTTCTCATTCAAAGAGTTTTCTTTATTTTCATGACTATGAAAATTGTAGAGTCACACTGAAGGCATCAAGGGCTATTTGACCAAGAAGGAGAGTGATGGGGTGCTGCGCCAGATGACCTGGCCTCCACAGTCACCGGACCTGAACCCAATCGAGATGGTTTAGGGGTGAGCTGGACCGCAGACAGAAGGCAAAAGGGCCAACAAGTGCTAAGCATCTCTCGGGGAACTCCTTCAAGACTGTTGGAAGACCATTTCAGGTGACTACCTCTTGAAGCTCATCAAGAGAATGCCAAGAGTGTGCAAAGCAGTAATCAAAGCAAAAGGTGGCTACTTTGAAGAAACTATAATATGACATATTTTCAGTTGTTTCACACTTTTTGTTATGTATATAATTCCATATATAATTCCACATGTGTTAATTCATAGTTTTGATGCCTTCAGTGTGAATCTACAATTTTCATAGTCATGAAAATAAAGATAACTCTTTGAATGAAAAGGTGTGTCCAAACTTTTGGTCTGTATTGTATATATATATATATATATATATATATATATATATATAAAATGCACTACATTTGTAAAACTTACACTAAAACAACAATGAAAAAAATGTGTGTGTTTACAGATAAGTGTCAAATATTTAATTACATTTAATGAGAATTGCATACATGAAATTTGACATCAATTATTAATTTTCTTATTCAATTTCAAGTTCCTTAATTGATACATTCAGTTTTTATTTGATTTTATTTGACATTTTATATTTTTAATTTAATCAAAATTTTTGTTTTGTTTAGAAATTTAGCAGTACCTTTTTACACCCCTAAATGTTGACTAGCTAAATAGCAAAACATTGTATATTAAATTTGATAAATTTTAACCTTACTAGCAACCTATTTAAAAGCATCTCTCATTAGTACCATGATTTTCAGTTTTTTTTCAAATCGGCAGTTAGGGCTGTGACAACTGCCACTGGCAGTAGTGCACGTGAGGTCACACATTCTATAACAAGCATAATACAAAGTTTTGTATACAATAACGGTAATAGTTGCAAATTATTTTATTTAGACTAGAAGTCTGTGGAAATTCACAAATTACCTCAAACAACATACACATTTTTTCCTTTAGATTTGCAGGTTTGAGCATGGGAAAACAGTTTATGCATTCAGTAAATTAATTTTCTTTTGGGAAATGGACCTTGTTTGGAAACCAAATACTACATCGCCGATCTGGAGCCATCTCCATTCATGTCACCTTGTGATCACAAACGCCTGGCTAGACAGGTTTGGTGAGGCTTTCTCCAAACTGGCCAAATACAAATGAGACAGCGATAAATGAAAGATGTTAACAAGAAATGTGCCAACTGTTCCTATTTCAAATAGGAGCACGTTCAGATGATTAATTAATATTAATTATATATAGGCCTATTTTTATTTACATCAACATCGTGCCACCAGCGGTAGTTAGACCATTACCAGTGCAGTTTTCTTGATTCTGGGCATCTTTAAGCAATCATATATTTCAGACCACCTGACTGGAGTCCATCTACACATAGATTACTTCCCTGAAGTGTCAATAAAGTTTTTGGTACAGAGTTACTCACCCGGTTGAATTGGATGGCTTATTTGTCTAGACATGTCTAAGCATATTCTAAAAGACGTCACTTAGCAACGTTAGTTCACAGTGATTGTACGATTGTGGGAGCAATATGAGAGCAAGCTGGTCTGTGGTAGGGGAACTGATTTTCGGCATATGTTTATGGTCCCTCTGAACATATAAGGGGAGGCCAGTGCTCGCATCGCTGCGATGAAGGAGATTAAGTTGCATTTTGGAATGTTTTTAAAATGTAAGATTATTTGTGCAGCATTTTCTGATAGCTAGTTTAATGATAGTCTCTATTTGTGTTACTTTTGTGTACATATACAGTTTTTCCCATAGCAGAGAAATTAGCCGCATGTATACATACTTTTTTTGGACGTAAAATAAGAATTGCTGCCATAGAAAATGCATCAGTGTCCACTATCTTTACGTTATATTACATTCTCTAAAATATATTTCAAAGCAGCCATGGCAGACAGCGAATTTGCAGGATTGCTAATGCCAAATGCTTTTGTGGTCAGAGAAATGGTCAGCTTATCTGTTCTTACCATGCTTACACAATTTAAATGCATTGTGTTAAAAGCACTAGTGATATTCTAAACCCCTTCTCAAATGTCTGTCCACTCCCTCAGCTGTTGTGCTGCTAGAATACTACGTAAGGATGCCTTTGAGGTCCTGGACAACAAGACAACTATTGAAAAGCAAATGGAAAGGACAGTCTTCATGCAGCTGTTGGCGAGACTGCCGGTGGTGAACATGCCTCCCCTTGTGCTCACATTTTAGCCATTTAAGCTTTTCATTTCTGTTCCTTGACATGGCTGTCACAACACTGTCACACATTGTCTATTAACAATCTCACTGGAAGACACAAAGGGTACCTAAGGTCTCAGAAGGAGACAATGACTGAACTTGAAGTGAATGTTCGTTGCTCTCCTATTGTGTACTGGAGTGACACAAGTTAGAACTTAATCCCCTTAGAACCGGCCAATAGTAAGTGCTATGAAGCAAAATCTACAGAATAATAATCACAAATGAGATTGCTTTAATATTGCAAATATGTTTTCAGAGACAGCTGTGAGATTAAAATGGAGATCAAATGGGGTCTTAAATTCCTAGATTTCTCCGCAATAATCTCAAGTCTTTTCCATTTTCAAAAATGTTAAATTTGACTAAATCTTCCAAGATTAAAGGGATCATATGATGCGATTAAAAATTTTTATTTCTTTTTGGAGTGTTAGAAGCTCTTGGTGCATAAAGAAGATCTGTAAAGTTGCAAAGACTAAAGTCTCAAATCCAATGAGATGATTTGTATAAAATTTAAGAGTCAACCATGCCCTCCTAAAACAGCTCATTCTAACATGCTCCCATGTCTACATCATGCTGTGGGAACATTTGCATAACGCTGCCCAAATGTTCAGGCAAAGAAACAAGGCGTAAATTTTATTTTCACTGATGTCACTGCTGTAATGTTGTGGAGACGGTGTGTTTCGTTGTGAAAGTCAAACTACTTTGTTTGGTTTGTTAGGTAAATTTTCTTTAGGCTGAATGCATTGTAGGGCAGTCAAAATTGCTCAAAAATTACATTCGAATATTCCCTCTAAAAAATACACGAATATTCGAACTATTCGAACATCTGGTTGCGCATGTTGTCAATGACGTGCATTACGTCAATAACAGGCAAAAATAATACAAAGAGACATAACTACTTGTATAGATAGTCTATTTAAGTTTAAACATATATGACAACGTATTACCTACACAAAAACAAGGAAATCAACTAATGGCCAAGACTGCAGACCTCACGCTCTTTCACCCACAAATTCTCTGCGCATAATGGTTTAAATGAACAAACAATTTTTTGTGCAAGCAATTTAAGGTCGCGACTGTTGTCCCAAATATAGCAGGCTTCATTCAGTGATTGAAACAAATATTATTAATATTAACTGAAGTTTTACAGCATATAGAACTGACATTGAATGCTCCGAGCGAGCTGTGCTGTGGTAAACATGGAACTTTTCCTTGACATGAAACGATAAATAATCAAACCTCGGATCCATTGCTTGACAGCACCCCCCGAAGCGTGCCCCATCCGCGATACTGATCGGTCTCATGTCCTTACAAATGAACGAAATTATTTTATCCATTATGGCCTCTTGTCGTGTTGCAGACAAAGAGCTTGTGGCGGGCGATGCAAAGCAACGTTAAGTGTCAAGACGTGACTGTTTAGCTGGATTTCCACACATTATGCCATGCTCATTTGGGTGCACATTTTTGAGATGTGACCTCATGTTGCTAGTAGTCGAATGGTATGCTAACTGTATCTTAAATAGCTTGCATACAACTTTATCTCGCGGGTCAACAATTTTACCTCGCTTTCTCTGCTGCGGTCGAGTTGGGCTCTGCACTTGCTGGCATCTTCCATGAAGACGCGTCAACTTTCAGCAGTGATACTGTGCCAGACAGTGCGACTCCTGTGAGGCTATGACCTGTCCCTGAACCCTCAGGCGCGCTAGCGCACCCACTCGCAAAGCAGACAACCACGCCTCTACTACCGCGGGCGTTTTTTCCACATTTTTTTTATATTCGAATATTAATTTTAACCTTCGAAATTCGTTTTTTTTTTTACTATTCGAATACATATTCAAATTTAGAATATCCGTTGACAGCCCTAATGCATTGTAAGTCGTTTTGGATAAAAGTGTCTGCCAAATGCATAAATGTAAATTTAAATGTAAATGTTTGGCCTTCCAAAAGAGGACACAGCTAGAAATCAGTGGTTAAGTTGTATCCACATCACTGTTGTATCACACCACAGTTCAACCCAAATATTCAGTGGGAAGTCGTGGCCTAATGGTTAGAGAGTCGGACTCCCAATCGAAAGGTTGTGAGTTCGAGTCCCTGGGGCCGGCAGGAATTGTGGGTGGGGGGAGTGCATGTACAGTTCTCTCTCCACCTTCAATACCACGAGTGTGTGTGTGTGTTCACTGCTCTGTGTGTGTGCATTTCGGATGGGTTAAATGCAGAGCACAAATTCTGAGTATGGGTCACCATACTTGGCTGAATGTCATGTCACTTCAGATGTGTGCATCGCATTTTATAGAGGACAATGCAGGTGTCTCTTTCCATAAAGTGGGGCAATTAAAATTTTGCATATTTAAAGAATTTGCCACTGATGAATAAAACATGAGTTTTGAGCAGTGTAAAGTAGCTCTTGTTGTTTGTCATTTCTCCGATCACAAATGCAGACATGGGTTTTATGTTTACACAGCGCCATTCGCAACACAACATGTAAAAAGAGAGTATAAGTCTTTAAAATAAGTAATTCGCTTTTCAGACCAATGATATTTGTAAAAACTGATGCGTTTCAGAGAGGAGGGGCATAGAGGAGCAACAATAATGTACAGTATGTGGAAAATAATGTGTTTTTTTAACCTTAAACCACATAAACATATTGCATTACACCAAAATACATATGTATATATTAGGGGTGTAATGGTATGTGTATTCGTACTGGACCGTTTCGGTACAGGGCTTTCGGTACGGTGCACGTGTGTACCGCATGACCGAATGCAATATTTTGTGTGCGGAACATAGGTACATTTTCGTGTTTCCAAAGGAACATATTAAGTGGCGTAAGTCTCCGCGTTCAGCGCAAATCCCGCCCTGCAGCTGATTCTAAGGCCGGTGACACACTGGCTGCGTGTCAGTTGCGTGATGGCTGCTTTGCGTTTTCTGTGTCTTTACACACCAGAATCATGCCTGACGCGGCGCTGGCGCACTGCTGCTACTGTAGGTGACATAGAGGGAGGCCGCCGACAGACCAGGATCTTGTCTTCATGACAATAATATCTATACTTCATGTTGAGCATAAATATAAAGCTTACTGATAAAGGACACCGTCAACAGTATTGACGGGAAAATAGACTATGTTTGACAGGTGCAATATGCCAGTGTGTCACCGGCCTAAGGTTTTCAAAAGGCATCACGCAAGTGTGAACATCACTACAACTAGCAAAGAACGATTGTAATTCAAACGCAGCTCCCGTCGGCATTTAAACAGACCTTTGCTCTTAATTCCGATCGGGCCAACGCGATAACGAAATCTGAGCAGGTCTAAAAACTGAAACTGTTGATGCTGCACTTTACACTTTGGAAAAGTTATATATATATTTTTTAAATATGAGCAGGCCTACAAGCTGGGATTGGTAATGCGCACTGTAATCATAGTTATTTATTTATATTTTTCATATTATTATATGATTTATATTTTTCATTTTATTATATGATATTGGTTTGAGACTGAGAGTATTTTATTTAGTGGAGAACTTTGCAGCAGTATTTTATTTCTTATTCTTTTTTAATTTTATATATATTTTATTAAAAAGTATTTAAAAAACTGTAAACAAATTGTTAAAAAAGTTTGTAGTAATGTACAACCTGCAGTTTAATGTTTCCATTTCTTTCCCTTACTGTACCGAAAATGAACCTAACCGTGACTTTAAAACCGAGGTACGTACCGAACCGTGATTTTTGCATACCGTATAAAAAATACAGTATATATTTTTCTATTATTTCTAAAACATTCTACATGATATATATATATATATATATATATATATATATATATATATATATATGTATATGTTTCATGTTGATTTTAAATTACATATAACTGAATACTCTATTCATTCCCGAGTCGACCTTTGAGCAATTAACTTTTCTTGTAGGTCAGTATTCAGAGTTGCAGTACTAGCAGGTTTTGTTTGCAGCATCTGTCATTTTTCTCAAGATTGCTCTGTTTTTGCTTTGCATTGCTTTACATTTATGCTCAGTGAATTTTACTGTTGTTAGAACAGCTATTCATCATTTCCCCAGTCAAGCCTTTTCATTTGCCAAAAATGTTATTTTCTATGTAAAATTTATTATCTGATTTTCTCCCAATGATGTATGGCAAACCAATGCATACATTTGTTTTTGTATACTGTATATTTTTCAAATGTTTGAGTTTTTTTTATAGTGTCAATACAAAATGTAAAGCTTACTCATAAAGATGCTGAGAGCTATATTCAGCTTTCATGGATTGTCTGTGGTGTCTCCTCTTTCTAGCACAGTCAAAGGTTTAGGTTGGCTCTGAGTTTCAAGGTTTCCAAGGCTATAAAGAAAATATACCTTATACTCCAGTTCCTGCTGTGTAACTTAAAATGATGGACAGAGTTGATCTACACTTTCCTAGGTGCTCTATGTGAGATTGATGGCATCCTCCTGCTTTGTCTTAGTTTCAGCCTTGTTTCCCAGTAAGAATTCATTTCTAAAGGCATCTGAACTTTCTTTGCACCACTGTTAATCAGCATGACTTCAGTCTGATAGGACATATGTGGAGCACTGTATGGACGCTCATGCTCTGCTCGCCACAGGAAACTCAGTGGGAAAGGTGTTATGTTACCTGGTGGCCACAAAGGGTCACATTAGAAGAGGTTTTTCCTTGAAAGGTCATTTATTGCCATAGAATTGAGCTAACTCTTTTACAGGCCCTAAAAAAAATTGTTTAAAGGGATAGTTCCCCTAAAAACCTTACGCCTACGTACTACATCATCTGCCGGAATGCCATAGTCTTGTGAAAGTGTGTCCAAAAGTTAGTTTTTTTGCACAATTATGTGTTTGTGTGTGTGTTTATATATATTAAGGCTGCATAATTAAAGGGTGGTTCACCCAAAAATGAAAATGTGATGTTTATCTGCTTCCCCCCAGGGCATCCAAGATGTAGGTGACTTTGTTTCTTCAGTAGAACACAAATTATGATTTTTAGCTTCAGTCGTTGCAGTCTCTCAGTCGTACAATGCATGGCAAATGGTAACAGAATCTATGAGAGTAAAAAAACATGCACAGATAAATCCAAATTAAACCCTGCAGCTCATGATTATACATTGATGTGTAAAGGCAAAAAATGATTGGTCTGTGCAAGAAACTATATAAAACAAAATTCAAAACAATTACTTTTTAATTGATTTATTATTTTCTCAGCATTTCATGTAATTGTTTTGTTTAAAATAACTAATTGACTAACTATTCAAGTAATATGACTTCCAACCTCATTTTCTGAACAAATAAAATTTAATCCAAGGATCCACAATAATCCACTTCCCTTTCTGCTTTCACAAGTTTCTGTGATTTCTTTTATTTTAACATGGGGGTTTGACCTTGTGCTGGAGGACTGTGATGAATGCTGTGGATTTCCTGGAGTTTAATCACCAAGATTGAACTCTAGGGGCTGATCTGTGTCATCTAACCTCTGCAGCCTTTTGCACCTGACCCACTATTAAAATATAGTCTGCATTACAGTGTGGTGTTCTCAGCCAGAATTGTCCCATAAAGTTCCAGAGGGATGCCTCAGAAACATAGCATGACTGCTTCACATACGGACTATGAAATGGACGGTGATGTGACTCTGAAGTCCAGGGGATTCACAGTCTAACTGCTTTCTCCTACCCATTACTGAGTGTGTGACAGTCATGCTATGAGAAGTAGAAAAGTATTAGGATTTATTTTCTGGGTGTCTGAAGAGGTAGTTTCTCTTGGCTTTCTCTTAAACACTGGTCCATTTTTGGTGGACTCAGCACTTCTGTGCAGCCAGTGTACTGGCAAGACACACTCAGCACTTTTCAAGGACAAGATCTGTAGTTACTCTGATCTGTTTAGATGACAGGGGTCAATGACCTCGTTTGACAGCAGGTTCTGAAGTCTTTGCCATTTAAAAATGCAAGTCAGCCTCGGCATCCCTGTTTTAAAGGTGACGTGTGTGATTTCTTTGCAAATATAATGACTGTTTTCAAGCAGGTTTTTCCAGACATTCCCCCTGTATGTCATTGATCTGGAAATAGACTCCTGCCCCAAACTCATACCACAGGGATTTTTCTATTTTCATACATGTATAAATAAAATTGATTAGTTACCAGGCATTTTTTTATATTTATAAATATAAATAAAATAATTTTGTTTATTATTAAATGTAAATAAAGGCGATGTCTTAAAATTTGTCATTGGATAAAAGGAAAATCGCATTGGATGATGACATCGGCAGGGGGGAAGGGGATGTATTTGTGTGTGTTGGGGGTGTGGATGGGGGATTGATGTTTTGGGGAGATTGGGGGAGGTGTGCCCAAAGTGTGAATATGGTCATTACTGGTCATTATTTCTGCTGCTTAAATCTGTGCTGTAGTGCTATAAAATAAAGTGACTTGATAATGTTAAAGGGGACATTACGCACACAGTTTCGGCCAATCTCATGTTATTCTTGAGTACCTATACTGTAATATTGCATCATTCACATCTCCGAAGAGTCTTCAGTTTTATCAGATTAATAAAGAAAGATAGAGCTTACAATTCTCTCTGAAAACAACCGAGCTCCTGGAGGAGAATAGTGGGCGGCGCTGAAGAATTGCGAGCACTTACAGTCTGATTGGCAACAAACTCAGACATCTGATGCAGTTTTACAGCAGTTCCTGGTCATGACCGGGATCTTTTATTGCTTGGACTGCTTTTGTCTTTCAGTATCAAATGATGTACAAATCCAGTGTCAGAATGTAGCTTGTTATAAAACATTCGTCACTGAAGTGATGGGAACAACAAACATCCTTGTGAAACTCTGTTGCTGCCCTGGAAAAAAAAACGAATTGCATCCACTGTTCACATAACACTGTATAAGGTTATTTTTCCTCACATCCAAAAACACACATCTTTAGAGACTGTCTTCTCAAGCAAGTAACTGCAGTGCTGCCGATGACTTCAGTAAGTTAACCATGAATGAAACGCGTTGAGTGGCTCACTCTCACTCGGGTCGTTGAGTGTGTGCCCGGACATGAGAATCCAACTCTTAACAGTGTAAACAACTCAGAATGCATGAAATAGCATTAGACCCCCTTTAAGCGCAGCATATGCAGCGACAAGCGTGTTGCCAGTGACAACAGGTAAGTACCGCACATTGCCAATAGGTCACATAAACTAGCATAATACAAGCATGTAACTGAAAAAACTAAGCAAGACAGATACCCATAGCAAAATGCATGTTGCAAAACGCATGAGAGAATTAAAAGGAACTTTGCTTTTGAAGACATTTGAGAGAGTGAAGCATAGCAGCTGTGAGGGGGATGCTTGATCTCTTGATATCCTTCTAATTAGCTATTGAGCAGTGCAAAAACTGCTGATAATGCTGATGGACCTTATATATGAATGCTTAGATAGGTGTCGTATTCCTATTGGTAGATGGGGATCAGCTGAGAGTCAGCTGATGAAAGCTTGACTAACATGACCAGCCAGAACTAACCCTTTTAACCTTGTATGCTTAAAAGTATAAAGTTTTTGTATATATGTATAAATATAAATATATTTTTAAATTGTAAAAGAACAAACTTCACCTTTATTTATTTATTGATTTATTTTTGCCCTTTTTAAATAGATTTTATTGAAGCTAAATTGAGAAATTATGGGGAAAAGAGAAAGGAACGACATCAAAACAATATGTGGGCCAGATGTGAACCCGTTTCCCTCTGCACACTCAATGTGTCTAGACCAAGTGTTCTAACCACTAGGCTGCAGTTCTGACACAGCAATCTTTTTTTCCATCATCATTTTAATTGACAAACTGTTTTTGCACAGTTGTCAGTTTTTCACAAAGTGGAGTGTTGATCTATTATTCTTGACAATCCTCAAACTCTTAATAGCACTTGTTGACATGTCGATCGGCCTGCTCAGACAGCCACAGAGATCGTCCAATTACATAAAACAACGAAAGCTCTATTATAGCTCCTCAACTTGATTGAATCCAGTTGCCATTCTACGTATGTTAATGGCTTAGGAGACTTTACCCTGAGTTGCTGTAAGTCAATAAGTCCTGTGAACTACAGCTTTTATTGCCACCCTCACAGTGGTGAGAGTGACAGCAAAGTGTTGTAGCTCATGCTAATCATTAGTATATTGCTGTGCTGTGTGACATGACTGCCCTTGTGTCCCTGTATATGTATATTGGTCCAAAACTCTAGTTAGCGATTGCCGAGTGATTAATGGCACAAATCTTCATCCAATTCAGGAGCACCTCATCATTTCCGGTGAGTATAAGTGAAAAAGCCACCAACATGAATAAGTAGTTTTCATTCAGTTAGTCTAATTATTCCATAAAACCTCTAAGGTTTCAGGGTTGCGTATTAAATAGAGACGCTCTGAACTTATAAAAAAATGTAAGCTTACTTATCTCAACAGGAGTGACTTGAGCGTAGTGCTCAATTTGCAGGCCTTATTGAGAAAATGATTCCACTCTTGTCACTTAAAGAGGCTGTCAGCCTTCTTAATGGCCTTGTTTTCCGGAGGGCTTGAAGAGGACACAAATTAAATGATGGGACCATCATGGTTCTTTACCTTTTATTGAAAAGGAATTGAGTTGCTTTGCATAGCCTGCTTGCATTCTGGGATTTAATTTCCATTCATGCAAAAAACATGTGCACTTGCCGTATTTAAGTAGTATCACATGAGCAAAAGTGCTCATGTGATAAAGACCATGTGATGGTCTCTCAATCAGGCGTGTTCATGACAAGGCTGTCGAGCATATGACGTAGGCGTAATGTAAGGCGCAAAGTAAGTGACGAACACGGATGAACAAATCAGAAAGCAAAACAAAACAAAACACCTGTTCATATCTTTACAGAAAACGTATGCTATTATAACGACCAACAAGATTAGTATTATGGGGCGTACAGGCCAAACGCGGGGCATCGCATCTCTAGACCTGCGCGAGGACGCGTCTGATCCATAGTCTGATTGCATCGACTTTGTATGTAATCTACTCGCGCAAATCGTTGAACTCGCGTCTGAAAATTATGACATCAAGCATAACATTTATAAAAACTTTACCTCATCTGTTAAATCCTTGATTTATATTTCCGTCTGATTGATGGCCTTCAGCGGTTGGGTAGAAGACAACAAATCCCATCATACCATGCTTCTTCTTAGCGTCATCAAACCACGCAATTGTTATTGTTTTGGTAGTGCGCCCTCGAGTGGCAGGTCCTACAATCTTTACCTTTAAGTTCCACTGAGGAAATGAAGTCAAACAGGTTTGGATAGACATGAGGGTGAGTAAATGAGATTTTTTTTTTTTTTTTCATTTTTTAGTGGAAAGGTCACTTTAAAATTACTAAACCCTAATTACTGCTAATAACCCCTTACCAGTCATCCCCTATTTTTGGCATGGAGACAGAAATGACATACCCAAAATAAAAAAGTTTCTGCTCATGATTCTTTCTGACTAGATACATAATCAACATTTGTTCACAAAGCTGACACTTCGAAGTTTACTGTTCAGGAATCAGAATCACTCTTTAAACTTTCAATTGATGCACAGTTTGTCCAGATAAAGTAAGAGAGGGATGTTTAACGTGCTGTGAAAGTGAAACAATAATAAACTGGGTCCGTCGGCGATGTTTGCAAGTAAAGGGGTTAAATAAACATTTCTCCCTATTCTTTCCTGGATGGCAAATTTTGTCCCCTTGGTAAACAGCCATCAAAACGTTCTGTCTTTCCTGGCTGGTTATTATTAGTCTGGAACTTGTAACATGCCAGCCCTTCTATAATGAAATATACCAAGCAGACACAAAAGGATATTAAAATTGTAGTGAATTTTTTTTATTTGCGGTCAGGAGTTTCCCCACCCACCACTGCTGCTGCAGATTTGTAGTCTCTTTGCATCTCCGAAGATATCGTAGGATCAGTAGTCTGTGTTTTGGTTTTACTGGCTTCTGCTCTGCAGGCCCTCATATTTATTCTTGGAGTGGATCAGAGGAGAAAACATCTGTGAGTCATTGAGACAAAATCGAGAGAGCCCTTTAAGTCCTTCAGACATTACACACACCATAGCTTCTGCTTTACTGTTGGAGCATGGATTTAAATATAGGCTAATTCATCCATTGTGGCACAGAAATGTTACCCTATTTTGCAAGGATTATTTCATATTCTCTGAAACCAGAGCTTGCTGACAGGTGCTATTTAAGAGTGGGCCATGTAAACAGTAGCTCACCCAAAAATGAAAATTGTCATTATTTTTTCATCCTTATGCTGTTTCATACCTGAATGGCATTCTTTCATTGGTTAATATGAATTTTGGAAGAATATCCTTGGGCTTTTTTTCCTTATAATGAAAGTGAATGGAGACTAATTCTGTCAAGTTCAAAAAATGACTAAAAAGCAATATAAAAGTATAATAAAACTTATCCATTTGAGTCATACACTTTATTTCGAGACTTCTGAAGGCATGCAGTAGCTTGAACATTGACGAACAGGCTAAAATTTAAATAATTATTTCTGCCGTAGCACACAAATCAAATAAAGGGCTTATCAGACTTGAAATTGTTACCCCTGGGTCATCCTAAACCCCGGATAAATGGATTACTGGGTTATCTATAATCACACTGTTTCACGTTGCTCACACTATACCTGGGGTTAACTGTTAATCCTGGGTATTCATTAACAGACGTTTCACACTGTACATTCCTAAACCCAGGGTTAACATTCTTATTTTCATATTTGTATCGTTAAGTTCCAGCCTCAAAGTTTCTTTATAGACTTTTAAATGAGTTTTCTAAAACTGAGACTGAAAACCTTTTATTGAAAAGCCACAAATAGGCCTAATTTTGCCTCAGAAGAGTAACTTGTTACCAAAAATATAATAACCTTTATTCCATTACGATAGCAAATATTGGTCATCTTCAGGTCCGGTTTTTCTCATACTACACAAGGTTTTTATTTTTTATTTTTTATTTTTTGCCCTGTTAGAACAAAGGGCATGGAGCTTTCCCTTTTAGCCAGTTTGAGGCCAAACATGACAGAAGTCGAGGATGTTATCACGCAAAAGCCCTGAACACCGTTCTATAATACATGAAAGCTGTCTGATGGCAATCACAGACATCCCTGTCTCAACAGAAGCAGGTGTGTTCAAGTGAATTTTTTGTATGTGATAAAACACAATCTGCAAATCTTTCCTCTATCGTTAGTGTGGGAAAATGATAAAAGTCTACTGAATGCAGTTCGATTTTTGGCACAATTTTGCCACCTTGCTCACCAATGGCCAATTAATTGCCATTTGTCTTAGTCTCCAAAGGATTTCTGACAGTTAAATTTGGGCTGTCTGTCTTGGCTTTTACCCAAGACCTAACTGGGATCACATCGTACAATCTGTTAAGCCACAGTCTTGAAAGACAGAGAAAAATCACACCGTGTACAGTAAAGCCAACGTGAACTCCCTCCCATTGGCTATCAGCAGGGTGTTGTGCATGTTTGTTCCATCACTTTGTAATACAGTCTCCTCTCTTTCTGTTGACTTAAGTTGCATCAGTTTACACCAAGTTCTTCAACTAGATAAACCTTAGAATAATGGTGAGAATGTTTTGCTTTTATCCACTGTAGAAACAAATGTTTCATTTAAGTCCTTCCAAAAATTTTCCAAGTTTGAAACAGCTGTTATCTGTGTTTTCCAGTCATGCAGTTGTTGCACATGATTTACAGCACATGCTGACCATATGGTTTTATATTTTGAAGAATGTTTCAATTGTTTTGGGTCATACAATGAAACTCAGTGGTGTCCATAAAAACACTGGACCCTAAAGACTTTCTTTGTGTGTGTAAAATAATAATAATAATAATTAAAAAACACACATGCACAAAATCTTCCTCTGTGATCCACAGAAGAAACAAAGTCAGACAGGGTTGGATTAGAACAACAATAGGGTGAGTAAATAATGACAGATTTTTTATGAATCTATTAATTTAAAAACGAGCATTAACAGCTCAGTTGAGAATCAAGTAGAATGACACTTTAAGAAATATGACATGGCCATGTAAGTTTGATTGGACTTTAATAAGTTCAATTGATGGTCTATTTAGGTGCTGGATGTTGTTGTGAATAACTTTTTTCAAGGATCATTGACCTCGTATACAGTATTTATCAATTGCAAAGTGACCAGATCTGCCCATATCTGCATAATACGAAGATAAACATTTATTATGACGGGGATATTGGAGTGTGAGAAGGATTTAAACTAAGATAAGTAAGACAGAGTGTATCCATTAAGCCGCTGGCAGTCTGTTAAATATATTGTTTTGGGTAAGTGACTTGAAGAATTAAATTCATCGGCACAGGCCTGTTTAAAGAACCTCCATTACCCTTATCTAAGAGGAATGATTGCGATGTCTTTTCAGATGGTTTAATAGAGCAGTGCTTATTGGACGACGACAGAGAGATAATGATTAAAAGTTTAAGATTATGAATAAAAAAAATCTCTTTAATTAACTTAATCAAAAAGAAGATAGTGTTGCCTCTGTAAAGTTTGTCTTCAAACACCCATTTATTTTCCCTGTCTAAGGGCATTTTTGTGTTATTAAAAGAGCTCATATTTCATAAAATCATTTATTTTTGCTCTGGCATTCATGAACTTTGTATTTTGGAATCCAGAGTTCATTAATTATTGAGATGCCGGAGCATGGCACAGTTCTATCAAAAGCACTCTGGACTGAAATCAGAAGAGCACCACTGATATCTCACCATCGCTTCCCTCTGTTCATTTACAGAGCTGATTATTAATCATGATAACTAATTAGCAACTCTCTCCCGTCTGGTTTCTTTGAAATCTGGCTTCTTGTGCGGTGTCAGACCTCCAAATGAGGTCAGCTAAAGCAGAAGGGCTTGTTTAGCTCTTTATTGACTGCTGATTTAAAAGAACAAGATTATCCACTACCGAGATTTAACTGTACCAACAGCAGACCCCAAGAAGCCAGTGTAGAGTTTATCATTGCGAGAGGTTGGAGTCAAAAGAACAGGGTCTGTTTGTTCTCACAATATAGAGTGAAGAATAATTAGATAATTAGAAACACTTCTAAATGCAAAAACACTTCTAAATGTAAAAGTGTAGCTGTTTTGTGCATCTCGTCATTGTTAGAGCTGGCACTGCTTCAAAACCGCATCTGATGCAAACAGAGAGGAAGTTTTGGTACAGATCGCTTTTGTTAACATCAAAAACTGTGTTTTATTCCAGATTTACAGGCCACACATTCATAGAGCTCTCATAAAACACTACCTCTGTAGTGTTCATTGTTTGCTGTTTCAATAAACCTGCTGGTACTGTGTGATATGAGCATTGTGGTATTGCTATGGCACAGCAGCTATTCTGTTTATTCCTTGTAGGTTGACTAAAATGGCATTAATGGTATATTTTAGAGCAGTGTAAAACCCTTCTCCCTAGCTTTGGAGTCTAGCGGCTTTAAATCATATTTTTCATCCATTTTTGATGCTACACCTGTAAAATATTTTTACTTTACTTAGATTTTTCTGCCAACATCTTCCATTTTCCCAGGCTCTTCATAGAGACAAATAATCAGTTAGATTCCTGACATGCACGATGATTTAGACCCCATTTTTGGAGAAGCTACATTGAAACTGAGGTTTCCCAAGCTAGAAGCTACTCATAATTCACAGCTACTCTTTCGAAAAAGTAATTTGCTATACTTGTAAGGGATGGGAGTGAACGAAGACTCTAGGAGACAGCATTAACATTTTAAACAATCTACATTTTTATTTTATTTACTTTTTAGTCTAAAGCATGTCAGTATGGAAGCCTGTTTACACTGCAGAATAAAAAAAAAGTATTTTTTCATTCTAATTTTCACTTTATGTTCTATAATTTTAACTCTGTTTCTTGCAATATAGCTTCATATCTCATAATTTCACATTTACATCTCACAGTCTGACTTCATATCTCATAACTTCTACTAGATTCTTTGCATTTGTGACTTTATTTCTCAGAAAGAAATCCTAAAATAGTATTACAAATCTATGCAACATAGGGACTCAAACCAGTGATTATTGTTTTTATTATTATTATTATTTAAATGTTCATTCACATGAACCTTCTGAACAAACTGATTCAGTAGAATGAATTAAGCTTTTCCAATATAAGAGATTGTTTGATTATTTCGTCAGCCCGCCCAGCAGTAAAGCTGAATGCACAATTCAACCATGAATTGTGGCATTTAAAACATCAATATAATGTGCAAAACAGCTTCTTATTGGCAAAAGTAGGTTGTTACTGGAAAAGCTACACTGTTTTGCAAACAACTGAGCTACTGTCAAAAATATAGTTAGTTTAGTTGCATTGATACTTTTTTTATTTTGTTACTCCCCAACATCATATTTCTAGAATCACAGTTTTTGTTTCGTTAGTGAAGGTCCTAATCCCAGAATCCCAGTGAAGAATGCAATCTTGATGTCATACTCCAGTTTGGGCTCAACATATATTCCAGCAGGCATCACGGACGGTAGTTGTGGTCCAAGTCACAGCTGTGCAGCTGTCACAATGAACTATCAGAGTGAAGCACATCTTTTGTCTCATGTCCCAAGATTCTACGGCACGCTCTCAGAAAGCGGCTGTATGAGCCTGGTGGGGCATCTGAATCTGCTTCATAAGGTCTCATGGTATGACCGATGCGAGTATGCAGAGAGTCAGGGTTAGATGGAGATGTTTGAGGACGGCTTTCATCCTGATTCACTGTTCTCATCTCACTCTTCTTTGAATGGAGAGTTTCTCCAGTGGGGCTACGGTTTGAAATCTCTTATGGCATGTTTTTTTTTTTTTTAAGGACCCTTTATCTGCATACTCCAGCACTGTTTAAAATGAAGAAAGATATGAATAACAAAAGCAGAAAGTGTTATTTTTTTCCCTCATCCTCTTTCTGAGTGGATTGTTGAGTTGGTTCTCCATATGTCATACCACTCAACAGAAAATTTTTGCATATCAAGTACAATGTTTAATTCGAGAGCTTTTAATTTACTTTGTAATATATGTGTTACAGAGGCCATCTCAGATTATGTACACATTCTTGCAAAAGATGCTGACCATGTGAGACTGAAAAAACAAACAAAAGAAATTACATTACTCGAGTCATTTAATCATTAATTCATAAATTATAAGTGATTTTTAGTTGTTTAATGTTTTTTTTTTTTTACTTAGAATCAGGAGAGAACTTCCAACTTCCATTAAAAAAAATAATAATAATTTATACAGAATCATGCAGTTCTATTTTGCACACAAACTGCTCTTAAAGAATCCAGTTTTTATGTAACCTGTTGATTTTTGGTCATGGTATTCAGCTCCAGTAAATGGTTTGCAAAAAAAGAGACACAGGATAAATGTTTGATATCATCATTTAATCACATTGTAATTTAAACTGGGAATAATTTTTTTCTCTGTTTTTTTTTTTTTTTTTACATAAAAACATATACAATTCAAATGTTACCCAACCCCTATGTGTGACCCTAGACCACAAAACCAGTCACAAGGGTCAATATTTGTAAACTGTGATTTATACATCATCTGCAAGCTGAATTATGAGCTTTCCATTGATGTATGGTTTGTTAGGATCGGACAATATTTGTCCGAGATACAACTATTTGAAAATCTGGAATCTGAGGTGAAGAAAAAAAAAATTATAATAATAAAAACCATTTATATATATATATATATATATTATATATATATATATATATATATATATATATATATATATATATATTGAGAAAATTGCCTTTAAAGTTGTCCAAATTAAGTTCTTAGCAATGCATATTACTAATCAAAAGTTAAGTTTCACATATTTACAGTAGGAAATTTACAAAATATCTTCATGGAACGGTGATCTTTACTTAATATCCTAATGATTTTTGACATAAAAGAAAAAACAATCATTTTGACCCATACAATGTATTTTTGGCTATTGCTACAAATATACCCCAGCGACTTAAGACTGGTTTTGTGGTCCAGGGTCACATGTTTTTTTCCCATACAGGACTCTTCCTTCCATGCCCTTTTGCACTGGACACATTCAACACTGCTGTACTAATTACAGCTTGTTCACTGGGTCACTTGCATGACATTTTCACACAGACCTGTTCAACCCTCACATTCATTATGACCTGCTGCTCTGAAAATGTCCCCTGATGGACTATGTGCATTCCCCCCTTCTGTTTTCTGCCTGGTTACCCCCATCGCTCCTCCATTCATTAGATGAATGAGAAGTGTTTTGTGTGTTGTTTGAGGAAAGTCTCTGTGTGGCCGCTGATGGGATTTGAACCTTTGGGTTCTTGTGGATTCCTCAATATGTACTTCTTCAGTTTGACAGCACACATATTGTTCAGCCAGAGGAACTGGTCTGGTAAAATATCCTAACAAAAATATCATAGAGGTTTGTTGGGACAGATTGGTCACAACAAACACAGAAAATTTGATATTTTTCTGTGCTTATGGACCTGATAATTGTGTGACCTTATTGCAGAAAGGATGAGATGTAAGCTGAGATAGTGGTAATCTTTTAAGCCAACACAAATTGAATTACTGACTGGCAAACAGCCTGGTACTTCCAATGATGAGGTTCTGATGAAAATAAAACCATAACGATACCCTTGAAACTTTTTAAAAAGACTTCACTTTTATTTCGTCTGTCATGGTTGATCAGGCCGTCCTTTTCATCAGGATGCCGATAAATGTGATTTTATGATTATTTTGCTTGAAAGCCGTGTGTCTTGTTTTCACTTCTGTTCTCGTTGAGAGTGATTTATTGCCATGGATTATACATGAAAGATATCTCCTTGGGGTACCTCTGAAGTGCAAGATCAAGATGACTGTTTAATTTCCTGAGTCTAGGGTTTTGTTTAGAGCAGGGCTATTCAATTAGTTTCATTCGAGGGCCGCATTATCAAATCGAAAAGTTGAGGTGGGCCGGTGGGTTGGTTTGGGGGTTTATCTTATTTATTGAAACATAACAGTTTCAATAAATAAGCTAAAGTAACCCTAAAGAAGTGTGGTATTTACTTGGAAATGTGGTACCCAACAGTATGCAAATATATAAAACCATAATAAATAAAAACTTGATAATTTACAGCTGTGTACAACTATTTTCCTTGGAACAAATAAATTATTTATACAAACTTATAGCTGTTGGTGAGAAATAATAATTATTTTATTTATAATTGTTATGCTTAAATGAAAATATTCTGACAGTGAGACTTGTTAACCACAGGCTCCCACTGTATAAAAAATGCCTAAACACAAGTTAAAAACTATACGCACCTTTACAAAGAAACTGACATAATTTCATAACAAGCATTAAATATATATTCCTCTACCCACCTAATAAAACTAATGCAATATAAATCACTATATTTACTATTAAACTATATAATATTATAGTATATATTTACTATATTTATTTATTACTACATAGTATTCAATATAAATATTGCACATTTCTGCCCAACCATGGTAAATTACTACAGTAAATGTGGTAAATGTTTGTAAGGGTGATTAGGGGATTTAAAGTCTTCTAATTTCGGTCATGCCACAATGTTTCTCCTGCTTTCCTCATCAGTCTTGTTGGGAATGTTGAGGCTGTTTCATCCGATTTAATACTAATTAAATCATCGAGTGATTTGTGGTTTGTAACAGAAATGTTTCTGTCGAACTGAAACGCTTCCACTGGTTGTCGCAACGCTGTTTAATATTAGTGTGTCCGGGACCGGGAGTAAACGCAACTCCGCGCTGGGCCGTGTTTAAACAACTAGTGAAACAACTGAAAACATCGCTATTTGTTGTAACTGTACTGAACGATAAACCGCTTCAGATGATTCAGTTACGGAGCGGTCCGAATGAATCCGAATAGTTTTAGACCGTTATGCAAGCGCGTTTAGAAAGAATCGAACCAAAAGAATGATTCATTCACGAAGGATTGGTAGCCTATCGCTGGTTCAGTCGACATAAATTCGGGACACATATAATAACTGCTGAAATATTCACACGTAAAACGTTTCTCAGGTCAATCGGAGCGAAAAGAGGAGGAGGGAGGTTGGTGCCGTCGGGCCGCATGGAGATGATTGGCGGGCCGCATGTGGCCCGCGGGCCGCCAATTGAATAGCCCTGGTTTAGAGTCATTTCTGGTTTCATGTGTGTTAGGAAACAGTTATTTTTACTGTATAATGTATCATGAGATGGCATATCAATTAATGTTTTCTTTCTTTCTTTTTCCGGCCTGGTCGCCCTCTGTGAAACATCTCTTTGGTGACTTCCCTCTTTTAAAGGTAAGGTATTATATTTCTAAATACTTGTACATTAACTTAAGCAGTAGCATTGCACAGGTACAGAAATTAAATAATTAAGAGTAAAATAACACTGCATAGTGTTCACTGTACAAATTAAATATAGATGGATATTCAAAGCTATGTTTTGTTGATTAGCATTAATGGCAGCTGCAAATATGTATAGGCTGCCGTCCCTTTAAGATCTGTTGCACTGATTTAATATGATGATACACATCAGACTTCTTTCTCAGCTGTTTTCCTTCACTTAAGACATAACTGATTGCATTGACCAGAATGATTGTCGAGATGGGTATTTTGTCATAATTTTATGTGCACATGTCTGTTCAAATGCAAGGAGATGCATTTCTGCGTGTGCGGGCTTCATGTGTGTGCAGCTGCGTGCATCAACAGGAAACAGAGCTCAAGTACTATGCCTTTGCCTCTTCTTGCACTGGAATGGTTTAAACAAGTACAAATTATAAACTTTCACACTATTATGGTTAATTTTTGCAATTAATCCACGGAATTACATATGTACTGAACTGTGGGGCCTGGTCCATGCAGATCACGAATCAACTCCGATCCATTCAACCCCTACTCAATTGTCATGAAAATAGTCACAATAAAAAAAATAAAATAAAAAAATCCTGTTTTTACACATACATACACATACAAATCTTTTTTCATTTGGCATTTTGGAATGAAATGTGGCCTGGACTGTGTGAGATTCACTCATGTGTTGCATTATTTTTGAGTGCACATGCACATGCAGTCATGGATTTTTATTTATACATTTTTTATTTTATTTTAAATGGAACTAAACATTACAGTTTGCTAGACAGAAATATTCTCTCTTTTTCTTACACACACACACACACACACACACACACATACACAATTAGAGACAGACAGATCTGAGTAGCATAAAGTTTATGAACTCACAGAGTTTGGTTTCAGTTTTAATGCTGCAAATCTGGTTGTGATTAACCAGCTCAGTGAGTCTGTTCGGATGCCGTCCATTAGCTGCCTGTCTTTTTTAAAACAAGCATCTGCAAGTTGTATGGCCAGAGCCCTGTTCCCCAAAAGAGTGAGAGCAGAGGCCCACCACGCTGTCTGCTGACCGGGGTCAAGGGCAGGCCTGGGAAACAGTGGCAGCTACCTGTCATCCCCCTGATATGTCACATTAGGCAGGAGCTCATGCATTACAGTGAAGCAGGAGGCCTAATGAGAGAGAAACATGACCTTTAGTATACTCCCTTTACTCTGGGGATTTCAAAGGGGAGTTGGTGTCTTTTTTCAGCTCTGTATGCCTTGAGGGAAATGCTGATTTGCTGTTGAAACTATTTATTTTTTGGTATGATTTCAAACACATTAGTTATGTCTGAAACCTGGTTTAAAATATAGACAAACTTGTGAATATATTAAAGTAATCCCCATCAACTAGTTCCTGTCAGCGAGGGCATGTTAAGTACAATATTCCAGTAGGCAGACATGATTGTACATATTATGACATTAATTAATGCTCTCTGGTGGAAGATTGGTGATTATTGCTGTTATCTCTGTGCCCAGACCTTCCTCGTTTACACTTTTCCCACTCTGTCTTTTTCTTTGCTGATTTTCTCTTCTAGACCGTGATACTCTGATTGATCCATAGCACAAGACTAGAATTAATGGATAGGTTGGTGAAGTATAAGAAATAATAATATCTATATTTTTTTATTTTGTTATAATTGAAGTAATGGTGTCAAATATTTGTAATTTAAATATAAATTCCCAGACAGATGATAAATACGTATACACACACACACACACACACACACACACAACACAACTACCTATATATATACCTATATATATTGTGGTAGGAGGAGCAAACGACAGACACAGTGGGTGTGGCATCAGGCCTCAGAGAGGCTCTTATGAACAGAAAATAAAACAGTGTCCAGAAAAGGAAAATAAAGTGTCCAGAATAAACAGGGGATCTCGTGTCCTCGTTGTGCTGCGGGGTTAGTGAAGGTGGGGGCATTTTCGGGAAGGGCCTGCAGATGCACATGCTCCCCTCTTGGTCCCGGGGTGTGAGGGGCGACAGCTTCTTCTGAGCAGCTTCTTCCCTGGCCCACAGTGCTGGAGGGGCTTCCCCTGCCCGGCATCTAAGTCTTTCAGAGGAGTCACAGATGCATCTTAAATCCTGACCATAGATTCAGCAGCTCACAGCTCTTGCAGCACAGGAATCCCTTTACACACCCTTCCTGGACCCACGAGGACACCAGCATGAATGCACGGTGGAAAGACCAGTCTCCCAAGGCGTTCTGCATTTAAACAGCGGTGGTTCCATTTGGTTCATGTGTGCCTCATCACACTCTGTCAGTCCTGGCTATTTCAGCGCCCCTCCTCTCTCACGCACCCACTCCTGTCGGGAGCCAGGCGAAGGGTGGCGATTAAATTACGGGGTGATGAAGATAATTGGGGGGAGGCAGCCGACTCGTCACAATATATATATGTGCATTTCTCTCTATATCTTTGTTGTTAAATCCATCTAGACTGTGTTGCCCTGACAGTTTTGTAGCATGCTACAGTACTCACTATTAGACAGTAGAAGATGGGTTGGGCTACAGCTTTATATGTTGGACTTAGTCCAGAGCTGTAGAGGTGCTTGTTTTCGACTGTGTTTTTTACCACAGGTTGAAACACAGTGTCATAGTCACTCTCAGTGTAAGACGCCACCTGAAAGCACCTGCCAAGAGCAGGAACAAACAGCTGCTCTAACGGAACTGAGCCAGACGAGCACTGATGAGTCATCAACACACGCCTGTCTGCGAGCTGCACGGCCTGACGCTGCCTCTGCTGGATGTCACATTTGATAAAAATGTGTTTTAAGCCCCTTGCTATAAGCTGCCTCTTTTGTTGGCGACTACCCTCACTGAGAGCAGGAACAAAGTTTTTATGAACAGTATTGGTTTTCATTCAAATGCAGCTTAAAAGTACTAGAACGCATGAGTGTCCCATGCAAAAGCTCTCTAAGCTGCATGAATTTATTTAATGATACCTGATAATTGGCAAGTCCTGGCTGCTAGCTGTTATTATTGTAGTCCAAAATGAGAAACACATAAAATAAGGCTACACTGGAAATGTAAAAGCATTTCTTATCTTATCCTACTCCTTAAAGCATTACGTTCACTGAAATGAAAGGCATTTGCTAAAAGCTAAAAGATAATTAAAAAAAAAAAAACTGAACTGGCATTTGAATTTATTTATTTTTTGGGGGGGGAGGACCAAATGCTTAGTGGCATGTGACATATTGATCTCACATTTCCAAAAAGCTCACAGACACATTTCCCTGTGGCAGATGCCTGTGGGTGTCTGGCAGTCATGTTATCAAGCATTTTCGGTAGTGAGAGCTCTCTAATTGGTATAGACATTTTAATTTGGCTCGTGACAGAACTAGCAGGCTATTGCGTGGTCATTGGAGTTGTCACTGTCCGTACTCTGGTCTCTGCCAGTGATGCACTTACAAAATGAACACTTGTGTACCATATAATATCACAAAGCAGTGAAGTCTGTAGACCTGTGGGACTATAACAAATGAGGCTGATCAAGATCATTTGATAGAAGAGTGACTGTTTGAAAGAAGGTGACTCTGCCGATGCACACACGTCTGTTTACAGTGCACTCAACCCAAGTTTTTTATTGAATTTGAAAGCATTTGAAATCAAGAAAGATTCAGTGAACCATAAGGATATAATATTTTCAGATCTTTGTATTGTTGGATTTAAAAAAAAAAATTTATTTAGTTATGTGTTTAGTTGTGTTTTACAGCCATAAACATTCAGACAGTTATGTTTATGAATTTAGCTCCAACTAGCACTATTTTTGGAACATCCTACCATCCTAAATATTATTTATTTATTTTAAATAACACATTGAGACCAACATCAACAAATTTTCAGTATAATAATTATGAAGGATCGTGACTAAGTCTGCATAAAATGACTTCTTTTTAAATGTGTCTATTCGTTTAAACATTTATTAGAAATATTTACTAAATGCAGTGGGTATAGAAAAGAATCACTCTCCTTTAAAATAATAAAATTTTGTTGCTTTGCAACCTGAAATGAAGACAGACATAGTTTTTGTTTTATCCAGCTTTACTCTGTGGAACCTATAACATCCAAGAGAACGATATTACACCAACATGTCGAAAATTTTCATTTATATTTTTTTAATTATAAATATTAACTACATAAAGTTATGTTATAATATATTTTTTATGTTTTTAATGTTACATTTTTATTTAAAATATTTATTTTATATTATTTTTATAATGTATTTTTGTATATTATGTATTTATTTAGTTAGGCTTTTACTGGCATTTTACTGTCATACACGTTCAGACATATTTGTTCAAAACTGGGTACAATCTAGCCCTGTTAATGAGGGCGTTTTTGTTAACTTATGCACGTTAAGTTATTTTGTAACTTATTTTGTTAACTTATGACGTATGCATCAAATAGTCATTATCTGAAGAATTGAAATGAATGTATTAAGGTAGATGCATTAACTTGTACACCCTCTAAGAAATGCATCCAGTTAAGGCTTGGTAAACCCAAACAAGCTTAGTTGGTTTGGCAGATTAGTCAAACAGTCATTCAAGCAAACCAGCATCTAGCTGATTTTAAAAATAGGTCGTTTTGCATATTCCTGGACTATTGTTTTTACTCTTTCCAGCTTGACAAAAATAAAAACGAGAGGCCCTTTGGGTGGTTCTGGTTTGCTGTAGCCTATGCTCATCTCTACAGATAACTATTATTTCACAGTGTCCTCTGTGGAACTACCAAATTGTCTTGCTGAATACAAATAGAGAAATTTCAAAGAGCTACAAATACAGTAGTTAACTTAAATGTCAGCGCAGCCCAGTTCTCTAATTTGGTGTGTCAAAAGGATCGTGGTAGGTTGCGTAGAACGTTATAGAGAGTGAAGGATGAGAATATTTAATGGCACGGTCTGCTCGCAGATACATCCGCAGTGGTGACATCCATCTATTTTTATAAGCTGTCCTCCAGTTGGCTGCTGGGAGCTTGGCATCAGCTGTTTGTAACTTTTGTGCTTGTCTATGCCATATGTCGAGGAGTTTTTGAAAGCAGGGCGGCCTCTTTATAGCAAGCAGAGCTAATGACTCTTCTCTCTTACGGCGTGACACTTTCAGACATTTATTGCAGCCCTTTCCCTGCCCTTTCACAACCTGCCCTAGTTCAGCTGCCATTGAAAGCCCAGAGATGGAGGTCAGACATGTAAAGAGTATGTGGTGTCTGCAAAACACAGCCTCACTGAAATATATAAGCAGAGCTTTGGTTCAAAGAAGACCACACTCGTGTTCCCAAAAACAAGAACCATATAGTCCTACCCACAAAATTACACAACAGCCCACAATTACAACCCTGAGAAAGCCTGAGTTTTAAAAAGAATGATGGGCGGAGTACTGTGTGAGGGAAGGAGTCCAGTAAAATCTGCTTTAGTCACAGATTTCACGAGTGTCGATTTGGCTTTCATCTCCGTGCCATTTTTAGATCATGTTATTACTGGGGCACCTGATAAGTTGCGCTTGCGGAAGACTGACTTGAATAAAATGAATATTCGCCACAAGGATTGTTGCATTTCAACGCACTGGAATACAAAACAGCTTGCTCCTTTTCCGAACTGCTGCTATTAGTCTCAAATTAGAAATCAAATTAGTTATAATGAAGATGTGATTTATTGGAACATTTGATGTTGTGGCATCAATTTCATAACGTGGAACAGAATTCCTAAGTACAGGATGTGATTAAGTTGTGGGGGGATAAAACATAATAGTTTTACACATGGAGTATTAATATTTCGGCTTTAGCTCTGCCAGTGTTTTAATCTTTTTCTCTTTATAATATGCTAAGCCATGCACCGCCGCTAACATAATGCACTGTACATTATTGCATAGCTTAAGATAGGCCAGCAACCCAGACCTCCTTTAAATTTGACATTAGCATGCGTTTTTGGATTATAATTGGATAGAATTTGATCATATTAGAAGCCAGATGTCAATCCACCCAAGATGCATTGTAATGAAATCAGATGCGATGAGGATTGCATTGCATATAACTAAGCAATATGTAATACAGATACTGTTATTTGTGACTTTGATGGACTGCATAGAAAGTTACTTACTTTATTTTAAAATATATGAGAACTTGTAATCTGTGAACTATTTTGTGGCTTGTTTTTTTATTCACTAAAAGAAAACAGACATCAATACACATTTCACTCTTGGTCTGTTTTCACAAGTTTAATTTTCATGAAATCTTTTCCTCTTTTTCTTTATTTCTAGCATCTAGTGTAATTTACTGTGGGAATATTATAAAGTAGAGAGACACAATATACCAGAAACTCTTCTTGAAATTTCTTGAAACATTTTGTTGTTCTGGTTATATGTTTTGGCTTTTTTCTGGCCTATAATAAAATTAAAGGTTTACTAATAATGGTGACTGATTGCTTTGTAGATGCCCCCCCCCCCTCCCTTTTTGGACTTGATCTCTCTCTCTCTCTCTCTCTCTCTCTCTCACACACACACACACACACACACAATGTATACTTTATGTATGTATATTCTCTGTGTACACTAGTGCTGTTTTTCATTTTGCATGAGGAAGTGCAATCGGATCTCTATCCTGTTTGACTGTTTGAGCCATTTATATCCTGACCAAAAATATTGAATTGTGTCACTGCCTTTAAATAGCTGCGGTTCAGCCTATTCCTGGCTTGTCTGGGGCTATAAGTTTAAGCCTTTAGCAAGTCCTGATCAACCAGCCTTTATATTGTTGCAGCATGTCAAATTATCCTCTCTAGTCTCTCCACACTCTTAGTTTTATAATAAATAGTGTTGTTCTGCTATTATTATTTATAGGACATGCTTTTCCTGGTTGCACACATGGATATTTTTCAGTTCTAATAGGTTTTGCCTCTTTAAACACTGACAGCAGACTTGATGACAGCGCAGCACAGATGACTGATTTCACCACCGCCGTTTTTTCAGCATAATCATATATGCACATGTTTAATGTGTTTTTAACTAGAGGCCAGCTCGATATGAGAGGTGGAGAGAGTGGTTTCGAAGATACGTGGTAGTGCACACTAAAGAGAGTGCAGCTTGGTTTAATTGCATCAAGGCTTTTATCAGACTAATAGAAAGCAGCTGCCTACAGGCTTGACAGGCAGAAAACTGTTTGACATTAACTGGTTGGTTGCCTGACATGGAAAGCTCAGACTGCTATGGGCTAGGTTATTCAGCACAGCGGTTTGCCATTGCTCTGGCAAAAAGCGTCAAAGAATGCTGGATGTCTTTATTGCTTTATGTGTCACTGTATGGAATTTTTTGATGTTAAAATCCCAGTTCAACCAAAAAACAACATTCTGTCATTTACTCAACTTCATGTTGTTTAGAACCTGTAAAACACTTGTGTTTTTCTTGACCATGCAATAAATAGGTTCATTGTAGTTTTGGACCCCAATGACTTTCATATTATGGACCAAAATTTTTTTTTTTTTTTTTGTATCTTAAAGTATCCCTTTGAGTACACTTAAAAATAGGGGTGTTTTTGCAGTCATGCCATGAAAGAATGATTGTGCCTTCCCCAAAGAACCTTTCAGTGAACCGTTCTTAAAAGAACCATGTTTTGTGTGTGTGTGTGTGTGTGTGTGTGTGTGAAGAACATTTTAGTAATCTAAAGAATCTTTTTCCACTTTAAAGGCCAATTCACACCATACCAACAGACAACCAATGCCATTTAACTTCAGACCAATGAAATTTTACTTCTCAGACATTCCAAGACTCAACAAATGCAGATTCAGCATGTTTAATCGGCAAAAACTAGCAACAGACTTCAATGGGGTAACACTCTGATCAGACAAAACCAAACAAACATGTCTTTTGCCGTTTTTCAGCATCTGTCTGTTGTGCAGTGCAACCCCTTACCAAAAATAAGGATACTTCAAATTTAAAAAGTAAAGTTCAAGTATAGTTTTAAATATATTTAATGTAGTAAGTATACAAATATCAGTGTTCTAGTAGTATACTTGTAAGTGCACTTCAATACTTCTTGGGTCTAAACTGGCCCACTTTCTAGTATATAAAGTTTCATAAATAAATAAAAATAAATAAACAACATTTTGAACAAAAAGCTGAGATTCAGAATGATAATCAAAACACAGAGTCAATCAGCACCCCAAAGCTCTTCATATGTCGACATTTAATTCCATAATGTTGTATCAAAACTGTGAGCAAGAACTGTGTAACAAGAAGTTACACTTAAAGAAAAAGCCTTTCAGTCTACTTTCCTATTTCTAGTTTACACTTGAATAAACTTATTATACATAAGGGAGGGTTCCATGAATGTTAAAGGTTCTTCATGGAACCTCATGGAACCTAATGGAACTTCATGGAACCAGAACATTTATGTTTAAGAGTGATATGCATTTTGTAACTTGATTGCATGAATACTGTGGAAACTGAACTGCTTAAATAGCTTGAAAAACTTTAGCTAGCATGGTAGACCAGGTTTACAAGCAACGTTTTGTATTCCAGTGCATTTGCTTGAAAATTCATGGTCTGAGATTTCTTTTCATCACTTACTTATTGTAGTGATGGTTGGTGTAAACATATGGTTCCTCTGAACCAGCCCTTGAAAGTGAAGGGGGTGTTTGGGATCCATCATCACAGATTAGCACTTTCAGTTACTGTTTGAGAGGCTTCCACTCCCCTCAATCAGAATACAACCTGTCAGTGAAGGGCTGGATGCCTCAGTAAACATCCAAATAAAGCTACACACAAGAGTAAGACTAAAAGAGAAGGAGAAATTCAAGGAGAATTAGGGTTGATGCTGGAGGTCCTGAGGGGTCTGCAGCCATATGGCTCGGGCTAAGTAATGGTAGAGATCAATGTGTTGAAGTAGAGTCTGTTCTACCATTTTGCACGGTGCTGAGAGGAAGTGGGAAAGACCGCCTCATCCATCACAGCTCTCCCCTCCGCATCTAATCAGATCCCCCATCCCAGTCCTGCTGAAACTCAATTACACTTCTGACTGAGGCTTTTACTGGTTCTCTCACACTCCCCTGCTCTGCTTTTGTCTGCTCCTGGAACACTATCCTTTACCGTAATGTTTATTCATGCATGTATTGTCGATACTTTGATCCATTAGGCCTCGGGTCTGCACCTTCACCCCCTCTTTTATTGTATTGTCATAAATGGATTTGCCATTAGCACCTTACAGACAGTAAACTGAAAAAGATAACGTTACACTATGTTCTAACCAAGCTCCACGCAAAAAATATGCGATAAAATCTAGCTCATTTATCAAACTTTGTCCAAAGCAATGGCAAATTTAGTCAATCACTTGATTTCTATTTCTGCAATGTCACACAGGTTAGCTCCACCCATTATTAAATCCCATTGGTCCAGAATTGTTACATAAGCATAAAATATGTTCTGATGGGCTTTGATTTTCTGAAATGTCTTTGAAGTGTCTCTGTTAACAGCATTGCAGGATGTTCCTTTCAAATAATGATCATTTTGGTTCTGTTGGTATTTAGCTTGCAATACTGAGTCACATTTATCTTCTTTTCAAAGTAATTTTGTTTTATAGGCCTTAAACCTCAGTGAAGACATTGTATTAGTGGACAAAGAAACAGAAGTTTGTGGTTACTAATTTTCCGAGTGAACGTGGCAAGCTGTAAATTTTCATTTCATGGCTAAACGAGACCTGAATTTAGTTTTTCATAGCCTCCCACAGCAAATCACAACACAAAACTGAAGTTTGCAGAATCAGTAAAGCCAAACAATGGAAAATAGGGAGTCAACACAACCAAACACACAATGTAATAAAAGTAGTGTGGATGGATTCAGGATTGGTTTTACCAAACGATGATTGTTTCTACTTGTTAATGTGTCAGTGAAAATGTAGTACTTTTTTAGTGGCTAGACTGGTGCCAACTGTATTTCTCAGAGTAAGTAACAATGCTTTTATGTGGAAATTGAGTTATTGGATAAAACAGAAAGAACAAGAAAAACTAGTAGTAGAAGTAGAAAATCATTCTCACTATTTCACCCTTCATCATGTTGCCTTATTCTAATAGTCTCAATTAATCTCTCCAAAGGTAATCCACCAACGATTGTCAGTGCTTGCCAAAAGGAATGCTTTGCATAACTTCCATTGACTTTCTACCACTAATACTCACAGGGAGCGAGTGCATTTTTTAAAAGTAGTTTATTTATTTCCAGTGCCATGAATAGAGCTGGAGCAACGGGTGGGAAGGCATTTGAATGAAGTAAGATTAAGTTAAGCCACAGAATTGTGTTCATGAAGAAAGACTGAAAGCTGTTCGACTTCTGATTGAGATTTCATTAGCGTGATTCACGCTTGCCACATCACAAGCTGAGAATGGAGAACTTTCAGAGGGTTCAAAATACAGGTTCTCAAATGAGATGCTTGCAAACATGTAATTAGACTTTCAGCTTTCAAAAGGACAGAAAAAAACTGAATAATGTGTAATCTAAAGGCACCTTCCTTCTAAAAAACCTGCAAAAGTAATAGACGATTACCTCATTCTGCTCTCTATGGTTTCGGTGAGAATTTGCTAATGTGTAAAGCAGACATATAATAATGAAAGAATGACTATTTGAGGATGTATATTAGACCTTTTTCATATGCTTAGTACATTTCAGGGAAATTGTTTTGGCAGGTGCTGCAATTTAGCAGTACATCGTGCATATTGAGGATGTAGATAATTTAAAGCGCAAAACAGTACAACATTCCTTCATCCTGAAACATTCCACTCCTTTGAGAACACATGGATCACTTTCCTGGATGTGGCTCAACAAAAACACATCGGCCTATTTTAGCATTGACATTCCACTTACTGTGGTCATCTGCATTGTGTTTTTTTCCAGCTGTGGTCTTGACCGTGGCACTGTGTCAGTTTTCCTACCCTTGTGCACGGTTAAAATGGTTTAAACGTTCTACTGCTCTTTTTTATTGTCTTTTTTTTGGTTAGCAGAACAAAGCTCAGAAATCTCAGATTGCAGACCTTGAGGTAACCCAAGTGGCTGTTCCCTCACACAGGTTTTTTTGTGCCTAAAGAAATGATTAAATACAAAGGCAGCCTTTTATATGGGACAAATGTAAATTCAGTGGTTGACTGTAACATGCTGCATGTACAATTTTTCCCTTTTTTTTATAAATAACAGAGTTATATAACAACAATAAATATGTAGATAAGCGTCAGCTAAGCACCAGGTGTTAGTAAAATTAGGTTTTGGTGCGTAAAATGTTATTTTCCATTTGGCTTGTACCAAGTACAATATTTTTGAACCTGCAGCATAATTTAAATAGCAAGAATGATAGTGATAGTCTCACTCTTGCGTTTTTTTTTTTCTGACAGTAAACAAATCAAACGATATGTAAGAGCTTTACTGTCTAGTAATGAAGGGAATTTTAGCATTTACATACAGAGTTCTCCTCCTCTGTCAGAATGTGAGGATTTTATCATAAAGAAGTGAGCCATCATGTAAATGTCAGGGCTTGTGCAAATTTTCTAAAAGCATTTAACCTACCTCTGAGGAAATTTTACCATCAGAAATGTATCTAAGATAAGCTATTTTATTTATTTTTTTGTAGTTGTGAACTAATAGCACTAAGCCACTTTAGAAAGTGTATTAATGTTTTTTTTTTGAGAGGTGAGGTTACACATAGATTCAAGTGACACAAGGATCTTTGTTACTGATGTGCAATAAAAAAAGAAAATATATGTAAGTACAGACACTTGAGCCACTCCATTAATGACAGACAATTCCTACCAGAAACTTGGGAGACATTACCTCAGTTGGATCACTGATCGATGATTTAAAACAGATTGGTGGTTTTTACTGCAGAACTAATCTAATAAAATGTCATGTAAGTGTATTATTGACCCCTGGCCATTTTACCAATTTTCATTGTCTCTGACCAGAACACCACGGTCAATCTAATTACAGAGGAAGCATAATGGACTTGCATGAAGGGATTACCGTTTTAACACGATCAGCAGTATGGATTACCATTTCTACATCTGTGCATCTTTGAAACTTTATACTGAAAGGAACTGGATCCACCAGCATTTCAATTACCATTGAATTGCATCAAGGCATCTAGTCACTCTAAAGTGAGCCATATTTGTGGTAAAGAGGTCAATTCAATACTTAGTGGCTCTCTGGCTGTACAATAGTCCAGTCACTTTTCTGAACACGGCACGCATTGATCTGCTGTTGTGTGTGCTTCTTTTGAGGAATTGCCTGGTGTTAGTTGGATTTTAGTAGAGCGATGATTAAACAAGAGTACAAATTATATTCTTGTCCTCATTTGCTCTCCTCTCAGATGGGTCTCTAATATTTATTAACGTTGGAGGTTAAACTGTAACCCTTAAATACATAGCCATCATCGATTAATCCCAGCCTCTGGCTGTTTTGCTGCACTATGAAATACAGCCGAAGCCAGAATTAGTCAGACTCATGGAGACTATCACCAAACTCCCATATTTGCACTCCTCTTTTTTCCCATAAATCTCTAGGCTGAGAGCATCTATAGTGTCCACTTTTCATCCATATGCCTCCCTCCCTCTCTCTCTTTTCCCGCTTTTTTCTTCTGGTGTCATGACAGCTGTATTCAGCTGGTCTCTTTGTGCTCTTGCTAAGCTCAAGACATTAGTCTACAGAGATTCAGAGGGACCATCATATCCGACCAGCTGTCAGACACATTGCTCAGGCTATTGGGGGATATAAAGGCAGAAACTGAGGGCTTTGGAGAGTATAGCAGTCTCAGCAACCTTATGAAAGCCAGACTGCGGACACTTTTGGGTTTTTCAAAAAATGTATGTGACACTTCTAAATGTAATAATAATAATAATAAAATACTCACAAGTACACTTTTTCATTACACAAGCACGCACAATCCTTCTAAATGGTGTACATATACATATATAACGTATATTTAATTATTTCCCACACTTTTCTTTTTGAGATAAAGATCTTTAGCTGTTTTTGTCTGATGATCTACTTTTGAATTTTTGTACACACAATTTTTCATACGTCATAGCTTAGATGATTTAGTTACACCATTTATTATTATATACTTTATTTTTGTTGATATTCCCATTTGGGTTCGATTTATAGATAAATTACAGGATGAAATGGCTATATTATCAAATTCTTTGTAATTGAATCTCTCACACATCAGACTATCTTAGCAGCAACCAAAATTTGTAAATGGTACTCTTTAGTGCTGGTATAATGCACAACATTTGAGAGAGGTTAGTGGTTGTTAATATATCCTTGTGCTGTAACTGACAGAATAAGATGCTCCCAAATGTTTGTGTAAAATACTCTACAGCGACTAACATATTTCATTTAGAAACATTTAGAGCTTGGCTCATAATTAGTGACAGTGTTTCTTGCCCGTGCTTTCTGTCCATTTTTTCTCTCTTCCATCTCTTTTAGAAGAACAAAGACATTTCTTTATTTCCAGGTCCTGGTGGGCTGTTTAACTGAGGCAGAGATTGGAGGTTAACCATGACTCTTTCTCCCACTAGGCACATGCTGTCTGATCTCTACAATCTTGAGAGCTGCTGTGTGCCTGGTCAGCCCAGCATGGCAGAGAAGGCAGCCATTTTTCCGTCATTTATTTACACCTCAGAAGATTTCAGATTTTAAGTTAGGCCTTTGCATATTTCATGAAATCACTGCTTGCCCTGGTTTTCCCATCAGTTTATTACAAAACAGTGCAAAAATAACTGGGAAAATAATATAAGACAATCCCAATGTGCATGTCATTGTCATGCTAATGTTTTGCATTGTCCAGATGTGACCCTGCCAATTTTGAGGCTACCTTGGCAACAGGCTTGAGTCCAAAAAAAATGTTAGAGAGGATCAATGGAAATGCTGAATGTGCACATTATGTCAAATGTGGCGTCATTTAGTATTCCATCAAGACTAAACTTGGATTAGCATGAACTGCTTAACACAGACACAGTATAATATGTTGGAACTGAATGATTGTGATAGTCTTTGAATTGATAAGTGATTGTTTGTAGAGAAACATTGGAAATATTTGCTAATGTTGACATGTTGGTAAACAAAGTGTATTTTTCTAAAGTACAAAATATATAAAAAGAAGAAATCATTCACATAAAAATGCTACATCTTTCAGTCTGCCATAACTCAGTCTTGCACATATTGCCACATAAAGACTTGTTGCACACTTTCCATGTCTTTGATGCAAGCAATACATTGATTCTGATACCGATGTACCAAGTTTCAGTATGTGTAACTATGAAAATTGTTAGATTTTTGATTTTTTTTTTAAATCCTGGAACACAAGTTCATATGGATTACTATAATGTAGGCATGCACCGATATGAACATTTTGGCCAATACAGATAACCGATAATTCTTTAAATATAAAAGCAGATAACCGATATGTTGGCAGATAAATCTTTTTTTGTTTGTTTTTTTTGTTAACAACTGTTTATTGAATTTTCTTTTGTGAACAATTGCACAAAACAAAAAGCAACTGTGCAAATGCAGAGCCCATCCCAACCCATCCCACCCCCTGGTAGACTAAAGAGTGGAGAAGATAAATAATAAATAAATACATAAAGTAAAATAAATAATAATAATAATAATAATAATAATAATACAATAAAATAATATTTACAAAGATTTTAGAAAAGATGTAACAAACCTTAAAAGATGACTGCCATAAATTAACAGTTTTCACATTAGATTCATGTATACGAGAAGTAGAGAGTTCCATCGAGATAATGTCTAACAAATATACCACCCAGGTTCGTCTGCCATTGTGTGAGGAGGATTCAAACGATTGACTAGCAACTTTTTTGCTGCAATGAGAGAAGCTAACAGTAATCATCTTTGTTGGATGGACAAGGTGAGGTCCCAAAAGTGGCGTGGAGTCAAACATAATTCAGTACCCAACAAAAAAGAAAGGTCCAGTGAGAGCTGAGACCAAAGAGAGAGAGAGGGGCACCCCCCCCCCCCACCCCCCGCAATAAAAAAATGCGAAAATGTGCCTAAAGATCCTTGCTATATCCACATTTTTACATAATTTTTGAGAGCCTAATTACCAAAAAATTCTCACCATTAAAAGGCATTAAACACTTCAACATAAATCAAACATGAAGCAGCCTTACAAATAAATAAAATAATGCTTAAATAACGGAAACAAGTTACTAGACAACATTACTTATGTGTAAAAAAAAAAAAAGAAAATTGGAGTGTGTTCAAAGAGGTCCAGCATGTAAGGACTATAGCCAGAGATATTGTCAAAATCATTAAATATTGCCATTATTAAGAGTATTTGGCATTTCCAATTAATGTACACCTGTTCAATTTCTGGCTATTATTATTAGGTTACTTTTATTATTAAATTAATATTACAAATAATTTGCTTCTCAACAATTTCATAGCACATCACCGCCTAACTGACATGGTTTGACTTAGGCTATTAGCTTAGGCTACTCCTCAATGAAAATTTTAGGTTTATTATAGCCTACAATGAATTATAGGCCTATAGCCTAAATAAAATTGTTACACTTCAGTATCACTTTATCAATTTTATGCACCAACTTTCAAAAACAACCTGTTCAACATGAATAATGTTTCTTCTCATTGTTTTCACTATGTTCGGGCCACAAGAGAAACAAAGAAATACATTAAAACATTTATATATACCACATATTAGGAGATTTGTCTCGTCATATCTGAGAGAATATGCGGTGTTAGTGTGTGCGGCATCAGATGCCGAAAGCGCCGTCAGTTTTTACTTTCACTATCATGGTGAAAGATGTTCTCCGGCATACAGTAAGTTTGACTTGCACAAAGATTGCACATTGCTTGTACGATATCCACTGGTTCGCCTTCACAGTTTAAAACAGAAGTAGACTATTTCAAATATTGCAATGCACCCGCGCTACAAACCGAATAGTCAGATGTGTCGTGGACACGCTCTTGGCTCTTCCTGTAACAACATGCTGAAACACGGCAAATAAACCCAAATAATTCTTTTTTTTATTACATTAATATTCTCTTTATAATATTATGTTTATTACATTCCCAATTATAGTTATTAATGTTGTGTATTGCTGCTGTACACAAGCTGCCTGTGCTGAAGCTGAAGAGCTAAATTAACACCTGTAAAATGAAGTGCTGCCAGCTTATTCCTCACAGGGAAACACATCATATATTCAATGGTAATTGAATTATATTTATACAACATAAATATAATATTATAACTTATATACGTACAAAAAGACCACAAAAAGTGCTAATCAGAATGTGTAACTTGGATGTGGAATGTTGGAATGTGGATGCACTGGCTCTTCCCGCAACAACGCACTGAAACACAGAAACCAAACCAAACAAATTTATATCGTTTTATTATAATAGTCTTTACATTATAACGTTATATAGATGACAATCTCAATCATAGTTATTAATGTTGTAAGTTGCTGTTTGAGCTGCGTGCGCTGAGCTAAAGATGATCACCAGCAAACTGAAGCGCTCTATTAATCCTCTATAGGCTATAGCTTATCCAAACGCATTCTATATGAGAAAAATCTGATTTATATGCATAAAATAAACACAATATTATAACGTACAATTGCACAAAAGACTGTCAATTCACAAGCAAACTTAACTGTGCTAGTCGTGTGGATCCGTTGTGGATGCGCTCTTCCCTTAACAATGTGCTAAAACACGGGCAAACAAAGATTCCATTACATTATTTTACAGTAGCTTATAATCTCATTATAATATGATAGACTTGCCTTGCACATGTTGCAGTTCACTGTATTTTCCTTTTTCGATGTGTTTCCAATCATATTTCAAGCAATTAAAAACCATCATGGTGAACAGTGCGCATCCGAAGTGTCTCTGCAGGAAATAATGCATTATTTAATCAGCTCTAAGATATCGGCCAAATTCTCTTATCGGCCGATATCGATATGGTGGCCGATATATCGTGCATCCCTCACTAATATAATGACACTTTTTGTGGTGTTAAACAGCCCCATATAGTTGTTATACACTTTTATTTCATGTTTCGCAGTAATTTAATAAAATTTTGGGGAAAAAATGTTTCTTTAAATAACAGGAGCTTCTTGAAGTAGTTTTACATTTTTTCCAACTATTCTGACTTTCCCGAATGTAAGAATTTGTTAGCTTAGATTTTCCAAGGTTTGACAGCTACGCAGCCCAAATCTACTTGGGAATGGGTTTGATTCGAGCTGTCTGCCAGCAGCAGACAGAATACTGAGACAGTTTATTTGATCTTTGACTGCGAGGATACTTTTGAGTTTTTTTATGAGTTTCTGCTGTCGTTTCAACTTTACAGCTGTGTATAGTTACCCGTTTCGGTGTCACCCAGATGTGGGTCATATCATGGAAGAATCCAACTGGAATAAACGTGTCAGGACTAGAGTAACATGAAGATTTTAGCAGATGACACATGGAAATAAAATATGTGTCTACTGCTGTGGCTTGGGAACTTGAAATGAGACGTTCCTAATCATTTCTCCATCGCAGGAGCTGAGTGAACAGCCATTTCCATTGTGGGGCCGATTTTGAGTGTTCACCCTACAGGAACCCAGGCATATTAATGAAGTGGCATAGACTGCAGGCTGGTAGTGAGAACTCATGGAGACAGGAAGTCATTCGAAGAAGCATGAAAACCAGAGTGTCTTTACACCTGTCTAGACGGCATTAAAATTCCTGGGTGCTAGCCTGATATAAGAATGTCATCTGGAATACATGCACACTTTTCATCTGCATTTTGTTTTCAAATCTCATCCAGTGTCAGTTACAGTGAATTGGGAACTCAAGATAGGGCAAACTTTACAAAATGGGGGAAAAACATCTTGTGCCCCATATTACTTTTTTGAAGTGACAGGAATAGCTTTGTGTGAGAAACAGACTAAAACTAATAGTAAATCAAATAAAATTACTCTTCTGCTGGCTCTCCTTGGGAGAGTTCATGTGAAAAGTAGCAATGGCTGATTTATGAAAAATATAATTCTTTTGAGTCATTCTTTTCAATTAAAGCATGAAAAAGAGGCCCACATGACTTTAGATGACTTTTTGGACTTCACTGAAAAGTAGTAGCAGTGAAGTAGCAGTTTTGATTGAAATCCTTTCAGTTAATCTAACACATTGGTTTGATTCTCGAGCAGAGTTTAAATGCTCAGTGATCATTGTTAATAATCTTCCAGTCAAATTTCGGTCTGGAAGTTATCGTAAGACTTGGGATGTAGTTCTAAGTCCTGTCCATATTTATGTTGCTTAAGAAGCTTTTTTTTTTTTAACTTTGAAAGGTTTAATCCTCATTCATTGTACCTGCATAGAAAAGAACAACCACTCTTCAAAAATACTTTTTGTATTTTGAAACAACATGAGACATGAGTAAATGTTGAAACAGTTTTCATTTTTGTTTGTACTGTTCTTTTAAAACAGTAAATTTGCCTTACATTCTGTGCATTATTTCTCCAGCTGCCTTCTAGTCTAGTCAGCTTGATTTTGCATCACTTTCTACGCCACTGCATTTGCAGTTTGCATTTTGTCGCTCTGCAGTTTGATAGCTATGTTGCGATGATAGTATCATGGATAATCATTTACAGCATGAAAGCAACGTGTCCTTCCTCTCACTGAAGGACCCAGAGTGCTTGATCCCTAAACCGAAGAATAATTTACATATTTGCCAAAACACCTACAGTGTAGCACATCGTTAATTTTCTCAGTAGATAACGGCACCGAGGACTTAGATCATTGCATTCCTTGCCCTGAGATAGAGGTGTCTCCTTCAGTAGGACTTAATCGTACGATGACAAATAAAGAGGTCAGACAGTTCCCAGAAGCACGCAGCGTACAATTCATGACTTTCAAGCCTTGCGTTTTGCCAGCTCGCTGTATTAAGTGAAAGTGTGTTGGTTAGTGTATGTGTGCGTGTGTTTGTACGGCTGTGGGGGCTGCTTCTGCTCTCGGGCATTACATTCTTTTGTCTGTGTGGTACAGAAAAGAGGCAGGTATCTTCAAAAGCTCTCAGAAAAATCGTTAGCTGGGTCATCTGAGGGTCAAGAAACCCAGGCCGTCCAGGGACCTGCCTGAATAAGCCCAACATACTTAAACTAGGGGGAAAAAGGGAGTAGTGACGGAAAAAAACATTATAGCCATGAATTATTTTTGACCTGGCGCGATTCAGTTTTCACATGCTGTTTTCATTGGCCATCACTCAAGCGGTTGGAGTAAACTGTTTTCATTCTCAAGCGAAGATTTCATATGACGCTCTTCTTGAATGGACAATTTGGTGTCAGGAGTGTCTTTTGATTTTGAACTGCCAAAGGCTTTTGAAGAGTGATGTGCTTAGATGTGGGATGCAGCCCATTATACAAACTAAATAAAAGCCTCATCAATTGTTAGTGCAGTTTGCAGGCAGTTTTACCCCACTTCAATGAACACACTGGGAACACTCTGTGTTGTTTGACGCAAGGCTTACATTGTCCAGTGTGAGAAACCCAAAGCCAGGTCACCTTGAATGGAGAGACTCTAGGTTACAGTAACACCTTGGAACATGTTTGATCAATTTGCTGCATGTGTAGTTACTTATGTAGCCATGGAATCATGGAACCATGGATTCTTCTTTGGCTATTCCACAGGCATGGCCATATCCTCTTTATGGCTGTTAAATCCAGAAAATCATTACAGCACATACAGACTGGCACATGCGGATACAGAAACAATACAGCAGGGCCAACTGATGACAGCATGTTCAGCCTCAGAGCAGAAACAAGACACAAAGTGGGCTGATTCTCTGTGGAAAAGCCCTGTTTCTGTCTCAAACCTGGCACTCTCCCTGCCATTTCATGTATGTTATGCAGACAAGAGTCCTGAAATGTCCACTGTTCATCTGCTTTCTGCTTGCATTGTGGAGGTTATGTCTATTTGTGAACGGTTTTAAAACCTTTTTTTTTTTTCATTAGATTTGAATTGAACTACATTTCTTCATTATATGTAACATTTTACAATTATTTTCTGTATGTTTACAATAGTTAATGTAATTGCAAACAAGCTCTTAATATTATTATTAATTTACTTAATGTTAATTTTCTACATGTGCTAAAACATTTTTAACATTTGGTTTATTAATTTATTTATATTTACATTTATTTTAATGTATATAGCAATATTACATAAAACAATTTTAATACTTCATGATACCTAATGCATTCATGCTAGCAAGTTGAACTTTAAAAAAATTTCAAAAACTTTAGAAAATTTACTTTTTAAAAGGGTTCTGACCTGGGACTACTCAATGTAGTAGTATCATCAAATACAATGCTACAAACTATGACATTCTTCTAGTCTTTGGAATGTAAAAGAAGATATTTTGTAATTTCTTGGACTTCACTGACTTCTATTCTATGGACAAAAACATTTTTCAATATATTGTCTTATATAGTTATGGAACGACATGAAGGAGAGTAAAAGATGATAGCTCTTTCATTATAAAATAAATTGTAATTTTAAATAAATTATTATTTTAAATAAATTGTAAATATGAAAGGAAAGAGTGTTTGCCCTCATCATTTTGTGGTTACAGCTAATGGTGCACTTTTCCTTGTGTTCAAGTGAACAATTAAGTTCTATTAGATATCATAAGCACCTGCCTCTGAGGTTTCCATGGACATTTTAATCAACATGGAAAAAGAAATCATCCCCATATGATATATCAGAAACCACATTGAGGAAAAAGCAGCCCATAGAAGCAATCTGTAAAAACTATAGCTCACAGTTATTGGCTGTTTTCCAGGAAAGCTCAGTCAAATGCTTATGTCTTAGTCAGCATGCTGCCTGTGGTCTATCTTATTCTGTCAATATATTCTGAATGTTGTGTTTGCCTACCGGACTTCAAACTGAGGTCATGACAGTTGTCGGGCTAGATGACCTCACCGTATGCATTCAATGAAATTCTGATTCATGAATGTGGATCAGATCTCAACTGTATGCTCAGATGAACAATATGCCGATCACAAGGATCCACTTAAAATCCTGCATAGAGAATTCAAATTGGAAATGTCAGTAGTAATTGGGTATACGTGACCATTTTTATCAGTGAGGTGTGTCTTGGTTCTCTCCTTTTGCTGCATCCCTAATTGCCTTCCAGGGGGCTTTTACTTCCTGAACACCCACTGCTGATCGAGACAGTTTGAGGTACCTGTTGAAGAAGGTACCAGGCCTATTGTTATTCATCATATAACTGCCATCCCAGATTCTACAGTACTAGGGAATGGATGACACCCTGCTGCTTTATAAATTGTAACATTAGCTGGAGGAATGAGAAATGTTTGACACGGATGCTGTGTTTCAGCACATGGGTAGCACGTTATGGACTAGCAGTGATGTTGAAAGGGAACTTGAAGACAGATCCATCTCAACTGACAGGTTGGATCCGGATGGGTGAACCGTGATGGAGGCTTTGGGCTTAAACTCACAGTCCTGTCTGTCTTCTCTTCTTCTGGGGGGTTGATAGTGGGTGGGATATTGGCCAGTTACTACATTTACATTTCAGAAAGAGTCTGTAGCTTTGAATGTATAGTCATCTTTTATTTAATAATTTGTTTAGCTCAATTCTCTGTTCTGTTTGCCAATTTGCTCCCGATGCAACATATTGATCTTTTTTGTAAGCACAAAAAAAAAATATTGTTTATTAGTACTCTAAAATTTGTGTCAAATACAATACATAATTCATAACATCATCCATTTTAATATTCTGTAATCATAAAGAAAACAAGCAGAATGACAGTAAGCTTGTGTTTTACCTAAAACATCTGTGTAATGGCAGATAATAGCACATGTTATTCACACAGATGGTTATAAATTGTAATATGGCATCGTTTGTAAGCTTTATATTTTGTGGATCCGTCTTTTTATTCATCCCAGGTCATCTAGGGCCTGGTTTCATAGACAGGGCTTAGCCTAAACCAGGATTAGGCCATAGTTCAATTAGGACATTTAAGTAATTTTTATAAACATGCCTTAGAAAAAAACATTACTGGTGTGCATCTTGAGACAAAACAAAGGCACTGATATATTTTAAGATCAATCAGTACAACTTTCTTTCATTTGAAACAACTCAGACTTGCATTTTAGTCTAGGACTAGGCTTAAGCCTTGTCTGTGAAACCGGGGGTAGGAGTCACAATGCCCTTTGTGACATTGCTGAACCGGTGACCTCTGCTAACCAGTGACCTCCATAAGACCTCATATTCGATCTTACTCGCTGGCTTTCACAATATTTGTGTGTCCTCCCTACAAATTTGAAAGAAATCAATGTTTAGATATTTTTATATTTTTTCATCTTTTTCTTGGTAAACAAAGTCTGTTTCTGAGTTCAAGGAACCCCACTCATTTATGTTTGAAAGATAAACGATCACTATTTCTGTACATTCCTGAATCTAAAACGTCTGAACATACAAATCGGCTGATTTAATCAGGCGCAGTAACCCTTGGACACCCCATAAAATAACTAAGGTTGGAAACTTTAGCCAAAGAAAGCATTTATTTACATTTTTTTACTGAGACTCATTTCATCTCAGGAATGCATAAAAATAATAACTTTCTTAAAATAATAGCGTAATCACAGTTGGTAATGAGGTGAGTCTGTAATTATGAGACCCCTGTTCTAACTCACTGAATTGCAAACAATAGTATTAAATTAGTCTAAATTATTTAGGTTTTCTTTCAAGCATTATTTAAGGTCCTAATTGCTAAAAAAAGGAAGCACATTGCTCAAAGGTATCTGCATTTTTGCTCTTTAAATTTTGTCAAGATTAATATTGCCATAGTAGTTTAATTTTATGGTTTTCTGAAATGCTATTCACTGTACACTAAGGGACAACAACACCTCAGAGTCACTTCAAGGGGTGCTAATCTATTTTGAATTAGAGCAGATTGGCCAATCACAGTTTGTGTCATTGTGTCTTGGATTTAATTATTCCTGACAGGCGAGAAGCAGACATGGCAGCAGTGCCTTTCTCTCTGGCTGTGTCTGAAACCTAAAAAATGCTGCTTTCTCAGGCAGTATCTACAGGATGGATGAGATCAGTGCACAGCCAAATCCAGTGTTTGTGAAACATCCTGTCTTCTGTCATCTAGTTGATTTTTGAGACCAGGGTAGATCATTTGCTCTCTGCGTTTTCATATAAAATATCTGACCATCCAACCCTTAAAACAATAAACACAGTTTGCACAGTTCCTCTGAATGAAACTGTTGGCTGTATGTCCCTATAGATGAGCGTTTCATTTCTACATACATATTTATGAGGTTCTTCATGGCCAGACATACTGTCATCTGGCTTAGATCACCTACAGGTATATCTTTATTCAGTGCATATCACTTAGAGCAGTGTTTCTTATTGATTTAAGCCAGTCAGTAGTTGGCCCGTAATATAACACATGCCAGTGTTAATAAAGGTGCACGTTGGAGACATGCTGTGGGAAGTTGTTTTCTTTGCCGACCGAGCATCAGCAAGAGAGCAAATGAAGCGTATCTGTAAAGAATGCATGAAAGGAAACACAAATGCACCATATTGACAGCTGTAAATGTGCCTTCGTTACAGCATTTAAACATTGAAAAGTCATTAATTTTACCAAAACAGGTGAGGGTGAAATGAGAGATAATGGTCATGTCTTTTGCTGGTTGACCATTTCCAGGCACTTACAAAAATATGACTACTTTATGGTGCTTTTGTGTAATTTTTAAAGCATTGAAAGTAGGGATATCTGTTAGTTGTAATTTTTTATTTATTTTTTATTTTTTGGTTGGTTGACTGAGATTTTTTAGTCTAGTTTTTAGTTATAAAAAACATATTTTAGTAATGATGCATAATGGTTAAACTGAGAAACTGTTCTGATAAATTTCATCAGAATTTTTGCACTTTCACCTATAAGCACAAATAAAGACAATGCCAACTCTTTATTATGATTGTTTTAATGATTTAAATGAACATTATTTTTATAGCATAAAAACTCATTTTTTTTGAAGAAACTATAGAGAAAATTTTGATATAGAGTTTTTCTTTTTTAAACTACATTCTTTTTACTTTTTAGTTAGAAATATTGGATGCTTAAATATTGGAAGTTGATATAATCAAAGTGTTTAATGATGTCGCTGTCATCTTCATTCCATCTTAGAAATGGATAAACATATTGTCAATGAATATTTACCATAATAGTTTTTGTTAAGAAAACCGATACCGATAAGCCATACTTATTTATGTTATGGCCAAAAACAGATAAATGGTGATATTAAAGTACTATTTTGTTGGAATAGCACTAAATTCGATGAGAAATTGTTTTAAACGCCACATGCAAAATGAGACAAAATTAGAAATTATAATGTACATACGGAGCCATGCATGTTATGTATGTACATACATGACATGCAAGAAAAAATAAATTAATTGTGTGCACGATTTACTAATTCGTTCCCTTAATGTACTAAAACGTGCACATGATTACTATTACTATTACTATTGATTTCCCTCGGTTTATTATTGCGTTCCCTCGATTTGCTAAATCATGCACACGATTTAGCAAATCGAGGGAACGAATTAGTAAATTGTGCGCACAATTTATAAATCGAGTGAACAAAATAGTAAATCGAGGGAATGAAATAGTAATCGTGTGCACGTTTTAGTACATTAAGGGAACGAATTAGTAAATCGTGCACACGATTTAGCCTACTATTTTTTACTGCACGTCATGTGCAGGGCTCCGGTTGTACAGAATGGAAAATGGATATTCATTTTGACATTATCTTAAAAATTTAACTCAATAACATATAACAGTATGATTAAATTAATAGTGTTATTAAAAAACAACTTAAGTGAGTTAGATGAAAGCAAAGATAATCTAAATGTAAAAATTGAGAAAATGAGCCAAAGATGGCACAGCATTAGGGTGACCTTTGCTTGAGCATTGTTTGGTTCTGTTTTTGTCACTTGGAGAGGCAGTATTTCAATTTGATCCATTAAAGCAAACAAACAAGAGAGTAGATGGTAATGAGAAACAGAGGATAGGGACAAACACTCAAGACACATTTGTCTGTCCTTGATAGCAATCTAGTATTTCTTGAACAGTCTGTGCCTCTGAGAAAATGGCTGTTGAATTAAAGTGTAACCTGGAGAGAAGGCAGTGACCCTGGGGTCAAAGTAAAGGAAACACATTAGTAATGGTCTGTTCTCTTTCTCCATTTCTAAACACAAACATGTCCTGGAAATTAGTAACGTAATGGTTTGCAGTGACATTTTGACTCTCGACGTTTGTGTTTAAGTGTTGTTTGAAGTCTAGCAGTTGAGCAGTTCAAGCTGTTTAGGATCCATTGCAGTGCTACCTTATTAAAGTAATTGTGTGCAAGCAAAAAGGGCAGCTGGGCTTAGCTTAGTGAATCTGTGAGTACCCTGATGGTCTGCAGTTATGAAAATGACTGCAAAGACAAAAAGCCTTTAACAGACTTTGTGGATAAATTGAATGTTACTTACCACACTCCCTTTTGACTTTATTAATTTCACACTCGGTTGCCTGAAGTAAGAAATATGTGGTCTAATCTTTAGACTCAGCTATATGTGTCAATGACTATCGCTGTTAAAAACGTCGTCTTCTTTTTTTCTTTTTTTTGTGAAAGGTAAAATAAGGTTAAAATGTTGAAAGTGTCATGCATGAGTGAATAAGCTCTGATTACAAAAATAAATAAATAAATGTTTGTTTATGTATTTCAATATGGTATTATATTTAAATTATATATATATATATATATATATTAAAAAAACTAACTGTTGTGTTTCATTTCTCTTTTTCTTTGGTCATACACTTGCTGTCATCCGCACAATTCTTTGCAACAAACAAAGGTAAGATCCACTTACTTTCATAATGCAGAATGCACAATACAATGGGGTCATGTATTGTATTTTATTTTATTTTATTTTATTGAAAAAATATTAAATTTCATTAAATGGCAAGTAAATATTGGTAGCTGATACCATTTGACATTTTTTTCCCATTTCAAAGAATAAAATTTCCTGTACCTTTTTTTTTCTTCAAAAGCTGTATTTTTATGTGTAATATTAAGCGTAATGTTATTTATTTATTGATGTGTGTGTATATAATATATATATATTCATATGCATATGCATATATATATACAAATGTATTTGACTCCATCCTGCTACCAATTTTACCTGAAATAACCTCCAAAAATGTAAAAATGTCCATGCATCCTCTTGTCTAATACTCAGCTACAGGGTGGCTAAATGACAGGATTAGAGACATAATACACTATAAATGTGAAGGACTAGGAGAAAAATTCCACAGAAATCCCAAAAGAGGCTTTGATTTAAAGATCAGGTAGGTGTGAGGTATTGTTTGGGTTGGATTTTTCTCTTTATTTTTGAAGAAGTGCCAGGTAATGATAGAAGAATTGCTTTCTACATGTCCCCTAGAGCTTGACAAGCTGGATATTCGGTGGGTGTTTGGTGTTCAAAACATCCATCACACATTACATGGTTCTGGTAATAATCTTATACTCTCTCCTGTGTTAGACACAGGTGTTTTTTTTTCAGTTTATCAGCACTGCAACATAGACAATAATTTTATTTCTATATTGCTTGCATCTGAGTGTTTGTAAATGTATGCGTGTTTGAAATATTTTCGAGCCGCTGATAGAACTGTTTTGTCCAAACATCAGCTGCCGTGATAGATTTTAACTGGGTCTGACGTTCATGACGAGAAAACAATTATAATAACCAATCAGCCTTTAAAAACTTTCTCGACTGTCTTGTTGTAATAGGATTTCAACAGTTTTACATTATGGATAAAGTCCACTATGTAACAATCACGATTTACCAAGCTTGTCTATATTGAGTTATGAAAACCAATGGTTATTGGTATAATTAATCTTTGTGTGACCTTTGTTAATCTTTTCAGTATGATGTTACATGTTTTTTTTGGTATGTTTAAAATATGATTTTTAAAGGGACAACTCCCACAAAAATGAAAATGTCATTTCTGTCCTGTTTCTGAATCTGTATGACTTACTTTCTTCTGTGGAACAACTTTTATCCATCAATGGAGTTCATAACAACACTGGACCCCATTGACTTTCATTGTATGGAAAAAACAACAACACATTTTTCCAAATATCTTTTTTCATGCTCCACAGAACAAAAAAGTCATTCAGATTTTGAAGAATCTGAGGATGAATAAGTGATCTGACTGCTCATTTTTGTGTGAACTATTCTTTTCACATGAGAAATACATGACAGCTAAATAGATGGATCTCACGCACATGCACCACGCTCCCGGGCAAGACTTAGCAATGCCGCTCACGTCCCGCTGGCCAATAGAGCAGAAAGCCGATGAAGCTTATTTATTTATTTCTGCAGCTTTTTAGTCTTGAAGATTTATGTCAAAACATTTACAACATTACTGAGGCTGTTTACACAGGCCAACACGAGTACTGAGATGATGATATTAGTGATGAAAGGCCTGGGGTTTCTCATTATACCACTCTGGTACAGGTCTGTGCTCGTGGGAAGCTCTCTGATGAGTCTGCTGCCTACAACGTGCCTCTATAGGTGCCTGGGAGGGGGCGGGACTTTGGCTGCTACTGTTCTTCGATTGGCCAGAGCTGCAGCAGCTCACCATCTGATGTTCTCGAAGGGTCAGTATGCAAGAGTGTAGGTGTAACACAGCAAATGTTACAAATGCACTCTCAAGGCCGGGAGGCAGTGCTCAGTGTGCAGCGCAGTCATCCTGAATTCTTCTACAGGCGAATTATCTCAATAATGAACAGTTCATAAGTTACATTCACAAAGTCAGCATTTGGAATAACTGTATATACCAGCTCAGTTGTAGTATTGAGGGTGTAATAGAGTGCTGCTCAGTGACTCCCCCCACCTATGATCCCTGCCCGTTACCTTTGGTTTACAAGTCCGACTCTTAGGCCCCGACTTTGTTAGGCCCCAGTTTGTTACTCATTGCTGAATGAGCAACGAGTCAAGTTTCTTTTCTTTTTTCCTGAATTATAACTGTAAGCATAGTGACAGGAAATTTGCTAAGCGACTCCATGCTTGTATTTGGGTGTTATTTTAACTTTGGGCATTTTTGAGTCTATAACATTGTATATAAATTTATTTAAAAAAAAAAAAAAATTATTTGATGAATAGAGCATTTATTTGAAACAGATTTTTTTTTAACCTTTTAAATATTTTTACTAACTTTTTGGTAAATATAATATCAACAAAATCATTAATTTAATTGTAATTTATATTTAAAAAAAATCTTACTAATCCCAAACTTTTTAACAATATGTATTTTAATGTATAGTGTATATTTTACACTTACTGTCATTCCATAATTGAGCTGTAATTGTCCAAGTATGCAAAAAAGTGACAATGATTTATTTACTGTTAAATTATGTATATTTGGGATATATAAAATACTATCTGTGATACATAAAATGTAGCCTTAGCAAGACCAAAATATTAAAATTGTAATTTCTGTAACCACAATTACATCATACAAACACAATACATCTTTTTGAGGTCTGTTGGGAATTTTCAAGACCTTTTTGAAAAAAAAAAAAAACAAGACAACAAAGTTAGACTTAAGTATGTCAATTGCTAGTGGGCAATTCAAATAAACTAGTGAGAATTTGAAAAGAGTTTGAGAGTTAACTTTCTAAAGATCTACAAGTAGTTGGAAGTTGCCCATAGTTGAAGCAACACCAAGCTAACTTTTTATTGCTCTAGCAGCTATAGTTCCCTCGCTCCGATTGTGCAAGACATTGGGCCGCTCAGTGCGTGACATGGCCAGGCTTTGTCTTAACAGAAAAATTGCTCCCCATGAGTGCTCTCAGTGCATGAAGGGCTCCCGGCGCAGATGGTAGGAGTCCATTGTTGACCGTGATGTAGTGCTTGGTGAAGAGAGAGAGGTGAAGACCAGCTCCAGCCAGACGTGGGGGACAACGGTGGGGGGCCCTGCTGGGATGATAGAGACAGTATTACCTCATCCTGAAGCTGACCTCAGGGCACGAAGACATGACTGTTCAAGAAACATAAAGTAAACCCCCTGCGTCCCACTGTGCATCATAACACCCCAGGGGGCGCGGGTGTGGAAAAATCCATTAGATGCTACACTGAGGAGGACTATAATAAAGACATCACTAATGTTATAATAACAAGTGAAAGACCGTTCTCCATCTCCTACCTACACACTGGCAGCAGCACTTCTGTTTAAGTATGCAACTCAAACGTTTCTAACTATGCATATGTTCTTTTAACATTGTAAAATAAAGGTGTTGTCACATTAGTGAAATGTTAGACAAAAAAAGATGAAAGAGACCCAGCTCACACAGAAGTCAAACCAAGAAGCTTTCTGCTCGTAAATGTGGCAAATTTGCACAACAAACTGGATCTGATTCGAAATCTGCACAGGGAAATCCTTAACCCTCATGCAAAATTCCTGATCATGTGGATTCTTATGGAAATGACTGGTGAAAACCTGCCAAAATTCGCTAAACAACAGTAAACATGACCGTGCCTGAAGTCAGACAATGCATGTTGCATTCTCATCATTGCCACTAGGGAAGCTATAGTATGTTACATTCTTTTTTCTTCTGCATTTACTTTTCTTGTTCAAAGCTACTGTTATGGGGAAGCAACAGTTTGAAATGAATTGCATACTAGCAAACAACCCTTATGATCTGTATATATTGCAGATTATTTTTGGATATTCTTATAAATTTATGGGTTTATGTAAATATCCAACTATCCATATAATCCATGTCTCTTGTTGTATTCTGTCTTATAAAGTATCCCATTACATTATCCCAATTTGGTGTGAGAAACTGCTGCAAATGTTTCAGTGCTTAAGTAAACTGAATGTTGAATGAACAGTTTCACATCTTTTTGCAAACCCATTGGACCAATTAGTTTAAACAAGAGTGATTTTTTTATTCACGAATATGGCATTGCAAATTTTGATTCTTAAACGCTAATACGGTATGTGATCATTATCACTGTCAGACAAGAATTTATCAAATTGATTTTGCTGGGGCAACAGTGACCCAATAAAAATGGTCCAGAAAGAATGGTGTCTATTTTCCTATCTATATTTCAATCTATCTGCAAAACTTTATTATTTTATTAAGATGTAATGGCAAGAGGTTTTCAAACTTTTTTTTTTTTAATCTCAGAATCAATCATTTAAAAACAGTAAGTTAAGAACAGTCAGAAAGTCAATGACATATAAAGGTAACAGTTGTTGGTGTTCAGAGAACTTTAGAAAAGCCTGAAGGGATAAACTTTTTTAACTCTGAAGCTGGGACAGTTTTTTTGAGGCAGAAACAATTTGAACTTTTTGTTTTGCATAGTGTTATTTTAACCTTGCAGATCCATTTCAGTATTTATTTAATCAAAGAATGGCTCCATACTGTATGTATCCACAGATAGATTCTAGAAAATCCTGGCAATTCACCAGCCCAGCATATCCATCTATGTTTGTGGATGTATGTGTTTGTATAGGGTATGTCTCTGGAGTAAACAACATGTGGAACAGGCATATGACTACATCTAAAGACCAAATCGCATCATTACTGTAATGATGGACTTGTGTCTTGACACACAAATGCTCCCCAGATATTGCTGTCTGGGTAATAACAGCACACCCATCTGAGTCTGTCGTTTAGGGCTGGGCAACAGAAGTACGTACTTGATATTCAGAGCACAAGTGGCTGGTTGTCTGTGATCGTCTTTGACTGAACAATTTTACCACTACAACTGTCGATTATCATTATGAGTGGGGTGCGCTGGGTTGCATCGTAAGCACCTTGTCAAAAATGATTATGTTCTGGAAATAAGTTTCAGCTCCAGGTGGCCGGGACTTTTTATTAAGTTTATAAATGCATTAATGGGACTTCCATGTAGAAATATTAATTTATTAATTTAAGGTTAATAGACATAATTAACCTCCAAACCCCTGAAACTGATGAGTATTTTAAATGCATGAAGGCACAATTTTTTTTAGCATCCAGGATAAATTGAAAGGCCCTTTAGTGAGAGGGAAATGTTTTGCTGGGAGTAAAATGGAAAAATCGATCGCTTTTTGAGGACGGATGTTCTGCACAGCGGAGATGGTATGATAAATACAATTGATGTGCTGAAAAGAATGGAATATTATGTCAAATGCTAAATTATCAAAATTGCCCTTTATCTGATGAACAGAGCAATTTTTTGAACATTTTTAACTTCTTGATTTTACAAGTGAAATATTATAGTTTTTAGACTGACACACGTATGTGCTTGTGTTTGGAGAATGTAGTAAATCTATCTGTCCGTCTGTCTGTTGTCCTACTTGTTCAATCGTTATATCTATAGTTCCATCATTATTTGTGTCTATATATCTGTCTGTCTCTGCCATCTATCTATTTGTCTGACTGTTTTCTGGTCTTCTATTTTTAATTGCAGACAGACAGTAGGAGGGCTTTGGTGCATGGCTGTCTGTCTCTACTGTCGTCAGTCCTCCATGATAGATCGTCTAGTAGACTCGAGCCTGGAATGTGCCCTAGATTAATGGCCACCTAAATTTAGCTTGAACAAATGGAGGAGGCTGCACTGTGTGAACTGGAAGTCACTTACACTTCCTCACCTCCAAGACACAACACCTCCCTGTCATGGAATCCAGATTCAGGGCATGGTCCAAATACTGTCACTCTCTTGTTTGGTATTGAGCTGTGAGCAGCAGATTAAATTATAAGCTGAGTGGAATCTTGTAGCATTTGAGTGGCCACCACAGCCTCTTAATAGCCTGACGGCCTAATCTTTCCTTTAAAGCCATCTCAGTGGAGACAGGAAGTTAGTTTTCAGGTCATAAATAAAAACCCAAGCACACTGGATTCATTTCCAGCACCAAGGCCAAGTTCCCTCCCTCTTCCTCCTGCTGCTGACATGTCTGTCTTTCTCTCGGGAGCTTTCTTGAGGGCTGTTGAATGGCCACACTGGTCCCATCTCTCATTGCATAGCAGAGGGTTCAGGAGAAGAAAAAAGAGGGTGAAGTACATTTGTCCTCACTAGCGCTGTCATGTCCTCCCGTGGCCTAACACCTTGAAGTTCAGAGTAGGACGATGCATAAAAAAAAAACACAGAACAAGTGCTGGAAAAATACAGCATTGTTGGAGAGTGGGTGATCCCATCAGCCACATGATGTGATGTGATTTATCGCTGTCACTGTGAGGACTCCTGCAGCTTTGTTTATGTGCATGATAAGTCATTTTAAATTAAACTAAATCAAATGTTTGTTTTAAATAGATAGCTCATCAATAATTTAAATAATGTGTATGTATATATATATATATATATATATATATATATATATATATATATATATGTATAAATTCTACTTTGAACTTTTGTCAATATTTATATTATTATTATTATTTTATATGAATTGTGTGTCTTCTGAAGTCATTCTCACATTATATGTTATTACGTGTGAGAAACAGGCCAAAATCATAGCCTTGAACTTGAAAAACTTGGAAGTCTGATTCATGAACAAATCATTCAGATGGGTTTTGTGAACTAGATAAACTGATTGATTTGAAAGATCTGAACATTTACTCATCATCAAATTTATTAAAATGATCAGTGATCGAATTTCTAGCTTTTCCACACACACAGCGTTTGCATCCTTTCAGAAGTTTTGCAATGACCACACAAGCCATCGAGCCTTTTTAATTATTTATTTTTTTTGGCATTTTAAAGAATGCCAGTCCCCTTTTACTTTCATTATATTGACGTTTTTGAATGAATGTATGGTAAAAGCCTTACTAATAAGTATAAGCCTTGTTAATAAATATATATTATATGAAATATAAATATAAAAGAGGTTGGAGAGGGAACTGGTGCTACACTCTTCACAGGCCTCTCTGTTGATTCTTGACCCGCTGCTTCCTCACTCAGTTTGGCAGGCACGCTTGCCCCGCGCCACTCTGGTAAATCTTCTTATCCACGTCGACTCTTCTCCCTATGCTAGGTTCACAGGTTCACATCCAGTGCTGTCATTTCCCCGGGCAAGGCCTGATAATTATTTTTTGCTAGCGTTGTTGTTCATGAAAACAACTGGGTCTCATTCACTAGTTATTGCATATGGGTGCATGCTCACACATTTCTCACACTTCTTTTTTTCCACCCAGAATCTTTTCTAGGTCCAACCGTAATACACCTCATTTATGTTACTTTGAAACTAAGACTTTTTGAGTCACCATTCAGAATAGAATAGAAAAGAATATTGATTTATTCATAATTATGTTTTATAAGTTCACATTTGCTTTTAGTTTTTTTAAAACTAAAATATGAATATTTCAATCAGTTATTAATTATATAAAACTAAATCATTAATAATGAGTTATAAATGAAATATTTATCTTAAAGTGCGAAAAAGTCCTGAAGCATGATTTATGAGTGAAAACCTTCACACACACAAATTTTATGTACACGGTGCACTTTTTGTTTTAAATTTTGAGTATTTTTCTCCTCTTTTCCCTTGTTGAAACATTTTATAATGGAAAGCCAGAGAGGCTCTAAAATTACAATCATTAATTTTAACAAGAGCGCATTTGTTTTAAGGGTGGTGAAAGTGGCCTGTGGTTTATTAAGGGCAATTCTCATCGTGTTCAAACAAGACATGTCTGTTGTACCATCGAAGCAGCAGACCGGCAAAACAGAACCTCATTCTCGGCCTTGTGAAAAATCGTATTAACCCAAGTGCTACCTGTCGGTACATCTCCCTGCGTCTGCCGTGATGTTAAGAACCTCTCAAGCCCAGCTCCTCCTAATGTCACAGTCTGACGTGTCTCCATTTGACCCCGCTCGCAAGATTCATTACAGTGTCATTCTCATTTACACAGTCCGCTTCATTGCTACGTTCAGCAAAAGTCAAGCACTGTCACATCATTTTTCTCTGCTGCTGCTAAAAACATTCAAGATATCGGAACTGCTACAAGCCGTTTAATCACATGACAACAGCTGAAACAAGAGAGCGATTTCCTTGAGTGTCTGTTTTTATGTTCTAGAAAATATTTACGCTAGCAGCAGCTGATTTTCTCGTTTCGCTCTGACCTTTTCCAAAGCCCTGTGACTCTTATCAGCGGCCCGAGAGGTTTGCGGTGCCTTTTTTCATTTGATCTCTTTTTAATCACTTTAATATAAATTGTCAACACGAACACTAATGGATGCCTTTAACACACTTGGGGAATGAAGGAGATCAGAGAAGGGAGCATAAAAATGTCCAAGTTAAGAACTGAGTGCTTTAAACTTTCCCTCAGATTCATATATATCTTTTTCCTTTAAATGCGCATGTAAACTCTTGTGATTTGCAACCTGAATTGTTAGTCTGTTGAAGAATAGCCAGCAATTTTTTTCCTTATGTCAGCGGCGCGGCCATTGTTATTCAGCACGCGTGTTCCCGGCACTCTCAGCTGCAGAATATGTTGTCATGACAACCGGTTGGCCTCCTGTTGCTGATGTTGATCAAGACCTATCTGTGTGAGTGAGTGTGTGTGTGTGTGTGTGTGTATCTGAGGTGAGAGGAGAGAAGAGATTTCATTTTGTCAAAGCAAGGCAAAGCCTGTAGGAGGGCACTCAGAACCGGCCACAATCTGAGACAATTGCAGGCCTCAAATAAAGCTGGATTTGCTTCTGTGACAAAAGCTTTGACAGAGATAGAAACAGATCATTAACACTTTAAAGAGACACAGATCTGAGACTCTGAACTTTCACACTACAGCTAAATCTGGGAGCTCATCTGAGAGCATTTCATATCATGAAACACAAGGTTTTTAGGTATGTTGCAATTGCAGGGTGTGATATCTTTTGTGCATTTGCATACTTATTTTTACAAGCAAGGTTCTCTCCTTTTTTCTATTTAAAATCCAGTTCTAGAATCACAGATAATACAACACACACTTTTTGGTATTAAAACACTTTTATTAGTTAGTTTATTTGTTTATTTTGTAGGATTTATTCTCACTTTTGTGTAAAGTTCAATATCTATTCAATGTCTAATGTTGGAATGTGTATATACAGTACACACACATATATATATATATATACATATATATATACATATATATATATATATACACAGTAGGAGGACAAGCTAAATGGGCTTTACCGCTGCGCATACCGTGACTGAATTAACTGAATTCAGTCGCGTGTTAAAATAATTTGCTTAACAACCGCCAGGTGGCGCAAAGGGACGAATTTTGAACTGACTGTAATAATAAAATGACGGTTTGTAAACGAAAATAAAAGGACAAGTAAAACATCAAAAGCATTATATTATAACATTTTAACGTCCTTAAAAACCATTATAATATTTTTTAAGTAAGAGTTAATTTAAAAATGTGGGATAGTCTACAGTAAAAATGTAAAATAAAGACCTTTACATTAAATTTCATTAAACAGTCATTACTAGGTATATATATATATATATATATATACCAGAATAAAAATATTAAATGTTCTAATCCATATGTGTGGATTATAGTTGAGTAGGATGTTACAGGCTATAAAAGTTTGTCTGTTTCTTTTACTGATTATTTTCGGGTTAAAGCATGATTTAAACAGATACAGCACATTCACACGCAATCGTTTTCACAATAATGCATTCAAACAAATGCAGTCTTACAGTGCTACTACACATTATCAGTATGCTATCTGATTTTGAAAACTTGAAGAGGTTAATCGATCTGTTTAGATAAAATAACTGACAAAGATGTACTGTTATTTTCACCACATAAAAAATTTTCACAGCAGAAATCACCAAAGATGTAATGCTTACAATGTTATTAGTTTGGCATGTGGTAGGGAAAAAAGTTTACACACAATAACCTAAGACACCTTAAAACTCTCCTGTTATTTTTTTATAATTTTTTTTGGCTACGTTACGAACATTTCAAATGTTCAAACATTTCAAACATTCTGAAATAATTTATCCACGGAGTGAAGGCGGAGCGTGTTTCTGGTATCAGTGCGCGCAGAGGGGAAGTTGTTGCTGCTCATACACTCTGCTGCTAAGTGAGAGAGAGGTTTCCCCCGATGAAATGAAGACGACCGCGGGAGCACAAGCACAGCACATCCGCCAAAAATCAACCTGCAGTAATGCTCGTTGCTCGGCTCGCCAAGCTTTACTTTTGTAGGTCGCATGGCAGTAAATAATACGATAATATGACCATGCAGTCATATTTAATATTAACATTAAGATATTTAATAAAAAAATTATTTAATAAAAACATTAAAACAAGCAGGGCTGTAATATAAAACAATAAAAAACGCACGCCAGGTCTACACCGGTCACAAGTGGAGCGATCCAACAAAAGACAACAGAACCCAGTGATGGATACACTGGACACGATCCCCATCATTGAACTGATGCTTGTTCTGTTTATGATGAAATGTACTGATACTGCGTTCAGATGATTTGACACTATAGTGTGATATCATCAAGTTTAGGCACACTTTTAGTTCAGTGGGGCACAGATGACAACTCGTGTCTGGTGTAGACACACAGAAAGTGTGTGCTCTATTTACAAATAAGTTCTATAAGAAAAAAAAAAAACTAAATCAGTGGAATAACGAGATGGAAATATAGACTAGAAAATATATTAACAGGTCCTCTGTCCATGACACTGACTCACTGCTGAGCTGCCAGTTTTAATCTTAACAGTTCTTAACGCTGAGTGGATGGTTAGATGCATGATGGGCTAGTATTAAATAAATAAAAATAAAGGTCTTTCCAGCATTAAACGTGCAGTATGGAATTTTTGGCCACCAGGGGTCACTCAATCAAAATAATAACATGAGACGTACTTTGATGACGTCGGGAAAGAGCGTAGGCTCATGGGAGTTGTTGTTCATTGGAACACGCGCTCTGTCACGTGGCGTGTCAGTTTTTAATTCGGCTCCCATGTTAATAGGTTAGAGCTTGCAGACTGCCTGCGTGAGACGCGTGTCTCAGGCCCGGCTCGAGCCGCGCAGAAAACGTGTGCATGCTAGAAATAGAACCGACGCCTATTTTTCACGCGACACGCACGCGTGTTGGAAGCGTTTCCCGGCAAAATATAATAGGAAAATATGTTTATATGTAATTTTGTACACAAATACATATTAATTCATGACATTTTGATGTTTGAAAGTCTATAGGTTGACATAAATTCAGATACAAATGTAATTTAAAAAATAAATAAATAATTATCGATTTTCAAATATTGCACCTGTCAAACATAGTCTATTTTGCCGTCAATACTGTTGATGGTGTCCTTTATGAGTAGGCTTTATATTTATGTTCAACATGTTCATATATATATATACTGTATATTCTTAGTATGTTATTAGTGTTATTGTGATATGTTTGTTATTTTAATATTTCTTTAATATTAGTATATTTATGAATTTTATTGTGTTTTTATTTTAAAATACTGACATTTACATCTATATAGATAGATAGATAGATAGATAGATAGATAGATAGATAGATATCGGAGTATTTCATATCTATACCAAGAACTCTGGATATTTTCCAGGGTAAGATTTATCTGTTTTGTTGGTACATTTCAACATTCACATTTATTCATTTAGCAGCCTCTTTTATCCACAGAGACTTGGAAATGAGGAAAACTAGCACTAGCAAATTCATCATACAGGCATCAACAGTTTACAAAATTGAATTGAATTTTCTCCTTGTGTGTAACTCAGACCCTGATGTGGTGAATTTAAACAGGATTTACCCTGACAGAGACATTTTCAGAATTAATCTCTGGTGTTTGTCCTCATTAACAGTGACAAACAGAAGGTATTTTACGACAAGAGCGTGTGTGTGTGTGATTTATGTCACGTCGGTGGATTCAGACCAGACCACAGGGCTTAGGATAGCATGACTTTCTGTTTCAGGAGTAGAAATTATGAAAGTTGCTTCCTGGCCTGGAGTTATAGGTCTGATCAGGCACATTCAAATAATCCAAATCTAATCACCGGTACATGTTTGCTATCCTGTCACTGCAGCAAATTAATCATCTCCACTAACTTTTTACACAATATATACACAAGAATATCGAATGGAAATGAGAGAATTTAATTTTGGCTTCCAATTCGATCAGTGCTGTTGTTGAGGTTTAGAAGTAAGAAAAAAAAGTTAAAGTTAAATATTAAAGCATATTGAGATTTTAAATAGACAATAAATGGCTCGGATGTGAATGTACAGGAGCTTGAGGGTATGATCAATGTGCAATATGCTAATGGATCAGGGGTGACTTGCTTTTCTTCTTTCATCACTGCTGCTACAGTTGGATGCTTTATTTATTCGTTCTGTCAGAACAATCAATAAGATCTCATTCCACCGAAGGCACAGAAGCAGATCATCTCTCTACTCTATCCTGAGCTCCTCATTTATATCAGCAAAGAACCAAATCTGATGGAAAACCCTCTCAAACTAGCACCAGTGATGAGTAGAGTTCTTCTGCTAAAGCTCATGTATAGTTTGTATACCACTCTCACGAATTTCACCTGAATGAAAGGATCTGTTTATTTTTTTTATTTATTTACTTAATTTAATTTAATTTGTATTGTTTTGTTTATTTATCCATGTTATTTGAGACTCTACAGTTTTAAATACTGTATTTTGCAAACAAAAGGGTTGAAAAGTGAGTAAACAGCTCAGGGTTAAGGATTACTAATGGACACTTTGTCCTCCTTCTTAATGGAAGTTATAACACCGCAAGCCCGGCAGGATAAGGACAAGGTATGAATGTCAAAGAAATGCAAAATGCAGTGACATTGTCATTTACCGCTGTTGTAGAAGCCAGGAATTGGACACCTACTGAAACAAGAGCAGCTGGTGGTGATGGGCTGCGTGGGAAAGAGTTGCATGTTGCAATCTTACACATTATTTTACCAGCCGAAATCCAACACAGAACAAGTTTTTGAACCAAGCCTAAAGGTCCAGCAACTCTGTTCTTTCCATTACTGTGGGTTTTATAGCTCTTACTTGAGTGTCTCATTCACGCTTGTGTGGAACGTATATAATGTCTTTCCTGTTAAGCTTTTGGCCTTTTTATTGATCCGTCCACTGCTCACACATTTAGAGATACTTGTCAGGTAGGCTGTGGCAAGCGTGCCTCTTAAGGAAGGACCAGAGGGTGGACAGAAAATACATGAGATACTCTGAGATGTCAGAAGATTAGTTTTTATGAAGTTCTAGTGAGTCTGCTCAAGGTTAAAGTTTGAAGATTAATGAAAGCAGCTGTTCGTTCTTCGTTTTGTCTCTGCTGTCTTCTTCTCAGAATGCAGTGGAGCAAAAGTAGAGCTCATGGCAGTTCCTACAGAGCGTGGCCAGATGTCCCCTAATCTCTGCAAAGAAACTCACGTGGCTTTGAGAAGCGCTATAAAAATCTGCCATATAACAATGATTTCTTGATTGTTTTAGATACGCAAGAATACACTGGGGAGAATATTTGCCTAGAAGTTTCAGTTCTTAACAATTTGAACATCACATTTCAGCATGAATTGCTTCGTGAATGTGTCAGTGAACTTTTAGGCTGTTATTAGTAAGTTACTACTGTGGAAGATATATGTGTGTATGTCAACCTATCCTCCAACCAATACGCCTGTATAAGTCATTTGTCCAAATCCCTGAAACATGACCCTTCGGAGTGGGATTAGTTTGACTGATAATATGCGGGGAAGTCGTGGCCTAGTGGTTAGAGAGATTGACTCCTAACCCTAGGGTTGTGGGTTTGGGCCAGCAATACCACGACTTTGGTGCCCTTAAACAAGGCACTAAACCCCCAACTGCTCCCCGGGCACTGTTCACTGCTGTGTGTGTGCACTTTGGATGGGTTAAATGCAGAGCATGAATTCTGAGTATGGGTCACCACACTTGGCTGTATGTCACTTTCACTTCACATAATATTGATTAACATCTATTTTACTGTAATTACGGTACATTTGATTTATTTACTGGATCCTTAATGCTCAAAAAGAGATGTTAAATATGTTTTAAAACACCAGAGACCAGGAGGAGAAAGACAGTGTAATTATATTTATTTTATTTGACACAGACAGACCAAACATACAGAGAAGAACTCTTGTTTGCACTCAGTGTTTGTAATTCCGCCAGGCAAATAGCGCCGACTTGTATGACTGAAGCTCAATTTATAATAGGTATAATTTATAATTTACAAAAAAAGCAGGTGTGTTTGCTCTGAAAGAAAAATTACAATGCTATGACAGCGCTATTTCAGCAATCTAATGCCTGTTTAAATTGGATTGCAGGTGCATAGTGAATATGACACAGGTTTTTACGCTGGAATACCGTACGCTAAATTGGTACAACTAAATCGCCCGATGGTCTCTTTGAAAAGCTTGAAGGCTGTGCTAAATGAGATCTTCTGCAGTTCTTCCCAAACCTCTCCATCATGCTTTGTCTCTTAATCATATCTCATTACAGAAGAGCAAGAAAACCTTTGAAGTTCAACATTTTGCTGCATTTTAAGCAGTCATGACAATTACTCCGCAGCGGACCACATGTGGCCGCGTTATCCATGAAACAGCAGTGGTGGTATGTAGCACAACCACAGAGTGAGTTTAAGCAAGCGCACTTCTCCTCTCTGTCTGTTTTTTTTTCACTTCAGACATGGGCCCAGCGGATCAATACTTTCCATTAGCAGCAATGTGATGATTGTGTGGATTGTGTAGGGTCAGTCACAATGGCATCGGCTTTAGTCTCTTTATTAATTACGAAATGCCCCGCTGCTGCCTCAGCTGAGCGGTCCCTACGTTTGACGCCACATTGATATGTTGTGCACTCCCACAGAGCATTGCAGTGGGTCAGTTGGTTTTGTTAGTTAGGGTGGAAAATATATAAAGAAAGAAAATAAGTGTTTCTTTACTCTTTTTTTCTCCACGGTAGAAATTCTCTGTTCTATTACATGCATTTAGACTGACCTCTTGTAGGATAAGTAGGATATTCCAAGCATGAGATTGTCTATATAAACAACATGAGTTGTTGAGCTCCCTGCAGGGCAGAAGATGCATCTGTCCTGATGTGCTTTCTTGCTGCACTGCATTCCTTTTAGAGTTTACATCTCAGTTATGCCCATTTTACCTTTCTCTATTGCAGAACTACAGAAGGTGCTCTTAGAAAGTGCATAATGATCTTAATTAAACAATAGTTGCCCAAGGTTATTAAACTGCTGAGAAGCAAATGAACAGGGGAAGCTTGTGATCAGCAAAACCTCCTGCAATATCACAATGAATTTACAGTTTATAGAGAGGGCAGAGTTATTCTGAAGTGCAATTGCTGGCAGTAATTGAATCATCACATAGGTTGGTGCTTTATAGAATTTTTCGAAAGTCGCTGTCACTTTAGTGTTGTCAAAAGTACCAGTACTTTAGTACCATATTGATACCTAAATTTTAAAAGAATAACAATACCAGCCTTTCCACAGGCCTGGTACCCACATATAGATGGCTATTTTCAAACATTTACTGCATTTATGTAAGGGGTCTGTGAAAGTATCTAAGTTTCTAAAAACAACATGTAGCCAATCATAGGCGTGTGCCCAATGGTCAATCAAAGGATTTCGAGTAAGCTTCCGCTCAATACACCAGAATTTGTTCACCGTGAGCTCTGCACACTTGCAAGTCTTTTAGCTGTAACCAACAAAATAAAACCTGATTCTTAAAAAAAAAGTGGTCGTAAACTTTTCATGATTGGAATGTTTTTTTTTTTCTTTTACAAAATGTTATATTGTATCTCTGAATGACTCAATGACTCTCTGAAGTTGAATCTCATCCACCTATAGTCATCAATAAAGTAGTGTGGAATCCAGCTGGAGGGCAAGCAAACTTTTATCTGACATAAAATCTTTGCACAGTGATGAAACACTGTGTGGATAAAAGCAAGAACAACGATTTTACAAGTTGACATCAAAATTCTCACCTACTGGAAGTGGAATACGGGCAGTAAAGCAAAGTTTTTTATTATTATGTTTTTTATTTACTTTTTCCCCAGCATCTCACTTTCATCCTGACTCTTTCCTTAATCACCACATCGAGAGCTGTCAGTACTTTGAGTTTTACTGCCTTGTGTCTGGAGGTTTTATGTATTTGCTGTCGAATCTGTGAGAAAGACAAGAAAGTGCTGTTTTGTTTACCCAGCATTGCTTGTCTTTTTGACTGTACATTGAACTGTATGTAAAATATAGTGACTCCTGAAAGCTACTTGTTTAACTTCGGGGAAAATAAGAAGCCGTTGCACCACGATTCCTGTTGAATTTGGTGAGGGATGAAAGCTTGAATATGCAGCTTGAAACTTGTTTGTCTGCTCAGACCTGAAGTGGGAATATATTCCAGCTCACTGTGAAGTGAGTTGTTTTGATCATTTGGTTTCTCATCCATGTAGTTCCTTGTGGTTGGGACTCACTGCTTAGATAAGTCAGTCAGACCTAAAACCGTAGGGAACTATCGGAAGTTCATCAGAGAAACAGAATGAGTTGAATGAACGAGTCCAGAGCCCTTTCAGAAGCACTTTGCTGATGCAAATGAATGATGACATCTGACAATGGAAAAATCAACTCCTTATGTCGGCAAAATGGGTCGTCCTGGAAAAGGAGAGCAATTTGGTGACAGTCGTGTGAGCGGTGATGGCGACTCCTGCTGAATAACACATTGTATGTCCCCTTTTGTTTGACCACCATCCATTTATTGTTTGCGATGGCAAAACCTGTCTGTTATTTGTTAAGGTGCTGCATGTAAGGTTGCTTATTCAAGAATACAGTAGGTTTGAAAACAAAGATATGGTTTTTAGTTCTCACATTTTAGTGCCAATATTCCCGCGTTTGCTACCACTTGGTTAAAACCTCCATCTGTTAAAATACAGATCCCTGACTTACTGTGTTTTCACCATACCAGTTTGTTGTCATAATTCACACTTACAGAAAGCAGATGGGCATAATTAAAAACAAACCATTGAAACTATTGAGGTATAGAGCTCTAATCCAGCAGACATAGAAGACCATAATCCCGAGACAAAGAATGTCTTTTATCGCTTCAAGTAAGCAAGGGAAAATCGCTCCCCATTGTTTATGTTTACTGTCTATATTCGTCTCGGGCTCCCCACGTCCATTTATTTTTCATACTGAGCAGGTTTAGCTTTCATCAGCCTGCAGATCCACACTGAGCCTGTGCGGTACAGTCTATTTATTCATAACATCTGGAGATGCCAGATCTTCACAGGCTGCGGTCCTCATTCATCACCCAACAGTCACGTTCCCTTTAGAAACACCCTCAGAGCCTTGAGTTTCCCAAATATTGATTAAATGATGTTTAGGAGTCGCTCGACAAGGTCTGCTTGTTCACGGCCTACTGTGATTTGGATCGCTTTCTCGATCTTTAATCATTGAAAGGGAATTGAACAGGGTTCTACTGAAGGTTACCGCAATAATCTAGCCATTGCTTTTAATAAGGAAATTCAATTTACAGAGAAACTGAGTTACACTTTATGCAAAGGTTATGTTTTTGATCAGACCGATTGAAAGACCACAACTTCTGTTGTTTTAAGATGTCATCATTGATTTTCTCTTGTGGGGTGGATTTAATAATTGTAGATAGCAGAACCATAAGTTGTAGTCAAAACAATGTCAAACTATTTTTATGCACTTTAACTGTTTGAATGTAAATCAATTTGCTTTAGGGATGGGATATGTATTTGTGCTGGTTATATCAAGATTACAAAACATCTTGAGGGAAGAGCAGTCTAATGGCTTTAGGGGCAAAGGCTTTCGTGTAGCTATTGCTAAGTTTTTCATTAGCAAAATGTAACCATTAGCATAAATAGAAGAAAAATATCAGGTATAAAGATGTAATTTGCAGAACATAATCTGTAATATGATTTTGAAGAACTTTGCGCTTGTCTAAGCCATTATGAGTCATGAAAATGTGATCATCTGCCCTATTGGTGCATTTTTGTTTTAGCACGAAATTCTAGAGAAATAAGTCATTTGCTCTCACTGAAGTTTGAGGAAAGGCTGGTGCTACAGTTAATTTATTAACTTTTTTGCTTTCCCTTTAGAATAGTTAGTTTATTTTATTTTTAATTTTAACTTGCCCCACCAACATTTTCACTGGCCCTTTCACTCTACTCAACAGAAACTCTGTGTGAACACATACAGAATTGACAACATAAATGCAACATAGCCTTGACTTTCCAAGTGATCTTCAAGAAGTTCTTGTTTCCATCTGCTAGATTTGTGAGCTGTAGGCTCCAAAACTGTCATGGACTTCCTCTATGTGGAGTCATTTGCAGGCGCGTTGAATGAGGCCTAACATTTTTCACTGGACCTTATCCTGCTTCTGTTTTATGTTTAGATTGAAAGCAGAGTCAGATTACCCATTTTCCCCAGGACAGACATTACCCACGCCACTGGAGAGTGGAAGGAGATTGCTCACAAATCTGGCTTTTCAGTCTCACTGTATGAAGAGAATTCACTTCACTGTATTCACGTCAGCACAGTGCTATTCATGGTTCTTATATTGCCTCTCATATTCTTCACAAACTTGAGCCATTTTTCTTCCCTCTGTTCTTCACAATTGTCTTTTGTAAGGTGTTGTGACCCCAACTGAGAGTTTGAGTACAATCCACGTCAGACTTTGCAACAACTGTCTTTGCCTATCCACAAATCATTCCAGACCATTCAAATTTTGATTGTATAACCATAGCATGTAGGACACACTAATATTATATCATATAGACTCTCACTATGTTGCTATGATCTTATTAATTCTTTATTAGTCAGATTTTGGAGTTTTCATTGAAACTCCGATTTCTGACACTATCAAAATTTCAAAGAATACTAATAATCGTTCTTAATTGGCCATTTGTGAGCATGTCACACTAAGCAATCCAAGATTTTGCCTTAGGGGCAAAGAAACCTTATGATTCCCCAAATTTGTCTCTGAGGCAAAATCACAGTATGCATCTAGCTTTAGCTGATCAATCAACACTGATCTCGAGGAGGAATCTGCTGAAAGACTGTTTGGATTGAACAGTGAGATAAATGACTCTGCCTCTGTTCAGTGATGATATAGGCCAGAACAGTGCCTGCAATCTAATCAGACATATTTGAGGATGTTTGCTCTTCTTTGACAGCACTTCAGGGCTGTCAGTATGCACACTGTGAGCTGTCTTCTAATTAGTTTTTGCCTTAATTTATTTATAAACATATCTGCAATTTAAATGAGCTTAAAGTATAACCAATAACCAGTGTGTGAGTGTGACTTTGAAAAGTCCTTTGTGTTTTGCCAAATGTATCGTATTTCACAGCCAAAGATGAATAAGCAATTCACTCTGTATTTACATCAAGTGCTGCTAGTTTGAATGTGTCACACACACACACGCACGTTTGTTTTTGTGAAAAGTGGGGACATCCCATAGGCGTAATGGTTTTTATACTGTACAAACTGTATATTCTATGGCCCTACACCAACCCTACACCTAACCCTCACAGAAAACTTTGTGCATTTTTACTTTCTCAAAAAAAAAAAAACTCATTCTGTAAGGTTTATAAGCATTTTGAAAAATGGGGACATGGGTTATGTCCTCATAAGTCACCCTCTCCTTGTAATACCTGTGTCATACCCATGTCATTATACAAAGTTGTGTCCTGATATGTCACAAAAAACATGCACACACACACACACACACACACAAAGCTTTATTTTATTTTTTAACCTAAATACATTGTCTGGGCAGCACATGGAACCAAGATATATGACTTCATCCTTCCTGAAATCTAGTCAGAGCCATTTAGTTTTGTTAGCTGTATTCTAACCAACACAATCTTAATATTCATTCTTCAATTTCTGTTTCTATTCAAGTGGCTTGTTATTCTTTGTTATGGTGGTTTTTAGTTTTCTTTTTCATCCGTGTAAATTCCAGGATGAATTTTGTTCAGTCTGTTGTGGTTTTTAACAGAGGAAATAATGTTGAGATGAATGTATGGGAGTTTTGGCAGAGATAAACATGTTTTAACAACTGTTAGTTAATGCTGTCTTTATAATTAAATAAACTATAGAGAACTCTCAGGAACAGTGTGGTGAGAGAGCAATTAATAATGGAAAGGTTTGGTAAAGATGGTAGTGCAATTAATGCCATGTAATGGGCATTTACTAAGCACCATGCAGACTGAAAGTAGCCTAATGCTGATTGAACTGTACATCCAAACACAGATATCATAGACTTAATTTGACAAAACATAACTAAAACACTTCTTTTCTATCAACATGAGATAAAATGTGAGAAGAAAAGTCTACAGAGATGCTGAATTTAACAGTTGAATTTAACTGAAATTGTGGTGAATAACACCATCCACAGTTCAGGCCTGAACATATTGTGCAACTGCGCCATTTGTTTTCTCAGCAGGCATTTAAGGTTGCAGTAAATGGTGTTGTGTTATGCCTGTACCACAGGAGTGCTGGTAGCATTGTGGTATATGGGTAAGAGTCTAGAGTCAAACACAAGAAATTATTTTTGCACCCTATTAACCTATTAAGCACCCTATTAACCCTTCTGTATACTAAGTATGTCTACATACTGTATGTACAGTATATGTAAAATTCTAAATGATTATATGAATAATGCATTCTTTTTCACAATAATATTACAAAAATAATAGGCTGTATAGAGCATATACTGCTCAGTATTCTCTGAGACATAAACTAGTATTCTATTCAGAACACACACACACACATACACACACACAATACTAATACTATAAGATGACCCACGCTATGTCTGAAAAATAATACCAACAATATAAGTATACATGAGTCATATAATTGCATATAGTGAATCTTGAACTTTTAATATCGGTCTTGGTTTAATTCTTCTCTTAATCCCCTCATGAGATCGTATAGTAAATTAATAGTGTGGGCATTTCCAGACAAGCCAGCCCATAGGGTCGTACCCCTTATAATAGCATTATATAATAGTGTTCACTAGCATACGGTAGGTCGTCTTTGCGAGCACTCGGTTCTTCTTTTAACCAGAAGCCATCTAAAAGATGCTACACTACAAGAGGCAGGAGCATTTGTTTAAGCACCCTTCCCTGATTTCACACAAATAATTAGCTCCGTTGCCATGGTGCATTGTAGGGCCCTGTCGTTTTGTGACCGAATAAGCACAATGACATCAGCCATCTGTGTCCCAGGGGAACAGAGGTCCAATGAAAGGCCTTTGTTTTCCCAGTGTTCATTAGTGCGGTGGGCGACACTTGAGTTCCCTGGAGGACTCGCTAAATTGCCTCTGACTCATCAGAAACACGAAGGGGTCTTGTGTTTTTTAACCACTACCTCGTGCCACAGCGAAGAGTTTTTCTTCGAATGTAAGGGACGAGAGACAGCTGCCTACCTGTTTTCTCTAAGATGGAGCAAATGTTTGCTTACGTTTCAAACAGAAGAAGTTGTGCTGGCCCATAAAAATAGCTCACTGTGATGTCACTTCATTTTGACATCAGACCGTCTTCTGCTGATAAATTGCCTCTGCAATAAACCGATTTTTTTAGATGTGCTGCATCCTTCTTTATCCTTGCGTACTGGACTTCACATCTTTTTCATTTGTTCTGAGGGTTTTGATTTTACAAATGATTACAGACTCAGACAAATATATAGAACATCTTTTCATCAAATTGAATCTTTACTTGCTGTGAAGTTTGATAACACTCAGCACCCTTATTCTGCACCGGTTTTGGGGGTTTGCTGAGAGAACAAGCACTCAGTGAGCATGATGGGGTAGGGGATGTCGTGGGCTTGTAAATAATTGTCTGGGGCTAGAAATAGGAAATAAGGAATACAATATCGGTAAGTCGGAGCTTGTGCCAGGCGTATTTTCCCAAAGGATCGATTCCACTGCAGATGTGAGAGTTTGTGTCATCATGCAACGAGCATGCACCAGCATGTTGTATTGAAAGTATATGACTAATCATGTAAAGTATATTCTAGTGTTAGAGAGCTTTCCGAATAGGAATGTGGAAGGTATGTTTTCAGGTTGTGGAAAGGGCCATGCTTGTTTGAAATCTAGCAGGAAAAAGCAGTGTGAAACAAACCTGCACAAAAATGAGCTTCACTTAGTATTGTCTCTGTAAATTAGACAAAGGTTAGGAAAAAGCATGTATAGGTAACTTGTAAAATGACTTCAGTATTCTCAATTTTACATAGCATAACAACGCGCCACTTTGTAAATCTTTTTTTTCTTCACCAGCCTGTTTCAACTTCAGCTTAAAAGATATAACCGGTATTAAGAAGTCGCATTGTGAGATCTGAAGACAAAATCGTGAGAGAGAAAAAAAATCACTTTGTGTGAAATCACTCAACTAGGAAAAAATCACTTGTGAGATATGTCACAATTATCATGTTGTGAGATGTAAAGTAAAAACATTTTAAGCATAACTCCACAGAGTGTGTGTAAGTGCCCTAAGATGTGTATGTGTTAGAAAAAGAGAGGTTGAAGTATGGCCAGAAAAAGCTGATTTGTGTCTTGTTAACACATGAGACGAAATTATGGGGGAAGGGAGGAGACTGTGTCTGTGTGAGTGCTAGCCTACAGTTCTTGTTTATGGTGTGTGGAAATCCCACCTCTGAAAAATAGCGTCCTGGATACAGAGAGGCTAATGAGATGCAGATGGGGGGCAGCTTTAAACTCAGTGTCTGGGAATAAAGTAATTGTATCAGGAGCTGTGGAAGCTGCCCGACCACATACTGACTTTCCTCGCATCCCTTAGCAGTCACCACGTGCACTCTAGTGTACCATATTTCACAATATCAGATATACTCAAATGCCAATACAGCCCACATGATTGAGACATATTGTTGACAAAACCAATCATGTGATCTTCGTTCCGGCATTTTGTCTGTGTAAATTGTTAATAAGTTCTCATTGCAGTGCAGGTTTTTAATTAAAAAACAGATAAATGATCACTGTTTACATAGGTTTACATTTTTTTTCTTTTGTTTAGTCAGACTGCCTTGACCAGACTTTGAATAAGCTATCTTTTGAACAAAATTCAGAAGCTTGTTATTTTTCCATTGATTTGGGCTTATGATCTTATCTTGAAAAAGCGGACTGTGAAGAGGGTTTAGCTTTATTGTGAGGATAATCAGGCCACTTACTCCAAATCTGCTCTCTTAACACTACTGGGTGGAAAAAGGGCCCTCATGTCTGCTTTCCCAGATTTAACAAATGTTTTAGGGCTATATTAAGTTGCTGTGGAGAGGATTTTTTTTTTTTTTTTCCAAGTACGGGTTAATTTTTATCAAAACATTTTTAAAGGATTTTTTTTAAATGCACTTATTTATTCATTTATTATCTTAAGTGCCATTAAAACGCTTGGATTTTTTTTAAAACTATGATTTCTTGTTTAATTGTAACTACTTTTATGTATAGTTATAGTTTTGCTGCTTAATATTTTTGTTGAAACTATGATTTTTATTTTTTAGGATTCTAAGAGAGAGCTCAAATAAACAGCATATATATATATATATATATATATATATATATATATATATATATATATATATATATATATATATATATATATATATATATATATATATATATATATATAATTTAATAGATTTTACTTTTGCAGATCCCAATGATACTATTGTCTATTTTAAAACCTTTGTTTTATTTTGGTTGTCTTTGTCTTTTATTTTTTGCTGTAAAAATTTCCCTGACAAGTGGATGTATATAAACAGTTGTTAGTACACATATTACACTACTGAGTGTGTAAATAATATGTGTTAAGAAACACCTACTTTACTACAGTACATTTTAATATTAACATGTTACTTGTTCTACTGCAGAAACGTTGATATATATCTGACATAATGCAACTGCAACAGATAGTTGTTTACCTCCAGTACATACACTATCTATAAACTCAAAACAGCAAGTTTAGCATCACAGCATCCCGTGTTCAAATGTAATTTTACTAGCAGGGAGAACAAATGTTTGCACCCCTATTTTAGTGGTGTTTTGATGAATTATCTTGGACTTGCTATTGTTACTCACAGTGGGTTTTGTTCCCTCTCCATTACAAATGACGGAGCACAAATGGAGAAGAATAATGGAATTAGACATAATGGACAAGTGATGCTGTCTGCGAAACAGCTGCAACTGCGGTTCTAGTTTGCATTTTATACTTTTCTACCAAGCATCCTCCATCCTTCTTGAGACTTAAGCTGTGCTTATACCACAAGCACCCAATACCCCACTCCCCATCATCCCCCAACAACTTACCTGAATGGGGGATGATGGGGGAGATCCTGCCATTTCTGAATAGGGCTCTTAGGATGAAGCAGGCATCCTAAGAGCCCTATTCAGAAAGGGTAGGATCTGCATGTGCCAGATAAAGCAGGCCGTAGGCATTGTCACTTGAAATATTCCATTTGTTGCACTGCTGCAGAGAGCTGTACCTTTCACTAAACAGATGAGAATGAATCTGAGAACTAAAGCTTATCAGAAGAGATCACCTTCTGTGCTCTTCTGTTTTCATAGAGAGAAAAGCATGACCAAATTATTATTATAGTCATTCCAGGTCTGTTGTAAAAGCTACTTTATTTCCAAAAACAATTTTCAGCTAGAGGCTCTTGCTAATTCCAATATCAATGTCTTGAAATTGAAATTACTTTGATATTTCATACCTTATTTAATCGGCTACGGCTAATTCAATCAAATATTTTTGATTTAAATCACTTGCATTGAGGATTTAAATGCATAAAACTTCAGATACTGTAAATCCTTAAAATTTATGAGAAATCACATGAATCATTAATTAAAAGCTGTTTTTATCTCTGAAACAGAAACCCCAAAGCAGCTCTATAAGGCAATGGGATATAGTAAATAGTGAATAATGTATAAGGCAGGTTAAATCAAAACTGGCTTGCAGAAATGTACAAGATTTCGGATCGGATCGGATCTCATTAGTTTTTATTAAGAATTACATATAAGGTAGCTTAAAATCCTAATGTAAGAAGGCTGTAACGTGGTGTTTAACTAGACTGATTAGTACACGAATATATTATTAAAATTGTTGCCGCAAATATGCAAAAGAAAAACAGCTAAAAAATATTTGATATATTTTCAGCAATGTAAAAAAAAAGTTTCATATCTAGTCAAATTTTGTTTTATTTTAGACCTGATTTTCCTAAAGCTTAGTTTATTTCCAGGTTTAAATAAGATCTTCAATCTCATTTTCAGTGTGCACTTAGTCTCGGACCCCCTGTGTGTATTAATTGCATTCTGTCTCATGCATTTTAAACAGGTAGAGCTTTTAAATGAAGAGAATTTGTTAAAAACTTCTTCTGTGTTTCTTGAAACACATCAGCTTGAACAAAGAGGACTGGGCTTCTAAACCACATTTAAAGCAAATGCCACCAAAAGGTGACACCTGAGAGCAAATCTTTTACATGAGAGTGTAACCATGGCACTGAAAGCTACGCTCCACACAGCTGGTGAGCAGCAGAGATGAGATATTGGAGAGATGACGCAGTAAAACAGTAGGAGATGTTATTCAGCGTAAGAGCTCGACTGAAGCAGAGATTTTATATACTCGCGGCAAAGCAGCTGCGTCCCACTGATGCTTCCTTCCAACACCGCACTGAAATGTCCTCTACTGTTTTCTGTGCCAGACTAGTCCACATTATCTTCTGTTGCTTCCAGGATGGAAATGTTGTCAGGTAGCACAATAACTCCGGAAGCCAGCTACGCCAGACTGGCACGAAGAACTTAGATAGCTATACTGCAGTCTGTTACCTGTAGTTGATTAAATGTGTTCAGGAGACTGAAAATTAATTGCAAGGATTTAAAGTGAACCTGCTGTTTCTAATCTTGCTGATTAATTAATTATTGCCCCAAAAGAAGTACTTAGGAATAGAGGACCAGGAAGCACAGTATAATGAAGAAAAAAAAACATGGAACAAGCAGAGTCTAATTAACTTCAAGCAAATCTACCATCATCCCCAGATCAAACGCACTGGAGCTTTAAACTCACCACAGACGGGTTAGCTCCATATGTACTTCTTACACATAAATAAATAAATAAATATGTATGTTAATAAATAATAAAATGTATTTGTGAATTATTGTGTGACACTTTTCATCCCAGGAATAAATTATTTATTTTTTAAATATATATATATTTATGTACAAATGTAATTTTTATTTGTATTCAGAATCCACTTGGCTCAAATATATGAGTGGGCACGCTCAGTATAAACAGCCAATACACTTCTTGATACATGTTTAGATGGAGCAGTATTTGTGGTGCACCGCTGTGCTATAGCTTGTGTATTTACTCTTAGCACCTCGCTGACAGAGCCATTTCTGCTGGCCACTCTCTCAACAAAATGACTGATTTGTGTCAGGACTTACAGGCTTCATGCAGGCATCAGTGCTGCATTAGAACAGCGGGGTGAAAGCAAGAAGAGATTAGCAAAAGAATTCATCCACTTCTCTGAGTCACTGGGGTGAGGATTTTCACATAAGTTTGAAGCAAATGATGGATATTTTAGGGCTTGACAGGGCCCTAAAATATCCAGTTGTGAGTTATTTGAAATATTTTCTTCTCTTCATATATGTTTCAAAATGTTTATGGAAACGTTTATGCGGTGACCAGGGGCGTAGAATTGGTTTGTAAAGTGGAGAGACACATTATAGACTCGTGAATATTAATTAGCTAGTCAAGTTCAACCAGTAGTGGTAACTGGTGGAAATTTTTGCATTGCATAACTAGTGAGGTAGTTACCCGAAGTGAGACATAGTGAATAACCATTGAAGCATCTGTCATTTAAGCAAATATCTGATGTTTATGCAGTCGAATAATATAACCCCTTTTCTTTCCTGGAATGACTCAGTCTAGATGAAAATGCCTTTAGATTTCAAGGTGGCTTGAAATCCCTTAACACCGAAAGAGACAGGAAACATCAAAGAAGGTCTGGGTAGAGTTAAAAGACCAATCAGCCAGTCAATCTCTGAATTGCAAATTCAATAATTCAGAGGGAAATTACTCCAGCAGAGGGAATGTGAATAATTTAGGATATTATGACTTAAAAGTTCCTCCATACGAGTGGTAAGGATGATTAATTCAACATCTGGACTAATAGAGATTCAGTCAGAGCTTGATTTACGTAGTGCAGCGTTTCTGCTCTCACACGGCGTCTTTGTGTCTTACATCCTTAGTCAGAGCGCCTCACTGTAGACTATGAGCCAGTGAATATGTTTCAGTGCCAGTTTAAAGAAAACAGCGGGTAATCTCCTCTACTCAGCGTTCACACACCATCCAGGGCTTTAAAATGCAATACAAGTCACTCTGCTAAGCTTAGTGCTGTATGACAGAATGATCTGATACTATGATAATTAAAGGGAGCATATGCTGTCCTGTGGTTGCTGAATGATGAGATGCTAGCAAAGCATGCTAATTATATTCGCTGGAATGGCTTTAGATGCTTAAGCTCATTAAGTCATGGTCTATAGCTGTGGTTCTCAACTGGTTTTGAATCAGGAACCAGATTTTTCATGAGTACCAAAAATGTTTATTGTGCAGAAGTAAACAACATGGTTTACAAATCACCATGTTATATATTTATTTACCATTTTTAATGTTTTAATATACATCAATTTTTAATATTGTTAATACTAATAATATTTAGTTATTAAGTAATAAGACTTCATATTGTCATTATAATAATAAGTTTAACATTTATGCAACAAGTAAAAACTTGTATTTTTAGTCTGCGTCATGTTTTATTTTACCTTGCATCATTTTGTTAATGATTTTCGAGTATAAGGGGATGTGTGCAACCTATCAATGTTAACTTTTGCCTAATTTGACGGATTTCTACACAGTGACAGATAAAATTGCAGCTTATTGATAGGATGCAGTGCTTTTAACATCAAGAGCAAAAGATATGAGAAGCATTTCTTCCTTTTAAGAGATGACAAGCCTATTCATTTTGATTATAGTTAGTTTTGTATTATTGTTAGTTTTATGTTATTTTTGCCGCATGTCCCAAAAAAAAATAATCAAATGGTAAAATAGTACTGCATTAGTGTTTTATTCCCTTGTTTTGTACTTTTACCACTACATGTTTTACATTCAACATTTTATTTCTCTCCTCATGACAGCTCCAGCTTTGAAAGGGGTGTCTTTTCTTAATAACACTGATGTCTGACCTCAGGCCTACCGTAATAGTGCCAGGTTTTATTCAGTCAGGGCTGATTCCATCAATATCCTGCTGAAAATATTTCTTATGCACAACGTGGGCAAAAGAGATCAGAGAAATCAAGACATTTTCAAGCAAATTGTGTATTGATTTGGCTTCATTTAGAGGATATTACAGAGCAACAGTGAAGGGAATGAAGGTTACAGTTGGCCAGACACACATTATGGCTCCGATTGATGGGATTTTTTTCACGACTAGAGAAATCGATGGCTCACTCGTCCCAGAGTGAATTTGTGATCTGTCATGTAGAGAGAATGCTGCAGTGATGTAAAGCTTTCTCACGCTCTATACAAACCAGTTGCCTGTCTTATAGAAGCCAAGGTCATTTTATGACAGAGCTGTCTGCTTGTACTGAGTGCAAAGTGCACTTTAAAAAGTTAAAATGTGTTTCTTTAATCTGATCTGACAGTCAGTGGCATGCAGTTGTTCACTTATGATGTTATCGTGCAAGTCATAAAAGCAAACTACACCACAGTCATCTGACTTTGTCACACCAAGAGCTCTCGGATGGAACCAGAAATGCTAAAATGCCTGTTTTCACTTTACAACATTTTGTGCTGCCCTGTCTGCAGGATTCAAAAAGGCAATCTACTGGAAACGTTTAAGTTAGAAACAGAACCCTAACAGAGTCTTTTAACTTGATCTGAAAAAAGAAACAATAGCAGCTCAGAACATTTCAGGAGTATACTGCCATCAGGAAATCTCTGCAATGTGTGTGCCATAACAGCCGCCAGCCTCTTTTAGAGGTGAGTAGGTGTATCGTATGTTGACTGGACCCTGTAAGTGCGCAGAGTAGACACAAAGAGGCAAGTGCGTGTGGAGCCCGAGGAGTTCGGTCTAAAGTTAACCAGCACTCTTTCTGTCTCTGGCAATCTGCACAGAGCCGGGAGATGCTCTAGATAAGGAAATGAATGAGTTTGTCTTGCCCCGTGTTTCATCAGTATGTTGCCTATTGTTCCTGGTGGATCAGTCATCTCGCTGTCGGTTCCCCTGGAGGCTTTCTCTTTATTCCACGGTCTCAGACCAGATTTCCTCTTAGCCGAGGCAGCATCTTTCAATACGATTGCAGGCCTGTACTGAAGTCAGCAGAGATGGGATGGGACACTGATAAGTTGATTGTTGTGAAGGATGTTGCTGACTCTTAATTCTTAGCCTGGCTGTGCTCCTGGATTACATGGATTGGATTATAGGTATTGCTTTTCCTTGCCCTAGCTGAATTATTTACAGTAGAACTCATTGGTCAGATTTGATGAAGCAAGTGTGAGAACTGCTGTCCAGTTTCATGAGCACTCTTCCTACACCTGATATTAACATATTTAGGTGTAAATGTGATAAAAAAATTTAAAAAAAAAAGATTGTTCAAAAACCTTTTGACAGTGAAAATGCATGCAATCATATTGCATTTGTATTGGAAGGGCTAATATTTGCTAATGCATCTCTTTGTAGCTGCAAAAGAATGCTTACTCATCGGTCAGTCGGCCATTAATCAAGAAAGCTGCTCATCCTAAATAACAATGAACACTCTGCTTGAAACATAACGATTTGGGGGGAAACAGCGTTATTAAATTTTATTATTATAACTTTTTTTGCATTATTTAATTCTATTTTTTATATATGTTATTTTTTGTCTATGGTGTGTGTTTGCACAGAACTGGGAATTTAGTATTTGGTTGTAATTCTTTGAATGCGAATATACAGTTACTCTACAACAGTGTGTCTAACAAACAGCTTTATTTTTTCTTGTTACATCAATTACATAGCCCAAGGGTACAAAGATGCTGAACATAAAGTTCCTCAGAGAGTCAAAACAAACATCTTTAGTGCTCCAGCTAATTTTGTAGTCTTATGTGAATGTTTATCGCTATCCTCAATGTAAAGTCACAAAATGTGTCTGTTTGGAAAACACTGAGTGTGTTTGTCTGCATAATTCTTTCTTTTAGTGAAATGTCCTCTTTCAGCTTAAGCTATGAAAAAAAAACTACTTTCTTAAATATTTGATTGTGACTCGGACTGATGTGGTCGGATGTTTTTTATAAAAACTGCTAAACCACATGATTTGCTGTTGTCTAGGCAACCGATTTCCCAAATAGCTGTACTAGTTTCATGTACGTCATATTACTCTGTGGTGTCTTTCTTCCCACAGAATGAAATAATTTCACTTAAATCAATATTTTATATGTATTGATTTATTTATTTGATAAGTAGCTGGGTAAAATGGAAATAATGTACAGTCAACAGGCTGTTTTCACACAATAAATCATTTCAGGGTGGTTTATTTTTTGATAGTGACAGAGTGAGATATATATATATATGTATATATATATACGTACATACATACAGTATATGTATTGCATTTACATGACTTTCAGAAAGAGATGTAAAATTTACAGTCACTCCCTCAGTAGCTATATTACAATCAATCGCTCTCTCTGTGTTTACTTTTTAAATAATTTGCAGTGTAGTTTTTTTATCAACATATTTTAATGAAAATATATATGAAAAAAATATTATATATGTGAATTATTGCGAAAATACATCATCATAGTCTGTGAAAAGGTCCATTAGTCGATTAGGCTGTAGATTTATTTGCCATCCTAGGTGTATTTGACTTTCTTCTTTCAGACAAATTCAGTAAAAATTGTCTTTGATCTTTCAAATGTTTGATGCAACTTAGCGGGTGTTGCACGCCATCGGTTAATGAGAAGTTTAATAAAAGCTCATCCATTACCAATGGAGTGCAACAACCGCTAAGTTGCTTCAAAGCTTGAAAGATCAAAAACAATTTTACCAAACAAACATGTTATAAGTACACACATCGGTCCCTTTCTCTGTGTTAGACTTAATTTTGTTTGTTGTCATCTATGGCGTTATTTTTGTGCCACAATCCTGAGCGAGTAATTGTACGTTTTGAGCACAGAGAACTATATTTTGCAAGCACATTACATTATATTTTGAACATAAATTAACAATCGCAAAAAAAAAAATTTCGCTTGAGCAAAGAAAAAAACGATTCCGTACTCAATAAATATATTTGCTTGTTTGCTATTATCCATATTAATGTGCAGTAATAACTCCTCTCACGCAGTTTACTCAGGTGCTCTCACAAACTTATTCTCTGTGCTCCTGTCAAGTCCCTCTCTCTCTCGCTCAACTCTTGACACACGCTCGCTCAATTTCCAACAGTGTTACAAGTGTTAATATCCACAAAATCAACCAATCGGAAAATTAAAGGTCAACTGTGATTGGCTGTTGGTCTCCAATCAAATCGCTAGTAGAACCAGTGTACGTATACGTTTTGATCATTTCATTTCCTATTTAGAATTCAATAACAAATTTTTAAAAAAAAAATGTCAAAGCTCTTTACATTGTTTGCATGTGATTTATCAACACCTAGTACATCTTAAAATATACAGCTCATGAAAAATAAAAGTTCCAGATGGACAAACATTAAATGCATAAACCAGTGTGAATAAACTATATCTTAAAATAAATTTGGAGGTAGGTTGAAAAAGCCAGATTGGGAAGTTTTAAAAAGTTGTACAGCTTGAAGTGTGAAGTATATTCTTGTACACAGATATGGCATATTCATGGCAGTACACATGAAATTCATGTATATATTTGTCACTTAAACTATTGTAAACAGAAATCCTGTCGCCCCCTCTAGTGGACATTAAGTGTTAAGGCCTTCATTGCTCGGGTAACAAAAGTCTCTAGGATTTTTCAAGAAGTTAAGTCTGACCAGTTATACAGCAACGCGAGGCAGACGAGTCTGAAGATCTGAGCTGAATTTGGTGAAATATTAAAGTTCTAGTCGGAATCAATTACGCTTATAATTAATAATAATAATAATGGTTAAATATATGTTGGCTTCCAACAAAGAATACTAAGAAGAGAAACATCATTCAATTTAGTATGTAATAAAACTTATATTACTAATTTATTTAATAAATTTAACTATATTAATTTTCACAATTATTTATTAATGTCACACACACATACCTAGTGCCTTTAGACTTAAAAGACGAAAGTAATACATGTTACACATATTATCATGGAACTGTTCAGTCTATTATTGATTTTGATTTCCACTTCACTTTTATCCAAGGAGACAGAACTATTTGCACTGTATTTACAGTGGGACAATATTCATACAATACTATAACCTAGAAATGATTTAAAGGGGTCACTTGCAAGTCACAGCAGCACAAATTTTGTGCCCAGCCACTATATCTGTTTCAAATATTATTCTAATTAACAGTGAGTGGTGGTTTCAGACATTACAGTGCCACACTCGCACTGACTCTTATTCTGCCGAAAGAATCAAAAGACGTGCTGAAGGCGGAGCAATTCGACCAATCAGATTAAAGCAGCGTTTCAGCACCGCCCACAAGTGCGCATGAAATATTGAAGCCATAAACCTATTTGTAAACCCCAAAAGACAAAATGAGATATAGAGCCAAAAACTCATTTTCCGTTTGCTAAACTAAACGGAAAAACGAATAAACAAACAATTTTTACATTTCTTGTTATTGAATTCTAAATAGAAAATCATAGTGCTTTGGTTCTACTAGCGATTTGATTGGAGACCAACAGCCAATCACAATTGAACTTTAATTTTCCAATTGGTTGATTTTGTGGCACACTTGTAAAGCTGTTGTAAATTGAGCGAGCGTGTGTCAAGAGTTGAGCGCGCACAGTATTAAGAGGTTGAGAGAGAGAGAGATGGACTTGACAGGAGCGCAGAGAATATGTTTGTGAGAGAGAACCTGAGTAAACTGCGTGAGAGGAGTTATTACTGCACATTAATATGGATAATAGCAAACAAGCAAATACATTTATTGAGCACGGAATCGTTTTTTCTTTGCTCAAGCAAAAATTTTTTTTGCGATTGTTAATTTCTGTTCAAAATATAATGTAATGTGCTTGCAAAATATAGTTCTCTGTGCACGAAACGTACAATTACTCGCTCAGGATTGTGGCACAAAAATAACGCCATAGTCATCTTCTAAAAAATGCCGCGAGTGGGGCTTGAGGAAGTGACGTAGCCTGCATCTGCGCAGTGCGACCTGATGCAGCCCCTGAAGTGAGACACAGGAAACAGAAATACTGTAAAATAATAATAATAATAACGTGACTAAACGAGACGAAATAAGGTTATAACATTTTGTTTCGTCTCGTTTTGGTCAACAAAAATGAAGAGACATTTTAGCATAGTTTTTATTTTGTAAACCACATTTAGTCTCATTTTTATTCGTCAGCAATATTGCATTATACATTTAATTATAGTCATCGTCACATGACCAGCATATAAGTTGGGGCTCGTCTCGTTTTCGTCACGTGATAAAGGTTCATTGATGACGATATTTTGTCATAATTTTCATTGACGAAACCAACACTAGTTGCTAAAAGATGCACAATGTTGTGGGGTTGTTTGGAAATCTTTGCACTGATGGAGCAAAAACATAGTAAGTGACCGTCAATAGGCAATGTTGTGTCTATAGTGTAAGTTACTCAATATTAACCAATAGTTCAACTTTGTGCCTAAATATACAGTATATTCATTACAAAAGTATTTGGCCACACTGCCAAATTAATGAATGTGGTTGCATTATAAACTAAAGAACACTTTCATGGTTTCATGTTAAAAAAATATAGATTTACTTGTTCCAAAATAATACCAAAAGTGTTGTGACATTTTCAAGTGAAACTTCTAGCATCATCATGTCCCTAGTTACTGTGAACTGATGAGTTACATGTGGTTAGTCTGCTAGGACATTTGTGGATTCCACTGTGTTATATTTAAGCTGAAAACATCCTTTTGTGTTAAACTTACAGACTGTACAGGAGCTGTTCGAGCTTCAGCACTCATCTCAATATGTGCTGCTGTCGCTCACTGACCTTGAGTTCAACTCCTGCAAACCACATTGATCATTATGCTTTGTCTTGCCTCTTGTTCTGACATAGTGAAGAGAGCTGTAATGTTTTATAGAAGGAGGAATCATATTCTGCACATTTTCAAAGACCTTTGTTAGAGTGATTTTATGCTCTCACACACTAATTATTCCCCCTCTCTCTCTTTCTTTCTCTCTCCTAATGGATCCTGTACCTGATTTATATCTTCTTCCTTTGGCTGGTTAAAGGTAAGTCTCAGTTTCACCTCACAATCTTTTACTTAGGCGAATAAGTGTCTTATTCAAAAGCTGCGCTGATCACACAAGCGGAAGGCTGCATTATGCACCAGCGCTGGGGAAAAAAATATAAATTACAGTATATGTTACATGCTTTACATTTTCTTTTTTTCCCTGAACATAGTTTCATACTGCACAGTTATTTCCCTTTGCTGTAAAATAGGCTTTTTTAAGTGAAGGAACAGTGTACTTGGTCCCATTGACTGTATTACTGGATATTCAGTGGTATTCATCAACGTGCCACATACATGAGTCATGAATTCATAAATAATCATCAGTCCAACATAAAAAACAATCATCTGCTGCGTATGCCAAACAGGCCCCTATTGGCTATGGACAACTGCTACATTACCATTGCCACAAAAACAACACAGCAAATTCATTTTCAGCTCTGGCTCTGTTTGTTCACACGCTTGTCAGGTCTTCCCGCTCTCATCAGACAAAAAATAAACAATATTATACTGAAACAAAGGCATGACTCAATTAATTCTGATGCAAGAGAACAGAAAAGATGAGAGGAGAATGTGAGAAGGTAAATATGGCACACGCTTTGTTCCTTATCTCCCAAATTCTTGCCATAGCAGCATTGTCTCTAATCTCCTCTTTATTTCTCCCTTTTTGTTTGTCTATTCATTCTCTCTCTTTATCTACAGTTTAGGAAAATCTGTACAAAAAGAGAGCACATTGCAACTGAAATTCAAACAAAATAAAGCAAACACAACATTTTGCCCACAGGGATATTCCAGTCTCTATGGGGTTTTTCTTAAGCGCCAGCTCACGATGGAGTAGGTGTCTATTTTTGAAGTCAGGTATAGAGAAAGCCAAAGCCAAAGCCAAAGAAAAGCTCCCCTCCCCAAGCCTTTTGTTTCTCCATCATGACTTGCCATGATGTACACTTTGTTCGCCCACAGTCTGTGAAGCAGAATGCCGTTGTAGTAATTAGACCACGTCAGGCTTTACTGTTCTGGCTGCGAAACCCAAGACGTTCTCCAAGCTTTTCCTAGCGCTGTGCCATCAGTCTTGGCATCAGTTTCCAGCATTAAAGCTACAATTCACCCAAACATGAAAATTCTGTCATCATTTACTGTCATGTTGTCCCAAACCAGAATTATTTACTTTCTTATGTGGAACACAAAAGAAGATATTTTGATTAGTTGTTTTGTCCATACTATCAAAGTCAGTGGTTTCCAGTATAGCAGTTGATATTTGGCTTTTTGATTATTTTTGGCATCAGCTGATATGTTTTTGGTCAGTAAGTGTAGTGGGATAGCGATAGTCAGGATTAAAAAAATATGTATTTTATTTTATATTTATCATCAGTCTTTGAATAGTTCATTTATCTTTTTCAAATTGTTGGAACTGGAAACATATAATTTACCATCTATTTTTGTTGGAAAACTGGACTTTGTTGGATGCAAATAAAAAAACAAATGGGCAGCTGCTGCTAAAGAATCATTTTCACAGATATTGGAAAGTGTTCCATACCATTCTTAGATTTTAAAACTTCCATAGTATCTTTTTCAATAAGTGGCAAAATGAATGGGATCCGTGTACAGACAACAGACTGTACAAAATGAACCATACAGTGTGTAAAATTTGCATCTTTATTTTCAATATGCATCTTAAAATGCAATATAATAGCTGGGATAATATCATACACACAGTATCGAATAAGATTTAGTTCCTAATATCAAATAAAGATCCACTGATATGCTCGTCATGCCAAAGTCCAGTATTCCTTAAAAATATTTTACCAAACTGGACCATTTTAAGTTTTATTAGGGAATTCAATTACTCTGAAAACACTTTTGAAGAAATTTTTAGAGTCAACCATAAATCCATTTTAAAGTTAAAAGCAAAAACTAAAGCAAACTTAAAAACTTTAAAAGTGGATTTAAAATAGTTCTGCATGCTTTTATAACACCATCCAACCAACAAACCTAATTCTTAATTCTGCAAACCTTCCAAACATGTATGTATGTATGTATGTATGTATAAAAATGCATGTAATGTTTGTCATATGTCCTCTGTGGTTGTGTTGTTTACTATCTTTATATTGAATGGTTTAATATTATATATAATGAACATCAGCCACCACACTGCTCTCTTAAGATTAATTTTCAGTTTCAGGCTAAGAGTTTTCACAGCGTAATGACTGCATGAAAGGTGCATTTGTACACGTCCATTTAAAAACAAGAGACGCTGATGGTGCTCAACTGAATAAGCAGATATGGGCCACAGCAGGCAGTTAGTGTACTATTTGAAGTTTATTGAATCCCTGGATCGCCTTTGTGTTAGCTTTAAACACAAATCCAATCTGTATTACATAAATGGTTATTTGGTGAAAGATATTGCAGTAGCAGCTGGAGAGATAACAATTCTTGACCCAGACGTGACCCCTGTGGGTGTTAGTATTGCCTTTGTGTGGCAGAAATCGTCTGATATCATTAAGCAGTTCCCTAGTTGTGTTCTTGCCTTTTTTTCGTATTGGTGCCAATTGTTCGCCTGACGCCCATAATTTAAAAGGATGATTGTAAGATGATGTAATTGAGGAAAATACTACAAGCAATAAAATGCAATAAATAAATATTTAAAAATAACTTTTTATAAAAATACCACTAGCCTCCACCTCCTCCACATTCCCAGAATTTACATTACAGTGGGAGAATAAATACAAAGCTATAATGTATCATAATAATGAGACGCCGAACAGAATATGACATCCCTCAGCTGGTTACCTTCAGCCTCTGCCAGGTTAAGCTGTTTTTCCCAAAGCTCTGCTTTCGCATCCTATTCATAGTAGGATTACAAGCATGCAGGAGGGACAGCACAGGAGGGAGTAGGATGGGGGGGGGGGGCAGATGTTGCCATAGAAACTGTCCAGCAGGGAGGGATTAGGATGGGTGGTGGTGGTGGGGGCAGCGGTGGGCGTGACCATTGCAACAGCCACTCCATCAACGAGCTGACAGTGTGAGGCCCTTTTTTTAAGCTAACCGCTGCATGTGAAGCAGAGCATCTGTTGTTCCAACTTTCCTACTTTTTCTCGATTCATCCTGACCCCACCTTCTCCCAATCTGGCCCTTACCTTTCATCCGAGGGCAAATGACCTCTGAGCTGTGAAGAATAGAATAGAAAATAGATAGAGATATTAAAAACAGATGGGATGCATGTGCGCACACAGGCTGGCTGAGCTGTGATTGACAGCTTTTCATGCTAGGTTGGTCCATGTGTGTGTTTGTGTGAGTGTGACTTGTCAGGATAATCTGTTTAGGACTGCACAGGCCTCGTGTGCCATGTAAGGTGTCTCCCAGATCAACCTACGCATAATAGAGGCAATTTCCAAAACTGCCTCTATGGAAACTAAGGAATTAGTACTCCTAGAAAATTGCTCCGAGAAAATCAATTAGGATTTTTAGACTTCTGTCAACACTATAAGACCAAACCTCCCAAGTACAGTTAATGCACCGTATGCCATTGCTCTGAAATATTTGATTGGAAATTACCTGCCTGAATTGATGGTCGCTCAGTATGCAACAAAAGTTTTAAGATTTTGGCGGCCATAGCGGCTTTTGTTTTCTACTCATCAGACCATAATCATAAAAAATAAAGGCCTGTGGGCCTGTAGCTTATCACAGAGTAGACAAACTGTTCTTCATGAGACAGATGAGATCTCTGTTTTGCAATATCAGATAGTATCTCTCCAATCGGTAGGCAGACTTTATTTTATATTCTCTGAGATTGCTCAGAGAGTAAATAGTGCCAAAATGTTTTTTGATAGAGAGCGGATAAGAAACACAATTTGTGGATATTTGAATGATTTGGAGACTGAACCTTCAAATAACTTTGGATGGATAAATGCAGGTATCCCTTCAGTCTCACCAATTTAAAATTATGCTTTAGGATTTTAATTTTGAGCTTTCAGTTGGTGGTATCGACTGTACAAAGAAACGTATCTATGATTGCACCTTTGTTGAAAAAATTCAACTTATCTGTTATTGGGCAGTTGTGCCATTTACCTGAGTTTGGAAAAGTGTGTATTGACAGTTGGGGTCTTTTGAAGTCTCATTCAATAACAGGATGAAAGCCAAGACAAATCAACCAAAGATTTGAGGTTAGAGTCAGGGCACAGGAATTTTTTAGCTTCCTTCTCCAAATGAGAGATTTTTTACTTGACATCCGTTCTAATGCCTCAGTTTACAACCCTATAAATGGAAAAGATGTGTAGCAATAGGTTAAAACAATCATTGCAATCCTTCATTCATTTGACTCTTAACCTTCAGCGACCCACAATAGCAACACTTGTTATAAGCAAGTACATATTTTGCAATTAATATGTGGTTAAACTGCATAGAGCATATCACTCTCTGAAATGTCATAGCCATAGGTTTGGATGGTATATAACATTATTTTGCATTATTTATTCATCATAATTATTTTTTCACAATTCTCAACTTCAGTGTTCAATTCAGTGATGTTTTTTCAGAAATTTTGCATTTTTGCAAAAAATCGACATGGAATGGCCTAATGGAACTTTATAGAGTGTCAGAGGAATGCTTTGAGGTTAACAAACTGAAGTTTCAACCTTCCACCTAAAATAAAACATGCATAAACATCATGATTTTTATAACCAGTGACCTCATATAAACACATTCAAGGGGGCAAAAATAATCAGCAATATCAGTGTGTGTGTCTCTGAGGGTAAAGATGTTTTATGTCTCTCTCTCTCTCTCTCTCTCAGCTTTCTTATTCATATAGCTCTTTGAGTAAACAGAACCCACTTCTTTGTGGATCAGAGAGAGAAGAGCTGCTTGGCACAAGTGCAAAGCTCTTGGATTATAGCAAAGAAACTTAAAAATAAAATAAAACAAGTACCAACAACAACAGACATTTTTTTTTCTTCTTCTTCTTCTTACAGTGGTGGGGAATATTTAATCTTGAGGGAATTTAAAAACAAACCATACACCTCTTTTTCCCTTTAAAAAATAAGGCAGATTTAACTAATTGGTGTAGAGGGTTGTCAAGGCAACTGTTCTGACCCGAAGTAATTCCTGACAGGCAGAGAGTTGAATAAATGGCTTTGGGAATTGGGGAGAGCTCCACATATCCATAAAAGGGGTTAAATTTAGCGTGTAGGAAGAAGAGAGAGAGCAGGCTGTGCAATACTCTAATGCAGACCACAAGGTACTGTATGCTCTTTAAACCTTCTCTTTTATAGGTAAAGGCAAGCAGAAAGACGAGAATAAGACATCCTGCTCATAAAAGATGACCTTTTTACTTCAGCTTGCCTCAAACAGCCTTCCAGAGGAACATTTCTGACACTCAAGGCTCCTTGTGTCTCACGGACCTTGTAATTTGACACACACGCGCTGCCTGCAGAGAAAATGAAGACAATAGCGTGGCCAGCACTGCTATGAATCTGAAGCACCTGGGAAAATTATATTTTGTGAGCTTGTGGCCTGAATGTAAAGCGATTTAAAAAAAAAAATCAGAATAATCACTAAAACATGTCACTTTCATGAAAAGTGTAGTCTGATTCACACCAAATGGATTGGTTCTTGCTTCAAACTCAGGCATACATTTTGCAACAGTCCACCTGGAACAATATTTTTTTTAAATGTATGCATGTATATTTAAATCCTGGTTGGTGTTTCTTTGTATTCAGCTTATAATTATGCATTCAGAAGATGCTGGTTAAAATGTGAGCATTGTGCTCTCCTGTCAGCACTTTTCCTGTATGTCATATCAGCACAATTCTTTAGTCAGGAAGCGGCATTTCATCCAGCCACGTAGCAATTGCCATTTCCATCATCTTTTGTTTATGTTGAATAGAAATGGGAAACACATTTTGGACAGCAAAATCTGTCTGGAACAGACGAAAGAAAGATGGAGAGTTCGATCTAGGTGGATGCAGTGACTCGGCTTGGGACAGATGAAGAGTTCCAGTCCCAGAGAGACAGAAGTGTTTGATGAAAGTTTGTAGGATATCTGTGCTTCGTTTCATATGCATGTCTATAGGATAGCTGTCCCCCCACCATTCCCTAGCTTGGAGACGACAGTAGGCAGGCACTTTAAAACTGCCCCATGGGCTCTTTGTTACCATGACAATGCCGAGGGCAAGGAAAAGTCACAGCAGAAGCCTTTGCCTGTGCCTGCCAGCAAGAAACCTCTTTTCAACACATTACACTGAAATCCCTAGATTCAGCAACCTCAAATATTCCACACAATAAAGGAATTGGAGAAGCGGCATGTTTTGGGAACTCACTTCTGATTAGCAGCAGATGCTAGATGACAAATGCACTCATATAAACAAGAGAAAACAGAAAATCTCGTATACAAACTTTCTCAGAACTCTTGAAACTTTTGTTTTTTTTTGCACTCTTTCAGAGAGTTTCAGCGACAACTGATCGTGATTTCTTTGAGAAGTTTAGTTTGTTTCTATTTATTCTTCTGTTGTTGTTTTTTCCCTTTGTTAGCCATGGCCTGTACTGTATGTATAGATTTACTAGATACACTGATGATTAAGTATGTGTCTTTATTCCTGACCTACTATTCCATTTTTTCCATAGATAGTTTTTTTTAGAGATATGTAGTGGTCGTGTTTTATTTAACATACTCTGTGTATTTAAATTCATCCTCTCCAGCTCCTGCTGTTTTTATTTTTCAGCATTTTTGTTTTGATGGTGTGTATAGTATAAGAGCGTATATCGGAGACCTCTCCATTGATTTTCTTTCCATCCTACTTGAATTGACTGAATGAAGTTTGCGTACTCTCCTCTTCCTCTCTTTCTTCTGCATCCACTCCCTCTCGTCTTCTCCTGCTTCTGCTCCCGAATTTCCACTTCAATCCAGAGGGGGTTAACAGAATGAGGAATTCAACATAGTCCATATCTCTTAACAGATAAATCAGAAGCCTTCACTCTTAAATGGATTACTGAATCCAGATATAATTTTAGCTTCTGGGCTCCCTTCCTGCTAGACTCAACCTCGTTCCCTTTGAACCCAAGACATTTGACTGACAGACTCAATCTGGACCGGCACATTTCTTCACATCTGCTCCAAGCCCATGTTCTTCTGAATAAGCATTCCGCTGCCCCAATTTCTAAAGCTCTCCATTAAAATGCTCCAAGCCTGGTCTCACTATTACTTACCTGAGATGAGATGATGATAATGGCGACTTGTTTACATGGGTCTCTGCCCTTTGATGACATCCATGACTGCACAGAGACATCTCAGGACTTGCCAGACAGTCGGTGAGTGTGTGAGATCTGATGGCCCTTTCTTTCTAAATGATGCCATCTGTTCTTATCATCAGCGTGCTATTGTTTGATAAATTATCATCCCTTAGGGGCTCCTCTGTGGTAATGAAGAAATCTTGCTGGAGGACAGAGTTAACTGGTTAAGTGGCCAATGTAGTGCAACAATTTTGTTGGGAGGAGGATAATGTGCTGTTTTTCTGAGAAAGTGTAATGTCTAAATGTCTTAGTGTTCGCTCCTTGTACTACAACAGTGAGACTTGCATTAACACAGAATGCGTTAAGCTAATATCAGACCAGGCACTGGAATATCTAGCTTCTCAACTCAGCTCTTCAAGTTCAGATATATCTTCCAGAGTCTGATGATGGAAATCGCTCAAATGCGGCCAAATAATAGTCTGTCTCTGGAAAAATGGGGGTGGGGTTTAGAAAAAGTCACGTGACCCTGATGGCATTGAAAACCTATTATTTCTAAGCTTTTAGCCCATTGGAGGAAGATCCTGTCGTTTGTGCATAAGTCAAGTCAAATTTTATTATCCCATGGGGAAATTTGAATTGCAGAAAGAGATTTAAAATGGCATACCATAGAGAAATGCATAAAAAGATGTAAATGATGACATTAACTTGATTACAACCACAGTTATACTATGCATTTAAGTAATTGAAATGGAGACAAAGGAATAGATGTGGGTGAAATGAGATCAAAACCATTTTCTGTGTCCTCCAGATTCAGTTTCATAATTGCTGTGGAAATCAAAGAGTTGCATGATCTTTCAGTTCACTGGTGGAAAACTCTGTCCAGAGGGCGTCAGTTCAAAGTAGTGGCTGGGGAAGAAGATGATGCCGTTGGCCTTCCTGAGGACAAGCCTCTCAAAAAGGAAAAACGCTTGTGCCCGACTCAAACGCTTTATTGGTTGTTATAACCAGTTCTTTAAGTCTGGCGGAGTTTAGATTAAGTAATCTTGGTAATCAGGAGGATGGGAAAGCAGATGATGCCGTTGCATCCCTAAAGACAAAAAGGAAGATAAAACACGTGTTCCTGGAAAAAAAAGACCCAGTAAAACTGTCATCAGCCAATTAGTTAATTTCAATATTGGTAACTGTTAACATTTTTAAATGAACACATTTTTTTTTTATAGCTGCAGATTCCTTTTTAACATCTCTTTCTATGTTTCAATGAATTTGTTTTAAACAAGTTTAATTGAATTTGTTAATATTTAATTGTTTTAATTATTCATTGCCCCATTATTCAGACAACAGAAACAGGCTCAGATTAGAGAAAGTTTAATTACTTCATAGCAGACATTTGACCCATTTAACCAAGATTTTTGGAAGACTCTTGGAATGGACTTTTTGAGTCACAGCTCAGGATCGTTTCTGTTGAAGGGTTTTGGATTGCATTCGTAATTGTGCCATTAGCCATTCATAGTAATTACATTTTCATATGTAGTGAAAAGTGATCTCTCCAGGTATAATAGACCTCCTTGGCCTAACCCTTATGAGTCTGTAAGGCTGATCAGCCTGTCAGGCAATAAGAAGGTTTGTAAGTTAGTACGCCCCCTACAGATGTGCACTGGTAATTTTGCCCAAGTATTAATGTGTTCTTTCAGCTGATCTCTCATTATGAGACAAAATACGGAACAGAATTAAATTCATTTTAAACACTAATGTGCTTTTATTGCTTTTTATTTTATTGACAAAGACAAACTGAATGCCAGTACTGGTGACACGTCATTGCGTTGTTCTTTGAGAAGGGGGATACAGCTGGCAGTACATCACAGAACATGTTCAGTCCATGGAGCCAGAGTTGGCTATGCCTACCTCTGTCATCCTGCGATTTCAAGGGCAAGACACTACGTAAACAGTTTTGTGTATTCCGCAGCTGTTGTCTCTCCTCCTACCTACTTTCCTCTTTTCCCACAGCTAGAGGCCTTCTTATGCCATCCATTATTTAACAAGCACAGATCCTGCACCTCACTAACAAGCATTTCTGTTCTCACCATTTGCAGAGATTCTCTCATTACGTATCCATACGTCGTCAACATGGCATCATTAGACACAGTTATTCCAAAGCAGGGATGGAACATACACTATGCTAACAAACGTACGTGTGCATAGAATTTAGAAGTGCAAAATGTATTTTCTGAGAGGAGATTAGGAAATGTCGGCGAGGATTTTTCGACATCTGCTCACTGAGTGCTCTGGCACTCTCTCTTCTCCTGTTGTCACGTGACAGTTGTCACTGATGGCATCCTGTAGGTCCCTCCGGAGAGGCACAGCAGTCAGGATGACTGATACAAACAGAAGCGTCACACCTATTTAAAACGATGCGTCTTCTCTGGTTTTTAAATGCAGCTTCAAAAAATTTATATTTGATAAGTAAGTTTTTAATAGTAATTTAATACATTTTAATAGTAATTTAATAATATTATTTTTTAAAGTAAATGTTTTCTGTTGAATTCAATACTTTTCATGTGAAAATACAAGATCACTTGTTGTCAAGTTCATTTGGCTCAGTTTATTACAAATAAATAATTGAAATGTATTTATTTAAAAATTTACATCGGTTATATATATATATATATATATATATATATATATATATATATATATACAGTATATATATACAGTACAGACCAAAAGTTTGGAAACATTACTATTTTTAATGTTTTTGAAAGAAGTTTCTTCTGCTCATCAAGTCTGCATTTATTTGATCAAAAATACAGAAAAAACAGTAATATTGTGAAATATTATTACAACTTAAAATAATAGTTTTCTATTTGAATATACTTTAAAAAAAAATAATTTATTCCTGTGATGCAAAGCTGAATTTTCAGCATCATTACTCCAGCCTTCAGTGTCACATGTAACATCCAGTCTATCACATGATCATTTAGAAATCATTCTAATATTCTGATTTATTATGAGTGTTGGAAACAGTTCTACTGTCTAATATATTTGATGAATAAAAGGTTAAAAAGAACTGCATTTATTCAAAATAAAAATCTCTAATAATATATATTCTAATAATATATTTTCTTTACTATCACTTTTTATCAATTTAACACATCCTTGCTGAATAAAAGTATTGATTTTATTATTTTTTTAAAAAGAAAGAAAAAAAATAACTGACCCCAAATTACTGACCAGTAGTGTATATTGTTATTACAAAATATTTATATTTTAAAAACATATCTTCTTTTTTTTTCTTTTTTTTTTCTTTTTATTCATCAAAGTATCCTAAAAAAGTATCACATGTTCTGAAAAAATATTAAGCAGCAGAACTGTTTCCAACTTTGATAATGAATCATCATATTAGAATGATTTCTAAAGGATCATGTGATAATGATCCTAAAATTTCAGCTTTGCATCACAGAAATAAATGATAATTTAAAGTATAATACATTTAAAAACAATTATTTTAAATTGTAATAATATATCACAATATTACAGTTTTTTCTGTATTTTTGATCAAATAAATGCAGGCTTGATGAGCAGAAGAAACTTCTTTCAAAAACATTAAAAATAGTAATGTTTCCAAACTTTTGGTCTGTACTATATATATATATATATATATATATATATATATATATATATATATATATAGTACAGTACAGTATATATAGTATATATATATATATAGTACAGACCAAAAGTTTGGAAACATTACTATTTAATAATATTATTTGTACTATATATATATATATATATATATATATATATATATATATAAAACATTTTTTTGTTAATTATATACTTAAATGTGTTTTTGTTTCAAAAGCAACTTCATGATGCATATTTATTATCCATTCATTCATTAATTGTTTGTTTGTTTATTTATATAGCCAAACTAAATTGCTGTCACTTGAGCAGTTTTGATATTATTAACTATTTAGAAGTACATGTCATGAATCATGTAGTTTTATTTATATGGTTAACATTTAAACATTACTATTATTGTTTATTTTTATTATTTGTAATTATATATTTTTATAATAATATATTATTTTTTTAAATACTTAACCTAAATCTGGTTTTTATTTATTTATTTTTTTATTTTATTTTTTCAGAATGGTAGCTTACCGATATTGATTTATTTAATGAACCAAGCTAATTGCAGCAGCACTTAACAGCAAGTTCTGTAGTTGTGTATTTTATTTTATTATTTCAGTGTATTTTATTATATTAACACAAAGCCCTGAATACAAACAATCTATTTGGTCTATTTCTAGTCTTTGATTCTGCTACCATGGAGCCATTAATGGAGACATACACTGAATTCATGGAAGCAGCTTCACTTCTTGACATGAAAAATCAGATCATGATTACACTCCTTCGCAAGGAAATTTTTTTTGGATAGGGCTTGGTGGCACAAATAGCTGCAGTAAATGCAGATGCAATAATCTGCCATGGTAATAATGAGAAAATCATAAGGTCATTGCAAACGACAGATTCCCCCAGTACCCAGTCATTCTGTGGTAATCTGTGAATGCAGATGGTTGGGTATGAACAGGTTGTGATGCTTCAGAGACATAGAGGTACCATTTAATGCATTTATATGGAGATTCCTGCACAAGCCGTAAGAAAAACAGTAAAAAAAAAATATGACTCAAACCAGCACATAGAACAAACCAAAGGCTTTTTAGTTCAGTTATATGACTCCCCGACTGCCTTCCGTCAACCCTGTTTATGATACAGTGTAAAAGACAGTCTGTAGCAGCGGTTTCTATTGATAGTAATGAGGCTGGGTGCAATTTACGGCTTGCACATTTTCAATACTTTTACAGCCTCATTAAGTTTAAGAATGTGACAAATGGTTCATCTCAGCTGTCTCAAACCCAATTGCCGCTCCTGACGAGACTGATGGTGCTTTGTTGTCACACAGGTGATTAGGTGGTTTGTTATCAGTGGCGTGCGCTCGCTCAATCTCGTCCATGATTCAATGCCAAATAGCTTATTCTTGCGATGAGAAATTCTCCATAGATCGGCCCGTTAAAATGTTGTTCGTCACAAGTGGTGTATAAAACAACTGGAGTGATGACTCCATTGTCTTTGGTTTGTTGTCATTTTAATGACCATGATGGGAAATCAAGCTAAATGAACTTAATAGCTGAGCGCAATTATCCATTTTGATTGTCACCAGACAACCTCAAATTAGATTAGAAAATATGCAAGTTGCTCGCAGTGGTGGCCTGAGTTAATTTGCGAGTAATTTAAAAGTCCTGCTATTTTAGCACTCTGATCATTACTGTAACTTAATTGACATGACCTCTAGATATGTGGAAAGCCAATCGAAAGCCAGATGAATAATCAGGCAGCGTGCAACCATCGCTTGTGGACTATTAGTCAAATATAATTAGCTCTGCTCTTTTTTATCATTTAGGCTGGCGTGCATTTTTTTTTCCACCGTGGCATTAAATGCTCTCCAAAAGTCCTCGATTTTATCAGTTCTCTAAAGTGCCGTACAAAGGCCACCGCTCTGTTAAATTTAATTCAGAAGGGAGATGAAAAATCTCTTTCTAAGAGATCAGTGACAAGATTAAATATGGAGGGATCTCTTCTTGACTTGTTGGCTGACTAGCATATCCATGGTAATGCCAAAGGGACCATCTATTTCAAATCAGACTCACTGAGCTGTCTGAAACAGACAGGGGCTGAGTGAAAAGTATTGCACCCATCTAAATAACTAAGTTAGTGCAGAAGCAAATGAAAATATACTGGAGCGAAGACATGCAGGGCCCCTACAAAGTGTTAGGATGTAAAATGTATGAATCTGATTGTGTTTGATAACAAAATCTCAAATCGAGTGGCACTAGAAAACCACCCATTAACACTTTCAGAACAAACTTGGCCATTTGTATTGACATTTATTATTATTGACTTATATATAAATATATTTTATTTTATTAATATTATATAGTTATTTAAAATACTAAAGTTAGTGTGTGTTTTATTCTAAAAGCAGCTTAACATGATATTTTTTCATTAATTCATTTAGCAAACCACTGATGCTAGAGCTTTTCTGGATAAAATATATTAATTCATTCATTCATTAGCTCGTTCATTCATCCATTCATTTGTTCATTTAGTTTTCTGAACTTTACTTTCATAACCATTTTGGCTGATTTTATTGACATCTGCATGTTTCAATGTCAAGCCAAATTCTGTTGCATTTAAAAAAAAATTATATATATATACAATTATTTATTTTTTATAAACCAAGCAAAATTGCAACTGAACTTGGTTTGATATGTACATATACTGCATATTATTAATGCTAGAGCTTTCTGAAACTTCACTTTCAGATTTATTTTGACCATTTTTATTGACGTGACATTTCAATAGTGAACCGCTCAGTTGCAATTTTGCTAGACATTATTATTGCTATCTGTATTTTTTAATATGGAGACTGAGGATATCATAGTTTGTTATTAAAACCTCTTCGTGCTTATATGTTTCCTTTAACTGCACTGTACCTGTTTTATGGTGACAGTCTGGTTGCCTGGTGCCCAAATCAGCAGATGTCTACAGGTCTGTGTGTCCTTATCAGCAAGAGAAAAGCTTTGGGGCTGCGGCTGGCATGTCTGCCGCAAATAAACAGCTCTCAAATTCATTTTACGCAAAACAACAAAAGCCTGTGGCGCCTGTTTCCTAGTCCAGGAATAAACTGCTCAATGTGTTTGCAGTGAGATAGTAATTAAGCAGCTTCATTTGGAAAAAGTCGACAAGGTGACAAGTCACATTCGATTACAGTATGTTCTTTTTGTTTCTATCCATACAATCCCAATCATATATATATCTTAACCTTCAAATAACCTTCGATTCAATAATCATTTTTGTTTGTGCATGAACAGTCACCTAACATAATTGAAAGCAGCATGATTAACGAACAGTAAGGGGGCTCTGAGATCAATACTGTTAATATTTTCTCATTTCCATGACCAATTTGAGAGTCTTTTCACACTGGCATGGCCTTCGGTAATAGTTTTATCTGAGTTTGTTTACAGCAATTTGTTCAGAAATTGCACCGCAACATTCTTGCGCTTAATGAATAGAATAGAACCTGCAGGGGTTCATCACTGCTTAGTTAGCAAAGATTTGTTTTCTTACTTGTGCCATTCTGAAGAAATGCATTTATTTGCGAACTGTAAACAGACTCGCATTTCATTTGTTTAGAATGATTGTACCTAAATTAAATTTAAACTGATAGTTTACCCAAAAATGAAAATTGTCATTATTTACTCACCCTCATGTCGTTCCAAACCTGTATGGTTTTCTTTCTTCTGTGAACACAAAAGAAGATATTGTATGATTTTGTATTATCCAAAGAAAAAATAAGGTCATACAGGTTTGGAATAACATGAGGGTGAGTAAATCATGACAGAATTTCTATAAGACTACTAAAACACCTGCATAGCTAGTGGATGATAGACCTAGGATAACAAAGTTTAAACAAGTGGCCCATTCTTTCTCTATTATGATTTGAAACCCAATGGAAAAGTGCCTCAATGGAGACATTTCAGGCCTGAAGGAATGTGCCAGAAACTATGAGTTGAAAGCCAATGTTTCCCGGGGCCCAAATGTAAACACAGATCGCACCTACAATCACCTTTCGCTTGACGCAGAAGCACAGCTCTCTTCACCTTTTAATGACATGGACATCTGCCAAAGTACTCACTCTCCACATTGACTACTGGTGATTGATGACATCTGGGCTGAACCGGCAGAAGCAATCAATCTGAGGAGCAACCCCACAAATCAAAAAGCGGAGTGCTGCTGTGGAACTTCGAGATGCTCCTCAGCCGACCACTAACACAGCTCCACAAATCTCCGGCACAAAGGAAAATAGAAAGTGAGCAGGCAGACTTTTTAATACTTTCCTTAAATGTCAGCAGTAATCCTGTGGTGCAGAAGAAATATAATGCTGCTTGATGAATATATTGCTGCTGTTCTCTATGGTGTTCTAGACACACATTCAGTCAGTCACAACATGTCGGATGTCTGCCCAGGTGAACATAAGGTTGTAGGTTGTGGGTTTGAACCAACAATGAGTTTTCAATGAGTTGTCACCTGTTCTGTACTAAAAAAAAGTGTATCACTTCATGTCAAAAATCAAGCTGTCTATGTTGACTTTCGTTGCTTATGTAGCAGCTCTCCACTTCTGGGTAGAAGTAAAAATAAAAAATAAGCAAAAAACTACTAAATATCCAATATATTTTGCTGTTTTTGTACAATGACAAACTTTTTAACTTGTTGCAAGAATATTGCCTTTATTTTAAAAAATATAATAATAATAATGATCAAATTAGATTACAGTAAATACCTTACATTTGAAAAAGTTCTTATTTACATTATTAATACTAAAAGTTGCTATATGTTTCTGCAATATATACTGTATGAGGTATACCTGTATTTCCAGCAATATAATATGTACTGTTAGTGTGAAATAAAATTACTCATTAGGTTTTTTTGTTATACCATCCAGTCCTAGTAGTTTCCAAAAGCTGAGCATTTGATTGAAATAATGGCATAAATCTTTTCCTTTAACGTTAGCGGTGATGAATCTGTTTTGTTTAGCTGGAAGTGTCACTGCTGCGAGACTGTGACACATGGCTGAATCATAATAGACTTTAGAAGGGGAATCAATGATTGGATTTGTATTTCTGACGTGAGGTTCAGATAAATATTGTTTAGTCTTGTGTGGAAGAAGTGCTGAACTGTGTGACTGGTATTCTGAAGCCCAGCAGCTGTCGAAAGTCACTCATGCGGTAGCTTCCATTCTCAGCCATTCTAGTTGGACACGGCCCAAACCTTTCAGTCTTAGAATAAAGCTAAAATCTCACTGCCTGTGGTATCCCGGAATGCCAGGAAAACCCTTGACCGAGAATGTCAAGCCCGATATGTTAAGCGACACCATTAGTCATTCCCTGAATGATATCCCTTTTCTCATTAGCTGAATGGAAGTCTTTGAAGCTATTAAGAAAAATATAGACTTGCTTCGGTCAATTTTTGTGCTGGAATGATTCCTTAAGGTTTAGGATATATTAGTGGCATTTAACTTCCAGGCAGTTTAAAAGCATTGACAAGAATTTTATTAAAGGACTTTTTTCAAACATGGACACTTTTGACCCTCTGGAATTTAACACACTTTTCACTGGCTCACAAGTTTATTTAAATTGTCCACCAAAAATGTCGAGACTTGGGTCTCTGCAGAGCAAAAGTGTGCGTTTATCACCTTGTGGGTGTTTTCAAACTGCTGGGTGTTTCTAAATCATGCAATCAAAATGATCCCCCTTACCCAACCCCACCCATAAACCTAACATCACTGTGACATCAGCCAATCAGGTACCATGGTGTAAAAACACCCTGATCTGGTAACTCCCATTACTTTCCTGCAGAGACCTATACTTGAAAATGTCCATTAGCTGAAAGCTGACCTCACAGGTGAATTAAAGTGAATATTCCTATCACAGCGTCATCTATTTATCTATATTTACTTGAGCTTGATTTGTTTTGTTTATTGCATACATTGTATCACACAATGTTAATCCCAGAAAATTGCCTAAAAATTGCCAGAATGCCTTCTGTGTGAACGCAGACATGTCCTGGGAATGAAACCTAGTAAAAAAAGGCAGTTCCAGTGCCTGAAGGTGTGTGTTGTAGTGATGACGCACAATGAAAAAATGTCTGCAAACTGGAATGAAGCAGAGACCAGGGAGCTCCCTACTATCCGCGCTGCAGCTGAGATAATTCACCAGCTAAGGGAAACAGTATGCATCACCTTAAAAGTCACATCCCAATGGCAGGTGTCTTAATAGGATCTTAACAAGATGTGTATAAATTAGAGCCCGACCGATATATCGGCCGGCCGATATTATCGGCCGATATAAGCTAATTGCATTTAAATCGGCATTTATAACGGCCGATGAAACATGAGAAACAGAGTCTCATGCTTCACTCATGTTATCAGTGTTGCATAGTGTGCCCACCAGAGGGAGCTCTGCAGCTCCAGAGTTAACAACAGCGCCAGAAGTCCACTACAGAAGAAAGCGATCAGTCAAGGAGATGTAACTTACTGTTTTGACGGTGAGTCTGTTGTTCGTCATGTGAAATGATTGTAGATTTAGTTCATACCCTGTATATAAAAACTGTGTGGTAGTTCTAGCTAACGGTCCTAGCATTATCACTTCTAAATATTCTGTAACATCACTTACAGCCGCTAATGCATTGCTATATTAGATTAGCCACAAAACTAATACCATGTTTATCAGTGGAAGAGCGCGAACGTTAATAGGAGGTCAAACTATAACGTTAGCGTTTAACTTGTTCTTATTCTATTGCGGTGTGTTTCCCACATAATGACCGCGTAATTGGGCCTTTCACACAGGACGCGGTATGCACGGCGCTTGCAGCTGGGTTCAGCGTTGCCCTTCAGATACAACGCGATTTGCGCTGCGCTATGGCGTAGGTGGAGTTTTAAAAACGTTTAGCGGGAGCTCTTTCATAGTCTGTTGTTCCTCCTTTCGGTCAGAAGCAAACATGTATCTGTCTCGTTGTAAGAAGCGAGCGATAGCGCTAGTCCTGCTGATGAGAATTAAGAGAGAAGCAAGGAAGAAGAGGCTACCCTCAGGTCCAGAGAACAATTTGGTGAATTCAGGCTGGTTACGTTACTCTAACGCTAATAGCTTCCTTTTTAGCAGGCCCCTTAAATGCTTGCCATTAACTTGTTTGAAGGTGGTTCTTCTCAAAATTGACAGCGGTGTGTTCATGACACTAACGTTAACCATTCAACTTCGAATTGATTCCGTAATCTTCCGGTAATAGTAGGCAAGACGATGTTCTGTGAGAGCAAATATAGTGTAGTTACAGTAACTACAGTAGGTGCATCAGAAATGATTAAACCAGAGGGGACATGTAAATAAATGTGAGCTGAACTAGCGCTTTTATTTTTTTTTTTTACATATTGTTTCAAAGCAGCTTTACAGACATAACAGGAAAAATTTTGAAATAATATTGTTAAATATAAGTAGGTAATACCTATTGCTTGACAAATAAAAAAAATATATATATTTCTCATTTTTGCCTATGTAGGAGATCCCAGTTTATTATTATTATAATTCTAATGATGACATGAGTAATGATACATGGTGATATTATTAATACACATGCTTATTCTTTCTCTGTCTCTCTTTCTGCCTACAGATGGCTGAAAAAGGTGAATGCTGTAGCAGCAAAGTATGGGACTACTTCTGCAAATACTTTAACTTTAGTATTATAATTTATTTACAGTACACACACAGACTGTTAAAACCAGCTTCAACTGGAAGAAAGTAAAAGTGTTAAATGTTTAAAACCAGACTGTTTTTTGATCATTAAAAAATATATACTTTTGATGTGCAATTGTTTAGTCATTGAGACTGTAATCTAAGGCTTTTTTTTTTTTTAACATAATCCATTCTGGAAAATAGTTTATACAGCCCACATACATAGAACATGCAGATATTTTGCTATTGAATGTTGTGTAAGTGCAGTTTATAGGAAATGGGTCTAATATCCAGATTATTTTTAAAATCAATATATCGGCTTATAAATCGGCTCTTTTCGAGTTAATATCGGCATCGGCCCCCAAAAATCCATATCGGTCGGGCTCTAGTATAAATCACCCACAGATTCCAGAAAATCAATGGCAGTGTGAACGAACCAAAACCAAACAATCCCGGGACACATTATCAGTGAATTTTTTTCGCAATCTCTGTGTGAAAGGGTTTACTGCTACATGCCAGATCTGTAAAGCTAATTTGCTGTTTATTGTGAAAAGTGCTAAACAAGCATGAATTAAATATAAATAGTGAAACACCTTACCTTGTAAACCCTATAAATTAATCAAACACCATGCACTAATTGTCAAATTACTAATTAATGTGAAGTTTAATAAAAATATTTATTTTCACTCAGGGTAATGTCGGAGGCATAGCGTGCTTAACCTGTTAGCTGTATATTTATAGTTGGTAGAGGTTCTTGCTCTCCTAGGTGGCCTTGTTTGTCATTCTAGGTCTTAATTTCTTGCATGTATTTCTGTGAACAAATATCAAAGTGAAATCTTGTTTGTTGGTCTCGTCTCTTTTCTCTCTGGGAATAGAGGTCCTCTTTTCATCTCTGCACGGAAGCTTGTGTGCACATAAATGCACATCTGACTGCAGCTCTTTCAGATGATACAGGCGATTACAGATTCGCTCGGTTCGTTTTGTCTCTAAAGCTTTTTGAATTGTTGAGTGGCACGAGTATTATTTTTCTGTCTAATTTAATGATAGACTATTTGCTCCTTATGGATTCTTCTCGGCTTGCAATCTGTCAGTGCATTTGGGAAGGTTTGGAGAGCTTCCTGTCTTTGTAGCTTTCAAAAGTTTTTGTCGCTTATGGTTAATGGATGGACAATGGGTTACGAGCCTCAGAAACAAGGTTTTTATAAGCTTTGCTCTATCTCAGCTATTCAGAACAGACAGTGTAAATAATAATCTCAGTGGTAGACTTTAATTTCTCATTTGCTCTTTGCGCAACATGTGATGTAGTGGTTCCTGAAACTCACTCACTCTTTGAAGTATCGTGACTAACAGAGTCCCTCAAGCCTGTGGCTTTGTTTTCCTGTATCTCACTGTGAAACCTTGAGGATATTTTTGATGTGGACTCGTTGTGGCAGAAGACAGCAGAAAGTGACTCCGTGAAAAGGGAATCATTCCATTAAAGAAATATTCTGGGTTCAGTTCAAGTTCAAGCTAAGTTTAATCCACAACAGTTATGGCATATAGTTGATTATCAGAAAATAAATATTTTCCCTTGTCTCTGAATTAAAAAGGGGGAGGGAGGGGCTTTTCATTGGAAGTGAATGGAGCCCATCCATAAGTGTCTCAATAGTATAGCCGCAGGATGTAAATAATATTTGTTAACATGACTTTTGTTTAACCTTTACTTTTTAGCTAAACTTTTCTTTATAAAAATTAGGGCAACACAAAGCCTAACACTCTAAAATGGCAGTAAAAAATTTTTTAAACTGTTTGCCAGCTCTAAAAATAGAGATGTACCAGAAGAGTTATTAATTTGTTTTTATCAAATAAACTTCACATTTCTTATTTTTACTTTTAAACAAGGGGATTGATACTAATAACTAATATTTCTTGTATTTACCAAGTTCAAATTATTTTATGTAGCATTAAAATGATGCCACAAATTAATAAATTAATTACATTAAAATAGAAATGTTGCCTTGGAAATGAGCTGAGATTTTTATTTATTTATTTAATTATTTTATTAATATTGGTTGAAATCTTTTCAAACTTAAAGGTGTGCTCCCATAAGTAAAATGTCAGCAAACGATGCTCCATGGTCTGTTGTTTATGGTGTAACAAGCTTTCTGTTGGGAAACGTGTCCAATACTTGTGACAAACTTGAACCTGTTGTGAAATCTGTGTGGGGAGATCTATCGCCCTCAAGCAAATTCTCAATGATTCCTACAATGTTAAATGTCACTAAACCTTGACTGTAGCTTACTTGAGCATCTCGACTAGCCTGACACAGCCTCATTGACTCAACCAATGGTGTGAGTTTAGGGGCAAAGCTATCTGCTTTGGAGATGCTAATGGTTCAGAACAGTTGCAGGTGCTGCTGTTAGCTTCTGAGGGAGCAGCTGCACTCCAGCCTAATAGGAAACAAAAGCCAGCATTTTCCTCAGACAGCGGGCTAGTTGGTAGGATGGCTTTCATAACACTGCTTTTGCAGATCAGTAGCATTTATCAAAATGTCAATATGCAAAGTGAGGGCCTTTTTCCGTGGCCAATGAATGCAGCATAGGTGGGTCTGAGCCTCCACTTGCCTCGAGAGAGCCCAAATCTACAATTAAAGCCCTATCGGCCTTGTCTCTTCCTCCATCAATACATGCTTTGACTGGCCCTGCACATGCACAAATTATAGTACTTTTATGGCCTGTTGCCAGGCAACTGAAGAGAGGAAATGGGTTCCTAGACCAGACAGGTCACTCTTAAAGAGGAGGCCATCCAAAGCAAGGATCTATCTGCTTGATAATGGACCAATCTCCCAATCCTCGATACTTCAGCAAAGAAAGATAAATTTAGCACAGCTCACGTTCTATCCATTTTGGAACATCCTGATTTCCATCTATTAATTGACAGTTATTTATTGAATTGTAAGATGTATCTGAGGAAATGTCAATGGGTTATTTCTTTTTTATTTATTTATTTATTTATTTATTTTGAGCCAGCAATTATTAACAGTAGTGATGGAGCAACTGGGACAACAAAAAAAACACTGTACCTTGCTTTTTGCAATTCAATCCAGTGGCTGCAGTTTACCCTTAAACTTTAAACAAGCAAACAAACAAAAAACTATATCACCATGATATGAAGGGCCTTGATCTATCTAAACTTTCCTGTCTAGTTACTATGATTTTTCAGGCAGTCAGAGAAAAAGGAGTCTGATTGAAAAATGCTGCTCTTGGGCTTAATTGTACTTTTGTACTGTAGCAAAGAGATGGTCTAAGTTCAAGTACTCTCGACCACAGTTAAAACACACTAGATGTTGATAGCAGTGTTCAGAGGTGAGAATTACTGTCAGCAATATCCTACTCAAACACAAAGTCGTGGAGCTTAATGACAACATGGTACTCACTCACTCTGTCACACACATCATTTAGCAACAATTAGCATCAATATTAGAGGCCTGGACCATAAAAAGTACAGCATCTCAGTGTCTCCGTATCCATGTATCTCTCTGGAAAATATTAATATTAGTTATGTATGTGCATACTATAAAAGGTAAGGTTGGGCATTTCATGTTGGCCTGTTGCATTTTGTTTCTGTATTTCCTTTGAGATATGATGCACTTGAACCACTTACCAGAGCCTGACTAAGCCAATAAAAAAATGATGCTCTGTGCTTGCCTGCATAACTGCTTTATTTATGCATGGGGAGAATCTTTTTCTTTTCTTTTTTTGTTTTGCTTGAGCCTCATCAATTCAAACTTGATAATGATTAGCTGTGTTGTTGCCTGAAAACATATGGATCTCTACCAGGAAACACAATGTGGGATTGAAGTATGTTGTGAATAAGATATGCAGTATGCAGTGCAGAATAAGTGCAGTGCATGCTTTCAGATTGCGGCAAGTAAAAGTTAACAGGTTTGGTCACTGGGGACGTTACAGACAAACAAATAAATCTTATTAGATAAGTCCATGACCACCACTGCTTGAGTTGATCAATGCCAGGCTTTATATCTTGCAGTAAAATGGTTTGACTATTCAAAGAGTCTGTGTGTAGTTTCCTATGAAAGGGACCATCTCAGGCTAAAGGGATCAGCTCTTTTTTGTGCACTTCATTAGTTAGTAAGGATACAGGCACACTGGCTCTATTGTGCGCACTGTCCAGTGAGACAGAGAGAAAGAGAGAAAGACACAGACAGAAAGAGAGAGATAGCCTGAGAATTCAATGACCGGAAAGACTAAATCATAAGTTTATTATGCTTAGTCATTCTTGGGTGTGTTGGCTCTGTCCATGTATTTTATTACAATGAAACAATCTTTTTTTTTTTTTTGCAATTTCTGAGTAAAATTGTTTCTACACCAATTTTTTGTGTGTATATATCACAATAAAGTAGAAATTTAGCTTTTATTTAACTGTACTATTTACACACTGAATTGAATGGGAAAATTTGAAGTACAACTGTAGTACTTTTAATAATGTTGTGTAAAAGTTTTTTTAATTTTTCCTTCTGTAAATTCACTTCATATATCCTTTTATTTATTTATTTTTTCCGCAATTTATCTATTATAATCAGGCATAACATGAAATTACAGTACATATATATATATATATATATATATATATATATATATATACTGTATATATAGCTTTTATATAAATACGTATTGCCAGTTTGAATCAGCCTGCTAAATCAAAAAAGATCTGTCAAAAAAACAAAAAAAAGGTTAAAGAATAAGACTTTTTTTCTTAAACACTCCCTTAATTGTGATTTTAGTATCCTACTATAATCAATTTTTCAAGAATGATTTAAATCTTTAATGGTGCACATTTTCAAGCTCAGCTGATGCCTCGGCCAGATTGTCAGATAGAGAATGATGCTGTTGAAAGCTGGAGTAACTCTGGAAAACCTAATGAAAGCCTTTGAAAATGACCCAAGTGCTCTTCAGTGATGAGGCCTCTGACAGACTGCTCTGCATGCATGAACCTGGCTGCCACTCTGCAGCTTGTGTCAGATGTGTGTTTTTACCCAGAGGCAGCCAGAGGTTCTTTATATGTGTTTTATCTGTTCCAAACCCTTCCAGCCTCTCTAAACAGCACCTTGCTCTGAGGCTCTATAAACTGTGTCCTGTTAAGGCAGTCTCAGTAAACCTAGCTCTGTGCTATGGCTCATTAGTAAACCATTAGAAGAACACTCTCAGGCTAAGGGATTTATGGGGTATTTTTTCTTAAGTAAAACTGCAGCCTTGTGCATCACAGTGAGCGCAGACATGGTGGTGGAATGTCTGAGTTCGATCCACACATCCTGACAGAGGAGAAGGCCATCAGTATTCCAGGTGTCTGCCCACATCAAAGGGAATTCACTGGAGCAGGGCGCTGTTTGATTAACCGGCATCGATACAGCTTAAGATTTTAGCCTGCTTAAGACAGCTGACAGCGAAACAAGATTTCTTGTCTCCTTCTAAGTGTTTTACCTGTCTTCTCGTGTCTGAGTTTGTAACTGTTTGTGCCTCCTGAAATTTTTACTGAAAGGAAGAGTGCTCCCAATATTGTGTAAGGCTCACCAGTTTAGCTCATGAAATTATAGATAAAACTTTTGTCAGGAGCCCCATAAATCATCTCAGGTTACAAATGTAACCTTTGAAGCGCGTCGCCGCTCTGCCTCGGCACGAGCGGGACCCGATCCGCGAGGACCAGATGGTGAACTCTCTTCCCTTGAGAAGAGAGCCCGACGAGAGCGGAGCGTTCTCATAGGAAAACGCTCACAATTTGCACAGGACGCTCCCTCAAGAGCATCCTGTGCATGCTCTTCACCCAAACAGTACACACACATCTCGTGAGTGTCACCCGGCGACAAATATCTTGGGCACGGGTCAACACATTTCACAAAATTTTTAGGACTTGCCTTAGATGTGCGTTTCATTTTCGCTGTAAGCAGACGTTTAAATCAGACAAAACAGTCCCTGAAGACGAAAAGGATATTGTCATGGTTTCAAAGCGCCCTTTTTATATATCCAGGTCGCACGCTCATCATTCAAGCCGGTCAGCATGATTGCTGTGAGTTGATATTTGATTTCAGACCCCTGTCACGCCTGAGGCGTTCCCCATAACGTCAATGACGTATTGTCGAAGTTCCCTGTTCTCAGGGAACCCTTGTTCTAAATAATGATAAACTATAAGTAACACTTAAACAAATCAGTTTTCAATTTATTAATTAAAAATAAACAACTTCAGAAATTGCCAGATAAATCAGTGTACTTAATATCTAAGAAATAGTTCACCCAAAAATGAAAACTTCTCACCCTCAGGCCATACAAAATATAGTTAAGTTTTTTTCTTCATCAGAACAGGTTTAGAGATACTTAGCACTACGTTACTTGCTTACCAATGAAAAGTGATTTACTTGTTGATTATTGTGATAATTTTATGAGCTGTTTGGGCTCTTAATTCTGATTCCGCCTATTCACTGCTGAGGATCCATTGATTAAGTTCTGTAATGCTAAATGTAACCAAATCTTTTCTGATGTTTAAAACATTTTCATCAATTTTTATTTTTGGGTGAACTATTCCTTTAGACATATAAGAATAATATGAATTAATAGGCATATTTAAAAACTATTCTTGATTTGTTTAAAATGTTAGTTAAATGTAATAAAATAATAAATTAAACACTTTTTAAGCATTGGCTAGTTGCTTTTAAATTCTTAAAAAAAAGTTTATTTACTGATCCCTATGCATTAACTGTTTTTTTTTTATTTCTTTTTGCTTGGCAAATGCATAAAGAGAAATAACAGACAAATTAAAACAAAAGCAATTTGCAAATGGTTAATAAAAATAAAAAGCAAATTTTGCATTAAAAATTATTTGTTCATTAGAGCAGTATCCTCAGGCGACACAAACTGAAGTCATGGCTATATAAAAAAAATTTATACATTTATTCTTACATTATTAAACATGAATTAAACTGAGTTTTAAATATGTTTTATTTGTCAATTTGAAAATGGATTAATGCATTATTTTTAAGTGGCACTGCTTTCTCATAACTGTGAGCTCAGGAGTGTCAGCAGTGTTTTTGGAGGAGCAATTTGACTCTTCCTGGCTCTCATAGCCCTCAAAGGAAATCAAACAGGGGCAGGTTTACCAGTATCAGACACGGATTCCCGCAGACAGCCATAGAAATGAAACTCAACTAGCATTCTCTTCCACTCGCAGCACCAATCATAAAGAATAAAGCTCAAATCTGTTTTCCCTGGCTCATCATTGAAAGACCTTAGTAGGGCTGAGGACAGAATGGGAGCCACAGATTCCTAACGCCTAGCAGAGACTCTTAGAAGAGTTTGGTATTTTAAAAACAGCCTTCCCGAAGCAAAATGAAGACCGATAGCCACATAATTGCTTTCATATTTTAATGAGAGTCATTTATTTTTGTTTCATCCTTAAAAAAATAAACTGCTGCCTCACTGGAGAAAGCCACCCAAACTGGATCACCTTTATAGTACAGCAAAATGACTTCACAAGAACTTCCTATCTAGGTATAAGTATCTAGACACAATTCTCATTCACAATCTCTTGATTGTTTAGTAACTTTTTTTAAATGATTCTTTAAAAGGTCCTGCACAAAAGAGTTCATGAATCAGACTACACTGGTTATGATCAGTGTTGTTTAATTGCTTGAAAGAGAACCAGCTCAGGAGAGTCATTTGTTTGTGATTCTGACTACACTGGTTGCTCTGTATTTTTTGATATAAAGATCAATATAAAGATCCCTGAAATGCAGGTCACGATTTATAGGAAAGTCGATATTTTTACACAGCCCATTTTCTGTTCTATACTACTATCTATTTAAGCAGAGTGTGCTTATGGGGTCAGTGTAGGTCGGCGGTGTGTTTACAGTAGTTGGCTGGATTCCGTACAGCAAGTATGGGCTGAACACAGCATGGTAATTAGTCTGGGACAGGAACAGCTGAAAGACTGCAGCGTCAGACACCCCAGCACCCTTCAATCCCACACCACACGGTTTAGTGAGGATTACCGGACATACCATCACTCTGCCTGCCGCTCCTCTGTCTTCATTGGCACTGAGGGACATGGAGACACCATGGTCCACAGCGCAAACAAATTACACGCTCAGCTAAATGGCATGCTGGGTATTTATTTGCAGGAGAGATACTCTCAACAAGGTTTACTAGGAGTTTAGTTCAGAGGAACCGTTGAATTCTCAATCCAAACAGACTGTCGTTTTGTTGGTTAGAGATGTAGTTAACTCTTGGAACTGATGCTACGAGACCAGCCTTGTGCTGCTGGGTATTGGAGTGGTACTGAAAGCTGGGAATCGTCCTACATGGGCTGATCTCTGAAGGAGGAGTATTCTGCCTCAACTGACTCGATGTGATGAGCTCACTCGGTACATTGCAATTGTCTTTGTGCAGATCAAATGCCTCTTCAATCTGACAGGGCTATTTTCTAGCTGTCCCAGTCCCTTGGCATAATTCCTTTTCAAATTAAATTTGAGAATAAGTAGTAAAGCCTTGCTAATGTATACCTACTGTACACGAAGAGGGAGGGGGATTCATAAGGATGGCTAATCTTCTGCCTGTGCTGCACCAGAGCACCTGTTCTCAATGACTTTCAACAGTAAGTCAATTAACTCTAATTACAGCTTCTGGCTCAAGGACTCACGGTGAGAGACAAGACATCAATATGATCTATAGCCGTACACTCAACCCTAAGACATTGTCTTCTCCCCAGCAACCTGTATCCAACCACCCACCTCATAAACATCATCCTCTTCTGTTTAATTAAGACTGCTCCTACTGATATCACACCTCGAGCGCACTGCGTCTGGCCTGCTCATTCACTGACTTGAGGTGTGCAGTACATTTGTTACACTGGAAGAGCAAAATACTTCACTGTGAATCTGCTCTGGTTTGTTCTTTGTTGAAGGAATAAATCAACCAGAATTAATAAATGAAAATTAATAAATGATCCACAGAAAAAAATTATTAACATTTATTAACAACATTAACAATTATTAACATAAAGCTTTTTTTTTATTTTAAACAACATCAAATGTGACAAAATAACAATACATTATTATTGTTGTTGTTGTTTTTATTAACATAATTGTTATTATTTATTTATTATATAATAATAATTAATTTCAATATAATTAAACATTCTTTAAACAACATTCTGTTGTTTTTTATATTTTTTTATTTAATCATTATTCATATAAATAAACTTAATAAATAAACAAAAAATAAAGTGTATTATTAATAGTTATTATTAAACATATAGTTCAAAATAAAAAATATATATTATAATTATAAGTTGTTTTTAAATTATTTTATAGTAAAAATAAAAATAAGTAAATAACAATTGTTATTTTTATTATTATTTATTCATATAAATAAATAAATGTATTATATTTATATACCTATAATAGTCTATATTTATTTATTCTTTCTTCCTTTGGGTGAACTGCTGCTTTAAAGAAGAATAGACTAAGGGAGATGGGATTTAGCCTTGTAATTGATATGTGCGATTGCCAGTCAGAGAGCGAGTTCTGTCTCTCTGATGTTTAGTCACCCATATCTGCATTAAGCACAATTAGTATCCTGCAGGCAGTGCTCAGTCTCAGCGTGGTGGGATGTGGCCCCTCCAGTTTCGAGCTGACACTGCAGACCACCAGGCATCTGCACCATTAAAGCTAATAACATATGTAAATTAAATTATCTTGTTTTTGGCAAGGGATATCCAAGTCATTTGAATTTGTCTTAGTCACATGTTGTGGCAGCCTCTGAGGGAGTGGTCTCATTTATCTTCCTCCAAGACGTGCCATGTGTCTTTAAACCTAGAAGTCTTTAAAGTGTTTTAAACCCAAGCATCCTATCTATTTATCTGTGTACAGCTCAAATGTACATAAGTAAATATTTAAGTGGGAGCAAGATGTTAGTAGCACAGGGGGCTTTATCTTGCTTCATGGTCCTTGGGATTGACGCTTTGCTCTTGTTTTTCAGTCATGCACTTTGGTTGCTGCTTTGTAGTTTGCCATCACCTCTGGCAGAGCGCTTACACATACTTTTGAGGCGAACGTTGGCAATACTCCATTTTCTAGATCACAGCTGTTTTATTTATGCGACCTCTGGTATAGTTGCATTTTGATCCAAGGATAAATACTGAAAATCTTCCCAATAGAAGACATTTGATCATGTAGTGCTCTTATACATAAATAGAGCGTCCTTAGGTGTGGATTATACATGTTTCTTCCTTTGTCATCTCTTACTTATGTCGATTTGTTAAAGTCTGCTTGGGTTCATGTCAATGTCTCTATAATCCTATTATCTTTATGAATTGTGGCATTACATATAAGCTTTCCCATCACACTTGTGAACTTTTCAAAGTAAAGCATAACATCTCAAATAATTAGTTTGATGTCCAAAGCTTTGTTTATTCAATTGTCTGGCTTGGACATCAATGGCCTTGTGCATTAATGGCCTTCTGTTGGTTCTCCATAGTGTGGACCTTTCTAACAGATTGTAAATCAATTCTGTCAATGGTTTCCTTTACGTTCGGGGCTTCTGCTTTGGTTCAGGGATGAATTATTCGGGATGAGCTTCTGAAAATAGTTTGGAGGGTGCCAATGTTGTGGATGTTCGAAATTGTTAATTGAATGGAACTTCTGTTGCTTTTCATTGTTTTTACTCTTAGCAACTTAGTAAGGCAAAGAAGCCAATATTTTTTTCTAAACTTTGAGAGACGGAACTGCCCTAAATATCAGCAAAGTGGGAGGATGATGCTAGACACATCGTTCCTGAATTTCTCTGGATCACAGAGTGTTAAAATAGAACCACAGAGCTATTCAACCATCTGTTCTTACAATATGGTGTCGTGTAACCTTGAGAAAATAGCAAAACAGTTGGCTATGCCTTTTTTCCCTAAGCAGTTATTACTTTTTGTAATTGCCTTCAAGACAGTTCTGCTTTAAAATATAAAAATTGTATAAGCTCTTCAGTTAATAGGAGTTTTCACAGTTTTTTTGTCATTGTGAAACAGTATAACTACTACCGAGTCATTACCACAGCTTGTTAGCCTTTTTTTTTTTTTTTGCCTAAAGAAAGAACATTAATGCTGCATCCACATCATGCATGCATACTGAGACAAATACTGGAACTGGAATAGTCAGCGCAATTGGACCAGATGATCAGCATGGTAATGAGGCCATCCAATAACTTTCTCTCACGCCGAATGAACCTCTGTGTTGGCATCAGCTGGAAAAGTTCCATCTAGAGGGCATACCAGGCCCTCCAGTTTCCATGGTAACTCGCCAAGGGTGGTGCATGAAGTTTTTGGAGTTCAAAGTTGACATGAGACCCCAGAGATGCTGGTTCCCCTTTATTGGCTGTGGGTTGGGTACGAAGTGCAATATTAAGCAGAAGCAGCTGTTCTCTGTGGAGTTCCTATGTCTCATTTACTGCCAACCTCAAATTAACCACGCTTGCTTTACTGTATCAGAAGGAATAACAGTTCATACTCACAATTATAGTTCAACACAGAAATCCTCAGACATGGATAAACACAGGAAGTGGAACTGTGATCATATTTTACAACATATTTCAAACAGTTTATGAGAGATATGCACCTACATTTATTTTAATATAATAGCATACTTTTTTAATACTAAAAAAATAATACTCTGTGAATATGCATTAAATTGATCAAATATGACATTATATTTATTCTAAATAAAATCTATTTAAAATAAACTTTGTTCTTTTAAACTTCTATTTATCAATGGAATCTGAAAAAAGTTTGCACAAAAATATTAAGCAGTAACTGCTTTCAACGTAATAATAATAATAAATATTTAATAAGAAAGCAAAAAAAAAACATATATAAGTCGCAACGGACTATAAGTCACATTTATTTAGACCCAAGAACCAAGAGAAAACATTACCGTCTCCAGCCGCGAGAGGGCGCTATATGCTGCTCAGTGTAGACTACAGGAGCACTGAGCAGCATAGAGCGCCCTCTCGCGGCTGTAGACGGTAATGTTTTCTGTTAGCTCATTTCTCTTGGTTCATGTCAAATTAATTTTGATAAATAAGTCACACCTGACTATAAGTCGCAGGACCAGCCAAACTATGAAAAAAAGTGCGACTTATAGTCCGGAAAATACGGTACGTTCCAGCAACACTACATTCAATGAAGGTAAAATAGTAAAAAAACATAATAATAGTTCATTTAAATTGGACCGGAATCTGATTTTTTTTTCTTTTTTTGCATTTTGACATCGTCAACACTTTACAGTAAGGTTCATTAGTTAACATTAGTTAACTACTTTAGTTAAAATAAACTAAGAATGAGCAATAGTTCTTCAGTATTTATTGACCTTAGTTAATGTTCATTTCAGCATTTAGTAATGCATGATTAAAATCAACAGTTGTGCATGTTAACATTAGTTAATGCACTGTGAGTTAACATGAACTACACTGTAAAAAAAGAAAAGTTGACTACAGTTGATTACAAGGTAATTTCTGCACAGCTTTTTTGAGTTTACTAAACTTTTAAACAAATTAGTTCACTTAACTCAATTCACTGAGTAAGGTCACATGTCTCCCAACTTAAGATCTTTTGTTCAGCTGATTGAGTTTTTATAGTTAAAAAAACTTTTGTTATGTAATTTCAACTTTTAATGTTATTTTCACTTGACTTAATAAAGTACGTTCAAATGACTAAAAATTTGTTTTTTTAAACAGCATCACAAAATTAAAAAAACTACTACATGCTTGATATTTTGGTCCAGGTTTTATTTCAAACCAGCAGCAACAGAGTGGTAACTTTAGCCATACTCATTCTTAAAAAAGTAATTAAATGAGTAGGCAGAAAAAAAATAAAATGCAAAGTGCTATCTCATTCAACCCGTCCTAAATACTTTAAATGTTCTATGTTTAACATTTTAAATTGTTAACACAAAACATGTTACAAAACGAGCAATATAAGTGCAAGTTAAAGGAGTATGCTGACTTTTTGGGGCTTTAGCTTATTCATGTATCCACCACAGTTAGGGTGAGGCTCCTTTGTCTGTTTGGTGTTGGCGCGCTTCATTGCACATGCGCCAATTTCATGGTCGTTACAGTGCGCATGCTCCAACCTCCAACCCAACTTGTATGCTTGTTAACTTGAATTTACTAATTGAATTTACAATCAATTCTAGGTTGGTCCAACGATTGTTGAACCAACGTCTTTTCACTAGTTATGCCAACATTTTTGCATTTAATTGTCCAGTTAACTAAAATATAATCATTAGTCTAACTTTTTGTGAGTTGGATTTTTTACAGTGTAACAATGAACGATTGTATTTTCATTAACTAACATTAAGAAATATGAATAAATACTGTAATAAATGTACTGTTCATTCTTTGTTCATGATAGTTAATACAATTAACTAATGAACCATATTGTAAAGTTTTACCAGATCATCAATTATTAGTCACGGACAACCTGAGAATCAATCTGAATGGAGAAGTAGAAGTTCAGAATCTCAGAGGCATGTCAGATAAACTCATGCCTTGAAATGTGTCGAGGTGGAACTCAGTAACTCCATGCTTTGTACCAGGTGTGTGTGCATGCGTGTATGAGTGTGTGTAAGTGTGAACGTGTTTGAGTTAACCTTAAATCTGCTCAGAAGGAATGACATTGTATATATTGGAGTTTGCCCATGCTCTTTCATCTTCCCTTTATAGCCCGTCTGAAGCTACATTTCAAAGCACCTTTTTCCTGCCAAAGAATGGTAAAAATAAACTTACCGTCAGAAAAGTTTGTCAGTGGGAGAATCTCTTTAATCTGGTCCACAAAAATTTAAGCTCTCTCTGAGTTGACGCCCAACGTCAGGAACACATCAACGTGCAGACAGCTCATCTCCTCGAAGCCTTGGTGATTAATAGTCAAGTGTTTTGCCAACATCAGTGTCTCTGCCTCCGTTACACAAGGATTAATACACCATCACGCCATTTTGATGGCATGTTTCACCAGAGTACGTAGATGAATTGCTGCAGCTGTGTATTTGCATGGATATAGTGATTTAATGTAGAGGATGTAGCTTTGTATCAGACGTAAACACATGGATTGGTAACACATCAATGAACTTGGGAAAATGCAGAGCTGTTTTCATTAGCGTCAAAAACTAATACATACATTTCATAGAAACATTGACATCTAATATATGTAGGATTTTGCTAGCAAAAACAAATGACAGTAAGTCAAGGGGAAATAGGATTGGATGTAGATATACAATGTAGTATTTGAAAGATAGCATTGTAAACGAGCTATTTCATATTCAAGAGGCTCCATTTGATATGTTCAGGCTCATTGTGTGTAGAATTAGAAAATTCAAGCTCTTTCTGCCTTCTCGTTGTATTATATTTCTCTGCTATTGAGTGGTATAAAAAGCTATTCGCTAGCATTCCCATTCATCTCAATGGCAGTAGCTTGACAGGGCCTTGCTAACTAGCCAAACCTTGGTTTGACAGAGAAAAACACTGGCAGTTTCCTCAGAGTTTTAGCATATAAACTCTCTTTTCCTCATTTTCAAGCTTGTGCATTTGCATTTGTATTGTTATTATGCTATATGCTAACCATCATATGATATGCTGATTTGCTAAGTGGCCTGCAGCTATCTGTTCAGTAGGAATGAAGATTAAGAGTAAAAGCCTATGAGGAATGCTAGAGGAGCATGCTGGCAGCACAGTGAGTTGCCACCTATAAGGCAGAGCTGTTTTGGATTTATTTTGTAATTAGGCTTATTGATTTGCCTTCCTATTGTGTTTTACGTGTTCATTTGCCTGCCTTGTGCTCTCAGCAAGGACACAGTGCTACACTTTTGCTGTATTGACGTCTGCTAACCATGGAGTCCAAACATTTGGCTACATTCAATATAAAGTCTCAAGACTGCATAACCAAGTCAAAGAAATTCAAATGACAATATCATCGCCATACCAGATTTCATCGCCATACCAGTCTGCATTTATTTATTCACTTCAGTTGTTCGAGGCACTCTGGTGTTTTCGAGTGGAAATTGAACAATTTCTTAGGTGGAAATACTTTCAGTGACCAGACAACTTAAGTCGTAGACAAAAAGCAAGCTTTTTCTCTGCTGTGGTTTCCTTTTTTTTTTTTGTCCTTTTCTTGAGGCTGATTTTTTACACAATACATGGAGCAGGATATAGGATTACAATATTTTACTTTAGATTAAGTATATACAGTGGCTTTTCAAGCTTGGCGACCAAGTAATATAGCTAGATGTGCGCACTTAAGAATTGATTTGGTTTTGAAGATATTTTTCCTTTTCCGATTTGTGCTAAAAATGTAAGAGCGCTGTCTGGAAATTCATTTTGAGCAAACAAGACAGAGACTTCCTCCCACAGTACTTTAACATCAGCGAATATCTCTAGTTGCACTTCATATACAGACACAAACGAATAAGGATGTTCTTTGCTAGACTGCAAATACTAGAGTGAATACACTTTTTTGTGTGTACTTCCTCTCAGCACCACACATGACACTCTATATTTTGAAGCTTGATGAAATACTGGGCTGTAGGTCTGTGTTTAGGGTTGTTGAGATATAATACTCACATACAGTACTGTTCAAAAGTTTATGGAAGGCTTTTCACAATAAATTATTTTATGGAAAAAATATAAATCATAATATAAAGTAGCATCTTTTGATAGTCCACTTTAGACATTCTGCTAACTGTAAGTAACTTTGCAACTACATTTGTACTTTTGTAGACTGTTAGGGTAGGGTTAGTAGAATAAGTTGCTGTACTTGCAAAGTTACTTCTAGTCAGTAGAACATCTGTTGAGCGACCATCAAAATAAAATGTTAGTAGATATTAAGCAGACAATACACTGATACTTTAGTGACTGCTAGTTGACATATAGGTGCAATTTTATAGGCAGGGGTGCAAAAAAGTATTTCAGTCTGGTTCTCACGAGAGCACCTGGAGGTTTGGTTTGGTGCTCAAACTGCACATAGTATACACATAATAAAATAATAAACAAAAAAATTGTGATAATACTATTATATTTTAAAATAAAACGTATTTAAAAAAATATTTCGTTTTATACTACACTTAAAAATAAAAAGCTAATATTTATTTTCTTTAATTATGCATTTTCATTTTCAAACTTACAATAAAAAAGGTTTAATTTTGGTGGGTTGGTGGCAAATTAAGAGTGTAAGTAAAGTGCGTCAGTGAATTAAAAACAGTATTGCAGTTAGTTGATTTAAAATGGTGAGTGACAGCTGTCAATCATGTTGGTATGTATGCAAATGACCTTGTTTACACAGCAAATGTTTTTCTTTTGGTCATGCATGCACATCTGCACACTATTTATGTGCACCCCTGTTTATACAGTAGGTAGTTAAATGTCTAAATTGGACTTTAGAAAGTTTAGAAGTTCCTTCTCTCTTATTTATAGGATTAGTGTTGTACTGTATCATACAGTGTAAATTCAAAAGCCTTCTTAGACTTTCACAGGGTACAAAAGTCTAATGTTGAGCACTTTGGGTCAATCTGACTTACTGAATGAAGTGTTTTTCTAATTATCCATGATTGCAGTGTTTATAAACAAGCTCTGAGCTGCAAAATGCTATTGTGTGTAGATCTGTTTCATGTGGTTTGATTCTAGCTCATTTTCTCTCTTGTCACAAACCTTAGGAAACAAAACATTCCTGTAATTTCTTGACACATAATGGTGTTTTTGATTGACAAGCTCAATGACACTGCCTGCAGTGATTCTTTTGACAAGAAAAGAATCAGATGTTGTTTTTCGAAGGTACTGTTTCACCTACATACACCAGTTTGCCTTCATTGCTTTTCCTTGTGATGTGATGCTATCCGTCGCTCGTGGAGCTAACAGCCACTTGATGCCTGGGTCTCATTCCCCGCAGTTGATGCAGGAAGATGAAATGTATTAGCCTCATATCGGAAAACTAATATGCTATCATTTACAGCATTATGCTCCCCAACTGCACACGAAAAAAAAATGTTCATGAAGAGCTCCATCAGGCGCCTTCCATTAAACTTGAAATCGAAGCTTATGGTAGAATTATGAAATATCAGTGTAGTTCAGAACCCCCAGGTAATTGTGGGTGGAAAATAAGTTTGCGAGAGGCCTATAATTCACCGTATTTCTAGTAGTGCTGATCTCTAATTGTCATATTTAGTCCAAGAATCAGCCTGCCTAACACTGAGGTTTTTCAATAAGCGCTTGTGACAGTACTTGGGGTTACCATGGCTACGATTTGCTGCACAATGCTCTTGTACACCCCAACACCTCAAGCAGCTGTTTCTGTACCGCAGTAAATATTCATTTCCGACTGCCATATTAACAGAACTAGAAATGAGCCAGCTCTATTGACGTGTTGTTATCTTGAGGTCCAAAGATTTACTGCCTTGTGCTCCTCGCGCACCCACTGACAACATCCGTCCCAGGAGTGTGAGTTAATTGGTTGGCAGGCCCAGTCACTGGGGATGTACAGCATATGCTTCTCCTTTTAGCTTCAAGACAGAAACTGTGATTTTATGTAAACTACCTTAGTAATTAGATAACAAAGAAAAGCTTTCTGCTGAAATGCTTCGCTTAGGATGTGTAGGAGAAACATCTACAAGTGTGAATGGGTATCATTTAAGAACGGGTCATGAAGGATTATAACTAATGACAGTAGAAGAGGGTTCCCACAGACATGGACCAAATATCAGGGGATTTTTAAATTGTGATCTCCAGGCCTGGAAAAGTCCGAAAAACTTTGATGGTGGATATTTACTACGGTTTAACATTTTGGAGTCATTATTAAAGAAATTAAAACTTTTATTCAGTAAGGACGCATTAAATTAAACAGAAGTGGCAAGACATTTATAATGTTCCAAAACATTTCTTTTACAAGTAAATGCTGTTCGTCTGCACTTTATATTCATCAAAGAATCCTAAAAAAGAATGTCAGTAGCACTTTATTTTACAGTCCTGTTCCCCATGTACATACTATGTACTTATTATGGTAATTACAATAACTATGTAATAACTAGGTACTAACCCTGAACCTACCCCTAAACCTAACCCTACCCCATGTAGTTACCTTGTATTACCAGAACTTTCTTAGATAAATACACTGGAAGTACAGTATAAGTACATGTAAGTACACGTACTGTAAAATAAAGTGCAACCAGAATGTCTCACTAATTATATTTCACAGTGTTGCTGTTTTCACCGTATCAAATAAATGAACCCTGTATAAGCATAAATGAGTTCTTTAAAAATAAAAACATGTAAATACATTAAAAAAAAAATTGTTTTCAACAATCTTCTCAAAAATGTTGTATCCGCTAAATATTTCTAGATATTTTATGTTACTCTTTCGCTTTTTGCAAACATTTAAAAAATGTAATACATTTATGAGATTACATCTGTTCATTCCAAGGATTTCGTACCTGATATAGAAAAGTGCTGCAAAAAATATCTTGCATTATAATAAATTATTTATGATTAATCATTCAGTCAGTTGCCTAACTAATTGATTTTGCAAAAACATAGTTTTCATTTCCTTTTTTTTTTTTTTGTATTGTATCCATGTAGGTTATTTCTGTAATATGGATTTCTCTCTGTCTCTCTTTTCTCCAGCTGCCTTGCAAGTGGAAATCACTCCAGTCCAGGGAGAGATCAGCGTGGGAGAATCCAAATTCTTTTTGTGTGAAGGTAGGAAGATGACCCTCTTGTAATGAAAGAAAAGCGGGGGTCATGTCACATTTAACCTTCTCAAAGTGCTTTGATTTCAAACCTGCTCTCACCGCTTTGTTCAGTTCAAGCCCTTTTATTCTGATGGACTAAATCTTTGATGTGTTTATTTATGGCAGGTAAATTCATAGACTTGTCTGACTTTTTCAGTAAATCAGTCTGTGAATTTTAGTCCTTGATTTTTAATACAGATGAGTGAAATGTAATGTTAAAGAATGATGGTAGAAGAATAGCAAAAACAACCTATTATATATATATTATTATTATTATTATTATTAAGTGGGGAACACCTGAGATATTCAGAGGACTCATCAAAAGGGGAAAATAAAAATGTGACTTATTTACAGATATATTATTTCACTTTTTTAAGATTTGTAAAAAATATTTTACTGCACATAAACCAGCTTGAATATGTCATTAAGTAGCACTGTACAATACATTTAACATTGTCAATATATTATCAATATTTTTGTTGCAGAAATAAAATAAGAAATTGGCCGCAGCTCCTTAAAAAATCGTCAAATGTTTTGAATAAATTCAGATTTGGTGAGTTTTAAATATTTTTATATTTTACATCACCGCAAAAACGTCTCCAGTCTTATGGACCCAAGTCTTTTTATCAGTGGTTTTTACTGCGACATTAGAGTAAGAGATGCACAAGTTGATGGACCATGAATCAGAACCAGACAGTTTTTGCTTCAAACACACATTCGGCTTTTAATTTTATTTTGGCTGATCTCTATTTCAGAACTGCACACAAACTGTATTGCAATCATTTCCCAAAATGTAATTTGTGTGGAAATATTGCAAAGTCTTTAAACAGGCATTAACAGAGGCCAGAGATGCTGAAGACAGATACAAAGATGAGAAAATATTATAGTAGGCAGAGCAAGATCACAAGTTCACAATGCTCGAAACATAGGAAAATAAAAAAGATAAAAACTGAATTGGGGTTGAGGGGTTATATGAATGTATCCAGGGACGCCTGCAGGATTAGTACAATATTTATTTTTTTATGAAGGTGTCTCTAGTAGACTTGTGCCAGTATTCGGTAATGCGATATATTGCGGTGATTAATATGCACGATATTGTTATCGTGGGCACTTCTAAATACCGTGAATAAATATACATTACAAATTATTTAGAATTTGGAATGCATTTTAAGAATATTATTCCCATCAGCTGCTTAAATGCACAACACCGCTGTATGCTGCTTGAAAGAGCAAGCACGCATGAGAAGCGCATGGAGGAACACGTGAGAGACGCGCTGAATGAAAGCACATTCACTCTCTGACAGCAGATGACGCTAAATGCAGCCCTTACCCTGTAAACATAAAAATCATATTAAATAACCATTCAGATTTGTGTTTTCCTTATGGTGTTTATTACAGAGCCAACTACTGAAATATTTAGACTTAATATGCTATTTATCTTCAAACATTCATTTTTTTTTTTATCTGGACTACAAATGCCCTAGATATTGTTTGAAAGTGTTTTGATCTTTTATTGTTCATTCACACTTTACATTATGGATTCATTAGTTAACATAAACTGCCAATGAAAAAATTATTCTGAACATTCATTAATCTTAGGTATTCCAATATTTAATAACACATTGTTAAAATTGAAAGTTGCAACTGTGTTATATAATGAGCTAACATGAACTAAGACTTGTATTTTTTAACAAAGATTGTTTAGCTGTGCATTTTTTGAATGACCACTATGCGATGTCCGAACTGATTACACTATATTTTATGTATTGCACTGTATTTTATGTAAAATCATTTTCTATTTTTAAACTGTCTTAAATTCATTTTAAGTCAATTTTTAAATCATTTTCAAGTTCTTAAATTGCTTTTTATTTTTGTGATTATTTTTCTTCATTACTTTTTTTTTTTTTAATTACCATTGTGTATGAAATGTGCTATAAATAAACTTGCCTTGTCTTGAATGTTGATGCATTAACTAAGGTTAACTAATGAGGTCTTTCTGTAAAGTGATACCTATTGGTTTTTATAGTTCTTTTGCACTTTAATGTGTAAAACATTTAACTTTTATATATTTTTCTGTATTGCTTTGTTTTAAATGTTTAGTTATTTTTGTTATAAGAAAAAAAGTTATTTAACCTGTTATACTGTATTATGACCACTTTTTAAAACAAAATTTCAATACCGTGATAATACCGTATACCGTGATAAAAGCATTATCAATTAACCGCAACAGGAAAATTAGATACCGGCATATCCCTAGTCTCTAGACACGTAACAATTATTTTAAACCTGAAAATGACAAAAAAACGATCAAAGGCAGCCATCACATGATCACATAGCAAAACACAAAAAAACGATTTTGTGTGAATGGCCGCATATTCACAGGTCTCATATTATTTTTTTAAGTTATCTTTCAAAATTTAGTCTTTTGTTTAAGTTGTTTGTAGTCAATTGTCCATTTTATCCAGCACAGTTTTATCTCTGTGTTCTTGTTTGTTTTATTGACAGAGAAACCTCTTCACCTCTTCACAACCCACATTAAAATCACTGAAGCTCCCTACACTGGCTATCTTTACATGCACCCAAATAATCAGTTTTTAATCGGATTTATGGTTCAATTGGACTGAAAAGACTTCATGCAAACACCTTAATCGATCCGATTGAGCTTGATCAGAATGAAATTTTGTTACAGAAAGGTTTAGATGGCATTTTCTTTTTCTATTACCTCCGTGTTCATAAGCGCAGTGCTGTTTTTTTACAGCTGCAACCAAGGAAACGCTGTATTGCGGCTGTTCCATAAGCGCCACCTGCTGTCAGAGAGTGAATTTGCATTTTCTTTACTCCCGTCTGAGGTTTTTGTTTTGTGCATGTATCTAATGTTGCATAATTTTAGATATCTAAAGTCAGAACATTCTGTTTTTGCCTTAAATCTTGAAATTATACATTTGAATTAATATCAAAAACAACTGTTCATGCTATGTGTAGCATCTTTACTTGGATCATAATTAAAATTGTTACGCAAAGGAGCAGGCAGGGAAGTGGATCTAAGCACAGGAATACTTAACAAGATAACAAAGGGGCGTGTTAAATGAGAAACACCAGGTGAACCTATTCAACAAGGAAAACTACTAAGAACTACAAAACATGGCACAGACTGGACATAAAATAAAAGTCCACCAACACACAGGGAATACATATAACAAAAATGCAGTGGTTGCCTCCAATTGCTTGCTTTCAAACGGCTATGAATATTTTAGTTTTTATCCATTTTGCCTGTTATAGAGCAAATAAACAACAAATAAATTTGCCTTGTGATCACATTTTTGTTAAAAAATTGTAATCAGTATTGAAATCAGGCCAATTTCCTAGGTAAAAAAAAACATATCTGTCTGTCTGTCTGTCAGTTGTTGGAGATGCTAAGGAAATAGACTGGTTTGCACCCAACGGGGAGAAGCTCCTGCCAGGCAGACCAGACATCAGTATCAGCAAGAATGACGAGTTCTCGTCCACGCTCACAATCTACAATGCCAACGTCGACCATGCGGGCATGTACAAGTGTGTGGCGAAAAGTGGGGACAAGGAATCTCAGGGCACTGTCATCGTAAAAATTTTCCGTAAGTAAAATGTTTTCATTTTAAAGGGCTTATTTATAAATCATGAGGAATGAGGAATCCAATTGTATTGGATCCAACAGTAAACCCCAAGCACAATAAATCATCTGACATTTACCACAACAATTAATAACATAACAGTACACTAATAATGAAAGCGTAAGGTTAATCCATGTCAGTTTTAAACATCAACCAATCATATGGCATGAAGACGCTAATGGAATACATTTGAAATATTTTATATTTCTTGAAATCATCACCCCAAATGTTTAATGCTTCATTAAAGTGAACTAATCCTGCCATAAGTGCTATGTTTTTGTACTTAATTATGCTTAATTGGAAGTAACTTATCTAATATACTTCTTATAATAAATTGTAAATGTATCTATATTTTTTGTAATTAAATATATATGATTATTATTAAAAATGAAATGATTAAAATGAATATATTTCATAACATAACATTTAACATTTATTCATGAATATAAATTGTTCTGTTAAATATTATGTAATTGTTTTTAGTTAATTATGGATGTCAAAAAAATAAAAAACTGCTCATCAGCATGCCACTTCTTTCAAGGATACTTACTAAAAGAATATATTTCAGATGATTTATCATCTTGAAATACATTTTTCAAACCAGAAATAAACTGTTTACCCAATGGGAAAAAAAATCTTAAATCTTTCTCAGAAATATATGAAGTATGTTAACATATTTTCTCGCTCAAAATATTCCTTAATATCTAATGCAACATTGCTTCTCAAGCTTTTACTGGAATACAAGACAAAGATGCAGATTAAGAAAAGGATTTTTGCAGTAGTGGTACAACTGAAGTGCATTTCAAATGTCTTTTTCAGAGAAACTCACTTTCCAAAATGCTCCATCACCTCAAGAGTTCAACGAAGGCGATAACGCTGACATCATCTGTGACGTCATCGGCTCGCCGCCCCCAACTATCATCTGGATGTATAAAAAAAACAAAATCCAGCCCGAGACTGATGGTACAGTACCACGAGCAGAGCTCTTTCAGTCATTTTCTTTCATTCCCTCTATGTCACACTCTTATTTCTGTTTTACGCATCTTCATCTTTAAATGTCTCCCATAATTTTCCTGTCAAAATCATCCCCTCTCCCAGTTAGTGAGCTCTCTAGCACTATGACAATGAAAACAGCGACAGTAAGCACCTGAATTTTTATTGTGAGAACTCAAAGTTTCATGCTGTTTTCATCTGCATTGTTTTGTTTGTCAGTTCAAGCCTCATTTGGATGAAACTATTTTAACCTCGGAGGGCTCCTCCCTCAGAGACTGCTGCAAGAAACGGTGACCGCAGCTCTCTGCTGTGAGACATGAACTCACAGGCCGCTGCTAGATGAAATTTTCACTGCAAAACCACTAATTGTAGCGGAGTTTAAAAACCAAACCGCTCTATGAAATAACACATTTTCCACATTTCTCTTGTTAACCTCTTCTGTGCTCTTTTTTGTTTGACTGTTCGGATGAAGCACAGCACAAAACAATCTGTCATTGTTACATACTACTCTAATACCATTATTGCTGCATTTAAAAAAAAAGTAGGCAGTATCCAGTGTATACTGTGTAGCTTGCACTAAGTAGTAAACAAGTATTGCTTTACCAACACAGCCAGAAAGATGTGATTTATCTCACTGAATTGGACTTTTTCATAATTCATAATAGTTTTAGTGTGTCTCCATGGAGTTAAAATATTCTATGCACCTTTACTGTGGGTCTTGAATACAGATCGCACTGCAGAAAAGCCCATAAAGATGATTTTATACTGGGAGAAGATGTGCAGATGAGTCATTTTGCTGCCCAGCCTGTAATGAGAGGCTCGTTAACATGGTCTCCTTATCTTCCTCAAGAATAATTACAGTCTCATTTTGCTTCCTTTTGTTGTTTTTCCTCTCTCTGTTTCTATCTCACACCTACAGTCCGTTTCAAGGTCTTAAACAACAACCACCTCCAGATCCGCGGCATCAAAAAGACAGATGAGGGTGCTTACACCTGTGAGGGCCGCATCATGGCCCGTGGAGAAGTCGACCTCAGGGTCATCAAGGTCATTGTCAATGGTGAGATCTCTTTCTCAGAGCCACCTGCTTTGTTAACCCACATTTTATACACGTTTACACCAGGGTTTCTCTACAGAATTAAACAGAAAACAGAATTAAACATCTGACTTTTTTTCCAGTAAAAACAAGGTAAATTTGCTTGAGATGCATCTTATTAATTTCTTTTGTTCCTGTAGCTCAATTGGTAGAGCATTGCGCTATCAAGCGCAATGTTGGGGGTTCGATTCCCCGGGAACACATGATAGGTAAAAATTGATAGCCTGAATGCACTGTAAGTCGCTTTGGATAAAAGTGTCTTCTAAATGCATAAATTTAAACGAATTTATTTATTTTAATAAATGTGACCCTGGACCACAAAACCAGTCTTAAGTCGCTGGGGTATAATTGTAGCAATAGCCAAAAAAAAACATTGTAAGGGTCTAAGTTATCGATTTTTCTTTTAATGCCGAAAATCATTAGGTTATTAAGTAAAGATCTTGTTCCATGATGATATTTTGTAAATTTCCTACCATAAATATATCAAAACGTTATTTTTGATTAGTAATATGCATTGCTAAGAACTTAATTTGGACAACTTTAAATGTGATTTTCTCACTATTTAGGTTTTTTTTTTTTTTTGCACTGTCAGATTGCAGATTTTTTTAAATAGTTTTAAATAGTTAGTATCTCGGCAAAATATGGTCTTATTCTAACAAAACCATACATCAATGGAGAGCTTAGGACTGGTTTTGTGGTCCAGGGTCACACATATTAATAATTCACAACAAATAATAATTCATTATTAGACTTCATTGACATATTAGACATATTAGTATTCATTGGGTGACCTATTTAAATAAAACTTTTAAAACATAAATCAAAGATTTAGTGATACTTATACTTTATTTCCTATAACTTAATCTTATTTTGCTAAATTAAATCAGATATTGTATTACTAGAAAATTTTCAGATAACTCCAAAACAATACATAGATGCAAAAAAAGGAGGGGGGGGGGGCAGTGAGTTAGCTCTGTATTTTAGCTACAGAATGTAAAAGAATATTTTCTACCAAAAAGAAAATTTGCTAACACTTTCTAAGAAGCTCGTATTTATAATACATTATAAGGGGTATTCTTAAGGCTTTATAATAAATGCATAAAGCATCATAAAAAATGTATAATATGTTATATCAAATCATGAATAATTATAACAAAAATTGTAATACATCATAATACTTACGTATTTGTGGTTATACGTTTAAGAGTATGATTATTAATAACACACAGTGAACACGATATTAAATCTATTTCATGTACATTATAATGGACTGTATCATATCTTGACATTGTTTATTTACGATCTGCACAGTGTCTTACTACAGCTTGTGAGTGGTTAGATGATGAGTGTTATTTGAGTGTTTCCTTTGGAGCTAATGTTAATTAATTGGTGTGAACTGAAAAAAAAATGCAATGTTTTATATGGTTACATTTTATTTTATTTTGATGGTCCCCTTAATCAATGGACTATAAGCAATTTTGCAACTACATGACAATGATATATATATATATATATATATATATATATATATATATATATATATATATATATATATATATATATATATATATATATAAATAATTAATTATAATGCTTTAAGAATACCCTTATAATGTTTTATAAATACGGACTTCATAGAAAGTGTTACCGAAAATTCTGTATTTATTGAAGTCTTTCCAAACTCATATGCTGTTATTTTTTCTAGAAGAATGATATAGAAATGTTAGAAGTGTTTTTTTGTTTGTTTGTTTGTTTTTTTCATGATACAGCAGTTCTGAAGCCATCTGATAACTTTATGTCAGGAACAGACCAAACTTTTGCAATATGACTGGCTTCAGAAAACTACTTTTATAATGGTATTATGTTTCTTTGGTAAATCGCATGGTTACTATGAACTGTCTATTTAAATGGAAATGAGTTTGACAGATTAAAATAACAGCATACAGCATACAAAATCAGTCGTATTGTCATTTTTGGGTTGTCTGTCTCTTTAAAGAGTCAGGATTTACCAGAATGTTTTTTTTTTTTTTTTGTTTTTCTCTTCTTCTCCCAGTTCTGCCGACTATCAGGAAGCGCTACACTGTTCTTAATGCCACTGCAGACATCAACCAGGCCATGACGTTGGCCTGTTACGCAGATGGCTACCCAGAACCATCAGTCACGTGGGCACGGTACGTGTTATTCATCACCCTTTCTTTCTTAGCGGCCCTTTATCTGTTTGTGCCAAAACAGCACTAAAACCTTCTGCCAAATCTTTGTAGGCAATGCTAAGCTTTTCCCCGAATCCAGGGAGGGAGAGGGATCAGAGTTATTAGAGCTTGTAAACTAAAAGTGCTGTGAATGACAGAGACACCGTTTCATCCTTTCAGCTGCCGCTAGCTGTGGCAGCTAAAGCAGCTGGTGGCTTTCAGCATGGCTTTACCTCAGTACTCTAGTGACTTCTTTAACCAAGTCATGACTGGCACGCGAATGAGAGGACAAGATTGCATCAGGTCTGAGCATTACCTCGGGAGAAGGAGGGATAAGAACACTTGCCACAACCTCATTTATTTCCCTCCTTCACTGACAGTGCTGTCACTCGGGGGCCATTTGAAAATGTCGTTCAATTGCTGCTGTTACAAGCAAAAAGAGCAGGTATTCGGATCCAAACTTTGCATGACTGATTTAGTGTCACTTGGAAACACAGCTCACAAATAAAAAAGCCCATCAGATTGATGTTTATGGCCTTCAGACATTTATACCTTTTGTATTGGCTTCAAGACAGGAACGTGTCAAGAAACCAAAGATGACAAAGCAGATCCGCTTTTATTTTTCTCCAGCTTCTTCCTACATTATCAGCATCATGAGAAGCTGTGCACTGCAGGATGAAGAATCCATTTCCTGTGCAGGCACACTTTCTCTCTGTGTTTTCTGGTATTTGTGAAGATGAGGCATGTATTCATGACTTTGCTGAGCAAGTAACAGCTTGAAGGTTAAAAACAGTAAACCTATCCTTTCTTTCATTCTTTCTCTCTCTCTCTCTCTCTCTCTCTCTCTCTCTCTCTCTCTCTCTGCCTCGCAGAGGTAATATCGTGCTGGAATCAGATGGAAAGTACAGTCTGACTGAAGATGGGTCGGAGTTGACCATCAAAGGCGTCACTAAGCTCGATGAAGGAGATTACCAGTGCATCGCTAGAAACAAGGCTGGAGAGAAGAGTGAGGAAGTCTCACTCAATGTGTTTGGTAAGCTAAAGAATTCTGTCATTAGCACTGGAGCTGAACTGAAAACAAGTGTTTACATATGAGTTACCAGGAAAATGTCCTCTCCATTAGGACCATACAGTTTGTCAATTTAACATCAAAATCGTGTTATTGCCTTGTGCGATTATTAAGCCGTGAAATGTTGCAATATTATTAAATGAATATAAACTGCATGCACTGTGTGTTTCAAAGTTGTGTCATCTGTTATGTCATCAGCTACACTCTACATTCAAAAGGCCCATAGTGTACAGTAGTTTTTTCAGTGTTGCAGAGCGGCTCACTATACAACATACTATTCTAATCAAATTTAAAGAGCAGGTCATATGGGTTTTCAAAAAATATATTTCAATGTAAACAGTATGCAAAGTTATTAATCAAAAAAGTGCATGATAAATAAAGATATAGTCTCTCAAATGAAAGAGTCGACTTTGAACCGCCTTAACGAGTCGTCATATTTTTGAATCTTCTGCCTGTTATCAATATACATCACAGGGTAACACATTTGCATAATCCCCACCTGTCAGCGAAATACAAGAACTCTGACCTGCCCACAAACACTTCATCTAGTTAGTGTGTTTACATCAGGTCGAGAAGACCCTGTGTTTTCAGCCTCACTGGGAATTCTAACACAGTTCCCACACCTGCACCTCAAATAAGTAAATAATAATAATGAATACAATAAAACTGCTGTCACATCAGGCAAAGTACCACAGAGTCAGGCTTGAATTGATAAGGTAATATTGATGCCATTTTTAATAACCTTACAGCATCTTTGTTTACAAGTAACCCTCCAGAGCAAAACAAATATTACAGTAATCGTTGTTTCAACGCACTGTATATGGAAAGACCAATCAAAACAGACATGGTCATCTGACCAATCAAAGCAGAGCAGGCTTATGGAAGGGAGGAGATTACAGACTTTAAACTCAGAATTGCTTCGAAAAGAATTGTTTCGAAGTCATTGAAAAATTATTATAATATTAAATGTATACTCTGAGAAAATTACAATGTTTTCTGATCTTAGATGCATTGGAATCTGCTGTAGGGGATTCCAACACAATATTAGGACACTTCATATATCATATGACTTGCTTTTTAATGAAATGACACTGGGTTTTGGGGACAGAGTAAAAGTTTGTAGCATTTCATAGGAGAAAAAGGAGTGAATTAACAATTTCACAGTGAAAAGTTTTCTTTCAGTTTCCTTGAGTCCAAATAAATTTTGTGAAAATGAAATATATAAAATATGAAAAATTAGATATTTCCTATATATGTTGTATAGTAAAATAATAATAATATGTTTTGCAAAAAAATTTTAATATATCATGTAATATGTAAATGGACTATGACCTTATCACAACTAAAGAGTACACTCTTTTAGTTTCGAGCATAATGTGAATTCAAGGACAACTGAATTGTTTTTACTCAGTTCACTTTTTGGTCAATTGAAAGTGATCTGAGTTTTGTTCTCTTAATAAGAACAAGAGTGAATACTATGGAGCCAAAAGAGTCTCAATAAAGATAAATGCACACACTACATTCACATATGCACACGCAGGATTCATACATGCACACACATGATTCATAAATACAAACACAGGATACACAAATGCGCACAAAATTTACAAATGCAAACACAAAATTTAAAAAGCACAGAAGATTCACAAATGCATACAAAATTCAGAAATGCACACAAAATTCAGAAATACACACACAATTCAGAAATGCAAACAACATTTACAAATGCACTCAAGATTCACAAATGCACAGGACAAGATTCACAAATGTATTTCTGATGCACACACACATATATCTTGATTTACAAACTGCTTGCGGTCTGTGAACTTCACTGCATTTGTGTGTGAATTTTGAGACTCCCCTGACTTGGCTCGACACACAAATGCCTTTTTTTAAACAGGGAATGATCTGCAACCAATCAGATATCTCCCTTCATTTAGCCAATCACAAGAACGCACTCCATGTGGGGGATTGTTTACTTATAAGCCAATCACATGAACACGTTCACACAGCGCGATATGCCTGTGGTGCAGCATATTATAGCCTACTTATTTATGAAATTGTATGAAAATACAGATGTTTAGATTACAATTCAGGTTTATTTTTTATAATTTTTTACAAAATATAAATTAAAAAATGTCTCAATACATATAGCCCTGTGACTGCAGAAAAAAAGTTAACCATGGATTCATAAATTTGCAATAGGCAATTATTTCATTTTATTGAAATATTTTAATGAAAGTAAAAAAAAAATGTACACCTTTTTGAATATTTGAATATATATAAATATTCTTTTGGATGCAATATAGAAGTCACTTTAATTATAATATTCGGTCCCAACATGAAGAAAGAGTCAGTGGTCCGCTGCGAGAGGAAAGTGACTCTCTGACTGCGAAAAGTGGGTCTCCGGCTGCATGAGGAAAGTGAGTCGTTCGCTTAGGAAAGTGAGTTGATCGCTGCGTGACTCGTGAGGAAAGTGAATCATTCGCTGAGGAAAGTGAGTTGCTCTCTGCATGAGGAAAGTGAGTCGTTCGCTGCGTGACTCGTGAGGAAAGTGAATCGTTCGCTGCGTGAGGAAAATTAGTCGTTCGCTGTGAGAGGAAAGTGAGTCGTTCGCTGCATGACTCGTGAGGAAAGTGAATTGTTCGATGCGTGAGGAAAGTGAGTTGTTCGCTGCGAGAGGAAAGTGAGTCGTTCGCTGCATGACTCGTGAGGAAAGTGAATTGTTCGCTGCGTGAGGAAAGTGAGTCTCCTGCTGTGCAAAGTGGGTGTCCGGCTGCGCAAAGTGGGTCTCCGGCTGCGTAAGGTGAGTCGTTCGCTGAGGAAAGTGAGTCGTTCGCTGCATGAGGAAAGTGAATCGTTCGCTGAGGAAAGTGAGTCATTCGCTGCGTGAGGAAAGTGAGTTGTTCGCTGAGGAAAGTGAGTCGTTCGCTGATTGGCTTATAAGTAAACAATCCCCCACGTGGGGTGCATTCTTGTGATTGGCTAAAACAAGGGAGATATCTGATTGGTTGCAGATCATTCCCTGTTTAAAAAAAGGCATTTGTGTGTCGAGCCAAGTCAGGGGAGTCTCAAAATTCACACACAAATGCAGTGAAGTTCACAGACCGCAAGCAGTTTGTAAATCAAGATATATGTGTGTGTGCATCAGAAATACATTTCTGAATCTTGTCCTGTGCATTTGTGAATCTTGAGTGCATTTGTAAATGTTGTTTGCATTTCTGAATTGTGTGTGTATTTCTTAATTTTGTGTGCATTTCTGAATTTTGTATGCATTTGTGAATCTTCTGTGCTTTTTAAATTTTGTGTGTGCATTTGTGAATTTTGTGCGCATTTGTGTATCCTGTGTTTGTATTTATGAATCATGTGTGTGCATGTATGAATCCTATGTGTGCATATGTGAATGTAGTGTGTGCATTTATCTTTATTGAGACTCTTTTAGCTCCATAGAATACTCCTTAAGAGTAACTATTACTGTTTAAAAGAGAGCATGGGAAAAGTAAGAGACTTAATATGAACACAAAAAGCATTGCTGCTTAGTTTATACTTTAAGCACGCTGTTGATCCTGAGAGCTGCTGTTTCAGTGTGATTCTATCATTTTCTTCTTTATGATTGTTATTAAGTTTGCATGAATATTTTAAATGTTTGTATCGCAGTTCAAAATGCAATCACAATATTTTTAATTCTCATCATGCATAAGTTTTCTCCAGCACTGGTTCAGAGTGTTTAGATTAGAGCCGAGGCAAATAAAAGTGAATCAAAGTTCTACTCCATTACATCCATTAAACAAAGTTCTTATTTTGAATTATAGAATATAACAATAAGTTATTAAATATTGAATGCATCCAGCCAGTGAGGCACTCTCATCTCATTAACTTAAGACCGCTGTTTTGGTATTATGCCCATTGTAAAGGCTCAGTAATTGCATTGAGGAAAATCATTGTTTATTTACCCTGAGGAGTGTTTATAGGCCATGTTTTGAGTTCTCATGTTTCTGTGTCAACAGTGCAACCCAAGATCACATTCCTAGAAAACCAGACGGCCTCTGAATTGGAGGAGCAGATCACTCTAACTTGTGAGGCCACGGGTGATCCCACCCCCAACATCATCTGGAGCTTTGGTCGCCGGGTCTTCACAGAGAATGAGCAGGTGCTGAGGTTGAGAGATCAGTGGTCAGTGGGCCAAACGATTGGTACTAGACGCTGGGAAATACTGATTGGATTGATATACCGGTAGAAATTTGTATACATTTGAGTATTATTTTTATCATGGTTATATAAAACGTAGCTGCATGGTATTAAGTGGGTGTTTCAGTCACTATCGGAGAGGAAATGAGAAAGAGCTTGCTTAAAAAAAGAAAATGTTCTATGTGTTGTTTGAACCCGACCGCTTTTGTTGTTATTGTTGCCAATGCTTTGAAACTTTCTTATGTGCATGAGTAGAATTTTCAGTGATTAGCTGTATTGATATTCACTACCGTTCAAAACTGTCAAGACTGCTGAAAATTCACCTTTGCTGAATGGATAAATTACAGTACATTTTTAAAATATGTTCACTTAAAAACTGTTATTTTAAATTTGTAGTAATATTTCACAATATCACTGTTTTTGTGATCAAATAAATGCAATCTCGGTGGGCATGAGAGATTTCTTTTAAAAAACATAAAAAATCTTCCTGACCCCAAACTTTGGATCTGTAGTTTATATGAATCGTTCTGGTATATGTTTTTTATTTAGTTAAAAAGTGGTTTCATTATTTTTTTCACTGTATTTATTTCCTTTAAACATTTCGGTTTTAAACATTTTCATAAAAATTGGTATATTATGTTATAAGGTCATTCAAAAAGGCTAGTTAGTGCTCCCAGAAAAGGTGTGTTGTCAGTTCCAGAGACTGTGTGTTTTATATTGTTATTGACCATTGATTTGATTAATGCACACTTTCTGATTTAATCACCTACACAATTTCTAAGTTTTTGCCATTTTTCGGAGTTATTAGGCCTATGCTAGTGAGAAAAAAAGTTTGTTTATATCTTAGAAGGTGCAAGCTTAATCAGTGCTCAGTCTCACTGGTCTCTCTGCTCTGGTGGATTCTGAACCTCTCTTATTTAGTCAAGAACATTATCTAATTAACAGCCTCAAAATACTCTGTCTCGATTTACATTTCATCATAATACAGTTATCAGAATTAATGGACAGCTGCTAAAAGCTCTTACTGCTTCTCAGCCTGATGGGGAGACCCAACCACTGCAAACGTGATTTCTCCTTCCCCTCTCTCAGTGGTTTTCAATCCTGGTCCTGGGGACCCACTGCTCTGCACATTTTGTGTGTCTCTCTTATTTAACACACTTGATCGAGATCATCAGCTCATTAGGAAGATCTATAAACTAAACTGAGTGTGTCAGATAAGAGAGACGGTGGGTTCTCAGGTCCAGGATTGAAAGCCACTGGGTAAATCCTGCATGTCCAGCCCATTCCAGTCTTGTAGCTGGGGAAAAAGTGAGTTCATTTTTAGAGGGTTTTGGGCCTGCCATAGATCTCAATAGCTAGGTGGGAAGTCCAGGCATTTTAAAAAGTATCTGAGGCCCTTTTTGGTAATACTTTAATTGTATGCTTCAAATCCCCAAGGCATCATGGGAATTAATCCTTATATACTGTATGTATTATTAGAATATTCCACTGCTCATCCTGTTTTTATGCCACCAGTACTTGGTAAGCGATCAGTTTGCCCTACTCCTGCTGGTGGGCTATGTTGTGTAGGTGTGCTGTGAAAAAGCACCTTATGTTTACATGTACATCTGGCTCACTATGAAAAAATAGCCCACCAGATTGGATCCTTCCCTGTGTTTGCATTGTATTATCTCTGGATAGTCGAGCCAATATTCATAGCTGTCAAAGGGGAAAAAAATATTTCCAGCTGTATGGTGAAGGGTTTTTTTTTGTGTTTGTTTATGATCATTTTTATCACTGGTTCTCAGCTCAGAATAGCAAACGGATATGCTTTGTAAAGAATGTTCACAGTTTTGCTTATTCTTGCTGCTCTGATTGATGTCTGGACTCTCATTTGACTTCTCCTCACGAGTGTTTGGACTTGTAGCATTGTGGTTACAAAAGTGATTACTTTTGGGAAGTTGGTTGTTCCAATTAATGAACTGATAAAAACACCAAAACAATACACAAGTAATTAACATTACACCAGTCCATCAGTTAACATCTTGTGAATGGAAAACTACAGAAACTGTCAAACTTTAAGTTGGTAGCTGTTATTTTCTTGACCAGCTTGGACTTACTCATTTTTTGCTTAGAGAAACCAGCTACTGTGTTAAAATAACTAAAAGTGAATTTCCTGCAGGTTTGTAGCAGTTCATTAGCACTAATTTTGTTGATCTGCACTTGTCACTCACCTCATCTCATCACCTTCTACAAGATTAAGTGATGCTTCTTTATGTTTCTGCGTGTTCACTGACTGGAACTACAGTACCTGTACATTCAAGGATTCCAGCCAGTCAGAATCAAGTATTCAGACAGACAGTGCTATAAGTATATATATATATAAGTGTATGTCTTTCGATGGTTGCCCGAGGATTACCTTAAGTGAAAAGAGCTGGCAGTGTTTAATGAGGCGTACCTTAAGTCAATGGGGCCTCATCACCGCTGCCATTAAATGAAGTGCGTGGTATTTAATAGTAACAACGAGCTGTGGTTATTTCTGTTCATGTAAAGCATGCTATTATAGCCGGAACTAAAGTATTTTTAAATAATTTCCATTTTGTTTTTTCTATATCTGCAAAGGTACTTGGATGGGCAAAGAGCATGAGGGTTCATTTCAATAAGAACAGCCTGTAATCAAACCAGGGGTTTTTAGTGGGTGAGCTGGCATATTAATACAGATCTGCTGAGTCAAGAGCTTGTCTAAAGTCTCCTCAAATTCTGTCCCTCATACGTATTCTGTATTCCCAACCACAAATTTCCAGTGTCTGAACAAGTCAGAAATGTACAAAAAGCTCAGAGAAGGCAGAGAACTGTGACTACCAAGTGAGCAATGTCTGAACTGGACTGGAACAGACTGCTCTTCCTTGAACTCTTCAAGCAACAGCATTATGGAAGATTCGCTGTCTGTTTTCCCGTTCTGCCTGCCGGATGAAAGGTTTTGGCATGAGCATTCACAGAGATAGCATGTTCTGACATAGGAGGCACATTTTTGATCATTTATCCAGAAGGAAAGGCCATTAAAGGAAATTAGAGTTTTGTAATCATTTGCAAACCCTCATGTTGCTCCAAACCTCTTTGCTGTTGGTTTTTATAGTGGGTGTGAGATGTGTATAATTACAAGATCTGCCTCGTCCAAAATGGACCAAAACATGTTAAAGGCCATATAATTGCTATGAAAGTCATTACTTATCTTCTTATCCACTTCACATCTAGAGCAACTTTCAAATCAAATATGGCAAAAATGTTTTAAAATGTGCTTTGTGTGGTAACATCTAAATTAATTTTCATTTAAGTCAAAATATATATTTTTAAATGTATGTTTTAATGAAAAAAATATTATTATTATTTTTTATTATTCATCATGGATGCATGAAATTGAACAAAAGTAACTGTATAAGATCATGTGATGCTGAAAATTCAGCTTTGCCATCACAGAAATAAATTACATTTTAAGATACGTAAAAGAAACTAGTTATTTTAAATTGTAATGATATTTCACAATGTATTTACTGTATTGTGATCAAATAAATGCAGTCTTATTGAGCACAAAAAACTTCTTAAATATAATTTTTTTTTTTTTACAGCTGTGGCTACTATGTTTCTACAAATGTAAATGTTTTTTAAAATGATTTGTGATCTACAGAAAAAAAGCAACAGAATATGGGTTTGGAATAAAATGAGGGTGGGTAAAAATGATATAATTAAGGATATAAACTATCCTTTTAAAAACAATAGCTAATAGTTACACACTAAAAAATCACATGCCCAAGTACTGAGTCAAGGGCCTTAACATTAAGTGAAGATGAGATGCTTCTGTGGAGTCACTGCCCTTTCATTTATCATTTAAGCGGCGCTCACTGGGACCTAGTGAGTTGTCCTTGACAGTGCTACTGTGTGAATCACACAATCAAAAGAGGCATTTCAGGTCTGCTAGCTTACTGTGGAGTCCAGTGCCAAGCTGCCCTTCTCTAATGATAGTCTCTTAATGGCACCCCTGCTGATCTGAGGTCAGTATGGTCTATGCTATGATGCTCCTAATGTTAAAGCAGACTTTGTCTGTGCACTTAGAACCATTAACGCACACCCTGCCAGGATAACCATGTTCACCTGGAAAAACTTTTAAGATTTTTTCCCTTCTCTCTCTCATACAGTATGTGACCTTGAATGTTCATTTTTTGATTTAACAAAAGGCTGATGATCTTGCTGCTCTTTACAGATCAGTGTCATCCCGAAGCTGTTTGTGCATGCAAAGTGTAATAAGGCAGGGGTTTTGTTTTAAAGGTCAACGAGAGAGTCTGTGACCAGGATTGTTCTCGAGGGAAGAGGGTCGAGATGCCAAGATAGCAGAAGCAGGTGCCAAACACAAGGTTTTAACCCCCTGTAACCTTTTGACAAGCTGTCAGTGGGCGAGTAATTAAATCAATAGAGGAAGAAAGGATGTCAAGCCTCTTAAATACCAATTTGGCCTGTAAATTCAGATGGACTCTTTGCAGGAAAGCATAGTTATTTTTCTTTGAGTTCTATCTGTGTTTGCAAAGGCAGACAGTCTACACACATTTTTCTCTCTTTTTTTTTTAAACGGTTTTCTTTAGCACTGTATTTAAAAAATAATGAGCCAAGTTTAAAATAATGAATCAAGTCACAATTGTAAGATATTATGTCATATTGTGAAAAATAAAGTTACAATTATGGAAGTAATTACTAAAAGTATTTTTTTTTTCTCAAGAGTTATTGTGGTATCAACTATTTTAATTATACCTGCTCCTAACTGACAAGTAAACAAACTGTGATTGATCACTTGATATATCAATTAAACAATCTCTTCTTGTCTAATTAAACAGTTCTCTGCTTTTAGCCGTCATCCGAACAATGACTCAATTGATATACATACACGAAGACCTAAGTGGTTTATAAAATCCTGTCCTTTGTTCAGGCACACCGAATGGCCTTAAATATTTAGCTGAAACTCAGCAGACTACAAGTAGTTTCTTTAATCAAAAATGTCATTATTATGCTTGATCACTGTCAGATTTGATAATGCATCCTGAAATCCCACTTGTCTGCGGCAGATTCCCTTTTAAGCAAATTGTGTGATTAGCAGTCAAAATAATAGAATGCTGCCTTTATGAAGAGCAAGCTTTCATTGAATCGCTGTCGCTCTTTCATAAGTCAAATGGGTAGGTTGTCTGCTATTCATGTCTCTTTGATTTATCTGTGCTTCTAGTCATATCTTCAACAGCCTCTATGGTAAGTCATGCAAATTCAAGCCAATGCAATTCCAGATGGCAACGTCATTGATTGATTTTAGGTTAACAAATGAGTGTAAGGTATAAAAACCTTTACTGAAAACTACTCATCACTGTCCCGTTCAAAGATTAAAGGGATCTGTGTTGTCAAATGGAAGAATGGCTCTCGTTAAGGCTCAAAGCTGCTGCCTGTGACTTATGAGACATAGGCGAAATGAATGTGGTGATCACAGTTAGCATCACAGGCAGTAGATCTCAGCAGATAGATGAGCTCTCCATCATGTCGCTTTAGTTCCAAGGTGTGCATCATTTCATATGTATACCTATTGTGTTATTAATTATAGATGTAGCGTGGCATTTTGATGGCTTGTCAGCATATGCATGTGTCACCTGGAGCGTAGCACCTGGATGTCTGAGCATCCATTCATGTTTAAGTCATTTGATTTCCCAGCCTGCAGCTAAATGTGTCCTTTTCCATACAGTTTGATTGTTGTTCAAGTCAAAAAATTATTCGTCACACTTGATGGTGTTTTGATTACGCACCTCTCAACTGGTATCACGCTCTGATACTGGTCAGTTCGAGGTCATATGTGTGTGTGTATATATACTGTATATATATATATATATATGGCACCCTATTTGAGTCTGCACTTTCATGACATAATGCTGATTTGACTGATCGAGGGCACATAATGGCCACAGAGGGGGCGTTCGCGAGCACTCTTCTGCAAGTTAAAATGACAGATGTGGACTTAACATACACATACACGCGGCAGCCATTGTAAGTCCTTAAGACCGCAAGTGCACATGAAGTGTTCCATTTGGGACAGGGGCATTGAGATGAATGGGGGAATGTCACATGAGAGAAGGCAATGCCTCCGTCACGTTATAATTGGATATGATCGGTTATGACTGAATGTGATTAGTTCCTGTGAGAAATCCCGCCTCTTGTTTTTTTTTTGCGAGCTCTCGGTCTGAATAAAGAAAATTATGGCATTATTGTCTAATTATAAAGTACCTGTATGAACAACTCTCCCGTTTAGATATCACTATTTTGTGTCACGTCAAATAAAACTTAAAATGGTCTGAAAACATGATGACTGCATCAGTTTTTAGTGAGCATTCAGCGTGACAAGCTTTTAAGACGATGACCCGAAAATAAGTTGTCTTAAAAAGAATAGCTGAATATCAGTTCACAAATAAAAAATATTGGTAACACTTTACCATAAGGTGTCATTTAATGAATTAACTAACATGTTCATTATTTGTTCATTTATTACAGTATTTAATTATCTTTGTTTACATTAGTTAATACAAATACAGTTGTTCATTGTTAGTTCACAGTGCATAAACTAATGTTAACAAACACAACTTTTGATTTTAATAATGCATTTACCAATGCATTAACTAAGATTAATAAATGCTATAGAAGTAGGCCATTGTTTATTCTTAGTTCATGTTAACTAATGAAACCTTATGGTAAACTTTTTAGAATATTGTTCAAATTGTTATTGCCTTTAGTTAATATTTTGGAATCAATGTAAAATGCATAAAAAAGCTATGAAATGTATAATTAGTATAAAAATTTGTACAAAAATAAATAAATAAATAAATAAATAATACAATACAAAATAGAATTATATTTGTTATATTTTTATGTAATATTATGTAATATTAATATTTATGTAATTTTATATATATATAAAAACTCAGAACTACAAATAAAATAATAATAAAAAACATAACATCAAATATAAACATATGTTATTATTAAGGTCTGTTGCCTGTAAGTATGGTACAATTACTAAAACGTCTTGCCTTTGATTTGATTAAGAACGGGTTATCAGCTTGAAGCTGCTCTGAATTACATGCATGTTTGATTCCTGTCTATATGAGTGCCTGCTGACTTTTTTTCTTTTTTTTTATGGCTTCATTTCTGTCATGTTTTGCTTTGTGTGTTCCTCCCAGGCTTCATGGACTCGACCTGAGAAACACAAGGTAGGGCTGCTTCAAATGTAGCCAAAATGTTCACTAATCCTAGAGAAGCTTTTTATCACTGCAGAACATCAAGTGTTGGCTCTCTTCCACCCTTAAAATCCTGTAGTCACACACACCCACACACATTACATCTGATCAAATGGCATCCCTATTCTACAATGATTTTCATTTAATTTCTTTATATTCAGCATATTGCTTATTATTTTTCTGGATAGCTTCTATCAACAGAAATGGTGAAGATCCTATTTAGTCTTTCTAAGCTGAGGTTTTTTTTGTTCACCCTTTTTTTAGTAGACCTGTTTTCCTATACAAATTCCCCTCAGACAAACTTTCTCAAAGGACTGATAATAAAATAAAGAAAGGGTGTTAGAGCAGGGCTTCAAGGGTGGGAACATGCCAGGTTCTTCTTTAGAGTATGAGCCAACACTCCGTGTTCTCTCATAGACTCAAACAGGAGAATGTAGCATCACTAAAGCAGACGCTAGGACATATAACCAACTGCAGCTTCAGACAACACATGCTTCTGTTAACATAAATATACTAACTCTCACTGGATAAACTCATATGCTACATGTCAGAGATGATTATAGTAACATTTAAGTCAATGTGAAACCCATTTTACTTTTATAATGTGGTACATGTGTGTTAAATAGGACATGTAATGATAAAAAATTTATTGGAAGATCATTGGAATGGAGAAAAGCAGGCATTGCATATCTGACCGAATATGTGTTTGTGAAAAATATTGGTTAACATTATCCAATAGTGATGTGAATGCAAAGGGAAAATACATTGTGATTACAGATTACAAACTTTCGCTTTCTTTTAGAAAAAAAGTGAAAAGGTTAATTTTGATTTCATGTTGACTTTGGCTGTAGATACAGAATATGAGCAAGTGGTTCCATGCTTGACTCTGAAATGTTACTCTTTTATTGCTTTATTCATCTGTCAGAGAGAGAATTCATTAGTGTCTGCATTGCCAATTAAGAATGATTCAGATGCATATGGATTGTGTGGGAAGGTCTGTTTATCTGATCTGCTGAGATGAAAGGCCACAGTTATGGGATTGCCCACACATCACGTCATGTTTTCAATCCTCAGGAGGACAGATAAAAAGCACCATGGTTGCTTTTTCATCTGAGTCAAAGACAATTAAATTATTTTATCATAAGTTTAAGAGTCTGTAGTACAGAGTTGATGCTCAAACTAAAAATTATTAAAGATTACAGTCTTTCTGCATTAAGGGCAGAACTGACTCGAGTGTTGTGTGACTGACAGGCGGATGTTTTTCAATGCTTGCATGTACTGTGTGCGTGCTCTGTGAAGTGCACTCGTGCCTCGCAGTAATGCTACACGCACGAACGGTTTTCTTGTTCAAAAAGCTCATCATGCCGAGGTGTTAATATAAACACTGTTGCTTATGTCAATAGTGAATGCAAACAGGTAGAACAAAAAGAATAGATATGTGATATGTTAGAATATCTGATACTTATCCCTTGGAAAGTAAATGGGCATGCCACTGTCTATTTTGTTGCAACTATTAATCAATCACAAATTTTAACTTTAAACCAAATTGCTGCTCGCAGCTGGATAATTTTTTCGATTTTTTAAAATGTTTTAAAAATAATTATCTTATGGTCACCGTTACTGCATTTATTTGATCAAAAATACAGTAAAATATATAGTAAAATATAGTTTTATAAAAAAAATTTACATTTTAAAATAAATGTTTTCTATTTTAATATATTGTAAAATCTAATTTATTCCTTATCATCAGTGTTAAAATACTTTTGCTTCTTTTTTTCAGGATTTGTTGTTGAATAAAACATTTTAAAAAAACAGCATTTATTTGAATTAGAAATCTTTAGTAAAAATGGCTATGCAAAACCTTTTAATCAAGAACAACATTTGTGATATAGAAATACAGTTTTCATGGACATGGATTTTATTGTGGTCAGAACAATTGCGACGGCACACACAAATTGGTAAATGAGTGAGACATTAATTTCACAATGTAGCATCAATAGTGTTTCCTTTATATTTCAGATTTGTTGATGTTTCATGATAATTCAGATTCAGCCATTGAAAGAGTGCAAGCAACTTTACTGTTATTAGTTTATTTAATTTCTAAATAACTTTGCCAATTTAAATCGTCCTGTTATGCGATTGTGTCTGAGTGTCGAACCTTCTGACTTCTGATCAATCATTAGAGGATTTGTAACCTTTTTAAGTTACACAAATATATACATACATACATACATATATATATATATATATATATATATATATATATATATATACACACACACACACACACACACTGGTACTGTATGTCTGTACTACAGTACGTGACCTTGACCAAATTCAATTAGCTTTCAATCTTGAAATGTTTTGCCTGCTCACTGTCTAGACTTTCACTGCTGCAGACCACCTTTGGGCAGCTCTTTCTCAACGTGTCTTGCATCATTCCAAGATAGGCTATCTTAATAAAAAATACAGATTTATTCTCTTCCGCACTTGGACACACTGTGATCCATCTTGTCTGTGCTAGAGTGCTCTTCCAGTTTCTTGTTAGCGTGAAATTTTAAGTGCAGGACACTGTTTGACTCGCTTTGCTCAGCGACAGCTTTTTTTCTTACATTGTCTCTTTGTCAGTGCAGTCATACAATATGATATCCGTCACCTACTACTTTCTCCCTAGGGAAAAGAAGAAATCCTTTTCGTTCACGCGAAAGGCCTTGAATGTAAGCTCTGATTCTGTGCCGCTGTTGGTTGTCTGCTCTTTCAGGAGAAACGGATGGGCAGAATGGGGCTTCCTACAATCTCTATTAGGTGAGATAAGATGTGCACAGGCTAGTGATTGCATTTCAGTGCTGAAATGTAAGCCGAAACATTCTCTGTCTCTTCCTCCCTACTGTTTTCTGCTAAATTTGACAACAGACGAGGAGGCAGAGGTGATGATATGATTTGCCGGAAGCATTCAAGGTTAGCGTTCAAAGAATTCGTGAATGTTTATATGTGACCTGCCCTACGTACGCACATAAAGCAGGAGAGACTCTGCGTATGTGGCTTACTGTCAATTACTATGCAACCGGAGGAGACTCGCTCGACAGACCTGCATACTAACAGCATGGAATTTATGGTCGAGACCCTGGTTGTTGCTTATAGCACTCAATCCCTCAGATCGTGACTAAGCCACCACACCTTAAATCAAGTCTGTGAATTGATTGGATTGTAGCACCGCATACACTCCATTCTGCTCCGCAGTCAAATTTTCACAGTGACCATTGAATAGGCACTTTATAAATGAAGTGCCACTGCAGGTTTCAGAAACATCTCATTTGCCGGCTGTCTTCGCACGCTGTCGGGGGACCATCTGTGGTACTGATGAAAGGTGCACGCTAATGTTCACTTTTGCAGTGCCTTCACTTCAAGAAAAATATGAATCATATGCTGAGCAGTTTGCGGTGAGTTATTTCGATGCTCAAAACAGCTTCCCATATTTCATTCAGTATGCATGTACATGCAATAGTGACATTGTAGTGCAAGTAATACAAAGTATGCTTCGCTAAGCACAAAAAATGTAGAGCACATCCGGCTCGCCTGGGCTTATTTTATTCATTCCGATGCACTCAATACTGCTTGTGAATGTCAACAATGCTTAGGTGTGACAGCTACTCCTTTTCTCTTTGAATATCCATCCGTAATGAATGGGAGTGGGTATCCATGTGAATATCGTGGCCAGTGGCTTCAGCACCGGAGTGGAGAAGCAACTTGTATTTGTTAACTGAGTAATATGTTTGTTAATTGGCATGACTAATAAATCTATTTAAACGTGTCATGGAAGAAGCTGCACTCTCTGATTAACATGGGTCACATTACGCAAGGCAGATTCACTCAGTCAATTAATTTTCTTGTAAATTACATGAGTGTCATCAATCTGTGGATTTCTGTTTGGTTTCTTCTTTTGAAGATCACTAAGTCGAAGCCGCATGTGTCACTCACTGATGTATGGGTAACATATGGAAAGTTGATGCATAAGCATTTTCTGTTCCTTTCACAAGGTGCTGATAAGTAAATGTGTAGCCAATTAAATGGAGAACCAAATAAATATTGGATCATATATATATATATATATATATATATATATATATATATATATATATATATATAGTTACTATTTTTATTTTTTAAATGCATAGAATGCAATGCATACATCATAAATAAACGTTTAATTATTACCCATTGTTTCTCTGTCTGTACTTGTACTGTGAACAATGACAATAAAGTTGACGATGAATTAAGTGCATTTAAGTGCCATTCGGTTGGGGTTTTAAATAGAGATGCACATTAATTTAATTTATCTTTTAATTATTGAAAATTAACTTAACTTTTTGGTAAACAAAGGGATTTAAGATTTACTATAAAAAATAAAACATGGAAGAAATGGTGTGTGAATTTTTTAATTTTTTTTTTTTTTGTAGAAGGCTATGTACATTCTGCTGAACAATAGTCTTTAACCGGACTTTTATTTTGACGGGTTGACGTACCTTTGCAATTCTGTGTATGTGATGTGATGCTAGTTTTACTCAAATCAAATGCTCATGAAGTGACTGTCAGAGCAGTTCTGGAGATGTTGTTCATGTGATCACGTCCTTATTTAGTGAGACAGTGATGCTGAAATCACCGGAGCGTCACGCGTGCTTCCGTGTGTTTAATGAATGAAGACGCGCTTCTGCTCCATTCATTAACAGACACGCAGAACATGCAGGATTCATATTTAAATAGACTGTTCTGGCTTAATATTTACAGATATTAGTCCATATCGTGATTTGATGTAAGTGCAATGACCTATTTTTGATTAATTCATTCAAAATTTGGCAAATTTTCGTGCCATTCCGCGTTAAACTGTAAAAATCCGTTTTTATGACTGGATTCCGCGATTCCCTGCACGTTTTCTGCATCGCGGAAATCATAGGGCCTTGTTGTGGTATGCCAGCTCTATCTTGCAATGGACACACGCCACGACGTTCTCTTTACGTTTGCCCGTGCCCTCAAATCAAAACACTGCTGACTCCTTGCAGTATACGATTTCGGACTCAGCGCTTGTGTCTCCTTCCGCTTTGTGGGTGACGTAAACGCGTTGTGTCACATTAAAAAAATCATTGCGAAAGAACCTGACGTGAGATTGAAAATAAATTAAAAGAGGCTTCGAGGCAGAGGAATTTGCCTCTATCATTTTTTGTAATCGAGTTACTCGAGGAATCTTTTCAGCCCTAATATATATATATATATATATATATATATATATATATATATATATATATATATATGTATATATGTGTGTGTGTGTGTGTGTATATAAATAAAATACTGGGATCTCACATAATGTTAAGATCTATTAACTCGCAATAAGTCATGGAGAAGGACACATTTCTTGATTAAATAAATACCGCTTGAGAGATCTTCATTTTAACGTTGTGGTTAAAACAGGGCTACTTCAAATAAAAGGTAAAACCTTTTCCTTATTTATTATATATATATGAAATGCTAGAAATTTTTGGTCCTAGGTTTTATTGGTTAAAGTTTTACACAAAAAATGTGAAACACTTTGAAAACAACATTTCTCATTTTTCACGAGAGACAACAAGAATTTTATTTGTGGCATCTTATAGCTTCGGTGGTCATGTGACGTGGCAGATGAAATTTGAAAAGTACAAATGTTCAATGTGTTTTCTCAATTAGCATGAGATCATAAAGGCTGCATGTTTGAGAAGTATAGAAGAATAAGCAAACTGCTGTAGAAAATAGTTGAGTTTTAGCACAATATTTGAACTTACCCACAGTTTTTCATGTTAGCAATACTTGTGTAATCACGGGTAAATGATGTGGATTTGCTCTTTTCGGAAGCTGATCTGAAGGGCCTTTTTATATGCTTTTGAAAACTAGTGAAACTACCAAGAAATGCTTTGAAATGCAAACAACACAGAGCAGTGATGAAAAACATGCCAGCTTTTCATTGTAACAGCTGGAGTAAGCATTGATTGCTGAATTCAAAGCCCCTCCAACCATAGGATCTCAGTTCACCAGAGTAACCAGAGATGGGCAGCAGAGTTAATGCAGTACAAGCTAAAGAGTGTGTGCATGTGTGCAGGATGGAGCCAGGGAGTAAAACTGTTAACAGATTGTCCTAGCTGTGCTGTTCAAACAGACTTTGAGGAGAGAAGGCTTTAAAGTGGCCACTGCCGTGTGGTCCACTTCATTAATGATCCCTGCCCCTGTCTCTTAGAAAACCCCCCTGAGCCCCAGACAGAGCCTGAAACACAAAGACATGCTGTCCCTCTTCCTTTCGACTAGCGTCTGTAGTTGTGTGCAGGAATGACGTAGAAAACTGGATTGTTTTTCAGTGATGAAATGAAAAATGTCCTCATTTACTCACCCACATGTCTTTCCAGACCTGTATGACTGACCTAAAATTGTTTTTCATAAGAAAACCTTGACTTGGTTTGAATGAGTCATTCTTTTGAGTCAAGATTTTCTTTGAAAATGTAACTTTGAATTTAGATCTGGAATACATAAAAGTCAGATGGGCTGCTTTTAAAGTGCTTTTGTGTCTGTTTTGAAGCTTCGTCAGAATGTCGTCTTCTGTGTTTTATTTTTTATAAGAAAGTCATGCAGTTTTGGAATGACATGAGGTTGAGTAGATAATGGCAAAATTAGCACTTTAAGGACCCCCTCATTTCTCTAGCACTGCTATTTAGGTTTAACTTTGACTAACATACTTGTATTTTATATATCTCTTTCTTACTCTCACTCTCTCTTTCTCTTTTTGTAGAGTCTGGATGGTAACGTGATCGTCCGCAGTGATGCCCGTGTGTCCTCTCTGACTCTGAAATACGTGCAGTTCACCGATGCCGGCCAGTACCTCTGCACTGCCCGCAACTCCATCGGTCAGGACATCCAGAGCATGTACCTGGAAGTGCGCTGTAAGCTAAACAACAAACTTCTCTCTTTGTCCTTTGCAGGTTATTTGTCTTGCTGTATTCAGGGCAAATGTGTCTAAGCTCAATGTAGTGGACAGATTGTGATTTTTCAGTGTTCCATTTGTCAGCTACTAGCCTTTGTTGGCTACTAAAACACCAATAAATGGATGCTGGACCCAAAAATAACTAGCTTAATCATCAAGACTTTCTTGTTTGCCAGAAACTAAAGCAGCAAATTTTTGCAAGTGAACAGTAGATCCACCAGCTAAACCCAGCAGACCCACATGAACCAGCCTAGACCAGCAAAGAAATTATTATTATTATTATTATTATTTCAGCAGTGTATTGATAGATGTTATTCATTGATTTTTGTTTTATTGAGTATATAGCAAAAGATTAGATTTAAGGAATTGGTGGTTTGAGAACTTTTTTAAATGTCTGTTTTCAAACAAATTAAACTTGCTTTCCACCAAAAACTCAAGTTCAAATCACAGTGCCATGTACTCAAATGTGTTTTATAGCTTTTGGGCTTATTTCTTACATTCAGAGCTTTTCATATGAAATGAAATACTGCCATCTTCACATTCTTAAAACTCAATTTTGAGAGCCAACGCATATTTTATCAGATTATGTTTACTGCAGTTGACTGAGTGCACTTTTGTGCCATTTGCCAGGTAGAGAATTACAATAAAGCTAGCTTTAAAGTTATTTGCATCTCCATTTTTAAGCATTCACACAATCTAATTCAGAAAAGTGGGAGGGAGTGTAGCTTGAAGTGCAATGAAAGTCTAATTGGATTAATTTTTCTTGCCCTAAAAATCTTCTCCCGTTCCTAAGATAGCATCACAATGTGCAATTGATAGAAATTGTGTGGAAATGCAGTTTGCCGCAGCCTGGCTTATGAGTAATCAGCTTCCTGGTTGAGCGCACAGAGCATTTCGCAGTAATTAGTGATAAGAAAAGGTGCTTTGTCTGCTTCAAATGATCCTTGATGAGATTGTTCACTCCCATGCTCAGACACTTGCGGTCTGGGTTAGAGTCTCTCCTGTTTTGCATGATTGTACATCTCTTTTATCCCACCTTTTACTTTAAGTATACATTTAAATGCATTTTTTTTCTTTCGCTTGGTTGTTTATGTGTTGTTTTATTAAAATGGAGCTCAGCCTCATAGTACAACTGAAGTCTCAGGCTGGCAGCCAGTTGGAAATACTATTTATTATAGCCATTCGAAATCATTAAGTATCTTTATGCAAACTTTTGCTGTTTACTAACATCAACAATAAGAAAGTGTGCTCCTGAAATCGCAAATGAAATCATGAATCATTTCATGTCTTTAGTTTGCCAAAATTCATTTCAACCACTGTTGTGATAAGATTTCATTGGCCGTTTCATCCAAAAAGAGACATTGTATTTTGGGTTGCTGACATTATCTGCAGCGGTGTTGCAGCCTGTGGTCCTGAGATAGCGATAAGATTTGAGTGGATATGTGTTTTATCAGAACAGCTTCATGGGAAATGTGATGACTCAACTGCTGGAATCAATCCTGGAGTGGAAAGTCTTGTTAGCCGAAGTGAACATCAGGGGGCAACAATCACAACAGACAATAGAGCAGATATCAGAAATTACAATTCTTTAAGGTAGTTTAGGGTATGATGGGTAATGTATGCCAGCTGGAAGCCATTGTATTTTTTGCTCCATGGTCTTTCTCTGCAGCAGTCCATGTGTTGGTTGCACTTGGCTGACACTGTGTATAATTACAGATGCTCCAAAGATCCAAGGCCCTGCGGCGGTGTTCACCTGGGATGGTAATCCAGCTAACATCACCTGCGAGGCCCTTGCTCACCCGGCCGCCTCCGTTTTGTGGTTCCGTGATGGCCTAATGCTGCCTAGCGCTAATACCACCAACGTCAAGATCTACCATACTCCTTCTGCCAGCTTCCTGGAGGTAAGGCATCACCTCTCCAACCCATCAGCCTTTAGATGCCCCCTCATTAATGTTTCAACACTAAAGACCTGTTTGACAGTTATAATTGCTTTCTGAGCTCATTTTTAGTACACTTCAGCACTTTGCATTTGATGTTAAATCATAGCAATAGTGCCTGTTGATATAACATTGAGAAAACACAATAATTACTGTTTTTTTTTCTTAATTTGTTCTTCATTTATGCACAAAATAGAGCTGATACAACACACCTACCCACCCTTATTAGCCCACAAGTGCTAAGTATATAATGACTTCTTGTTATTGTGTAGTTAATAACTTGTGTCATTTTGGTTCTCCAGTCGCTTGAATTTTTATTTTGTTTTCGCATTACTGGCCGATATCATTAATTACAATAATTAAGTTGCTTTCTGTATAACGACGCATTGTGAATGACCCGCATGGAGCATATTGGTTTTGGGGTCTTGCAAAGCACAGATTGTGATGTTTAATTTGTTGCACCTAAATACAGAAAATATTACTTTTTATGAAATTTTGGTTCATTTGAAAGCAAACTGAAGGAAACTTTCGAGATCAGATCACAGCATTATGAGTTTTCTATATAACAACTTGACTTTTTAATACTGCAAGTCTGCATCAAACTAGACTCGCAATCGCAGGAAATATTTCATATGTCAATTATTGATTATTGAGCACAGTTAATCAAATACAATATGCACAGATTTGCATGATGAAGCAGCAGTGTAAAGATGCTCCAAGAGTCTCTTTCAGTAAAAAAAAAAAAAAAAACATTTTTGAACAAAACCCCATTCCAGAAATGCTTTCCTTTGTCACAGACACATATTTAATATTTATAACATTTACTGGTTAATGACTTTCAACACTAAACTTTTGTTGACTCATTATAGGCCCTTTATAGATTTACACTTTCTAAATGACATCAATCAACAGTACTATAATACACTCCCACAAACTCTTGCACATAATGTCACCACTCATTGGCAGGGCTTTGTCTCATGGTTCTCAGTGAGGGGGCTTTAAATATGCAGTTCACCACTGCATGAGAGGTTGTTTTTGACTGTTCTGTGAAGCTTGAAATGTTCTCTGCCACTGTCCCTGTTCCCATGGCACATTTTACTAAGCTGTTAGTGCTAATGGAGACAGTACATTCAAAAATTATCGAGTGAGGTGAATGCCAGCGGTGTAGAATGGGAGGTCACTGCCATTGCCATTGCAACGGGCTTCCCTTAACCAGTTAATCTATGTGTCATGCTAGCCAGGTCAGAAGAGAGGCGGTGCCTTGACTTGGATTTTTTTTTTTCTGATAGGTCACTCCGGAGTCCCAGAACGACTTTGGCAGTTACAACTGTACAGCTACCAATGTCATCGGCACAGAGTCAAAGGAATTCATTTTGGTTCAAGCAGGTTTGTGAATGTTCAGAGAATGATGAACAAAATCAGCATCTGCTTTACATTTATGGTGAACATGTATCAATCACAAATTGTCTTTCAAAGGTTCTAATTAGCTATTCACACATCCTTACTCACAAAGTGTGTCTTAACACAGAAAAAAACCACATCTAAAATCCCACTTGGTAACAATTCATAATCCATCAAACGCGAAAGGTAAATCTCCCCCAGACAGAGATGTTTTAGCTTCAAATCAGAGCCTGCGCTCGTATTTTTTAGGCTGAGGCTCTTGGGTAATAAAAACAGCAGGGTATAATTTTCAGGCTGCAGATTCGACTGTTAAATGTGACTCTGCCTCTGATATTTTTGCTGCTCTGTAAAGTGAGGCAGATGTGAAATGGTGTGGAAGACAGTGAGGTGATTATTTAGTCTCAATGCGATGAGGCAGTGCAGAAGTGACGCCGCTTTTCTACCTCACAGGCTTTAAAGCGACCACAATTGGGTGATTTTATTGTGTGATAAAGTCTAATTTCTTTAAAAATTATTTTTACTCAGTAAGAGTGTTCTATGAGGGAAGGAGGTTAAGGAATAGATGAATTATGTTGTTAGTAAACCTTTTTTTTTTTTTTTTTTACAAAAACATGTAGCATTGAACAGAATATCATTTTTTTGTTACTGTGCCTTTAAGACTTTTATAAAAAACAATTCTTTTTATTTATTTTTTTTACATGGGAAATGAGAAAACATGTGGGTTTGTTGTTTGCATTGAATACTGTTTATAGATAACTCATCCATTGAAACAACTTCTTTGCAAAGCCTTTCTTACATTCTAGCGTGATTACGAAAGAATCCACACTGAATTGTGATTTTCAAATAGTTAAGATTTTAATAAGGACTTGAATGATCAGAATGCTGGTCACAAATAAATATCAGATTCATGTTTCTAACTTTGGGATCCCTCGGGAGGATATGCAGAGCGGTATAAATACTCAGGGCCAGCTTAATGTTTGGCAAACTTCCTCACATTGAAAAGAGAATGTGTCATTTTTGAGCTGCAGACTGTTTGGAGGGGTGTTTAAAAATTATTTGAAAACAATAATTTTCCTATTGATATGTCTGTCTGATGTCCGAAGGTTGGAGAAGGTTATAACAAGCCATTTTTGTAGCTTTGTTAGTGTAGTTCGTTACAGTATATTTTCATAGTACATCAAACTCATCTTAGAAGTTCAAGGAAAATTTGATTCTTTATGATATGTCCACCTAAAACAATATCTTGGTTTGTCGGAAAGATATTTTACTTATGCTTCAGGGAAAAACTGTTCTGGCCACTGCAATAACAGTTCTCTTGGTGAACCATTCCCCAAGCCCCTAACAGTTTTTCATTGTTTGAGTTTGTCTGTTGCCTCACTCACATATTTGTGGCGCCCTGCTTGTGTGCGCAGAGCAGTACGCCAGTTATCTTCCAGTGTGTGCTTATAAGTACACGTGTGTGTGTATTCTCTAGATGTGCCTTCGGCCCCCTCTATCGAGCGTGTGGAGCCGTATTCCAGCACAGCAATGGTGGAGTTTGATGAGCCTGCCTCCAGTGGAGGAGTGCCTATCCTCAAGTACAAGGCTAAATGGAGAATAGCAGGCCAAGACTGGACTGACAGAGAGTATGAAGTTGAAGATGGTAAGTATCCAACACACACATACATGTACACACACATACTGTAATAATATTTATTCAGAACTGGAAGCAATGAGAAGAGAAAACAAGATAAATGAGGCTTTTGAGACGCTATAAAAGCTTTTCCTCCTTTGTGTGCAGGTCAAGCTCTTGTTTTTATAGCATTGTTTTATACAGAAATGACCACAGATTCTCAGATGATTGTATTAGAGCAAGGGTTTTAACCGAATTATATTGTTTTAGTGCAAGTCTTTTTAAAAACACTGTCCTAAGGCCGTCGTGATGCGGCAAGATTCCAGCGACAAGTAATCTCTCTGTCTGTGCTGAAAGCAAAAATAAAAAACCACAGCCAATCAGAACAGTGTGTGTTTGCACACTTTCTCGCACTTGCAACACACTACATAGTGCACTCCAGATGGCCCTTTTATGGTTTTTCTTGAGGAACTTGAGGAATTTGTACTGAAGCTTGTTTCCGCCTCAGTCAAAAAGAAAAAAGAAAGTTATAAATAAGAAATAGGCACATTGTGACATATGAAGTCACAATGTACCGTATAAATTCACTATTCCGAGATATAAAGTCACAATTATGACTAACAAAGTCACAATTGTGAGATATAAAGTCATATAATAGCATATAAAGTCACAATTATGAGAAACAAAGTTGGAATTGGTAGATATGAAGTCACATTATAAGATATAAATTTACAGTTATGAGTAACAAAGTTGGTATTATGAGATATACTTTCAATTCACATTGCTAAATACAGTCAGTTATGAGTAATAAAGTCGATATTGGTACAGTAGATAAGAAGTCACATTATGAGATATAAATCCATAATACAAAATACCAAGTCACAGTTATGAGATATTAATTCATATAGCAAAATGCAAAGTCACAATTCAGTTATGAAAAACAAAGATATGAAGGCACAGTTACAGTACAGTTGCAATTACATTAAAGTTGCAGACTAGAAAAAGTTGAAATTGTAAAATAGAAAGTTACAAATTAATTTTACTCTCTGGAAGAAATGGGCTTCAATAGATTTGTCATTTGATAGCAGATGCTTCTTAAATGCCACAGTCAATCTCTCTGCGGTGTCCATGTTTGGGGTTTAGTGTGCATAAGGAGTTGAATTTTGGTGCAGTGAGGTTTCTTTGTGTGAAACTGACAACATGTAGTTTTGCATGTCACTGTTCTAGCTGGTTAGGACAGACATTTTGATTAACACGAAAGAGCTTTTATTGCTTGTCACACTGTCCCTTCTCACCTAGTTAAATTGCTGTATTGCACTTAAAGAAGAAAACAGCAGTCTATGACGCACATAGAGCCACCCTCCCGTAGTCAATATAACAGCTAAACACTTTCCACAGCTGCTAGCCATTTCAAATTGTGGCAAAATACTCTTCCCCGCTGCCATAAAAACTCTTTCATTGGCCATATTGCTTGGCAAGCATGAAATGCGATGCAGAGTTGACCAAAAATAGAACGCACAAATGTTGGAAAGGGACAGGGTTCACTTGAATGCTAAATAAGAGTGCTCGGAGCAGTTGTCACAGCCTGACGTGTGCGCTGTTTGTCTGTGGGTACTGTCTGTCTCTCATGGGATGTCAGTTTGCTCACTGCTGACAGCCTACTCTGCCAGACCTCCTTGGGACATGCGTCAGAATAAGCCTCACACAAAAAAAACGCAGCCTTTCACTAAGCAGTCTTACCAGCCACCTACACACACACACAAACCCCTGCTCAGCCAATGGCTTTTTGATTGCTCAACCTTTTGTCAGTTCGTCTCTATCATATTAGACTGGCATATGATAGTCATGCATCAGACTCAAACACAAGGTACCAGATTGAACAAGTCAAAAAAATAAATAAATGAATTAAACACAAACAACACATTCTGGTCATCATTGATATATGATTGATGACTGATATAGGATAGCAAAAGAGAATCTTTATCTTGAACTGGTTCTTTTTTAAACAGTCAGTCAGGTTAATTAAATGGAGAACTTAAATTGTGGGTGATAAGATGGAAAACTATTAAAATCATTTCATATTTATAACTTAACTGAAAACATAGTGATAAACAGCAAACTAATACTGAACTAAAGTGTACTTTACTAAAGCAATATCACACAAGAAAGAGTGCTGTTTTTTTTTATATTTTTTAAAGAATACTGAAAAAATGTATAACGGTTTTCACAAGAATATACCGTTTTACATTTTTTATAATTAGAAGAACCAAGTCAGCACATTTAGAATGATTTCTGAAAGACCATGTGAGACTAAAGACTGGAGTAATGGCTGGTGAAAATTACATGAAAATATTAGTTACTACTGATTGTTTATCAAATAAATGCTGCCTTGGTGTGCATTAAATACTTCTTTCAAAAACTCAACCCCAAACTGTTGAATATTAGTGCAAGTTGATATCACATAATTCACATTTTAGGCAAAATGTGGCAAGTTATTTTGTTTACTTTTGATCTGCAAAAAAAGTTTCAAACGAACCCAAAGTAGGGTTTCTGGAACAACACAAAGAAATATCAGCACTCTTGTCCAATGCAATTAGACAATGAAAACTAATAGTTGTAATATAATACAAATATGAAATGTAAGATGCTGCATGGGAACCTCTGGGCAAACCTCTGAGTGATGACTAGGATTCCACGATCTTTTGGATCAAACTAAAATGTATTTTACTACAAATTTGAAACTTGGAATCCTTTGCAGGGTTTTCTGGGAAAACACACAGAATCTGTGCCCACAGAACTACCCACAAAAAGTCCTGCAGACTTTTCTCAAAATAGGAAACCCATTATTGACAAAGTTTCACTCACCACTCACCTCTTTGTTTATTTAATATTTTGGCTTATCGGTTAAGGCTTATTTCTCCTTATATCCTTTCTGCACATTTTCCCTTCAAATCTGGATTTGTTTTGGGGTTTTTTTACTGTTAATACAAATATCTCTATTCTCTATAATGCTGAAGGTCATGTGCTGTGATAATATGTGCAATTTGATAAGGCAATCAAACTAGTATATGTATTTCATATATAACAGTTTTTAAAAGATTTCTTATATGCTTTGTTAAAACCAGATATATTTTATAATCTTATACCATGTTTTTACATCAGATATTTCATTGGAGCTCTAAATCTGTCTAAACCAGGTCTCAACTCGATCACCATTGATGGGCTGAAGCCAGAGACCACGTATGAGGTCAAGATATCAGCCATCAACGGCAAGGGTGAAGGAGAGAGCAGCCCACCTGAGAGCTTTAAAACCCAACCTGTCCGTAAGTGCCACTCACTTTCAGTCTCTTTATCTTATGACCCTAGTGCTTTCTTTACCCATCAACCCCCTTCCCAGTGCAGCAGCAGACCTCACTACCCACAATGCATCCCTGCCTTGGACCATGCTGGATCTCACTCCCAGGAGATGCATTGCTTGTCCTCTCTGTGTGCTTTTGTAATTATATGTGGATGTGCGTGTTCATTGAAGTGTGTGTCTGTGTGTTTAAACAATTTCCTGAAGGTCATTGTGTCACTGCAGCCTCTCACCTCAGCAGTGCTTCCCAGTGATGTAGCGCTCCTCCCCGTCCGTCCGGCTCTTCTGCTGGTGCCAGCATGTGTCTCGTGTCTACTGAGAGCTGTGTGCTCTGTTAAGTGTTGTCCGTGTTGATTGGCCACTCTTCTGTAGAGTAGATGATGAAACCCTCTTTAACCTCATATCTACAAACAGATCAGGGTTAGACTCCAGAAATTATAATATCAATAATAAGATCTAATCTTCATGAAGCTAGAATATTTAGCATTTGTCCGTATCATATGAAGATAATTCCAGATGGCATTTCTCATGTTTAATTAGAATTTCCCTCTAATGTACACTAGGTGTGCAATGTATGTAAACCTGTTTCTGCCTTAAAAAAAAAAAAAAAATATTAATAATATTTTAATGACTTCATTCCAAAATGTTTGATTTATCATAATTGTTATATCTCATAAATGGTAATTTCTTTATAATTGTATATTTGTAATCTAATAATTATGAATTATAATTTGCAAACGAAATCTCAATTGTAGCTTTACAGATCACAATTTATTGTGATTTAAATTTTTCATAACTGTAACAAAAATCTACATTTTGTCTTTAAAGCTCACAATTAGCCTTTCGCCGAGCCCTGTCCCCCTTAGTTACTGTTGCTACTTCCGACAAACAAATGGTCAAACACGACCAGCGCGACAGATTGCCATGACGGGAAGAGGTATACCTGTGCGTGTCAGTGACCTTTTTTGGAGTAATACCTCCGCGATATCCTCCAGATCGAGGCAAAAGGGGTTACAGTATGCCGTGGAGGGAAAAAAGCTAAATCTGAGAAACGCCATGACCTGTAACGTTACCTCAAATGCAACCAGCACAGCCTTGTGTACCAGTCATGCTCTTACACTGCCGGGAAAGTTCTCTTTCATATGTTATGGTCTATTATTTTCTATTGCGAGTAGCTATTTTTATTTTTATCTTGGTGAGTAAAGGTTTTAAAAATGATAACTAAATACTAATTGAGTCTTAAATGCATAATGTAGACATATAGGCTAGCCTATATAGGTTAATGTTGGCATTATTTTATTAAATTTCAGCTGCTATGGCGAAGCAAATAAGGCAGAGTCTTTATCTTAATTAATTTCGTTATTGCCAAATACCCATCTTAATTTAGAATTTATCTTAATTAAATTTTTTAAAGACTCGTTTTTATTGCTGCATTGGCCTATTTATAGGCTAAATGAGTCTATACCTAGGGCTATTTAGAGTTCTGAGATGTTACGACGTCACAGAGGACTTATTTTATTTCTTTGTTCAAACTTCCAAGTGGCCTATTACGTTATTCATGTATAAATTATGTTAAAACATGTATAAATGACTCATTCTTGACAAAAGGCAAAAGAGCTGTGTGCGTGCGTACATTTGAATAATGTCGGGCTGTAAACGGGTTCGGGCTTTTAAAAAGCTGTCAATCAAAATGTACTTGTCTGGCTCGGGCCGAAATCTGTCGGGCTTGGGTCCCGTCACTGATTACAGCTCATTACAGTGTCCGATATACAAACGCCGTGGGCACACCGCTTCACCATCTTGTTTGGAGTCAAAGTTTGTCGGAACTGCCTCACATAGTAACGGTTGCTATGATGTGTGATTGGACAATGGCCGTTTTGGGGGAGGGGCTGGCTAAAGGCTAATTGTGACGCATAATTGTGGCCTTGAATCTCACAATTCAGACTTTCTAGTTCACAGCTATGAATGTTCTAATTGTAGCTTTATATCTCAGTTAAAACTTTGTATCCCAATAATTGCAATGTTATATTTCATAATTATTACTTAGTTTTCATAACTGTAGCATTAAATATCAATCTCACAATAGCAACTTTATTATTGGAAACAGGGTTACACAGCTATATGAAAGTGAAGACAGGTGAAATTTGAGGTTGGTTGTCAGTGCTTGTTTGACTCTGTGTTGGAGCTCTCCACATTAATGAAACATCATCCATATTTAGATTTCACAATGTACTTTAAAATTTCCTATAAATCTGCTGGTTTAATTACTGGATGTTGGCTCAGAATGTTCCACTTAGAAAGGAGATTAGAAAAGTCAGTTTGCAAGAAATGTGGGATGAGCAGAAACACAGTTCTTGTTTGATTATTCAATTTCCTCCTGCACTCACAGGGATTAAGTGACTAAAGTTTAAATTGCAGAAAAGTCTAATTCCTTTTCGCTTTATTAATCCAATTTTTGATCCAATTCAGTTGATTCAAAAGCACTTTGTAATAACGTTACGAAAAATGAGTCATACAGCAGTAAGCTTGATTTCCATTTGAATACCCAGAAGCTTTGAAGGGAATCTTACAAATATGGGAAAAAAGCTACAATAACACAAAACAAGACTTGTTTATTCTTCTATTGGGAGTACAATAGCTCATGGCAGGAGTGAATTGCTCCATTGATATAAGTCAGAGACAGGCTGTCATGAATTCTTATCTTACTTTTCTTATCATGTCATCTTTCCTTCAGCACCCTCTGTTTTCATAGTCCCCACATTTGCTCTTTTGCTTGCACTCATATCAAAACAGCTAATTGGGTCACCCAGTTTTGCCATTTTGGGAACTAACAAGCCATACACAACGTATATTCTGGCTAAATGTGAGTCAGCAAGGTGATTTTTTCATCAATTTATAAGATTAACACCAAAATGGCAAGTCGGGATTGACCTCTATTTTATTCATTCTTGTTCTCATGTTCACTGCTTTTTTATGGTTCTCATCATGCTTTCCATCTTGTTTTGTTCCACTGGACATCAGGCTCCCCTTTCAAAAGTAAGTGTTCCATCTCTCTGCTCTCTTTCTTTCTCATTTCTGTTTGTTTTTCCATTTGCTTCCATTTCACCCATCGCAACACTCCTGCCAAATCTACTAGTAAGCCTTAAGAGAAGATGGTAAAAGCTTTAATTGAGAGTTAAAGGCTCCATGAAATGGGTTAGAGAGTGCGGTTTTCTTTTCCTGCGTTTGAAGGAAGTTTTTTACTTCTTGGTCATAAATAGTGATTGGAGCTTGAGAGACGTGGTATTTATAATTCACTGAGAGGGTGAAGAGTCTCTTACTAGAGAACATTTGATTGGACAAAAAATGGTGAGGCAAGAAGTATGGACATGGATTCATGGATTTCATGGGGTCTTTAAATAAGAATGTATTGAGAATGAAATGAAATTTCGTATTTCAGTGCAAATTAAGTAAAACTTTCTGGGGGATTCAGTTAATTTAAAACTCTTTGCAGTATTTTTTTTTTATTATAACCTGTGCTTTAGAGAACTGTGGCGACTCACATTATATCTGTTGTTGATCTAGGTTTGCTATGAGATCATTTAGACCAGTACATTTTCTTTCCTTCCAGTCCTGGAGGCTCAATTGAGAAAATTGCTTATAATCAAAAACCTACAGTAAATATGCAGCTGGTTCAAATCAATTATGCCACATGGAGCAATTAACACTTGATTAATTGAATCAGGTGTGTTAGGGCATGGCTTGAAATGAAAATTCATCTTAGTTCCCTGGGGTCTGTTGATGAAAAACCACCTTTTAAACTTATATGCTGGCATCTTAGTATATAAATGGTCATTGGTATGTAGATTTCCCCCTAGTCAGAGTCTGCAGTTATCAGTTATTGTTTAAAGTCTCAAAACAAGCTATTTATTTCACATTCGTAGGATAGTCGCCAACCTCATTGGCTAATGTTGGTGTTTAATTCATAGTTTGTGTGAGGGTGATTGTTTTGCAAAAAGCAATATTAAAAGAGTTGAACTGTAGAATGACTATTGTTTGTTTATGTAACAAAAAGCAAATAACATTGGGATGAAGCCATTGCTAATTTAATTGACAGTATTTTCTTGTTATGGCTCTCTATTGTTCTCATTATCCCTGACAAGGACCATTTGACTTGGGAAGCTTTCTCATGATCATTACATGGCAGAATAAAAAATAGGCATGGGTGAGGCAGAGACTGTATCTCGTAATCATAGTGTGATCTGGTTGTGTTCAGATGAGATTGACGGGGTTGCCTGCTCTTTCTCTGGAACTATACCTGAATGAATTTAAGAGATGATGTCAATGATTTAGGCACTTCAAACACTTACTAATCATTTATAAATTTTTACATGACAAAACGAGACCACGGCAGCATCGACACTTCTTGAATTATGGCTTCACAAATCTTGTGACAGTCCAGATTGGGTTTATTTGTTTTGAGTTCCCTTTCAAAAGCTACTCTCGATGCTGCGCTCAATAGCGCTAATGAGAACATTCTTTGTTTGACCGGTTGTGAAGCACGTGTGTCAAACATGCCAAGAATTGGCTTACGTAACTTGAATGAATGATCTCTGAAGAGAAATCGGATGTTTATTGTTTAAAAAAAAAAAAAAAAGGCTGCTTTTGCGTTCTAGAGTGGCAGTTGTAAGCACCGCGGTTCACTTCCTATCCGCGCTATGCTCTTTGCTCTCACGAGGAACGAGCTGCTTCCCACTCATTAAGATCGCGCTCCGATCTGGAGGATCAGACGGTTCTAGCGTGCCCAGGCACTTCTTCGGATTGGGCAGAGGCTGCTGTAGCTCTAGCTTCTGTTGAAATGGACATTGAGAGTGCTCTCTCCTAGCGCTCCTCTCGCGATTATAAGCACATGAGGAGTTACTAGGTGGTGACTTAGTTGGGTTGCAGTGACCAGATTAAAGCCTTAAAATTAGATTTTGTATATTATGATTTCAAAGGTGAGAGAGACGCTAGCTGCTATCTCTCCCCTATTGGAGCAACATCATTTAAATAAAAATATAAATAAATGATGATGAAAATGATGATGATTATGATGATGAAAAAAAAATATAATATATATGAAAGGACAGCAATTGTTTCCTGCCAAGCCACGTACTGCAGCAGCATCTGCACTTGGATGGAACACATTTCATGCTGTGGGTCAGACTAGTACTGCCCTGCACACCATAGGTTCTGCAGGCGTATCAGGCTGATTAAAATAAATAAAGAAATAAGTCTGAGTTCCAGGAGGAGACTTTTAATATGTTTCTCACTCACTGTGCTCAAGTGTCGGGGCTGTCAAGAAATAAATAAATAAACAGGAGGTTCAAACAGAGAGTGTGGCGAGTTGTGCGCCCCCTCATAAGACTGGGGAGCAGCTTGTAGCACTTGGCAGCCGCAGAGGGAGCTGGACTAAAGTACGGTCATTACGACCAAAGCAAGGGCCTTAAGCTGTGCCCAGGACAAAGGGTGTGTCCCCTCAGGGAGGGCCCTGGAAAATTCTATCAGAAGTATAAGGCTCCTCCCTGGCACCCTTAGGGGATCACTGAACAACCTCCGCCACCACCGGTGTTTCGGGGGGCAGTGGCCTCCAGTAAAATGATACATGCTCTGTTGCTTCCTGCCACGTTTCAGGACACCAGATATCTTAATCCCCCCCCCCCCCACACAACAAACAAAGTGTCACAATTAAGTGCTCTTTTTGGAGAAGCTGGCAGCGTGGAAGCTACTGCCAAATATCTCCCCATGAGTCGAAAGAACTGGAGTGAAGGGCTACAGGATTCAGTTTGCACATCGTCTTCTGCGTTTCAACAGCGTGGTCTCCACCTCTGTTAAACCGGCACATGCATATCTGTTGACACAGGAATCACAGACTCTGCTGGTCAAAGGGGCCATAGAATGTGTTCCCCTGCCAGACAGAGAGTCAAGCTACTACAGTCTGTATTTCTTGATTCCCAAGAAAGACGAGGGGCTGCGTCCAATCACAGATCTATGGACGTGTATTTTCATTTTGAAATATTGCCACAACTCAGGAGGTTCCTGAGGTTTGCTTTCGGGGGCGAAGCTTACCAGTGTCAGGTTCTTCCATTCTGCCTAGCTTTGTTATCCCGCACTTAAACGAAATTCATGGATGCAGCTCTGGCTCCTCTACGACTCCAGGGCATCCACATTTAAAATATATATAAACGACTGGCTGAATCTGACCCAGTCTCAAGAGCTTGCGCTTCGACATCAGCATGTCGTCCAAGCTCATCTCGAATCTCTGGGGTTGAGACTCAATGGCAAGAAAAGCGTTCTCTCTCCGGCTCAGAGGACATCGTATTTGGGTGTGGTATGGGACTCGATCATAATGCAGGCACAGCTGTCTCCTGCATGCATCAAATCCATTCTAAACACCCTAAAGAACATCAAGCTAGGCCAGAAAGTCACTGTTCATCACTTTCAGAAGGTTTTAGGTCTCATGGCAGCTGCATCCACGGTGATACCTTTGGGCCTCCTGCACATGAGACCGTTTCAGTTGTGGCTCAGAGCCAGGGGATTTCATCCAAGGGCAAATCCCCAGTGGCAATTAAGGGTTACGCGCCAGGGGCTTCGTACCCTAGCTATGTGGTTCAGACCCCGGTCTCTGACTTTGGGTCCCACTCTAGGTCCGTGTTGTCATCGCAAGATGCTAATGACAGACGCTTCCCTCATGGGCTGGGGAGCGGCCTTAGTTGGCTGTCCAGCCCAAGGGATCTGGAGAGGTCATCTTCTCGAATTGGCACATCAATTGCCTCGAAATGAAGACTGTATTTCTGGCCCTGAAATACTTCATCCAGCAGTTGAGAGGCTACCATGTCCTAGTGCGGGTGGACAACACATCTGTAGTCTCTTAAATAAATCGCCAGAGCGGACTGCAGTCGCGCCGCTCGAACGAGTTAGCGCACCAGGTTCTGCTTTGGGCACAGGACAAGTTCCTGTCCCTCAGGGCGATTTACATTCCTGGGCATATGAATGTGGGAGCAGACTTGCTGTCCAGACAAGCTGTGAAACACGGGAAATGGAAACTCCACCCCTAAGTAGTCAAATCTGGGAAAGATTCAAGTAGCAGAAGTGGACCTCTGTGCTTCACAGGAGATGGCACAATGTCCCCTCTACATCTCTTTGACTCATCCAGCTCCCCTGGGTCTGGACGCTATGGCCCATGCGTGGCCAAGACTGCGTCTTTACGCCTTTTCTCCAATTGCTCTGCTCCCGGGAGTCCTGGCCAAGGTCCGTCGACAGGGGTCTCGCCTCTTACTGATAGCGTGCCGTTGGCCGACCGGAGTTTGGTTCCCAGATCTAATATCCCTCCTCGATGGCTCGCCTTGGGCGATTCCAGTCAGGAAAGATCTTCTCTCTCAGGCACAGGGGACAGTATTTCATCCCCGGCCTGAGCTCTGAAACCTTCACGTCTGGCCCCTGAGGGGACCAACCACAGATCCTGGCCTTCCAGCCAAAGTAATAGAGACTATTCTAAGTGACAGGACTCCCTCCACTAAAAGAACTTATGCCCTCATATGAAGTGTTTTTGAGGGCTGATGCACGACACACCATGCAGACCCAGCTCACTGCCAAATTGTTTCAGTACTGGAGTTTCTGCAAGAGAAATTGTCCTCAGGCACAGGCCCTAGTACTCTCAGAACCTATGTGGCCGCTATTTCGGCTTGCCACGTTCTGATTGATGGGGTTTCTGTTGGAAAGCACCCTCTAGTCGCCCGCTTCATTCGTGGGGCTAAGCGGTTGAGGCCACCCACTAGAGCTACAGTCCCTTCATGGGATTTAGCCATAGTGCTCGAAGGGTTGGCTGGCCCCCCATTCGAACCATTAGAATCAGCGCCTGCCAGGCTTCTGACTCTAAAGATGGTTTTTCTTATGGGCGTTACCTCTCTAAGGAGAATTCGGGATTTACAGGCTTTGTCAGTCCTGCCATCCTGTTCCGATTTTGCCCCTAGGCGAGTCAAAGCTATTTTGCATCCTCACCCTAACTATCTTCCAAAAGTTCCTTTCTCGACCATACATCCGGTCATTCTCGAAGCTTTCTGTCCTCCGCCATTCACGACACCGGAGCAGCAAAGACTTCACTTACTGTGTCCAGTACGTGCTCTTCAGACTTACGTCCACCGCACTAGCCAGTGGCATAAGTCAGAGCAACGTTTCATATGCCATGGGGGCCGCAACCGGGGGGGGGGCGGCTGCCTCCAGGCAAACAGTTTCACATTGGGTGAGGGATGTTCCTGCTCAAGTGTGTGATGCGGCAGGTTGGTCCTCTCCGCACACATTTGTCAGGTTCTATAGTTTGGATGTCCATCCTACTAATTTCCAAAGTCTTCTGTCCTCCGCCATTTACAACACCGGAGCAGAAGAGACTTCACTTACTGTGTCCAGTATGTGCTCTTCAGATTTACTTCCACCGCTCTAGCCAGTGGCGTAAGTCAGAGCAGCTTTTCATATGCCGTGGGGGCCGCAGTCAAGGGTGCAGCTGCTACCAGGCAAACAGTTTCACATTGGGTGAGGGTTGCTATTGCCCTAGCCTACGAGGCGCGTGGTCAAACTTCGCCTCTAGGAGTTAGTGCCCATTCAACCAGTTGGGTTGCATCTTCAATGGCTTGAGCAAGAGGCGCGCCCTTGCAGCAAGTGTGTGATGCGGCAGGTTGGTCCTTTCCGCAGACATTTGTCAGATTCTATAGTTTGGATGTCGATGCTACTCCGGGCTTGCATGCCCTTGAGTCCACATCCCAGAGTCATGTCTGAGACCTCTTCGATGTTTGTGCACACATACTACACAACCTTGGGGGTCCAGACACTTACAGTGCGGCGGCGTTGGTATTCTCGTTCCCATTAGCGCTATGGAGCGCAGCATCTAGAGTAGCTTTTGAAAGGGAACGTCTCGGGTTACTTGACTGTAACCCTGTTCCCTGAAAAAGTGGGAACGAGATGCTGCGCCTCAATGCCGCACTGTCGACGTGTCCGGACGTCTCTTCAGACAAAGGGGTAACCTGAGTATGTTTCCGTTTCACGTCTATTTATAACCTGCAGGTGCACGTTATCAGTGACGTCACCTGCCGAGGTTATGTAAGCCAATTCTTGGCGTGTTTGACACACGTGCTTCACAACCGGTCGAACAAAGAATGTTCTCATTAGCGCTATTGAGCGCAGCATCTCGTTCCCGCTTTTTCAGGGAACAGGGTTACAGTCAAGTAACCCGAAACGTTTCCAAACCAAAATTACTTCTGTTGCATTTCTTCAGATATCCTCAGAAGTAATCCTAACAATTGCAGAATGTTTTTGCAAGCTTTCCTTTCTCTCTTTGATTATGAACAATCATAATTAAGTTGTGTGTTATGTCAGAAACAATTCACCCAAAAATTTAAATTATGTTATTTCTTGATTTACAACCTTGTGTCATTTCAAAACTCTATGCTATTATTTTCTTAATGTCCATGCTTAAAAGCTTTCACCAGCCTAAACTGGTTTGCAGGTTTTGGGTTGTCTTTTAGGCTGGTCTTTTGACTGATTTTCAATGGGTTTTAGCCACTTTTTTGGAGGTCCAGTAGACCAGCTTAGACTGGTTTTACAGTTTGTTTGTTTTTTTGGCAGGTGGAACACAAAAGTAATGTTTTTAAAAATCTTCACACAAATTTGTCCATACTTAGGGGCCATTTACAAGACAATGTTTTCAGCTAAAAACAGGAAACTTTTTATGCATTTTGACTGTTCATTTACACAACAACGTTCATTTACATATTTTTTAAAACTGGTTTCAAAGTGCTACTTAAAAAAAAAAAAAAAAGACAGCATTGTTGTTTCCTCCTAAACGTCCAATATGGGAATCTTTGAAAATGGTGACACCATGCGTCAGTAATGACATAACTCCACTATGTTCCTCATATAAAAAGCTATCATAATGACTTCAGATGACTTCGAACATAGTTTATGAGTCATATGGACCACTTTTTGCAGTGCCTTTGTAGTTTGATAGACTGGTCACTATGTACTGCCATTGAAAACAGGAAGTTGGAAATTATTTCAAAAGGTTCCTTTTGTATTCCATAGAAATGAGTAAAAGCACACAGCTTTTGAGCAATGTGAAGTTAAGTAAATAATGGTCAAAATTTACTTTTGGGTCAAATACTTCTTTAACAGTTTTGGAAGTATGACAGATTGGCATATAAATCAACATCATGTCTGCAGTGAGTGGTGTAGTTTGACGTAGATGGAGCTTCAAGAAAGATGTACGGTAGTGCTCTCAGGTGTGTGTCAGAGATTTATCACCAGAGGCCATCCCACAGTCTCAGCCAATAGAGTGCCCAGAGCACCAGAGGATGAGGAAAACAATGACACAAAAGACATTGTTGCCAATAGCGTGACTGAGAATATTTCTCCTCAAGAGCAGAGATCCTTGCCTCTGGCCTCCACAGCCTGTGGAAATTGTAAAAGAGTACTATATAATTCACATTACTGCGGTATGTGCTGCAGGGACCACTGATTCAAAGCTTGAGAGCTCCCTCTCCATTTTATGTGCTTTGAGCGTGAATGAAAAGGCTGGGATTGTGTATGGAGATGGAGTGATGACAAAGCTAGCTAGACCTGTCACATAAGCGATAGAGGCAGGATTGATGGACACCTCTGGGAGTTTTCTGATGGATAATGCCGCCTCTGCAGCTCACTGCAGTAGGGTCATCTCAGGTGACAGCTAAAATATTCACAGCGACAAATAGGAACTCTTTACCCTGACTGTGTCCCAGGCTTTTTGATGGCTAGTCTGTGCATAGGTCACCCCACTTCCAGAGAGCACGTAGACTCCACTGACAGAGCCTTTCTTTAATATGAATGCGATCACCACGGACCGAAAAGGATCAGAGAGCACTGCAGCAGGGACTGTACCTATAGAGACCTGCAGTGGAAATGGCCTCTGATCTGAAAACAGTAGGTTATACTGTACAAACATAAAGGAGGTCAACTCAGAACCTAATGTTAAAGTCAAAGTGTGTGAAAAACACAAGGAATGAATTTCACAGTAAGCAGCATACAAATGTGTTTTGTTTTGTTTTGTTTTGTTTTGTTTTGTTTTGTTTAACCTTGCGCACTCCTCATTTGAGAGTCACACTCATGGTCTTCATGGTCAAAAGTGACCGGACACCTGAAATGTAACTTTTTTTTTCAATAATATTTTTTATTTTGTCTTTTGAGAAAATGTCATGGTACTAATTCATATTTATGCAATAAGTATGATACATTTTCTCATTGAAAAATAGTAAAAAAATTAATAATAATAAAACAATTATTTTTCAACAGGTCAGATTAAAATAGAGACTATGCCTTTAAAATCTAATTTCTGAATGCAGTATAGCACCTTCTTGTGAGAGCAAAAAAAGAAAAACCTGTAATTTAATGGTGTAACCACTAGATTCCTGTATAGGACTCTATAGAGAGTCTTGTGAATCCCCTAGTTATTTTTATACATAATTGTTTACTTTTATTAGGTTGTGGATTTAAATGTATATTAAGGTATTTTAATTAGCTTAAAAATAAGGTTTTTAAATGTTGATTTGAAGTGTAGTTTTTTTTGCATTATTACTACTACATTCAAACCTTAACACATAAAGCACTTTGTTGCACAAAACATTAAAATTCTATAAAAATGTAGCAAAAATTAACAGGAATGCTTTATCAGAGCTTAATCCTGCTGGGTCTTATTTCAGTCTTCTGACTTATTTTGGCTAGTATGTAATATTTGAGTATGTATAATTCTGTATGTGTGTGTCTGTGAGTGTGTGTAAGTAATTGTGTGTGAGTGGATGTATATGTTTTATACTCTTGATGTTTTAGAGTGTAACACCTTCCTTGCTGTCCACTTTTTTACCGCATTGTTGTCGAATTACTGATTTTATTTTACATAGTTGAAGTGTTACAATCACACCAGTTCATAGGTGTGTATGTGTGTGTACAAGTGTGTCAGTTGGTGTTGATTTTGCACTCTAGATGTTTCAGAGTTTCACCCCTTCATTGCTGTGCAATTTTTTCTGCATTGTGGTGGATTTGTAGATTGTACACATAAAAATGTTCTGTTTTTTTTCCCCATTTCGCATTCATTTTCTATGATCGGTCATTTTTGATGAAGACAATGAGCGTGACTGTTTTTTTTTTTTTACAATCACTTAGCTTTTTCGAATCATGCCCTCAATTTTCTTGTGTGTTCACATACCAAGTGCCATAAAAGTCACCAAGTTTCATATCATTCTGGTGAAGCTACCATTTTTAAAAATTCAAAATGTAAAATTCTCCGGTCAGAAATGACCAAAGACCTCACAATTAAAGTGACTTACAAATAAAGAACAAGCAATTCATGTTGTTTTGTTTTTGTCAGGTGGTGATGTTTAGAGCCTGTCTTTTATCTTTATTATGGACACCATTTTACATGTTAATTTTAATTTAATAATTTATAAAGTAATAATGCTTGAAAATAATTGTAAATAAATAAAAACTTTATTTTATCTACTTACTAATATATTAAATTAAAATTAAATTTATGCATTTTGCAGACGCTTTTATCCAAAGCGACTTAGTGCATTCAGGCTAACAATTTTTACCGATCATGTGTTCCCTGGGAATCAAACCCACAACCTTACTCTTGCTAATGCAATGCTCTACAGGAGCTACAGGAACACGTATATATATATATATATTTTTTTTTTTTATCTGTAATTCATTTCTTTAAATTATGCTTTTAAAGTTGAGGTCTAATGATCATTATCATAGTTACTGTTGTGTCAAAAAGAAGAAATAAAACGATTAAAATTAGTTCTGCATATCAGTTTTCACACATAAACATTACAGTCATCTGTACTGTATTGACTCAACTTGTACAGCCATACCTCTTTAATAACACTTAATGGGGCAAAGAAAGTAGACTGTAAAACAGTTTACGTGGCACTTCATCCGATTGTGCTCACTTATTTAGTACTCCTGAGAGATGGTTTAAACTAGGTCTATTAAATAGCACATCTGGTGGTTCTCAGTGGTTTCTCTGCATCAGTGCAGGTGAATGCATCTCTCACAGATAGAAACACAGGCCAGCGACCTAGCAGATGGTCCACGTCCTCAGGTAGAGTTCTGGAGTGCTTTAATTGGGATCACTGCTGCAACGGCATTAACACCCACTTCATTCCCCATGGCATGAAACACTATGATATGATATGATACGATATGATAATACTTATTATTCCACAGAGCAATTTTCTTCTGAGACGCTCTGTGTGCTTTGAACCTCTGCCTCTGCTCTGTGATATCTACAAAGCGCTAGACAATGTAACTGCCCCACAGCATTTCATCAGACCACAGCGGATAATACAGTTCCATTTTAGCATGTATTTTTTCATCAGACCAAATTGTAGAACAGATCAGTGTTTTGTGAGATCAGTGAGCCTGCAGTGACTAGTTGTGTGCAAGTTAAAACACTGGAAATCAGAGAGAAGAAATATCTGAGCTCGTTAATATTGTCTTGAAGCTAAAATAAATCAGCTTTTTTTTTTTTATCGCTGTGGTGTTAAAGGGATGGTTCACCCAAAAATGAAAATCATTTATTCTCCCTCCACCCGTCGTTCCACTCTGTATAACATTATTTATTCTGCATAAATGGGGTACTTTATTAAAATGTGGTCACTCTGGTGCTTTCAAGTTCCAAGAAAGGTGCAAAAGCATCATAACAGTGGTCTGTATGACTTCTTAAATATTATGATTGCTTTATGTTACGAACAGGCCAAAATGTAGTATTTTATTTACATGAAATATATTGACTTGCTTAGCTTTCTTTGGCCCATTCATTAGAGTAGTGACTGGTGAATGAATCGTTCTTTCGAGTCGGATCTATTCAATAAATCATACTGAACCAATTCTCGAGTTCAGCTCACTGAATCATTGATTATGGTGTGTTAGTTAACAACTCGCTTGATTTTCAGTTAATACGTTTCAGTCCGTTTATTAAAAAGTATTGTATGACTGGATCTGGAAAGCACAACCAGTACATCATAAAAATTTGTGTTCCACAGAAGAAAGAAGGGATGGATATGGGTTTGAATCAACAAAAGTGCAGTACATGAGTACATGATGACAGAATTTTCATATTTGAATGAACTATCTCTTTAATCCTCCAAGGACTAACTGACAATACTGTCTGCGCTTCAGGCTCCCTTTGTCACCAAGTATCTACAAGTTCCTTCACAACTGTTGCAGAAAAAAAAAATTAAAAGAGAAAAGCTTGGCTTTCTTCAGTCAAACAGTCTTTGAAACTCTAACACAGTCTGTCATCTGTCTGAAACTCGGCTCACAAACAGGCTGTGCCTCTGCCTAATTGTGTTAAGCTTAAAAGAGGAAACGGGGGATATTTTGCCTCCATCATATCACTATCTTCCACTCAAAGTGCTTATCGTTTAACTCCAAGGCCCTGAGGTTCAGTTCAATGAAAACCAGCAATCTTAGATTATATAGAAGAGGGTATATTGAAGGTGAAGGCCTGGCACTAATGCACTTCCAGGAAAATATTGCACTTTGAATCGAGTGGTGTCCTTGCGGCTTGAGACATCTGTACTGTCACGACTCAGCTCGGTCAATCATGCCATTTAAATACAGGTTATTATGTGTGTCTCAGAGCCCGGTAATATGTGGAATGTTATCAACTGCCGTCATAAGCGTTAAATTGTTTGTGCATGTTCCAGAAGTAGCTGTTCTTTGAAATGTTGTTGTTCTCTTGCTACACCAGGAGTGATGGTGTCATCTATATGTTCTTTGCACTTGAAATCAGCTTGTTTTGCTCACTCAAGAAACGTGTAAAGGGGGTTAGATACATTCATTTCATTAATTACTTGGTTTGATATAGCTCTCTGCTTAGTTCAGTACCACAGAATCGAACAGTTTAACTGTTAATCTCAATCCAATACTTCATGACCAAAAGTGCATGGGTACTGTACATTTTATTTTACTATATTTAAAATAATATTTTAGATTTAGAATTTTTTAAATAAAGTTTTAGGACCAGTTAACACAGAAAACATTTTTTTCCTTCCACTTTATATTAATATTAATAATATAATATTATTGCCATTTTCTATTTTTTTTGTTTTATATATGTAATTTACTCCTATGATGGCAAAGATTAATTTTCAGCTGCACTTGATCCAGTCTTGAGTGTCACATGAAATTTTCTGATTTAGTGCTTAACAAACATGTCTTATTATCAGTGTTGAAAGATCCATTAAAGTAATTGTTTTTCAATATTCTTTAAAAAATAAAAAGTTCAAAACAACTGCATTACTGAACTAATAAAAAACATTATAAAAAAAAAAAAATTCATATATGTTCCATAAACGTTTGAATGGCAGTGTATATTACATGGGATTTGAAAAAAAAAAGTATAGTTCCTTTTCAGGAACTCGAGCTGCGTCGAAACGCTTTTGGGGAACGTCCCTGACGAGACCGACTCTGAATATCGTGTGCAATCAGTCCATCGGAAAGTCGTGACGTCACGGGCGGGGTGACGTAGCGACCAGGAAGCTATAAAAGCGTGCGCCGTGCAGCTGGCTTCAGCTTCGAATCCGTCAGCAAGCGCTCTGTGTGTGCATGTCAAAAGTCTGTCCTGTTGATCCTATTTATTGTTGTCTGTCCCTTAGCCATTAAAAGATCGCTAAAACAGCTCAATATGCCTAAGCAAAAGCAAAAGACCAAACATATGAAGGGCGATTCCAAGCCACGTTATAGATTGTGTGTTCCTCCCTGCCCTCGCTACATTACGAGCGGGGATACACACAGTCTGTGCGTGGCTTGCCTGGGATCGAAGCACGCTGAGTCGGCTCTCGAGGGAGCCGACTGTCCGCATTGCGAGCGATTGCCAATGCGGACGCTTCGATCCCGGAGGGCTCTCTTCGAGGAGGGAGCCTTCACCAGCGTTCCTCGCGGTGCTGGCCCCGCTTCTGCCGAGGCAGAGCGGCTGCTGCACTCGTGGGGTTCGCAGGTGGATCTGTCAGAAGGAATGGAGACGGGCCAGTCCTTATCTCCTTCCTCATCTGCCAGATCCGGCGCCCAAACCCTGGGTTCGGAAGCACGCTCGTCAGTTTCTTCCCCCCGGGGTGAGGGATCAGCTCTTCACCTCTCGTCCTCCGAGGAGGTCGATGTGGAGACTGTTGCTGGGGATTCGCCACCCCTGTCGCCCCAGTATGAGGAGCTTTTGGAGGTGGTCACGCGAGCAGTAGATAAATTAAAAATCGACTGGCCTGCTGAGAAACAAACTGAGCCGCAGAGAAGCAAATTAGATGAACGCTTTCTGCGGCCGAGGCAACCACCTCCACGTCGGAGCCTTCCGTATTTTCCCGATCTCCATGATGAGTTATCAAGATCGTGGAACCACCCGTATTCGACCCGCCTCTTTGGCCCCGATTCACTATATTATGGCAACGTGATGGGGCTGGGAGAGCGTGGTTATAGAGCGATGCCACGGGTCGAACAGACGCTCGCGGGCTATCTGTTGCCCGGTTCGGCTTCGTCTCTAAACTCTTCGAGTTACATCATCGCTAGTGGGCAAAGGTTATGTGGCAGCAGGTCAGGCTGGGGCGTGCCTTCATACTATGGCAGTCCTGCAAGCTTATCAGGCTGACCTGCTGAGAGATATCGATAAGGGGGAGGGGATTAAGTCTGAAGTTGTAGAAGAACTCAGAAAGACCGCTGATCTCTCCCTCCGCGCCACTAAAGAGACCGCTCGCGCAATTGGGCGGTCTATGGCAGCCTTAGTGGCCGCGGAGAGGCATTTGTGGCTGACCCTGTCAGAAATTAAAGAACGAGACAGGGTCTGCCTCCTGGACGCCCCGCTTCAAGCCTCGGGCCTGTTCGGCGACACAGTCAACACTGTCGTCGACAGGTTCCAGGAGGCACACAAGCAGGCGGCGGCGTTCCAGAGTTTCCTCCCTCGTCGCTCTCGTGGTGCATCTGGGCGGTAGATGACCACGCCACATTACCGGCTCCTCACACCGGGAAGCGCAAAAACAGAGCGTCACCGCTCGTGCTCCCCCACGTCGGGACCGAGGGCAACGACGCTCTGAGTCGGGGGCTTCTAGGGCAAAAACCGATTTAAGATCTGTCATCGAAGCCCGGAAGTCCTAGACGAAAAGATCCTGACGCCAGGATCCAGAGGGTAGCCCCTGCTGGGGTAGAGCGCGGTCCACCTCATTATACGATGCCCGTCTCACCTCAGTACCCTCAGGAGGTCGGTCTGCCAACCCTGCCAGAGTTTCAGAGCGCAGCGGCCTCCAGCGAGCGCCACTCCCAGTTACTTCCGCCCGTGAGCGTAGCGGAGCTGGGATGCTCGCCGCCCCTTCGGGGGCCTCTTACATCAGAGGTCAGTCTCGAGAGACTGATTCCCTTAGTAGATTATTTAGCAGCGTGGAAGCTTCTGCCAAATGTATCTCAGTGGGTCCTGCGTACAATAGAAAGAGGCTATTGCATTCAGTTCGGTCATCCACCACCGAAGTTCAACGGGGTTACACCGACTGTGGTCGGCCCCCAGCAGGCTCTGGTTATGGAACAAGAAGTGAATACCCTTTTAAGGAAGAAGGCCATCGAGGTGGTCCCTCCTCTAGACAGGGAATCCGGGTTTTACAGCCGGTATTTCATAGTTCCAAAGAAGGATGGGGGGTTGCGTCCGATCTTAGACTTACGTCTCCTGAACCGCTCAGTTATGTCACTGAAGTTCAAAATGCTCACTGTCAACCAGGTTGTAGCTCAAATCAGATCCGAGGACTGGTTTGTCACAATATATCTCAAAGACGCATACTTCCACATATCCATCCTTCCACAACACAGGACGTTTCTGAGGTTCGCTTTCGGGGGCAAAGCTTATCAATATCGAGTACTTCCCTTTGGCCTCGCACTCTCACCCCGCACGTTCACGAAATGTATGGATGGTATCCCTGGTATCCCTCCAGGGATCCCTCCGTATGCAGGGCATCCGCATTTTAAATTATATCGACGATTGGTTGATCCTAGCTCAATCGGAGCAGATGGCGGCTCGACATCGAGATGTCGTTCTCGCACACATGGGGGAGCTGGGTTTGAGACTAAACGCCAAGAAGAGTGTACTTTCTCCAGTTCAGAGAACCACCTATCTAGGCGTAGTGTGAAATTCGACCACGATGCAGGCACGCTTGTCTCCTGCTCGGATCGAGTCGATCCTCACATCAGTCGAGAGAGTCAAAGAAGGCCAGTCACTCACTGTCAAACAATTCCAGAGATTGTTAGGGCTGATGGCAGCTGCGTCCAACGTGATACCTTTTGGCCTGCTGCACATGAGACCCCTACAGTGGTGGCTCAAGTCCAAGGGCTTTTCCCCGAGGGGAAATCCACTTCGAGTTATCAAGGTCACGCGGCGGTGCCTTCGTGCCTTAGACATGTGGAAGAAACCTTGGTTCTTGAATCAGGGCCCGGTGCTGGGAGTTCCTTGTCGCCGTGTAACGCTAGCAACAGATGTGTCCCTCACCGGTTGGGGTGCGGTCATGAGTGGCCACCCTGCCCGCGGTCTGTGGAGTGGTCGCCATCTGACATGGCACATCAATTGCCTAGAGATACTAGCAGTCTATCGAGCATTGAAATATTTCCTCCCAGACCTGAGAGGTCACCATGTGTTGGTGCGCACCGACAACACATCAGTGGTCTCTTATATCAATCACCAGGGGGGTCTGCGTTCGCGCCCCTTGTACAAGCTGGCACACTAGATCCTTCTGTGGTCCCAGGGCAAACTCCTCTCGATCAGAGCAGTGTATATTCCTGGGAGATTGAATGTGGGAGCAGACATACTGTCGAGACAGGGGCTGAGGCCCGGGGAATGGATGCCGGCGAGAGTACGCCGGGAAGGGGCCCGTCTACTACTAGTAGCCCCTTTCTGGCCGGGCCGAGTATGGTTCTGATATCTAGTCTCGCTCCTCGACAGCTCTCCGTGGGAGATACCGATCAGGACAGACCTACTCTCACAGGCGCAGGGCACGATAATTCACCCTCGCCCGGAGTTGTGGAGGCTGTGGGTGTGGCCCCTGAGGGGGCACAGCTGTTAGCAGCTGGTCTCTCAACCGAGGTTGTTGAGACCCTACTCCAATCCAGAGCTCCCTCTACGAGGAAACTTTACGCCCTGAAGTGGAAGCTCTTCACTTCATGGTGCAGAGACCGCCAGCTTGACCCAGCAGACTGCCCAGTTGGTACAGTTCTGGAGTTTTTACAAGCCAGGCTCTCTGTGGGGTTATCCCACTCCACCTTAAAGGTTTACGTTTCGGCCATAGCTGCTTTCCATGTCCCTTTCAATGATCAGTCAGTGGGTAGACACCCCCTAGTTACACGTTTCCTCCGCGGTGCGCTGAGGCTGAGACCTCCAGTACGATCCCGTGTTTCCCCCTGGGATTTGGTTGTGGTTTTAGAGGCTCTTTGTAAAGCTCCATTCGAGCCAATACAAGATATCTCAGATAGACATCTGACACTTAAAACTGCCCTGTTACTGGCAATCACCTCACTAAAGAGAGTTGGAGATCTTCAGGCCCTTTCGGTGGCGCCTACTTATTTAGACTTTGCCCCTGGTATGGCCAAAGCATTCTTATACCCTCGAGCGGGTTATGTACCGAAGGTTCCCTCTGTTACACCACAACCTATCGTACTGCAGGCCTTCTGTCCTCCTCCCTTTCGGGAGCCAGACCAAGAGAAGCTAAACTGTATGTGTCCAGTGCGAGCACTGGACGCATACGTCCACAGAGCTGCCCTGTGGAGAAAATCCGACCAATTGCTTGTTTGCTATGGTCTTTCTAACAAGGGTTCTCCTGCCACCAAGCAGACCCTTAGTAGTTGGATAGTCGAGGCTATCAACGTCTCCTATGAGTCCTCTGGTCTTCCCCCTCCTTTGGGGGCCAAGGCTCACTCTACTCGGGGTATGGCGGCCTCCAAGGCCTTCTCAGCAGGTGTGTCCCTCTTGGACATCTGCAACGCTGCGGGGTGGTCCACGCCCTCCACATTTGTCCGATTTTACGATCTTGACATGCGAGCCACGCCGGGCTCTTCTGTTCTCTTGTCTTAGCTGTGCTCTTTGGCTACACACTAGGCAGGGATTTGGAAGTCTGGCAGTGTGGGCACATCGTTCCCCAAAAGCGTTTTGACGCAGCTCGAGTTCCTGAAAAGGAACGTCCCAAGGTTACGTATGTAACCCTAGTTCCTTGAAGGAACGAGACACTGCATCGCAGAGCCATATTCCCGGCACCCCTGCCCGCATTTGCTTCCCTACTCGAAGCTGAAGCCAGCTGCACAGCACGTGCTTTTATAGCTTCCTGGTTGCTACGTCACCCCGCCCGTGACGTCATGCCTTTCCGATGGACTGATTGCACACGATATTCAGAGTCGGTCTCGTCAGGGACGTTCCCCAAAAGCGTTTCGACGCAGCGTCTCGTTCCTTCAAGGAACTAGGGTTACATACGTAACCTTGGGACGTTATTTCTTTTTTAGTTATTATTATATATTTATATTATATATTTCAGATATTTGTTTTATATTTACATTTTGAACACTCTATTATCTAACTAAATTAAAACTAAATAATAAATGTGTTTCAGTGAACATTTTAGCATTGTGATTGTGATTAAAATGTTTGGCATGATTTTAATTTACTACTTCTCATTAGACATTGTTACCCATGCCACATATCCAACTGAATGACTAAAGTCTAATAAGATAAAATAATTTCAAATAAAATTTTGCCATGCACATACATCTTTATATTACTCTGATCCAGAGGGCATCCCAGTAACACCCTTTGTGTTCACCTTTGCATACCTTTAGCTATATACTATAGTATGTGTTTGTGTCTCTACGCTGAGGCACTTTTTATTTGGGTCGCATGCACTTCTGCCTGGACTCATTGAATGTTGCTGTGGTGTGATGTACACTAATTAGTTGCTATGGAAATGTTGCAGCATTGGCTCTGCAATTAGTGCGACACGCCGGAAGCACATCTTACCATGTTCTCACCATCTTTCAGCATCTTCAGAGACTCCAACTTCCATTCCTCCAACCACTGCCGATCTTAGTGAGTATGCCGACTGTGTGCAGTGTCGTTTGCCACTCTATATCTGCCTGCTACACGTTTGTTCGCCTCACCTAGACCATTGTTCCTGACGTCAACACCGCTGATGTTCGCAGTAGACCGACCACACACATCTGTGATAGAGAAGAGAGACCATGTAGATGTTAGTGAGGGCAGGGGAAGTGAGACACTGGGATTGTGCTCATGACCCTCAAGACTCCGTAGAGAACCAACACTAACATCCGCTTGTAGACCAGCTCAACTGTCTAACATGTCACTGCATGGTATACATACAGGAATATGACATGAACCGACATGCTTTTTCTGTGCAAATAGTTAATGGTTTATAAACTCATGATGTGTGCTGATTTATTATGCCATTGGATGTGCAGAAAGTTATAGAAACAGCATGACACATGCAGTTGTCCTATTGTGCCCTCTGAGATATTAATGAAATGTGTTGTTTACTGTCACGAATGTGGAAACTAATGGCGCTGTCTTCACAACATTAAGCAAAATTGTCAACATTAGCATTCTTAGGAGTGCATGACATCCCTCAGAGATGCAAGCACAGATGCTTTTATCCGAAGAGATTTGCCATATAGCAGCCATCAGTATGGAACAATCTGTGTTTAAGTGCACAAGGTCTCATGGTTCAAATCGACAAACTTGTGCAATCACCAAATTAACAACAGGCGTCTAACAGCTATTCTGTCTTATTCAGACAGAGAAATGAAAGGATCTTTATCTTTAGAAGTAGGCAGTTGTTTGACTATTGTTTTCTTAGTTGACATTGACTGGCAGGTTTAAGATTGCACCAAACTAAACTTCAGCGGATGTCACAGAAATAAAAATATAATAATGTTTTTTAGGGTTGTATGAGTAGATAAGCAAACAAAAGATCTGTTCTTTTGTGTGATAATGAATCATAATCAGCATGAGGATTTTAGACTTTCTAAATGGCTTGACAGCTACAGTTTAAAGGAGCCTTGGTGGTCTACAGACAATCATTTCAAATAGCTTCAAAGTGAATGTTATTGCATATTTATATGTGTAATGTGCTTTTTTTATTAGTACAGTTATTTGTCTCAGATTGCAAACTTAAACACACCTTATTTAGCCAGAAGTTCTTTAGAAACTCTTTTAAAAGGTATACTACATATAGAACTATTCTTGAAAGTAAGTGCATTGCAAAGAAGAAGATTTAGATTTTATTTCCCTTCAGAAAACTTTAAGCAGATTTTAAGCAAATTTTGTTTTTCCTTTTTATTGTTAAAATAAATATTGTAGGCTTATTTTTTTTTTCTTACTCTTAGATTTTGTATGGCCCCTGGCATGGAAACCCATGAAATGGTGTGGCTTCAATGAGGCTTCAATTTATGCATTTTTACATGTAACTTAAGGGTCTGAAGGTGTACATTTGGCATCATATCTAGTATTTTACTTGTAGACTACAGACCTCTAGTTTGTGATGGAAAACACTGTTCCTTGTCTTTAGCCTCCTCCACCCTTCTCAGCTACAGTCCTGAGCACATATATGTAAACGTCTCAGGCTGAAAGGACTGATCTAGGATCAGTTTTTGTTTTCCATTCTGATGAATAATCCTGGATCAACATTTCATGGTATTGTCCCGGACTCTTCGTACACATGGGCAGTCTCTGCTTTAATGCTACTCATTTGCCCATTCTGTAGCATCCAGCTTCATGTCCAGTAGATGAGGCAGGTTTTTATCTGTACGGTCAACATCAATGAGTTTCCCATGAGTTTCCTTTGGCTGCCCTGCTCTGTTTCAGTTGGTTTTACAGCCCTACTGATGCTATTCAGTCTGCACAAGCTTTTATAATTCAATGTACAGTGCAAGAGAGCTGTATTAGAATCCTCTTATCAAAAGTGCCACTCGCAGTCAGAGGAAATATTGCTGGTGAAGTGGATTCATAAAGCAATTTGGACCCTATTCTAACTCTCATAGTTTAAATGGGCTTCAGGAGAGCTGGTATAGGGCAGATTTTTTTGTCAGTACTTTGATTTGTATTTGTGTTTAAAATTAAATAAAAATAAAAACCTGTCAGCAATTGCTTTATGGATCTATACACACTGTATCAAATGTTAAAAAGAAGTATTTATGTTTATGATTTATGTTTTCTTTTTGTTGTTTGTGTTTCTGTTTGTACTTTTTGGTCTTAACACGTTCCATGTTTGTGTAATTTTTCTTTCAATGTTTTGTATTTTCCATGTGACATCTCCCCCCACCCTTCCACTTTCCTTTCCACCAATCATGTGCGTGCGTATCATGTGACTTATGACTCTTGCATGGTACTGATGATGTCGTCTTCGCTGGTGAACAGAAGGTAATATTTTGTTGATTTTATGTTGTTTTTTTTGTTTGTTTGTTTTTTTGCTTATGCTTTTATGTTTGTTTTGTTTTTGTTTTTTTCATTTTGGTCCAATTCCCATTAACAGTGAGAAAAGACAAGTTAATGAGGGGAAGATAGAGGAAACACCCACCCAGTACCATCAGGATTTATGAGCCATTTAATTTTTGAGTCATTCATCCTTCAGAAACCTCACACCACCTACTTTATTTGGCTATTTGAAAACCATCAGCCACTCTGCCTAGACAGTAATCCCAAAGCATAGTCTCCTACACATTCTGCTAGGTGCTCTGCATGTTAAACCTTTTATTGATTTTCAGTATATTTTTAGTCTACTGATGTAGAAGTCCCTCCCACTCCAACTCTTCTTTTAATGAATGGTGTAACTTTTTAAGAAATTGTCCTTTTTGTTAACAAAATATCTTTAAGGAATAGTTCAAACTTTAAACTTTCGTTCTGATGGCACCCATTCATTGCAGAGGATCCATTGGTAAACAAGTGATTTAATGCTAATGCTTTCTCCAGATCTAACAACAAATTCATCTACATCTTGGGCAAGTACATTTTCAACAAATGTAAATTTTTGGTTAGACTGTTGCTTTAAGAGAGTTGCTTAAAGACTGGGGAGAAAAATCTAATGAGTGGTTTATTATATTTCACAAACTCGTTTATTAAAAAAGACACATCCTTTTCACTTGTATTTGTACAAATCAGTATATAGAACAATCATTATCCCCTCATTTGCACATCATAAATGCGCATTATATGAAACAACTGTGCTATAGTTGCATTATGTGCCAAATATGTGCATATCACAAAGACTAACAACAGCTAATTGCATGAACACATTCACACACACTTCCGTTTTCTGTCTCTTGTCTCAGACAGCATACTCAAAGTCTCTCATGCATGTCCTAATTGTACGTCTTTGTCTCACGAATGAACCTGCTCACTGTCCCTGTCTGCTGTTCTTATGTGGAAATGGACAAGAGGAAGAGCTTCACGTCCTCGTATTTCAAGAAAATGCTTCTATTCCCTCTCTTTTCCTACCCAAACATTTTTAACGACACACTTGGTTTGAGATGACATACTGGCTCTGTCATTTTTTCTGTAGTATCTCTCAGTTGCTATTTCTGAAATTGGTCAAGATAGGATAGCAGTCATTATTAGTCATGATCAAGTGGCACAATAATCCATGAACCTTTAATCTATTCCTCCTTCTGCATGGTAGCGCATGTTTGCCCTCTTTCTCTCTGTAACCCTAATCTGTCCCTCTTTGCCTTCTTAGCATATGGAAGTCTTCAGCTAACTGGAAATGATGACTGGAACTCAGAAAACCTGTTTTAACTGCCATTATCCTGCACTGCTTGTCTTAAATTAACTTGTCTTCATTTAAATTGCAGCATCTGATTACAAACTTTAATCAAGCTTCAATTCATCACAAAGGAAACACCTTAGGCTTCTATTTTCATGCATGCTGAAACTAACTGCCTGATGGCCTGAAAATGCCTCTAACTTAAATTAAGCTTTATTACAGAAGACTACGAAGAGATTTATCAAGATACGAGACCATAACAAACATATACATAGAGTATAAAGTATATTTCTGTTCAAAAGTTTGGAGTCTGTAAGTTTTTTAATGTTTTTAAAAGATGTCATTTAAGTTTTCTTAAATACAGTAAAATAGTAAAATTTTAAATAATGTAATATAATGTAACTTCAATTTTTGTCAAAAAGGAGTTATTGATATTTTTGAGACATTCTTGAGTCTATTTCATTTTTTATTTCGAGAAAATAATGGGTCGTTCTGACCGTTACTTTGAAAAGCCCTGGAGAAGCCAGGGCAGAACACCATATAACACCAGTTACCGCTCTTTCACTTTGTTTAGAAATCTCAAATTGAGTTACGTCATTCTGACTTTGTTTAGCCACACGTCAATAGGAAGTTACGGTGCTGGTTTGGAGTTATACGGTGTTCTGACTTTGTTTTACTGTCCATTCAAGTCTGCCACATTTTAATTACGGTGTAGACAAACTAATTAGATTGCGATCTACCAAACAGCTCCATATTACAAAGCACTGTAAAGACTAGATACCTCGGCAGCAATATGTAATCGTGAATAACTTTTAAAGATTTTTTTTTTCTTTTTGTAATGCAGATTATTCACCGGGCTGTCACTTCTTATTGTACGCTTGTGGACTCGAATGCCGTAGCTAGCATGATCAATCATAAAATCAGTAGCCTACTAACAGTTCACAATAAATCCATATCCTATCTTCTCTTGTAACACAATAAAATCAATCCATAACAATGAACGTCATCGGAGATGTTTAAGCATTATAAATGGGTTTGACTTTTCTATTCAGTCCTGTAAAATCAGAGTTGTGGTCCGTTCATATTTTTGTCCAAACCCTGATTTTTCAGGACTGAATAGAAAAGTCAAACCCATTTGAAAAATCTTTAGTAGCATTAAAATTAAAGCATAAAAAAGCAATTTCTGTCACTTTTGATCAATTCATTACATTCTTGCTGAGTAAATCTATTATTTCCTTAAAAAAAAAAATTCTGACCCTTAACTTTTGAACTGTTAAGTATATTATATTATAGTATATTATATTTGTTAAAAGTATTTAAAATATATATAATTTTTTTTATCCATGTTATTTTGCAAAATAATATGTTAACTATCTTACAGATTCTACCAGGAGAATGTAAACGTATAAGCAGAACTGAATCCAAAACATCAAATTTAACTTGTTCATTATATGTCTTAGGTCAGACATTAAAATATCCAATTGCCTTGATCTAAAATTCATCTCATTTGTCCTGTTTTGTACATTTGAGGTGCATATACACAGTGTCACATCAGTTCCTAATAGAGGCTCTTGTCTAGCAGCTATTTATGATGATTAATGGGAGCAGAGCACTGTGGCCTCCTCCCAGGCTTCTCTAGTAACACAGGTAGACAGCTAGCATCCCAAACAAGTGCCCACACATGTGCATTTCCCTCCCTTTTCGGCCCGCTGATATTATAAAATATAATGGCTGAAAATCTCTAATCAAAGCATGGATGATAATTAAGGGAGCTCTGTCATTAAGTAGTGGGCAAGTCGAGATAACGAGCTCCCCCAGAGACTGCATTACAGCACCGCTCTCTTCCTCCATCACTGCCACCAACACAGGTCCAGCTCTCATTACAGCCCTCCACATGCCCAAGCGACTCAGCTCCACTTTTACAAGAGCCAAGTGCTTTCATTTATGTTCCATGTTTGGAAGGATGGGAGGCAGAAGTCATCATTATGCTGCCAAAAAGCCTGTGCAATGAGATGTCTCGGCAGTTTAGCCAAAAACGAGAACAGAGGAACTGAGACTTTGCATAGTGTTACATCTCTACCTTTGATCGTTAATTTTAAAAAGTTTTGGTGCATAATTTAGACCTCACACAACCATATAGCTTCCTTTTAAATTCTCCCAGCCGGGTCAACGCTGTAAGTAAGCTAAAATAAGCCAGGAGTTTGATTAGATAACCAATTTCTGCAGCTCATATTCAGAGATAAAGAATGCCTTGTGGAATACAAATCAGCTGTTAAAGGACGAGGGGACATTCACCTGTGGAAATGTGGCTGGGTTAGGACACATTTTGAATCTGTGCGAGGGTCTTCTAAAAGCGTTTTTTTTTTTTTTTTTGGCCATTTTCTTCTCAGGGGAACCTAATCCTCCTAAACTGGAGGCAAAGAGACTGTCCAAAGGCAATGAGATGAAGGTCCACTGGATCAAGCAGGATGATGGGGGCTCTCCCATCAAATACTATGTAGTGCGCTACAAAGCTGTGAGTATGATTGGACATGAGGTAACATACTTAACTCATCCTGTCGTCTGAATTATTTATACTGCCGATCCAAGAGTGACATGCTTTCAGAGAGGCAGTGAAGCTCACGGGTCAGTGACTTATAAAAGTGTGCACGATAACAAAGGGGTGGTGGGGTCTAGTTTAAAACATGTGTAGTGTTCTTAGAAATCAACTCTTTGTATTCATGGTTTTTTTATGTTTATACCATTTTTAAGACAAAATATATCCCATGAATTAATGCAGGGTTCTTCTCTGTGAAATAATTTTCCTGTTTTCATGTTTTGTTTTTTGTTTTTCCTGCATTATTCTGCTTGTTGGTAGCACCATGTGCCTTTGATTTGGCGGACATATATCTGTTTTTCAAACACTACTGAGCAGTTACTATTGAAATATTTAATAGTTATTATATTTATAGTTATTATATTTATTTAAATATTTGTTCTATTTTTCTTTATTATGAAATTTTATTTTGAAAATAAAAACATAATCATCATAGAAGAGGTGTTTTTAAATTCAATGTATGTGTGAGTTTAATTTTTATGTATTTTTAAAGAAATTAACTTAAAGTGTGTCCACATGTGTCTGTAGAAGAATCGCCAGGACTGGAATCCGGAGATTCGCCTGCCCAACAACAGGGAGTACGTTGTTCTGCCAGGTCTGGAATGGAACACGGAGTACGAGGTCTCCGTCATTGCCGAAAACCAGCGAGGACAATCTGATCCCGGCACACTCTCCTTCAGGACCTTACCAGAACCCACCGCCATCCCAGGTACGGCCCACCCCCTAACCTTGAAGCACAGCCACTGCCAGCCTGAGCAGCCAACAGCCCGACCGCCTCAACCCAACCCTTGTTAACACCATCCTACTAGCAGGTCTTGTTGTGGATTTCACGGGCCACCCTTGTGTCAATTCAGGTTGTGGCCTGGCCTTCCTATACAGAGTGATTTGACACAATCTAAGAGTAATAATAGTGCAGAGTGATAAATGTCTGTGAGAGGTGGTCATGGGTGAAGCCTGGAGACCTTCAGCTCCTCTCCAGAGCCTTGACCCCTCCGGCAACCTCCCCCTGACTCTTGCAGCCGGCTTTATTGCTCATCTTGGAGCGACTGTAGATGATATCAGTGAAGATGAGATTTTCTATTTGCTACTCGGGAGGCAGAAAGCCACAGCAGGCCCGTTCAACCATTCACCCTCTCCACAACGGGCTTGTTTGTTCTGTGCTCCATTGGCAGTGCTGTGTTTTTGTTTTCTTGCGAGCTGCTTCCCCGCTGATAAAAAATTGGGCCTTAGATCATCCCTCTGTCTCTTTCTGGAGGCTGAACTGAGGCTCAGTTCAGGCTCATTGTGGCAGACCAATTGAATTGGGCTGACTATCTACCTGTTCTCAGTGGGGATGCATCCTCTGGTTTTGCATGATGACGCCTCATCAGGACTATTTGGTTTAATGCTTTACTGAGGACCTAACAGGCATCTGCCGATGCATGGCCAAGAGACCTGCTTTTTCTCATCCGCTTAGTGGGAAGCAGCCATATAGCAGTGGGAGCTTTGGATCTCGAAGCACTTGTGCAAGACAGGTTCGGATGGATAGAAAAGCCTTCCTTTGTCTCTTTTCTCATCTCGCCACACTTACACATTGCAGAGTTGTTAACCTCAATGTGTAACATGTGGGAGTTCAAAAAAGCGGCTTTATTTTTAGCCCAACATCTGCAGTGCATTAGCTGGAGCAGCTGCTGTTAGAAACGATGGTCTAAAAACAGCTGCTCAGACAGAGATTCCTGCTTCTCTAGAGTCTCATATTTGGTCCATCTTGCAGGAGACAGGTTAGAAACCCCTTAAAACTGTCTAGACACTATTATTATCACATGACACATTCCTTCACTTTGCAGATGGTCAGCACGTCGAGAGTTTGGCAGGAATTAAAATAGGGAGCCAGTGGATTTTACGTGCGTGGTACGGATAATGGGTTGTGCTCAACCCTGGCCACACGACAAATGTTAAACTCTACTTCCTGTAATCCAAATCTCCCCGGCTACAGTTGACAAGGAGTACAAGCTGTTCTAATACAACTCCCGTTATCGTTTGTGCCATTTAAATAACATCAGAAAACCCATTCCATCATCCAGCACTTTATTACACTATATTGCATCATAACCTGTTTGTTTTCACCTTGACTTCTGTTCTGACTGGGCAACATTTCCCTGGTGTTTGCGACATAGAAAGATGAAAGCCTGTTTGTTTCCGAATTTCCTGTAGAATGTTTTTCTTGATTTGAATTAATTATAATTCATTTAAATGCAATTTTCTGGCAGCACTTGTTTAAAGCTGAAGTGTGCATTTTATGTAATATTGTCTCATTTTAAATTATCTTCGCTATCTGTACATTAGCTGTACATTAGCAACAATTATAAATAAACAATTTTTAGATGAATTTCTCCAAAAAGTTTAAACACTGTCTCTGTGGTGCAATTAATGACCACTGGGTTTGGGATGGGACTATCTGTTTGACAGAGCAATTGTAGTTTTCTCTTTTATTTTTGCAGCAATTGCAGCAATTACTCTTTTTGTTATTAATGTGGCAATACAGTTTAGAGAGGCTAGCAGAGCGGAAAATGCACACTTCACCTAGAAAGAGAGGATATGTAAGTTGTATCAAAGTTGGCAGTAAAGTATATATGCAATGTCAAATACCAGGACAGTTGCCAGATCTGTGTTTCTTGATTGTACGTGTCTTAGTGTCCCTTATCATTCCATGTTTTCCATCATTTGAATATCATTGTCCTTTCATTCTTGACTTGCTGTCATTGCTGGGATTTTAGCATGCTATGACCTTCTTACTTTGGTTTTTACTAACTTGCTGGAAATTTCCTTTGATATTCTTTTCTTGATTAACCTTTTAAACTTAATTTTCTGTATTTGACCTATTCTCTGTCTCTCTCTTTTTTCTCTTTCCCTCTCTCCCAATTTCTTTCCCTGTTTTTTCCTTCCTTCCCTCCCTCTTTCCCTTTTTCTGTCTCCATGTGTAAAATCGGACATCACCGGATCATTGCATTTTCAAACATGCACTTTTTGTTTTCTCATGTGCACTGTCCCTGTGGTCTTTGGGTGTCTTTTTTGTTGTGGTGGTGTGGGATGTGTGTTCTCAGCAACCCTTGGCTGCTCCTCTGTGACGTACGCTCTCGTCACACTCATGTTCTCCATGCTGACTCTGCTAGTGCTCTCATAAACGGGGGCTCGCCAGAGAAGAGGAGCTCAGTCCACTCTTTAACCACACCCTTCAATTTTCTATGCCTTTCTGATCTTATCGCAGGCTAAACAAACAAACAAAAAACAATGATCAAGATCAATGATCAAACAATTAGTCATGATCAAGTGGCACAATAATCCATGAACCTTTAATCTATTCCTCCTTCTGTATGGTAGCGCATGTTTGCCCTCTTTCTCTCTGTAACCCTAATCTGTCCCTCTTTGCCTTCTTAGCATATGGAAGTCTTCAGCTAACTGGAAATGATGACTGGAACTCAGAAAACCTGTTTTAACTGCCATCATCCTGCACTGCTTGTCTTAAATTAACTTGTCTTCATTTAAATTGCAGCATCTGATTACAAACTTTAATCAAGCTTCAATTCATCACAAAGGAAACACCTTAAGCTTCTATTTTCATGCATGCTGAAACTAACTGCCTGATGGCCTGAAAATGCCTCTAACTTAAATTAAGCTTTATTACAGAAGACTACGAAGAGATTTATCAAGATACGAGACCATAACAAACATATACATAGAGTATAAAGTATATTTCTGTTCAAAAGTTTGGAGTCTGTAAGTTTTTTAATGTTACGTCATTCTGACTTTGTTTAGCCACACGTCAATAGGAAGTTACGGTGCCGGTTTGGAGTTATACGGTGTTCTGACTTTGTTTTACTGTCCATTCAAGTCTGCCACATTTTAATTACGGTGTAGACAAACTAATTAGATTGCGATCTACCAAACAGCTCCATATTACAAAGCACTGTAAAGACTAGATACCTCGGCAGCAATATGTAATCGTGAATAACTTTTAAAGATTTTTTTTTTCTTTTTGTAATGCAGATTATTCACCGGGCTGTCACTTCTTATTGTACGCTTGTGGACTCGAATGCCGTAGCTAGCATGATCAATCATAAAATCAGTAGCCTACTAACAGTTCACAATAAATCCATATCCTATCTTCTCTTGTAACACAATAAAATCAATCCATAACAATGAACGTCATCGGAGATGTTTAAGCATTATAAATGGGTTTGACTTTTCTATTCAGTCCTGTAAAATCAGGGTTTGGACAAAAATATTAACGGAGTTGTGGTCCGTTCATATTTTTGTCCAAACCCTGATTTTTCAGGACTGAATAGAAAAGTCAAACCCATTTGAAAAATCTTTAGTAGCATTAAAATTAAAGCATAAAAAAGCAATTTCTGTCACTTTTGATCAATTCATTACATTCTTGCTGAGTAAATCTATTATTTCCTTAAAAAAAAAAATTCTGACCCTTAACTTTTGAACTGTTAAGTATATTATATTATAGTATATTATATTTGTTAAAAGTATTTAAAATATATATAATTTTTTTTTATCCATGTTATTTTGCAAAATAATATGTTAACTATCTTACAGATTCTACCAGGAGAATGTAAACGTATAAGCAGAACTGAATCCAAAACATCAAATTTAACTTGTTCATTATATGTCTTAGGTCAGACATTAAAATATCCAATTGCCTTGATCTAAAATTCATCTCATTTGTCCTGTTTTGTACATTTGAGGTGCATATACACAGTGTCACATCAGTTCCTAATAGAGGCTCTTGTCTAGCAGCTATTTATGATGATTAATGGGAGCAGAGCACTGTGGCCTCCTCCCAGGCTTCTCTAGTAACGCAGGTAGACAGCTAGCATCCCAAACAAGTGCCCACACATGTGCATTTCCCTCCCTTTTCGGCCCGCTGATATTCTAAAATATAATGGCTGAAAATCTCTAATCAAAGCATGGAGGATAATTAAGGGAGCTCTGTCATTAAGTAGTGGGCAAGTCGAGATAACGAGCTCCCCCAGAGACTGCATTACAGCACCGCTCTCTTCCTCCATCACTGCCACCAACACAGGTCCAGCTCTCATTACAGCCCTCCACATGCCCAAGCGACTCAGCTCCACTTTTACTAGAGCCAAGTGCTTTCATTTATGTTCCATGTTTGGAAGGATGGGAGGCAGAAGTCATCATTATGCTGCCAAAAAGCCTGTGCAATGAGATGTCTCAGCAGTTTAGCCAAAAACGAAAACAGAGGAACTGAGACTTTGCATAGTGTTACATCTCTACCTTTGATCGTTAATTTTAAAAAGTGTTGGTGCATAATTTAGACCTCACACAACCATATAGCTTCCTTTTAAATTCTCCCAGCCGGGTCAACGCTGTAAGTAAGCTAAAATAAGCCAGGAGTTTGATTAGATAACCAATTTCTGCAGCTCATATTCAGAGATAAAGAATGCCTTGTGGAATACAAATCAGCTGTTAAAGGACGAGGGGACATTCACCTGTGGAAATGTGGCTGGGTTAGGACACATTTTGAATCTGTGCGAGGGTCTTCTAAAAGCGGTTTTTTTTTTTTTTTTGGCCATTTTCTTCTCAGGGGAACCTAATCCTCCTAAACTGGAGGCAAAGAGACTGTCCAAAGGCAATGAGATGAAGGTCCACTGGATCAAGCAGGATGATGGGGGCTCTCCCATCAAATACTATGTAGTGCGCTACAAAGCTGTGAGTATGATTGGACATGAGGTAACATACTTAACTCATCCTGTCGTCTGAATTATTTATACTGCCGATCCAAGAGTGACATGCTTTCAGAGAGGCAGTGAAGCTCACGGGTCAGTGACTTATAAAAGTGTGCACGATAACAAAGGGGTGGTGGGGTCTAGTTTAAAACATGTGTAGTGTTCTTAGAAATCAACTCTTTGTATTCATGGTTTTTTTATGTTTATACCATTTTTAAGACAAAATATATCCCATGAATTAATGCAGGGTTCTTCTCTGTGAAATAATTTTCCTGTTTTCATGTTTTGTTTTTTGTTTTTCCTGCATTATTCTGCTTGTTGGTAGCACCATGTGCCTTTGATTTGGCGGACATATATCTGTTTTTCAAACACTACTGAGCAGTTACTATTGAAATATTTAATAGTTATTATATTTATAGTTATTATATTTATTTAAATATTTGTTCTATTTTTCTTTATTATGAAATTTTATTTTGAAAATAAAAACATAATCATCATAGAAGAGGTGTTTTTAAATTCAATGTATGTGTGAGTTTAATTTTTATGTATTTTTAAAGAAATTAACTTAAAGTGTGTCCACATGTGTCCGTAGAAGAATCGCCAGGACTGGAATCCGGAGATTCGCCTGCCCAACAACAGGGAGTACGTTGTTCTGCCAGGTCTGGAATGGAACACGGAGTACGAGGTCTCCGTCATTGCCGAAAACCAGCGAGGACAATCTGATCCCGGCACACTCTCCTTCAGGACCTTGCCAGAACCCAACGCCAACCCAGGTACGGCCCACCCCCTAACCTTGAAGCACAGCCACTGCCAGCCTGAGCAGCCAACAGCCCGACCGCCTCAACCCAACCCTTGTTAACACCATCCTACTAGCAGGTCTTGTTGTGGATTTCACGGGCCACCCTTGTGTCAATTCAGGTTGTGGCCTGGCCTTCCTATACAGAGTGATTTGACACAATCTAAGAGTAATAATAGTGCAGAGTGATAAATGTCTGTGAGAGGTGGTCATGGGTGAAGCCTGGAGACCTTCAGCTCCTCTCCAGAGCCTTGACCCCTCCGGCAACCTCCCCCTGACTCTTGCAGCAGGCTTTATTGCTCATCTTGGAGCGACTGTAGATGATATCAGTGAAGATGAGATTTTCTATTTGCTACTCGGGAGGCAGAAAGCCACAGCAGGCCCGTTCAACCATTCACCCCCTCCACATCGGGCTTGTTTGTTCTGTGCTCCATTGGCAGTGCTGTGTTTTTGTTTTCTTGCGAGCTGCTTCCCCGCTGATAAAAAATTGGGCCTTAGATCATCCCTCTGTCTCTTTCTGGAGGCTGAACTGAGGCTCAGTTCAGGCTCATTGTGGCAGACCAATTGAATTGGGCTGACTATCTACCTGTTCTCAGTGGGGATGCATCCTCTGGTTTTGCATGATGACGCCTCATCAGGATTATTTGGTTTAATGCTTTACTGAGGACCTAACAGGCATCTGCCGATGCATGGCCAAGAGACCTGCTTTTTCTCATCTGCTTAGTGGGAAGCAGCCATATAGCAGTGGGAGCTTTGGATCTCGAAGCACTTGTGCAAGACAGGTTCGGATGGATAGAAAAGCCTTCCTTTGTCTCTTTTCTCATCTCGCCACACTTACACATTGCAGAGTTGTTAACCTCAATGTGTAAAATGTGGGAGTTCAAAAAAGCGGCTTTATTTTTAGCCCAACATCTGCAGTGCATTAGCTGGAGCAGCTGCTGTTAGAAACGATGGTCTAAAAACAGCTGCTCAGACAGAGATTCCTGCTTCTCTAGAGTCTCATATTTGGTCCAGCTTGCAGGAGACAGGTTAGAAACCCCTTAAAACTGTCTAGACACTATTATTATCACATGACACATTCCTTCACTTTGCAGATGGTCAGCACGTCGAGAGTTTGGCAGGAATTAAAATAGGGAGCCAGTGGATTTTACGTGCGTGGTACGGATAATGGGTTGTGCTCAACCCTGGCCACACGACAAATGTTAAACTCTACTTCCTGTAATCCAAATCTCCCCGGCTACAGTTGACAAGGAGTACAAGCTGTTCTAATACAACTCCCGTTATCGTTTGTGCCATTTAAATAACATCAGAAAACCCATTCCATCATCCAGCACTTTATTACACTATATTGCATCATAACCTGTTTGTTTTCGCCTTGACTTCTGTTCTGACTGGGCAACATTTCCCTGGTGTTTGCGACATAGAAAGATGAAAGCCTGTTTGTTTCCGAATTTCCTGTAGAATGTTTTTCTTGATTTGAATTAATTATAATTCATTTAAATGCAATTTTCTGGCAGCACTTGTTTAAAGCTGAAGTGTGCATTTTATGTAATATTGTCTCATTTTAAATTATCTTCGCTATCTGTACATTAGCTGCACATTAGCAACAATTATAAATAAACAATTTTTTGATGAATTTCTCCAAAAAGTTTAAACACTGTCTCTGTGGTGCAATTAATGACCACTGGGTTTGGGATGGGACTATCTGTTTGACAGAGCAATTGTAGTTTTCTCTTTTATTTTTGCCGCAATTGCAGCAATTACTCTTTTTGTTATTAATGTGGCAATACAGTTTAGAGAGGCTAGCAGAGCGGAAAATGCACACTTCACCTAGAAAGAGAGGATATGTAAGTTGTATCAAAGTTGGCAGTAAAGTATATATGCAATGTCAAATACCAGGACAGTTGCCAGATCTGTGTTTCTTGATTGTACGTGTCTTAGTGTCCCTTATCATTCCATGATTTCCATCATTTGAATATCATTGTCCTTTCATTCTTGACTTGCTGTCATTGCTGGGATTTTAGCATGCTATGACCTTCTTACTTTGGTTTTTACTAACTTGCTGGAAATTTCCTTTGATATTCTTTTCTTGATTAACCTTTTAAACTTAATTTTCTGTATTTGACCTATTCTCTGCCTCTCTCTTTTTTCTCTCTCCCTCTCTCCCAATTTCTTTCCCTGTTTTTTCCTTCCTTCCCTCCCTCTTTCCCTTTTTCTGTCTCCATGTGTAAAATCGGACATCACCGGATCATTGCATTTTCAAACATGCACTTTTTGTTTTCTCATGTGCACTGTCCCTGTGGTCTTTGGGTGTCTTTTTTGTTGTGGTGGTGTGGGATGTGTGTTCTCAGCAACCCTTGGCTGCTCCTCTGTGACGTACGCTCTCGTCACACTCATGTTCTCCATGCTGACTCTGCTAGTGCTCTCATAAACGGGGGCTTGCCAGAGAAGAGGAGCTCAGTCCACTCTTTAACCACACCCTTCAATTTTCTATGCCTTTCTGATCATATCGCAGGCTAAACAAACAAACAAAAAACAAAAAAGAATATCAGTTACATGTATTGGAATTAAGCAAAGTGTTTGGTGCTTGTATCATTCTGTTTTCTTTTGTCTTTTTAAGTTTCTTATTCATTTTATGTTTAAGCAAGACAACGTCAGTATGTTTGAAAAGGGTTTTTTTTTTTTTCAAACCATGGACTTTTTGAAGTGTTGTAGAAAATCTTTCCCTATCAAGAAGCCTAGTCTCTTGATATTAATCTTGATATAATTATTCTAGGGCCCATTTAGGAGATAAAGTCCTAATTTTCATTGCCTTCATTAATTTTAAGTTTTTTATTCTTCGGTTATTGTTCTTATTATTATTAAGATGGATGTTTTTAAGGAATCGGCACCAAGTTTGTGTGTTGACATGGAAAGTGTGTTTTTTTTGTGACAAACTGTACATAATTTTAGATTCAGAAAATACATACTTTCTTGTAATGGACTTTTATTTACATTTTCTTTTCTCTGCTTCTTACTTGAAAACACCATTCAAAACTAATGCTACTGCTGTTAAACTCATTCATGTCAAAAGTGTCATTTTCAACAGTGTAATTTAATTATGTTCTGTAATACATTTTTTTGTATACACATAACAGTATGGTGTCATGCAGTAATCATTGTAGGTTTTAAGAAAATACGGTAAGCTAGATAGATTGTTTTGTTTATTTTGAGTTTCTAACGTACACAACATGGATTTGAGTCAAAATCTCACGAAGCGAGTTGCATGGGACCATAATGTGTGACCATTTCATGTTTATCCCATGATGACATGGTGCTCAATGTCGGTTCGTAGGGACCCACAGAGCTTTTAACTTTTAAAGGGCAGGAGTGTACTGCAGTATTTCTGATTGACCATCTCTACTCTGAAATGCTAAATTCCTTAAGGCAGTTTTTTCTTGCTTAGACAGGATTTAACATAAACACCCCACCCCCAGACTGAATTTTAGTGTGAAACCCACAAGTGTTCTTGTGTGCATGGCACCACCTCCGTTGGAGCCATATAAATCAATTTTGAACATTAGCGATGGACAGATACAGGTATGGGTGTTAGTGATGCGCGGGTCAGGGTTTTTTCCAACCCGCGGGTCCCGCTTTTATGAAATTATTTGGCCCGCCCCGCAAATAAAATAAAATTTCTTGACCTGCCCCGCCCCGCACATCGGGACACACAGAAGATACGTTGCTACTTATACCTTCGTATCGTAACCTTATCAAAGAACCTAATAAAATATGAAAATATCTATTCCAGATATTTAATATAGGCTATAGGTAATTGCACTATGATGGATCGTTTGTGAACAAATCTTTTAGGTGAACGAATCGTTCTCGTTTACGTAATCCACTGACCATAGATAGTAAAAGACTCATTTCTCGTTCAATGAAGTTCTTCCCACAGCAGCGTGCGAGTGCAGCGCTATTAGCGCATGCGCAGCTCGTGAACAGCTCTGTGAACTGTTTCATCCTGTCAAAGAGTTACTCAAGATGTGACGGAGCATGTGACTTGTTGAATGTAGTGAACGAATACGATATTCTCGTAGGTGAAAGAGTTGAATGAACTGATACATCTCGTTCGTGAATGAAATAAATGAGAGCACCTACAGGGTCAGTCGGCAAAGCATGTAAATCTCGATGAGCAGATACAAAGCGCAGTTATTGGTGCACATACGCTTGTTTTCATATTTGGAATACAGAACATAACTCAACAATTTACAATTTATTTAGACTATTTATTTAATCCGATCATGCACACACTTTAATAAAGCCAAATCAGTTTTTGTCACAAGTAAATACGTTCGTTGACTTAAGACATAACACATAAGACACTCTTTTTCTCCAACTGCTGGTGTATTTGTGTAATATGAAGAAATGGTCACTGAACGAATCAGTGAATGAATCATTTTGAAAATGATTCAACTGAAAATCAACGAATCTCTGGAAATAATCACAATTTCCACCCCTAAATTCCATGCAACATAAATGGATTTTTAAAAATTTTGTTTTTAGTGACCCGCCCAAACCCACCCCGCAATAAAGTACCAATTTCTTAACCCGCCCCGCCCCGCCCCGCCTCGCGGGTTATGAGACGACCCGCGCATCACTAATGGGTGTTGATTGGCCTCCAGCCAGCTATCCATATTAAAGAAGATGGTGGTCAGTTTACATGTTCCAAGGCTGCTGGATGCCATCGAGAGTGGAAATGCGAGTGTCATTATTATTCAAGACCTATGCAGGCATTTCCTAGGAGTGTGTTAAGTAAAGTGCAACTAATGTATTTAAGTGTCTTACAGTATAAAACCTCATATATTTGGCAGGGTTATGGAAATAAATGGGGGAGGGAATGGAGGTCGTTTGTTCAATAAAATGGAGTAGCATTTGTTTCCCATTTTGGAATGGATTCTCATGGTAATAAAGTGATGCGCCCTGGAGGTTTGACTCCTGGAAACGCATGTGCCAATCAGTTTGTCATGCTTATCATTCATATGCAGGTGCGTCTCCATCTTTAATCTTTGTGTTTGGTGCTAGGTGACATTTCATCAGAAAAGCAGCACCCCGTTTGGCCAGTCTGGGATGTTTAATGCCACTCCGGATGGATTATCGGCTTCATTCAGACTAGTAGAACCAGAGGCAAAATGACTTGAGAATCCAAACTTGGCACCGGCAGAAGTGCCACTTGTTCACACTTATCACTGAGAGTGACTGGAAACGGAGGCAAGTGCCAAGTGTGGAGGTGTCTAAATAATCTGAGAGTCCTCAGAACAGACTGAAAATTTGTAATGACCATGCTGTAAAAGTTAAAATAGGTTTTTAGCGAAGAGTCACATTCATCAGATGTCCCTGGAGCTATTAAAAGGATGATCTTCCATTTGCTTTATTTAATACGTTTGTAATAATATTCAACACAGGAGGTTAAAGTTTGGCTTGTTAGCTTTAGCTAGCAGCTAGCCCCTGCCATAACTACATTCAAAGCACACAAAGCCTGTTTTTTCCATTGATGGCTATGCAAAATTAACCACAAATTAATTAGCTAGTACTTCTGTATTCTATAGAGTACTGCTGAATGTGATGTGAAAACCCAGAAGACTAATATGCCAAGAGTTTTTCTTATGGTAAACATAACTTGACAATACTTGGATGTTTTGTTGTACAACATAACATAAAAAGTATTATCAATTTACATTAACCGCGGACGTTGTTTTACTCTAAAATAAATTTAATAAAAATTGAAAAACCGAATTGAAAAAAAAAACCTTTCTCAAGAGAACACATGGCACATTAGAACTCTCTCTCTCTCTCTCTCTCTCTCTCTCTCTCTCTTTCTCTCTCTCTCTCTCTCTCTATATATATATATATATATATACAGTATATATATATATATAATGTTAAAAGTCACATGACATTTACAGCTCAAATAATTGGCTTCAAAAAATGTGTCCAGAACTGAGTGTCCATGAGCATAGACTGAAGTATACATGTGCCATGGGAATGCTAACGGCTAATTGTGTCCAGGTATTTCAGACTGCCTAGATTCCCCCCTACACTCATATAACATATAACATTTTTTCACACTAATTTTCATTATTCAGAACATGATAAGGTTTGTAATATGTGGAGACATCTCGTGTGTCTTGAATACCTTTCAAGCACGCTGCTGAGTCAGCAGAGCTAGGCATTTTTGGCCAATGAAGGAGCTCAATGAGTCAGCCTTTGTGCTCAGATGTGTGCTGTGATTTATCGCACTTGTTAAAATGCAGGCTGAAGCTCAGGAAAACAAGTGCGACCCACTCCGAGCCCTGAGCTAGGAGAAACGCTCTCGGCCCTCTCCTGGATGGTCGGTAGATTAAATCTGTCAGCTCTACCTACCGTTACCCAGCCTCTTAAACACATCTGTGGAGTTTGTTGAATGCTACAATGTCTAGATTTCATCAAAAAGTCCACAGCACCAGATTACCTATCATACAGGTTTCTTAGTTTAAGTTCATAATACATTTTGGTTTATTGTAGGTTTATTGCAGGTTTTGAGCACAGTTTTCTGAAAGCATTGTGACTCAAGCAGAGCTACAGTTTTGTCTAATGAATTTTCCCTCCAGGTCTCTGTTGAGTGCATCCATAATTCATGATCACCTTGATACATGAAGATGTGTTTTAGGTCTTTATGTGGCTCCATCAATGATTTAGATGGACGTTCCATTAGAGACACTTAATGCAGAGTTGCCTAGAGCTCGATATAAGCCTAATTGTAAATTCTGTCAGCTTGTTCAATGTTCATCTTAATTCACGATATAATTTATTGCTGTATACTCACAAGAATACTTGAATGGAGTACCAATAGAGTGTTGGGCTAACAATAAACTATGTTAGCTAATTTTTTTGCAGCCACCATATTATATCATGTGTTCTGTGCCAGGTGAAAATGTTGTCTCAATACTCTATATATAGAAGAAAGTGAATTTGCTTACAATGAAGACGTTTTAAGTATAAAACAACCTATTACAGAACAACTGCTTTATGATAGGTATTAGCTTTTTACCTGTCTCCACTGTTTATGTGTACACACATTTATTTTATTTTATTATTTTATAGAATTTTAACTCATAATTTGTCCAAAATAGGCTGTATTTACTTTTTAGCTACATCAGATCTCCCTTTGTTAGTCCAAAAGCACTTAGTTTATCTTTTATAATGTCCACTTGAAAACTAGGTCATCTTCCCACATTTGAATAAAATATTTCAGCATAGATTTATATGAATTGAGTTTAAATGAATTGCCATGTTTACCGATGCAGCATTAAGATCCATACAACCACATTTTCATTTTGGGTTGTGTTTACTGATCCAGACCCAACAGTCCGTCTCTGCAGATCCTGTAGCTATTTAGCATTTTCATGGTATAGCTTGTTATTCCTGGTAAGTAGTCTTTGTTTTCAAGAGCTGAAAACACAGTTCTGCTTGTGTTTCTCCATCTCATTTAATCCTTGTTCCTTTAACATGCTATTTTCTTTTATTTTCATCAGTATGGCTTACGTTTGTGTTTGTTACGCAGGAGTTACCCCATAAGTGAATGCACTAAGAGCTGAATATTGAGATTATCTTCACTGTTCCATGACAATGCAGTTTCTCTATTGAAATATGTGCATGAATATGAACAGAACAAGCCTTGTAGTCAGCGTTCTGAAGACAGCTAAAGTTCTGTAAAAAAAAAAAAGAGTTAATTTTGTCTCTGAATAAGCATGCTGGGTTCATTTTCATGTGAGTGGTGAATGTCCTGCTTCAGAATGACGCTGTATGTGATGTGATGTTGTATACTGTGTGTGGATAACACATGAACTGTATCCCACTTTGGCAGTCTGTGTGGAGAACCTACTGTATGTATTATGGGGGTGAATTCACTAAGAATTAACTGATAGTGCTGTTTATTTGCACATTTGTTGTTTTAGTAATTAGAGATTGTGTAAAGGAATTATGCTAATCAGGTAAAAAAATCAATGCTGTTTGCACTTCACATTTCCTGGTCCTGGTTGTGAAGGATATATCAGACAAACATAATCTGGAATACTTTTCTGCAACTTTGCAGCATGGTTTTAACACTGCGATCCATGCACCTCTTTAAAATGTGTAAAAAGGACTCATCTACACCATGCATTTGGACGTACGCCCGCCTATAACGCTCTTCTCCATTGCTAAATTATCATTTGATGAATTGCTTGATTGAATTCCATGATTAATAGAAAATGTACACAAACAAAATTCTGTTAACCGACTTGACGTTATGTTTTGTGAGGTTCAATTTCAAATTTACATAGAGAGGAGGATTTCTCTAAATACAATGACTTAAAGGGACAGGTCATGCAAAAATTAAAATTCTGTCATCATTTACTCACCCTCATGTCATTTCAAACCTGTATGACTTTATTTATTAAAATTGTTGTTTTGCACTATATGTAGAGATACATTCCTATTTTATGTTCCATAGAGGAAAGTAAGTCACATACAGGTTTGGAACAACATGAGGGTGAGTAATGACAGAATTTTCATTTTTGGATGACCTGTCCCTTTAGTTTAAACACAAAGCAGTGCATTTCAGCACATTTAGTACCTTGTTAAACTGGATTGCTGGTGGTTAGTGGAAAAAGCCACAGGTTTTTAAAAATATGTAAAAGAACAACTGTTTAGTGAACTCTCCCGTATGTGTTTTAGTGAGTGTGCTGGCTTTAGTCCTAACTGCCTTCAACAAACCAATCCTTTCAGCTCACTTCAAATTAGTACAGCATACAAAATATACTATATGGAAATGTAATTTTTTATTCTAGATTGCATAGATCACTGTGGCACTGTGGAAAAACCTCACACTTTAAAACCTGGTCTGTGATAAAATCTTGTTTTCTTTTTTTTGTTGACTTTTCCTCCGTCCCAAAGAAACCAGCTCAGGGTTGGGCACCGGGGCTATCGTGGGCATCCTCATCGTGGTCTTCGTCCTGCTCCTCTTCGGCGTGGACGTCACATGCTACTTCCTCAACAAGTGCGGCCTCCTCATGTGCATCGCTGTCAACTTCTGCGGCAAGTCTGGGCCCTCTGCCAAAGAGAAGGATATCGAGGAGGGAAAAGCCGCTTTCACGTGAGCCTGTCTTTTCCTTTCCCTCTCATCTGTGTATGTTCCCTTGTCCGATAATGCCATCCATCACGGCTCTCCCATCATTATCACCCCCATCAGCTCTACAGGAGGGCTTGAGGCAGGGCTGATAGTGACATATCTGACTTCATGAATGAGAATGATGTGAATATTGGCTCATGGCGGTCGTGTTGAGATAAGAGGAGAAGTGCATGCTGGTTAGGAATGAAAAGGCTGCCTCGTTGCATCTGTTTTAGTAGCCTTTGAAAACGCAATGCAAAGAAAACCTTTTCCTTTTTAACTAGTAAGCTATTATATTCCAATTGTGAAGTCGTGTTATTGCACTGAAGGGCTCAACAACCGTTTTTGATTATGATAAATATTTATAGCACCATATTGTCATATTTGTCAGACAACAGTGTATTCTAAATGTATTTATATTTTGTCATGCAAAAATATTGAAACATTTTTTTATTTGATTTGACATTAGTTTTACAAAAAAGTTATTTTGGAATCATATTTTTGTTAAATTAAAATATTTATATTTTTATGAAAAGTGCCAAAGGTTTCACAAATATACTGAATATAAAAATATGTCCAAACAATTGTTAGGAAATTTAATTTTTCCTGTAATATTAATTTTTTCTTTACCTTCCCTGCAAACGGTTTTACAAAAATGATACATTTTAAGTAAATGACAATAGAATATAAAAAAGCCCCCTTTCCCTTTACATTTCTTACTATGATACCATGACAGCTATAAATTAATATAAACACACTTTTGCCAGAAAAGTACACCATGTGGTGCGAGACAAATTGTTTATAATCAACCCGTTTTAATCAGTGCTGCTAATTTGAACAAATCCTTATCTATGTTAGCCAGCAATGTTCACTACACGTTTGCAAGCCATAAAACAACACCCCTTGTGTCATTTGTTTATCTGGGTAACTCTGGTGTGTCATCTTTTACAGTAAGGATGAATCTAAGGAGCCCATTGTGGAGGTAAGGACTGAGGAGGGACACACACCAAACCATGAAGGAGGAGGACCCACCGAACCCAATGAGACCACCCCTTTGACAGACCCTGAGTGAGTCACTAAAAACACACACACACACAGTCCAAAACGCAAAAGTCTGGTCTTTTCTTCAGGTTTTTAAAATCTTCTTGTGTTTAACAGTCTCTCTGTTGTAGTTTAATGATGTACTAGATACCACACACCCCTCACTATTTTGTGATAACCTAACATGGTGTGTTTAATTTTGAAATGCATGTTGGACTTCCTGATGTATGTGTATGTTTTACCTTGGGCTCCCCCCCTCCCTCTCCTTTTTCTTTGTGTGAATCTCCTTCTCCCCATCTCTCCTCTCTCTCTTCCCACTGTCCTCACAGGCACGCTGCTGACACCACAGCAACAGTAGTGGACTTGCTTCCCTCTGTAACCACTAACTCAGACCCTGGCACTGACAGTCCTACTAGCGATAGCACCACCCTTACCTCAAGCACTGCCCCTGCAGCCAACCCTAAAGCGGTCCCTAAAGCTACCCCCCAGTCCAGCACCCCCAAACCTAGCATCACCTCACCCACCTCCCCACAAGCTGCTCCTGCAGCCGTGGCCCCTCTGGTGGACCTGAGCGATACACCCTCCAACCAGACCTCAAAGTCCTTAGATGCCCCCCAGCCGTCTGATTCAACCCCTGCAGATCCGGCCAAAGCCAATGGCCAGAGCCCGGCTGAGCCGGCCAATTCCCCCCAAAGTAAGGACTCTCAGGTACAGGGAGAAGCCCACCAGACCACAGATAGTGACCTTGCCAAGGATGCACAGGGCAAGCCCTCCAGCGCACTGTCCGCACCCAACCAGGACGAGTATGGCCACCTCTAGATCTTTAGTTGTGTTTGTGTACTTAACCATCTCCACTTTCTCACTGTCTGTTTCTTCATCACCCCTCCTTCCTGTTCAGTTACTTCTCACTTCTTAATGTAAAATCAGAATTACATCAGGTTCCTCCTGCATCGCCAATCTTTCGTATTCCCTTTGGTATTCAAATGAGAGACTTTATTTGCACCTCTGTAAAAACCAATTCAATAGCGGCATTTCAAAGCTCAGTGGAATTATAAATGTGTAAAATTGTTCTTTTGGTTTTGTTTTTTGGAGCGAGCTAATTGATTCCTCTATTAATGCTGGCAGAGCCTCACAATGATTGGTTGTCGCAAATGGCACAATTCCACAGCTGATGATTTTAAATGATGGCTTTCAAAGCTGAAAAGGACAGTGAGAAATAAATTAGCAGCCTTAATGGTGCTATTGTATAAAAGAGCATCTTAGAGAAGGCTAATGTATGATTGTTGTAATTACATTAACACAGCAGATGAGGTGCGGAGTCATTGGTGCCTCTGTGGGTGAAATGGCCACCTTCAAATGGCCAGCTGATGTACACATCAAGGTTAATGTTGGTAACAAAAACAGAAGAAGAAAAAAAGGAAATATTTTCATTAAAGATGCAAAACAAACGTTTAATAACAAATCTGCATTTACCTTTTAATTTATGTCTCAACCAGATGGTAAAAGATAGGCTGGAATTCCATACTCTACCTTCAGATACTGTATATATATATAAAAAATTTAAGTATGTAAAATAAATACTCTAAAACTACAATATGAAGTTTATTTATAGAGACAAGATTAAAGTTCACTTTTTGTATATGATGTTACAGATACATTGCCATTCAAAAAACTCTAGGGAGAAAAAAACAACAACAATGTTTCTTGAGCAGCAAGTCATCATATTAGAATGATTTCTGAAGGATCATGTGACACTGAAACTCAGCTTTGCCATCACAGGAATATTGAAAATTTATTCAAATAGAAAACAGTTATTTTAAATTGTAATAATATTTCACAACATTACCGTTTTACTGTATTTTTTAATGAAATAAATTCAGCCTGCGTGAGACTTCTTTCAAAAACATAAAAAAATAGTACCAACCCCACACTTTTGAATAGTAGTGTATTTATGCAGTCAACTACACCACAATAATCATACAGTAGTTGTTTCTGAAAATAATATCTCTCTGAAACATTGTGAAGACAACACAAATTCAGTTTAGAGTCTCGTTTAGTTGATCCAAATGGCCTCAAACAGATTTCACGAATATATTCCAACAGTTCTTAGCTATGAACTTTGCAAACTTTAATAAAACCAGCCAGGACTTGTTCTCCAACTGACAAAAGATTTGAGTGGATTTGGTCCATGGCTCTGAATCAGAAATGTGCCAGAGATGCCAGAATGATAGTAGTTACAATTGTTCAATGGCACATTTTATTGTTCACAAGTACTAAGTTATGTTGTTGTGAAATTAAACTACCGTATTTTCCGGACTAAAGTCGCACTTCTTTTCATAGTTTGGCTGGTCCTGCGACTTATAGTCAGGTGCGACTTATTTATCAAAATTAATGAACCAAGAGAAATGAACCAAGAGAAAACATTACCATCTCCAGCCACGAGAGGGCGCTCTATGCTGCTCAGTGCTCATGTAGCCTACCACTGAAGACATAGAGCGCCCTCTCACGGCTGGAGACGGTAAAGTTTTCTCTCGGTTCTTGGTTCTAAATAAATGCGACTTATTGTCCAGTGCAACTTATATATGCTTTTTCCTCATCATGACGTATTTTTGGACTGATGCGACATATACTCAGGTGCGACTTATAGTCCGAAAAATTCGGTAAAACTAGCAAAAATTGCAGCTAGAATGTACAAAATATACATAAATTAAACAACCCTGCTCCATATTCGCTGGAGCCATGCTGAGAGCATCGGATCAGTGCCTCTGAATAGCACTGGTTTCATTCATTCAAATGTGCATATTGCAAAATTTAACAAACATTTCACATCTGACTGACTCAGTCCTGCTAGATTTATGGAGCTTCCTAATGTAGCCAGAAGTAATGGCATCTCCAGACTCCTCAGTTGCTCTGTTGCGAAGTACAGAGAAAATCGGCTGTCGAACATTAAGCCAAAACGTCCAGCAGGGAATTAGTTGGAACATGGCATTTGTTAAATATTTACCAGAGACTTTGTTTTCCTCACTTCCATTCGTGCTGTGTAGTTTGTGCTTTCTATGTACTGCCCAGTCGGCGCACATCAGGCTTGTTCTCTTTCTCAGTTGTCTAATTTGAGCAAGAAAACTCCAGGGAAGTTGCCTCTGATTGGTTGCCACCTGGACTTATTGGTTGTGTCTGTAGATTTTCAGCTACCAGAGAGACTTCCCTGGTCTTCACAGAGCCTGCAGAATATCAATGGAACTCAATCTGTCTCTCAAGACACCTAAAGTCAGAGTTTTTCCCTTCCCTCCAAAAACTCGCCAAGGATGCAAACTGACAAATGACGGAGGGGTTTCTTGTGATGCCGCTGGAGCCTCAGCTCGCTCAGAAGGAATAATGTTGCTTTGTGTCTGTCGCAGTCGTTCGGCGGGACTCTGCACACTTGGCTGCTCTTCATAAGAGCCAGAATGTGATCAGATAGCTTTATTGTGATGAGCATAGTGACATTCCGCTGGGGGACAAACAGCTCAGACCTCGGACACTGACAAAGCAGCTTGCTCTTATGTCGTACCACTGAGATCGTGTAGATTGTAACACGAGACGCCCTCACTCCGCTACACACATTCTATTCCCTACAAAGCCTCTCTGTGGCTCTGCTGTATCCAAGAGCGCTCGACATTGCTGTCCAGGCGTGTTTGATGAATATAATGAACAGTCATACACAGCTGATATCAGCCGGGCAGGTTGGAAGGGAACGTGTTAGAAATGCAATAGGGACCGTCCATCTCGATTTCCTGCCAGCAAAACTCATCTTTAATTTTCGTGGTTCATTATGCATTTATGAATGATTTGGCACACCAGTACAGTCAATTCCATTACAGGAATTATCAGCGTTTGGAGAGAATCAGCCTACTGCAAAATAATTTAAGTAAACTTCCTTTCTTCAAGGCCCACTATTTGCTCTGTCAGCTCCCTTGAGAACAAATGTCTGTGTGCCTGTAAAATATTCAGTAATAGGCAGTTTGCGGTGGATGATTTTCATTTATTTATGATTTATTATTTATTATTATGCTTTTTGCTCCAGCCTTACCCCAAGAGACAAGCACTCTGTGTATCAACAAACTATTACACAGCCAATGAGCGCAGAGGGAGAGGTTAACATTTATGCAGTTTTATGAGGATTGTGTCTGCAGCTGAGTCTGTGCAGCAGAAAGGCTCTCTGCACCAATGCCATGGATTTACTGCTCACAGCAAGCTTTAACTTGAGTATTATGAATCATACCTGCATGCACTGTTCCTCTGTCTTCATACATGCTCATGCTCATGAATAATCTTTGATGTTAGCATAAGATAACCGAATAAGATCCTGTTAGCTGGGAAATTAATTGGCTTGACTGAAGTCTGTTCCCTCTAAACTTAAAGGGACAGTTCACCCGAAAATGAAAATGTGCTGTCTTATTTTCCTCCTAATGTCATTTCAAAACTGATGATAGCATGATAAAAGTACTACATATGATCTATCATTCCAAAGATTTTTTTGTTGTTGTTGAATGAAATATATTGAAATGTATAGACCTACTACAGGTTATTTTATATGCTATTTGTGCAACAGCAGTATGTCTTAAATAGACTGGACTGGAAGACTATTTAAGTCTTCTGGGGTAAAAGACTGGAGTAAAAGAATATTCAGCTATGCCAAAACAGGAATTAGTTAAATTTTGAAATACATTAAAATTGACAACAGGTATTTTAAATAGTAATAACTTTTCACACCATATTTTGATCAAATAAATGAACGTACCAAAGAAACCTAGTCAAGATTTTTGTCACACAGTGCTACCATATTAAGAATGAAAAAATGACTCATGTGAACCACTTTTATGTTCATTTTATGGTGTTTCTTTGTCATTTGTGGAGCACTGAGCACCAGTCTTCATTCACTTTCATTATATTGAAAAGAATGCCTAGCATATTCTTCAGTTTGGTCGAAATCCATCTTTTGTGTTCCACTGAAGAAAGAAAGAAAGAAACTCATACAGGTTTGAAAGAACACGAGGGTGAACAAATCATGACAGAACTGTCATTTTTGGGTGAGCTTATCCTTGGAAATACAGTAGTATAAAGAGAGGAAGCGGCCAAACAGAGGACTGAAAGACACTGCTGATAAACTTCTCTTTTTTTCTCTTTCCCCCAGTGGTAAAATTGTAGTAGATGACAAAAGTAAAACACCAGACATGGAGGTAAAGAAAAACCCGGTGGAGGTGAAGACAGTCCCTAATGAAGCCCCCCAGATGAACGGCAATGAGAGCAAAGCATGATCCGGAATGGGCGGCGAACAACAGTCACAGACAGACAGCACCACACCACCACCACATCTCAAATACATGGGGTTCTTTCTTCAGTGTCTTTAAGTTCACAGAACAAAACACGTCAAGATGTATAGAGCGCATAAAGAGCTCGCACATATGCCTTTTGTTTTATACTTTTCGATTGTTTCTACCATTGAAGCCTTTCTTTTTTTTCTCCATCAATGCAAGAAGGAAAGATTCTTTTCCTCTAGTGCAGTCTCCTTGACCTCTGTAAGTAAGATCAGTGACTTCAAATACACTTTTGATGAAGTTCCGTATGAGAAAAACAGTTATCACCTTTTCGCCTTCACACATTCAATTATTACATGCAGTATTGCCATTGTTATTGTCTGTCACATTCATTTTTGAGGGAACATTTTTTATGTTTTACTTATGTTTAAATAATGTACAAAAGCCAACTGCCTTTTATTATTATTATTTTTATTTTTTTTTTGGAACATTATTATAAAAAAAAAAAATTGAGAGCAAGAGAGAGAGAAAGGGTGTTAGCAATAGATTTTTAGCATGCTTGCTTTGCAGAATTCTTTTTCTATATGTCTTTTTTTTTTTTTTTTACCCCAGCCCTGAGTGTTTACAGCATTTTGCTCTGATATCCCTCATTAACATGACGTTTGCTTCTGTAGCAAACCCCACACAAACAATTACACAATTAACTAGCGGTTAGGGTTATACTGTGCAAATCACCACTACTACTTTTTCCTATTTTATATAACACATCCCATTTCTCCTGAACCTTAGAGTTTCTTCTTTACTTTAAGTTTTTAGGAGATACTTGATTTAAAAAAGTCTTAAAGTCTTAAAAAAAACTAAAAACATTAGGTACAACCAAGAGCTCTTAGATATGGATCGGATGGCTCCTTGAGAGAATACAGTGTCGCTGCTGTGTTACATGCAGATACATCTGTTGCACTCGTGGCATAATGAAAACATCAGGCGCACGTGTTCGTAACACGTCCCATATCACGTCTGCCCATTGCTCTATTGGCATTTGCCCATGTCATTGATAAATGTTGTTAAAATGAAGCCGTGACCCTTTGATACTAATAAAAATTCAAATACTTGTCAGTTTTTGTTTGTTTGTTTGTTTGGGTTTTGACTTAAACGGCCAAATTATTGTTTTACTTTTTATTTAAGCCATAGTACTCCGGTGTGGATCGTAGCATAAAGAATATTCAGTCTGACTTTTGTTTGTACAGTGTTTCTCATTCTTCAGGCTGCAAGCTTGTGCACTGTGAATGCGTGAAAATCCTAGTGTGAATACAGTGTGTTCTTTGTACTAGAATAAAACAAAACAAAAAAGTTTCCATAGGTTGTGAAAGCCGTAGCAGTTAGTTTAAATGATGTTGATCATGATAAGAATAAAAAAAAAAATGTAAAAAAAAAAAAAAAAAGATGATGATGACGGCGACAGAATTTAAATACAGACACAAAAGGAGTTGGTGCCTTCAATATGAACATCCTCTTGTATGCCGCAGTGTGACAACATACCCCAATGCTGTCAGATGGTCCAGAGCTGTAAACTGTGAAAATAATAGTTTTGTTTCTTGATCAAATGTGTCGTCACTTGGTCTTTCGGGTCTGAGGGTGTAAATGGATTGTGGCTTGAGTTCTCAAAATCTGGACAACATGCCTCTATTTAACTGATGCAAAATAAGACATATATATATATATATATAAATGTAAATATATTCATTCACACAGAAAACTGTCTCGATGCATTTTGTCTCATAGGCGCCCGAGGGTTGCCTGCTCGCCCACCATTAAATGACAAAATCTCTAGTTCATCCCATTTGGTCAAATGCCTTTGTCAGTGACATCTAAAATAAGCATGCAATGTATTCTGAACTAGATGTCATTGGTGTTAAGGTTACGAACTGAATTGCTAAATAACTGAAAATGTCAAAGACTTGTACGTTTATCTTAATGTCAGTGAACTTTTGTCATTCATACCGTACGTTCACTGTTTGCTTTTACAAGACAAACATGTAATGCTTTCATGGAGTTGAATGGTAACGTGTTTTAATAACTTTCATTATTAGGTCTTTAAACATTATGCTACTTGAATGTACGCTTGTGTTCTGTTAAGCATTTGTAATGTAATAATATTAATAATGAAAGTTATTTTTGAAGTGATTCTGGTCTAATAAGCATCTGAGAGGCTTGCAGAAACTGTACCAGGAGGCATACAAGCTCTTTCTTGTGATCTCTCTGAAAAACAAGCTTTTGGTTTATACTGGCATTCAATGTGGAACCAATTTGTTCGTATTCTTACAGTTTACCACCACAACAGTGCCATCATGCCATTTGAAAGACAAAAAGTCTGTTTAAATGATTGTTTCCAAAGCATTTAAGGCTCATCATCTCAGCAGATTAAGCCCGTTTGAAGTCTATTGGTTTCTATCATCATTTCATTCTCATCTCAGACCTTTATAAGACATCCGTCACTTCATACCACACTGAGAAGCCCTTCTCACAGCTGTATACAGATTTTTACAAATCAAATGTCACCCCAACTGCCACTGCTGTAAATACTAACCGACAACAAAATCTGACTTCATTCTGTCAAACAATTCTTGTGTTCAATAAAATGAGAAAAAATATTTGATGTCTCTACTGTATCCTGTATCCTTTCACATGCACATCTGTTCTGCACAAGATCTTGGCTGTTGAAACACCGAGACATATTGAGACATATCCACACTGTTTTCACATAAGCTTGTTTTTCATAAACCAATTTCATAATAACTTGCAACTTGGCAGAAGAGGCACTTATAATTGTAAATTCATATGAACACTTTAGTCATGCATCAGTATTATTTTAGTATATCTAATTGTAGTTTTTGTAATTGTATGTGCCTGTGTCAGGTTTTTTATTTTTTTATTTCTAGACATTTCAGTATTTCAGAAAACTTCCAAAACCCTACAAATCTAGGGTGTTAATTGATGGGTTTCATTGTGACTGCTTATCCCAAGTAGTGTGACTCTATTGGGTTATGTTGTCACAAAGTTTAATGATCTTTGTCCTGGGCAACGCAACAGTGGAAATTACACACACACACACATATATATACACATACATATATACATGCATAGATGCACACACTAAACAAAATTATAAACACAACACTTGTTTTTACCCCCATTTTTCATCAGCTGAACTCAAAGATCTAAGACTTTTTCTACGTACACAAAAGACCTATTTCTCTCAATTATTGTTCTAAAGATCTGTGTTAGTGAGTAATTCTCCTTTCTCGAGATAATCCATCCACCTCACAGGTGTGGCATATCAAGATGCTGATTAGAAAGCATGATTACTGCACAGGTGTGCCTTAGGCTGGCCACAATAAAAGGCCATGTTGGCAAGAACTGGAACACGCTGTTGTATATGCCGATCCAGAGCATCCCAAACATGCTCAATGGGTGACATGTCCGGTGATTATGCTGGCCACGCAAGAACTGGGATGTTTTCCACTTCCAGGAATTGTGTACAGATCTTTGCAACATGGGGCTGTGCATCATCATGCTGCAACATGAGGTGATGGTCGTGAATGAATGGCACAACAATGGGCCTCAGGATCACGTCACGGTATATCTGTGCATTCAGAATGCCATCAATAAAATGCACCTGTTCGTTGTCCATAACATATGCCTGCCCATACCATAACCCCACCGTCACCATGGGCCACTCAATCCACAACGCTGACATCAGCAAACCGCTCACACGACAACATACACACTGTCTGCCATCTGCCCTGTACAGTGAAAACCAGGATTCATCTGTGAAGATGCGCCACCAAAATGTGAGCATTTGCACACTCAAGTCAGTTACGACAACAAACTGCAGTCAGGAGGAAACCCCGATGAGGGCCACGAGTATACAGATGAGCTTCCCTGAGACGGTTTCTGACAGTTTGTGCAGAATTTCTTTGGTTATGCAAACTGATTGTTGCAGCAGCTGTCCGGGTGGCTGGTCTCAGACGCTCTTGGAGGTGAAGATTCTGGATGTGGAGGTCCTGGGCTGGTGTGGTTACACGTGGTCTGCGGTTGTGAGGCCGGTTGGATGTACTGCCAAATTCTCTGAAATCCCTTTGGAGATGGCTTATGGTACAGAGATTAACATTCAATTCACGGGCAACAGCTCTGGTGGACATTCCTGCAGTCAGCATGCAAATTGCACACTCCCTCAAAATTTGTGACAGCTGTGGCATTGTGCTGCGTGATAAAACTGCATATTTAAGAATGCCATTTTATTGTGGCCAGCCTAAGACACACCTGTGCAATAATCATGCTGTCTAATCAGCATCTTGATATGCCACACCTGTGAGGTGGATTAATTATCTTGGCGAAGGAGAAGTGCTCACTAACAAAGATTTAGATAAATTTGTGAACGATATTTGAGAGAAATGGGCCTTTTTTTGTACATAGAAAGTAAGTTCAGCTCATGAAAAATGGGGGCAAAAACAAAAGTGTTGTGTTTATAATTTTGTTCAGTGTGTGTGTGTGTATAGTGTCTGTACACATATAGACCATCTGTGTTTGGCCTTGGGATAGACAGAAATATTACTGCTGTAGTATTTAGGTATGACATAAAAAATAAGCTATAAAATAGGTAATGAATATTTTAGATGATGTTTTCATCATTTTTATTCAACATTATTTTTTCCTATAATGAAAACACAAGACACCATCACCACCAGATGGCGCACAAGACCACATTGCACCTTACATAAGAGTTTTGCTACTTTAACGGTAATTTACAGTTAAAGTAGCAGTCTGTAATGCAACAAAATACTGTTGTCAAAGTAACTCGTGATTTACAGTGTGCATCTCGAAAACCAAATTAAATGTGCCATATTTCTCAGTGATGACGGTGATAGAACAAATATGTATTTCGAGTATTTATGATTTTCTGATAACCAGGTGACTAAATAAAAATGTGAGGTACAATACTTTGTATGCTTTAGTATTGTGAAATAGCTGTAAAATGAATTAATTCCCTTCCAAAAGTTCACATCTGTTGAAAGTGTCCGATTCGAACAGATTTGAACAGCTGCACTTGCACATTATTGTCCACTGGGTGGCAGTAAAGATCCGCTCTAAATGACGGGTCGCTGACAGCGGATGACTCACAAAAGGCCACGTGATTAAAAACATACAAAGGCAGTGTTTTGATAGATAGATAGATAGATAGATAGATAGATAGATAGATAGATAGATAGATAGATAGATAGATAGATAGATAGATAGATAGATAGATCATATTAGTATTTTTACCATATTGGAATAACAGATCTGTTTCACTTTGCAGCCAGAGAAAATGTTACAGTAGAATTAAAGTCACTGGATGAACAGCAATTTCCTCTGTAGTTAATCCATTCCAGAAATCTTGTTCAGGTCCAATTCAAAATGGCTTTGATTAGTGGCCTCTTAATGTAACAGAGAAAGTTACAGACAAGAGTCTAAGATTCAAAATGTATCAAACATATCAGGCTTTAAATGTCATTAACAATTTTCACTGCCTCGTTTCTCATTTCTAGAACTTTAAGTACTTTTTTAGTTTAGGAAATGGACTCACAGATCCTCTGTGACTCATGAACTTCTGAGTTCCTGAAGGCCTGGTCATCATGGACAAAAAGAGCTGGAGAAGACTGTAGGGGTTCAGATGGGTTCTTCTTAAAATGTGGTGACATTTAGTCCCCTTACTTTTCAGTGATATGAAAAAGCCTATTTAAGAAACCCAATATAAAGGCATAATTATATAACTTTTTATTTTATTATATACCTTTACATTTGATTAAATATGGTATAGTTTGATTCTACTGTATATTGAAATACATTTGTTAATTATCAGAATTTGCTTTAAAAAAAAACTGAAAACAAACAAAAAATTGATTTTTTTAATCTGATTGAGAATTTGTTCATAAATGACCATTGTTTCTCATATGATTAAAGTAAAATAAAATAGAAAGTCCAGTTATACTTATACTTAAATTATACTTAATTGAAAACTTTTTTGTTATTATGTCAGTCCAAAACACCCACATCTGCATCTGTTTGATTTCATTCATCTCGTAAAGCCAGGTTAATTACCATTAACTTATGTAAATGATCCTGGCAGGTTCCACTGAATGATGTATTATGGAAACAGACTCCACGGGGAGCAGAGACCCCATCGATCAGCTACTGATCCGTGTGTCTGAAACCTGCATACGCTGTCACTACCTAAATCACCATCGCAATAATAGCCATTGAGTATTTGGGTATTTGCAATGGAAGTGTGTGGCTTTACAGATCTTATCTTTGACTTGTTCATATCCAGGGGACAGAGGAGGCAGATGAACATTTTTTAGAATTTATAGATTCTCTCCAATTTTGTACGTATTCATTGTAAATCAAAGCAAGCTAAATTAACTTTGTTATAAGAACACCCCATTCTAGAAGAACTTGCTTTACATTGTTTAAAGTACACTTTCAGAAAAAAAGGTACAAAGTTGTGTCAATGGGGCGGTACCTTTTCAAAAGATACACTTTTGTACATTTTAGGAAGCCTATGTACACTTTAGGTTCTAATATGTAACTTTAAGGTACCAATATGGACTCTTTAGGTACAAAGGTGTGCCTTTTAAAAAAAAAAAGGTTCCACCCCAGTGACAACTTTTGTACCTTTTTTTCAGAGAGTGTAGCAGTGTGAGGCAGGCTTATGTTACAGCAGCTCTTCAGGTCCGGGGTCACCTCGGGGTCATGGAATTACTGAAACCTTTGCATTGACCTTCAAGTTTAAAGAAATAGTTTCTTCAAATGGAAAGATTTCTTTCAATATTCACACATATTTAACATATACTAGTCGTGTATATTTTGTATATGATGTATAATTGGCCTAATTTTGAATGCATGTACTGCACACTTTTTTTCTGGATGATTTTTAACTTAACTTGGCGTGGCTCAATACATAAGCAGTGATATTAAAAGACCAAACTCTGCTGCATACACTATTAATAAAGCATAGAAAAGCAGATGAGTCCAGAACATGAGCGCAAACTTGACTTTAACTTGACAACATTTTCAATGTGATAGACTAGTTTCAATCTCACATTAAAATCATTAATTAATAGGCTGCTGATTATTCAGGACAGTGAATATATACACAGATCCGCTGTAGGCTACACATCCGTGGGTTATGCGGTAGAATTTGTGTTAGTGGGCCCTCGTATAGTTTTTTCCTCATTAAAACCAAATGTGTTCAACTGTGATTGTATGTCAAGAGCAGGGACATGTCTATGTGCATTTTCATGATAACAGCGACAACGAGTACTCTGCATGATTTTAAAAGCAACACATTTCCGCGCCTGATCTCCTCTTATTTAACACAAATGAACAAAATTAGTACCCTGCTCTAGTCAACTAGAGATGTTTCATTTGTTATATAAATCTGTACTGCTAGATGTTTCAAAAACATTTGACACCCAGCTTGCATTAACAGGGGGATATCCGATGTGTCTGTCCGCTTACACCGCAGGCGCGTATCCGATTCATATCAGATTTATTTCCACATGTAAAATGAGGCCAGAAACAGACCTGAAAATCAGAATCCGTGTGCTATTTTCCTGCTTACAGCCTACGTTCGTGGGCCATTTCCAATCTGTGCCACATATGGGAGGAAAGAATTGGAATCGGGTCACTTGAACTATGCAGTGTAAATGCAGCCTTTGATTTGCTAATTGATTTGACAAATTATAAATGATTTAACAAAGCTGTACAAATGATTGCACAAAGAAAACTATACATGCCAGCTGAAACCCGAGCTGCTTATAAATCAACATAGGCCTACCAGCTTGTTGCTTTTTGCCATCCTACATAAACAGGTACAAACATTTCACATTTATCCATCATTGGCAACAGCTTAAATTAGTTCTTCTTTCCACATTTATGTGCTAAAAAAAAGCCTTTGCTAAATCAAGCACATGGATCTAGTTTGTTCATGGTTTAAGCATTTTTATTTCATCATTGCAGGCATCTGCCCTGTAATGTCTCAAATTAATTTGATTATTGTAGTTTTTATTCTTTTCAGTAGTATTTAAGTTGAATTAAAATTAAATTGAATAATATTTTCATTATATTTTAATGCTATGTGTCTTTATATTATAGTGTAATCAATCAGCTTGTTATTTTTATTTTATATTAATGATAATGTATTAGCATAACCAGTTATAGTGTATCAGTTATTTTTATCAGTGTCAGAGTTATTATAGTTAACTAAGACTATACCATCTTATTTTTGTTTATTGTATGGTTTTTTTTTGTAATTATGCATTCATTTATTTAATTTGTTATTTTAGTTACATATTTTACAACATTCAGTTTATTTGTTTTTACTTTAGTTATTTCCCCATATATAGTCTATATAGACTTTCCTGTTAGTCGCATGCTTTACTGGGAAATAAATCTTGCAATGTTCCTTGCTTTCTTCTTCTACCTGGCCCATACAAGTCCTTCTTGTTCTGGCAGAAGAATGCTGTTGTCCAATCAGATTAAGCAGAAGAGAAGCGACATAGAAGCATGAGCTGCAGTCGTGGCCAGTCGTGGCCAGTCCCGTCCCGTCCCGTCCCTCTCTGGCAGTCTGCAGACAATATTATGTAATGCTGGTCCCTTAAACGCTGTGGCAATTGCCAAACACATAACATATGTTATATTAAAAAGTCTGATTTTTATATTTCCTGTTTAGATGCACTCACTCTAAACCTCTCAAGATGTTGATGCAATGAAACAAAAATTGGCTTTCCAGCATTTATTGTGGTTAAAGCTGCTGCTATATGGTTTAACATGGCTTTCTTTGGGCCACTTTGGCATCACTTTTATCTCTCTCTCTCTTTCTTCTTCAATAACAGCCAACACATACCAGCAGATTAGAGCCCCCTATAGTCTTCCTAACCCCGGCACTTAACAATGGTGTTAGCTGGGGCCATACAGCTGGTCCGGTCCTGGATGGATCTCACACAGCGCCTTAGTCAGTGCAAGATGCTTCCTGTTACTGGAATTATACTGTAAACACTTGTTCTTTATGCCTGGAAAGGATAAATCTGAGAGTTGATCAAATCAAAATTTGGACCATTACCACTCATTTATATAACGTGGTAGAAATTAAAGCGACAGGACCTTGTTTAAACGGATTAGACAGGACTGATTAATATTATTAAATGACATATTTTAGTTCGACCTGTGTGTTGGAAGTAACTCTGCTAGTTGCTTGGAGTTTTCTGTTTAGTTTTGACCTTCTGCCCAGGCCCATGCTGTGAAAGCCATTGTGCATTCCAGATGAGAACATTCTGCTTCGAATCCACTTCCATGTCCTTAATCACTCTGCTGTCATAGAGTTTGGAATTATTTTCTTCTATTTTTCATTCCAGCTCATCCACGTCAATGTGCCTCAAAGTCATGCTCTAGCTCTCAGAGGAAACTGAGAACAGCCATCAGCTTTTGACCCAAAGAATTGCTCCTGTAACCACAGAGACTGCAATTTAGGGTTGAAAATATATGTCGGTCTGGAAAAGACTCATGCAATTCAGAATTTAAAATTCTGGTTTGACAAATTTGCTATTATAAATCAGTGTAGCGTATTGGCAGTCAATCATTACAGCTTGCAATTCATTGACAGCACTGCAGAAGTCATAACTCAAACAGAAACGAGAGACAGTCCAGTATACTGTGATATAAAGCAACCCTGTTAAATGGTGTGTTCAACATCTGTTAGAAGACCAGCTGGTACCCAGGAAAAAATAACAAGCAGAGGTTTCTTTTAAATTAACCTCTGCTCTCTTTACATGAGCCCAGCTGGATTTGTGAGCTTCTTTTATCTCTCTTTAGGTGAGTCAAATTTTTCAAAGTCATGAGTAATCCCAGACCATCTCAGGGTGGTGGACCAGTGTCAGGAACGTCTCCCTGCCGCCCACAACAGCATCCTATTATCAATATTTGCCACGTTCTATTATATCCCTTCTATGGAACCAAAGCCAAAAACTCCCTCTTTCTGCCTCCTCTGACAGATTTCTGAGTGCCCTCTTTTGCTCACGGCCGGTGGTGTCCAGAGACTTCAAGAGGCAGGGGGACGTTCAGTTCAACCATGATGATGGTATGAGTAAGGTAAAGAAGATGCCGTAAAGAAGTTAAGGTGATCTCCACCGGGAACCTTAGCTGGCGATCAAAATCAGCTGCCATGCTCCACTCCCCTCCCGGTGACAGGAGAGAGCGCTCTATCAGACTGCTGCTTTGGCTCTCTTCCCCTTGCCTGAACATGTGGATCCGCTGTTGAGACGTTACAGACTGGGTCCTGTTTGCTTCCAGTCTGCGCATCTCCAGGACTTCAACAAGATTGTGTGAGACTTGGTCATGTCGCCATCTGTAACAGCCTTGGATCAGTGTTGTCTTGCACCTAGAGAAGATATTCTGAAGGCTTAAATAAACTAAACAGTTTCACAAAGCAAGAGATGTCCATTCTCCTAAATCTAGTCGCATCTAGTCACAGCCTGAGGACCACCTGTGAGTACGGAAATGGTGCAGAATCTGGTTCCCTAAATTTGGTATTAAACAGTGATGTAGTAACATTACGTTGTCTCTTCCGCCCCATAGGACTGCCTGCTTATGGTCTGGGACCAGGTGACCCAAGTGTGGTTGTCTTTCAACCATATCTCCAGAGGACCTTGTGAGCTACGGTGGGTGAGTAAGATCCATTTCATTACTTCATTATTTTCATTTCACATTTTTACTTTCCTTATTTTATTCACAACTATATTGTTATCGTTAGTGTTCTTGCAAATCTTGTATGTATGCTAACCCTATCTACCTCTTCATTCTGTACCACTGACTCTCAATACTGAATAGTAGGGCCCCCCCATGGGCCTCCCCTGTCGAAAGTCAGGAGATGAGGGCCCTATGTGGGACATTTCTTCCTCAATCTGGTGACCTCTTGGGTTTTGTGGTCTAATAGACCTCCCCATTAGGTTCTCCTTGGCCCAAGGTGTAGTCCTTGTGTGGCTCCCTTGGTCCTCTTGCACCCCCTGGTTGAGCCAATGCTCCTCACCTCTGAGTAAGTGTAGCTGAGCAGGAGCCAGACTGTACCTCCCTTGTGCTCCCGAGGACTGCTCGTGAGTACATCTCTGGTTTCCTGGAATCCTGGTTCCCTTGATAGCAGAGTAGCACTGCAACCTCAAGGTTGTTAGGTCCTTCAGAGTCTCCTTGTGGTTGTAGCTTCCAGGTTGAGCACAGTGGTACTCCTCTCCCAAGCAATAATGCATTTGGCCAGGCTACTCATGAGGTGAGCTAATTCATTTTTCACCTCGAAGGTCTCCTTGAGATTTAAGCTCCCTGTAGCCATGTTGCACATGTACATGCACATGTCCTTACAGTTGAACCGGTGAACTCCCATCTCTTTGAGATCCTTTTTGAGTATACCATTTTCCCCGAGGTATGAGTGTGATGGTATTCCCTTCTTTCTGAAGGCCTATTATTGAGTACTCTGAGTGCCCTATTATTGAGGTCTGAGTCCCCTTCTCATCTCTGGTGCTCTGTGAGGCAACCATACCTGTTGGATTAGGCCTTTCATCTGGCCTCCCTGATGACCACTTCTGTGTTTGTGCCTGATATTGCTCCCCTCATTACAGGGTCACTTATGAGTAGGGTTGGGTATCGAAAATCGGTTCCATTTTAGAACCAGTTCCAAATTTCCAAGAACCGTGTATTCGATAAGAAGCGTGCATTTCGATTCTGCTAAAAAGATTCCTGTGTTCACATTTTAATGTGATTTTAAACAATTTGCAGGAATGGAAAGAACCTACGCCCTGTTTGCGTGCGGCACACATGTGCACAGATAACAACGGTCCGCAGTCGCGGTGCGGGTTCCTGGTTTGTGTTTGTGTTTTGGACCCTTCTGTGATTTTCACTGTAGGAAAGGTTGTTCCGGGCCAAAACTGATTTCTTTCTTTATTATTAACCAGTATGCAGAAAACTACATCAGTATACAGTATCATCATTAACACAGGCGTTTTTGTCTTAAGTAAACTTAACATATGAGAAAGAAAGAAAATGCATGTACAGTATTTTTTTGCGCTGTGTGCGTTCAGTGTTTGTTGGTTCCTATTTTATTACTGACTGTGTACTTGTCTATAACACTTTAATATTTGAACTGTATATTACAATTAAAATTCCTCTTGCAGTGTTCTGTAGGCTGCTGATTTTTGCTCATGTTATTCAGCTGTAACAGAGTGCTTTGTAAAAAGACACAGAATAAATGTTTGACATCTAAATGTTTGACTTAATTTTTTTATATTGGATTTTTTTTATCTTATTGGAATCAAAACTAGGAATTGATAAGAATCCAAATCGATAAGCAGAATCAGAATCAGAATCAGAATCAAAAATATTAAAACGATGCCCAACCCTATTTGATGCTTCTAGTCATTTAATAGAGGAACTTGCGGAAAACTATAGTTGTCTTTTTACTGCATTCATTCATTCGTTTGTTCCTTTATTTACTTTGTGCTGGTTTATGATGTTTATCCATTTTAAGACATTTTCAGTATGGTACCCGTCCAGTTTTGTTTTTAACATTCTATTTATAAGGACAGTCATTTCATTCCTGATTTAAACAAGTGAATGATTTAAGGTCAGTCACTTGTCTCCACTTATTTTGGTGTATCGATGTAATCTGTTGAAAGAGTCACTGAAAAATCCCCACCACTCATACAGAGACTAGCAGTCTGTCTGGAAAGTGAAAACACAAACAAGCCGAGTGATACAAACAGTAGAAAGTCCCAGCGCTGTTGGACTACATCAGCGCTCTTGGAACACCACTCAGCCAATAAAATTTGAGGACTGGAAGTAACTGTTGCATAATAAGATTCCCGGTTTATATTTTTTTAGCTGTGCAGATAATGATTTTCTTTGCAGGCCTACAGTGTGAATAAAAGTGAATGCTAATGATGTTAATTCTAAATTCTGTTCAAATGCTCCTGTGGGCTGCAGCAGATACTGTACAGTGAGAAATGTTTATAGTGCATCTATTTGCATTATTGATGGGAATGAGGCTCATTTGAATATCACTGGACACGGACTCGAGGTAGTAAATCTACAAGACTCCGCTGACTAATATGTTTAATTAGAGGTGATATATTACAGCTTATTAATTATTTACAATAACGGCAATCATGTCTGCGGTCATGGGGCGAAGAAAATGAAGGTAAGGTAATGAAGGTACCAAAATAAAATTGAACGAATGAGAAACGAAGAGGTGGTGGTGTACAATGCCAAGTATTTAGTTTCTTGGTATTTGCTGTAGATTTGGAGAATGTTGGAGGAGAGACGTGAAGCCGATATCCTTGAGCGGTTAAAGGACTGTGTGCCTCCGAAACCGCTGTGAAAGGTGTACCTGGCACTGGAGAAGAAAAGCTGCGGCCTCGCAGGGATTAGCCACAGGAGATTCCCTGTGGATACCTGTCCCTTTTTACCCAGGGACACTGTAATATTATTCCTCTGTTGTTTGGGCCCGGTGCAGTGGTTAAGCACTATGGAGAGAAGGGTTCGGCCACCTCCAGGATGGACAATGAGATAATTTTTTGGAGGGAAAGTTGGAATTCTATTTGACTGAGGACAGCTGGGGTCTTAAACTTAGAAAGAGGAGAAAGGAGAAAAAAGTAGCCTTTTCTTTTACTGAATGAAAGGCATGTATGGTGCTCTGTACCACTGTGTTCTGCAGAGGTGCACCAGGCAGGGTCAGCAGGGCTCTTTGGATTTCTACAGAGGCCCCGGGCTCCCCTCCTGTATCCCTACTGTTACACAGAGGAAAGGCATTCTCCGACAGACGTCACTGCAAATGTTTATCTGTACAACAAACAAACAGTTTTCCTCGTTGCCCTTTTGAAAAGCTCCAGGATGTCTTGTTTGCGAAAAATAAATACTGTTGAATTTCATCACATGTGTTTCATTTCATTCCAATTAGCGAGTGTAAGCACAAAATGCACTCAATCTGAGGCAGTAACCGAATGTAAAAGTTTCAAAATCGGGCACTGGTCTATATTGGTTAGAGCTCTCTCATTCTAGTATATATTTAACTTCTCATTTGAGGGCTCGATTGATGGAGTTTTTTATTTTATTTTATTTTATTCAATCAGAGAATTGCTGTGAGTGCAAACCTTAGTTAGCACTGTTTGTTTGACAGGCCTTTTATTAATCATCACTGGCATTGTTTAAACTGTTTTGAATGCCCAGGTCTTGTTCAACAGGGGGACAATAGTCTCTCTAAGCTGCTTCAGACCTGAAAGAAAGTTTATAAAATTTCCACCCAGTGGAAACTGCAGGGAGGCTCTTTTTAAAAGGGGTTAGTGTTCATTAGAACACTCTGGTTAAGGGCCCGGGCCGCTCCCATAAAAAGAAGAAAACCACCCACTACCATAATGGAAAAGTGCACCTATGATGAACGGTGCATGTCATAGTCATCTCATCTGACAGTTCTGAAGTAGACTTGGCACCACCTTTCCATTCATTTTAGTGACAATGCCCTGTCCCTTGCTAAATTTAATCAAAGTTTTGCTACCAATTTTAAAATTACATTAATCAAGAGAAGTTTTTCTATTTAAAGCTCTTGTGATTATTAATGATGACACATGAAATATTGAGGTGACCCCCAACAGTACCTCTCAGATTCAGATCATTTGGCATTAACAGTCATTAGGATAAGATGAGCTGGTTATGAGGAAGAAAAGAAGATAAAGTGGGCAAGACAGAGGTCAGTAATGGAGAGTCGGATATGAGTAAAGTGGATCAACTTATGTTGTGAGAGAATGACTGTAACTGAATCTGTAACTTAGATGGGGGAGAGCAGGGATAATTGTATTAAAATGTATGAATTTAGTTTGTCAGTTCAATGTATTTCAAATACATTGAAATACAGTTCAATGTATTTTTGAGATACATAGTCTATAACTGTAAAGGGGTATGCAATTAAAAAAAAATGTTTGAATGGAAATTCTCTGTAATGTAAATGTATATATTTTAAATGAACATGTTAAATGGATAACATCAGGGACCTTCAACAGCAACAGTAATCTGTGCAAAAGCATATTAGAATTGGTAACATATTGGTGCAAAAACACCACAAAACATACATTATGATTGAAGGTGTGAAAGTATTTGTGTGATTTTATTTATTTGAAATAAAATTTTAAACCCCAAATGTACACATAGAAATTTCTAAAAGTTTTAACTCAACTTGCACCAAAGTGTTTTTAAAACATTTCCGTCTGTGAAATGGATTCTTGTTACTTGAAACCAGTAAAGGTTTACCAGCACAGTTCTATTGTTCTGCCTGCTGATACCACATCAGTATTGATCAAGGGATCACCTTGTCATTTAACCAAACAGGTATAAGGCTGTAGAGAGAGTGAAGGCAAATATGCTATCAGTAGACCAAACGGCTCTGTCAACGTGACTATTTCAATCCATTAACAAAGAGAATGTCATCTATTCTTCTTAATGAAAAGAAAACCTTTGGCTGTAAATGCTCCCCAAAGTGTGATGTTAGACATTTCTAATTCGATTTAAGATTTAAAGTACCAAAAATGTTCAATAAAAAAAGTTCAAGTCATAACGAAGTATCTAATTATATAATTAGGAATTAGTGTGTAATAAATCCATTTAAACCTAACTCTAAACCTGCATCTGGCTCAGATATGATAGCTTTTATGGATGAATTGCATGATGGAAAGGATACCTGATGAAAAGTTTCAAAGGAATTTTTAGCCATACGTAGGGAGGGGCCTTTTGTACAGGAGTAAATCCAGCCAAGGTCAGAGGTAGGGGTCAGAGGTCATGGGGGCAGGGCTCTAATACATAAGACACCCTGAGGATTATACAAGTGTAAAAAGAGCCCATTCAATCAAAGCTTTGAGTGAGATTTACAAAGATCCACTGTTAGCTCAGTGAATACCTCTCATGAGCAAAACCTCCAGGGTCATAACCTACCTCAGTACATCACTAATGATGATTTATGTGAATATGTGCTATGTGGATAAATAGGCAGCAAACACGCTCTTAGTGCATTCAGAACCAATTTAATGATGTTATGCATCAAAATATGTATGTGTAATAAATTAAATAATAAGTGTCTGCAACTGTATATATGTATGCTGTCACACTCCCACAGTGCCAAGGCCAATAACTTGCACATAAATGCAGCTTTCATTAAATCATCATCTCACATATGTTTATAATGCATGAATGTACAAGTGTGACTTTACCAAGAGCTTAGGTCTTAGATGTGTGCTCGCAAACAAATAGAGTTTATACATTTTATTTAAAAAACACTGAAAATATAAGTGACAAATGTAGCTGACGGCAATTGTAATGGAACTTGAATTTATATAAGAATGTTTGTCAGCACAATTAAGTGAAAGGTAGCCTACACAATTTATTTTAAATAGAACTAATTAAGTGTAATTCTAATCATATCAAACATATATCATTATAATCTACCAAGAACTGTTGTTTGATTATAAAAAAAAAAATAAGTGTTTAAAGTTTTAAACAGATGAAACATTCACAATAAATGAATGCATAAATAAATAATTTACAGTCAAACGAGTGATCTTGTCTGTATAACAATTAATTTGTCTTTCATTTTCAAAACCTCTTAAAATGTTATGTGTCTGTTATTAAGTAATAAGTGTGAATCATTTCTCTGATGATAAATGTACTTCTCAAAGAGGCTGAAATGCTTAAAATAGCTTGTCTTTGTGTAATTTTGCACTTAGGAACTTGAGTTAAGATTATGATTGTCATAAACACATTTTATGCTCATTCATTCATTCATTCATTCATTTTATTTAATTTTATTTTTTATTAATAGTTTAATAATAAAAAAAGTAACAAAAGCTTACGGTACTCACATCTAGACAAGAATTACAGAAATAAAAACATATTTACATTAAACGTTCAAATATTGTAGGATAAGCCTACAAGAATGTGTAAAAATAGTGAATATTGCACTCGTGGGTTTGTAAAGAAAGGTCTAAATATGAATTTACATATCGCGCTCGTACAGACCTTCTAGACAAGTTGGTTTGTTCTTGAAGTAGTAGCAAAGGTGATGGTGCTTGAAGGTTAATGATTAAAGTCCAAGCGCTGTGATAGATGGTGTCCCAGACACGCTGGCCTATATTCGACAGCCCCCTAGGTGTCTCACTTTAGCAGTGTTTGTCAGGACTCCGGCGAGGATGTGCGCTGACGTCACCGCCGTGTTGATTTGCTAAGCGGCGGACAGAGAGGAGTCAGTGAGCGCGCGAGAGAGAGCGGGGACTGTGAACTGCGTTACTATGCTACAGTCCTAATAACCGCACGCTCGGAAGCCAAACGTGCAAGACAGGTGAGTACAGGCGCGCACCATTAAAACACCCACGGCTCCTGACAGCCACATCTGTCTGTGTTTTTTTCAGTTTGGGAAGTGTTCACGTTAAGTGATGATCCGCGTTGTGTTGATCAGATGTGTTTGCGCTCAGCATCACATCAAGTTACAGTGTTTCTACTTTTGCTTCAAGTGAAGGTGAATTGAGCGCACCGAAAAAGTGCAAGTGTGGCTACCAGTGTGGCGCTGGCTCAGGGCACATGCTGGATATTGCTGTTTATGTTCATCTTTACACATGTGGAGATGTTATGTTGACGTAAGCGTGTGTTTTAGTATTCGGGGGACGTGAGGTCTGCTCGCGCACCAGACAGTGACGTGCTTCCATGTGCTTTATTCTCAGCGTGACTGACTGTCTCGAATTGAATATTCAGAGAGTTGAAATATGTCCCAACTGAAGAAGTGTGTCGTAGAACAAACAAATGTCGGGGTTTTGGTGATTATTATTTTGGTTGTTAGTAGGTGTGATCGTTAAATCAGGGCCACCGTTGGAGGTGCGTGTCTGTCTTTCAAATGAACCGAACTGTATTGTTTGTTATTTTGTTCTTAAGTGGTTTAATTTTTTTTGTTAGTTTTATAGCAATACTGAAATAGATTAATTTAACCGAAATTGTATTTTACTTGATCCTCCGCGATGTGTTTGCGTATGTAACGTTAATATCAAACGGGTCCTTTAACTTCAATTGATTCACGTGTGAACGGTCAAATAATCATGAATTGATCAGTCAAATGAGCTCTGACCGGACTTTTCATTGGTCTTTTTTAACAAATATGAGGTAGATAACGGCCATCACAGTAGTAGTTGACTAATGCGAACATGTGTTGATCGTTTCTTTACTTTAGTTTGAGTTGTTGTAGTGATGCACAGTCTGCGTGCGTGAACTGGCGTCATTATTGCTAACGTCTCATCAGTTAACTGCATTTCAGACAACTTATTAATTTCTCACTCATTATACTCACCTTCATGTACTCCGTAGTAATTTAAACGGCGTGAAACCCCTCGTCTAGTGTCGCAATTTATCATAGCTTTGGCTTATTTGCTGCCTGAGATGGTACATTCACAGTGAAAAGCCCTTCATTCACCGCTGATATCATAGTGTTTGATATAAAGACTATTTATTAGTCTGCTCTTCTCTGGTGAGGCTTCCTTTTGATCAAACAAGACGGGGAAAATATTAAATATCCGAGTAAATTTTCCGTTCCTTATCTATATCTATTTGTGTTAATGCTATAAACGGCTTCCTCACGCTGCTATTATCATTAGTGGTGATGTTTTCGTTGTAAGAGAGTTAAGTTGTTGTAAAAAGTCGATTTTAAACGTTAAATTCTAACTTTAATGTATTTTTAATAAGTAATACATCTTGATAATGGTGAAGATAACTGTTTTCCATATAATGAAAAATGCCCAAAACGTTTGACCTTTTTATGTTAAATTACACGTTTTTTTTATTACCTTGTAAGTGCGCTGGTTTATTTTTATAGTCTGTATCTGATACAACAGAAAACAATTACATCTATATATAATTCACTAATGTGTGTTTTAGGAGCTCTGAGCTGTTTTGTGTCATTCTCTGTACCAACTATTCCTGGCAACAGCTTGACTCTCCATGCTCTGCTCAGTATCCCTGTCTGTGATGGGAATACTGAATAAGATGCCATTTCATTTCAGGAGGCTGTTGATGGGCTTTGTGAGGCGAGCTCAAACAGATAGAAACAAAGGCTTGATTACTGAATCTGATTGTTTGATTATTGATTACTAAAGCCAAGTTTACGCGTTTCACATGTGGGCCACGTGTTTTTTAGGGATCTGTTGCTAAAAAGTTTCTTACCTGTTAAATTATGCTATTTGTGATTGATATTGATACATTTATTTTTATACTGTACAGATTACATTTGAAGTCTAATGTATTGGTATTATTGTGAATTTTTTTTGTTTGTTTTGTTTTTGACAGCTTTATTTTTTATACTGAAATAATTAGAATGATGGCTGTTAATTTAAGAACAAAGAAAAAAATGCATTATGACTTTGCTGCATCTAACTGTGGGTCTCTCTTTCTAGATTGACCTTATCTTGTTTACAAAGATAACTGAACAGACTGCTACGTGGACAGGAAGACTCATGAGTTGGCCGTGTGGATTTCAGAGACGTTATGGATTTGACTAAAGTGGGTATGATCCAGCTCCAGAACCCCAATCACCCCAATGCCCTGCTGCACAAGGCTAATCAAATGCGCCTGGCCGGCACGCTGTGTGACGTTGTCATCATGGTGGACAGCCAGGAGTTCCATGCTCACCGGACCGTACTGGCCTGCACCAGTAAGATGTTCGAGATCCTCTTTCACCGGAACAGCCAACATTACACTCTCGACTTTCTCTCACCAAAGACCTTCCAGCAGATTCTGGAGTATGCTTACACTGCCACGCTCCAAGCTAAAGTGGAGGATCTGGATGACCTGCTGTACGCAGCAGAGATCTTAGAAATAGAGTACTTGGAGGAGCAATGCCTGAAGATACTGGAGACCATCCAGTCCTCTGATGAAAACGACACTGAGGTCAACATGAATGATGGAGGCGCAGAAGATGATGAGGAGCGCAAGGGACGGCATGTGAGAAACCTGAAAAAGCATTCCGTGGAGGAGGGCAGCTACGTGTCGACTGTCCAGCAAGCACTGACCCTGCCAGGAATGGTGGATCAGAGTCCTTCTGTCTCCACCTCCTTTGGCCTCTCTACCATGAGCCCAACCAAAGCAGCTGTGGACAGCCTGATGAGCATTGGCCAGTCCCTCCTGCAGAGCACCATGCACCCTGGCGCGGGTGCTGATCAGAACCTGCACAGCAACTCCCACCCCATGATGGGACAGATCAAGATGGAGATGATGCAAGTAGATGAGAGCGGAGAACATGAGAGCCATAAAGCCATGGAATCCAGTGCCTCCAGCAACGGCGAGCGCAGCGGAGAACCCGACAAGAACCGTGATGGGCCCGGCACCCCTACCAGGAGCAGCGTGATCACCAGTGCCCGTGAACTGCACTATGTCAGGGAGGAAGGTGTAGGTGACCAGCAGCCCGAGGTCAGCCAGATGGGGCTGGAGGCCATGGCGGGGATGACCGAAAAACACTTGGCATCGCTCTACGGGATTCCTCCCAACCACAAGAACGAAGCTATGCTCTCTATGCCTGCCTCCATGGCCTCATCCTTGCACATGTCCCCAGCCTTGGCCATGTCCATGGACTTCAGTGCCTACGGTGGCTTGCTGCCTCAAAGTTTCATCCAGAGGGAGTTCTTCAACAAGCTTGGCGAGTTAGCTGCTGGGATGAAGCCGGACGGCCGCAGCCCGAATGAGCGCTGCAACGTTTGTGGCGCCGAACTGCCTGACAATGAGGCCATAGAGCAACACAGGTAAGCTTTTTTTTTTTTTTTGGTTGCTGTAAATGGATGTTCTTCGCAAAGTATTTTATTATCATTATTTTTTTGCCTCCCTCGTCCAAAGACAGGTCCCTAATTCAATTAGTTTATTGCACTCTGTGAAACAAAGGACCACAAGGTGACAATTTTTTAGAAATTCTTTTGATTAAAGAAATGTTAGTGGAAGATGAGTCATGATGGTTAACTGTTGATTGCTTATCATCTTTCGTGCTGGAGGTCAATTTGCTTAACACTCTGCCTGTGGTGGATATGAGAGCGAATGATTGCAGGGCTGATTTACGCACGTATATGTTTTCCTCTTGCTTTCCCTTTATCAAGAAAAATTGCTCTTCAGCTAAAATATAATTTGAAAGGAGTAAGGAAAAATAGGTCAATCAACTTGCAATACAAGATCTTGTTATAACTATTTGAAACAGTATAAAATACTGCATGAAATAATATTTGTATGGTTAATTCATCAGGAAAATGAATGCATTCAATAAACAGAAAATGCTGTAGAAATTAAATGCCAATTTGCCAGTAGTTGTTTATAATTTATTATAAAAGCATTGTTTTATCTGTTGTTTTTATAAAGAAAAAACACGTTAAATACATTTTTGCCATCAACAATAGTTAAATATATGTGCATAATTTTTTTTGCGTACTATAAGATGTTCAATTTAGATATATTGCTGCAATTGCACACAACAAGATGAGGCTTTCCCAGGCTAGTGAAGAAAAATTATTATTTTTAACTTGGTTCCGTGGGCCGTCTGTTTGTCACGGCTCCCAGGCGTTGGGTGCTGATCACTTCCAGGCCTGCGCTGGTGGCTGCCGAGTGGTCCTGGAGAGGCTCTGGCTGAGCCTATTAGCTGCACCTGGAGAGGGGGCAGGCTAATGGGAAGCTGCCCCCTGACCCCCATGGTGTGGCCAGTGATGAGTAGGCCAGCCTGGGCCCCAGCCACCCGGGACAAGGACAGCCTTATTAGCTTTATGAGTAAAGCAGACTGTCCAGCCCAGGAAATGAGGGTCTACATGGAGGACCCGTGCCGACTTCCACAGCGTAACCTTTTGGTCACTTGGCTGGCCTCTGGTTCTCATCAGTGTGACTTGTGGGGGTGTTGCAAGGAGCTGGAACGAGGTGAGGAAATCGACATTATCAGCTTTTGAAGCCCACAGCGGCACCCTTGTTGCACCGAGTCGCTGTCGATTAGACAAAGATTGCTGGATTAACATGTTGAACTTATTTGTACAATATTGTAGAATTGGACAAAACTATTTTTTATGTTTACATTAATTCATTTAGCAGACACTTTTTATCCAGGGTGACTGAGGAACATGAGCAATTTGTTATAGAGCCAACAATATTCATAGTAAAAAATGCAATGATCATTGTTACAGAACTCATAAAAACATAGAGGTTATGCACAACGTTTAGCGGTTTCTTTTAGATTCACATTTAATGCACTTAAGAAACAGCTGATGACTCGAACAAGGGGCCAAGTGTGTTTATTCTTGTGTCATGAAGCAGACTGTTCAGTTGCTAAACAGCGGAGAGAGAGTTTTGATTGGATAAAAGATATAGTTTAAGTGAGCCGGTCATGCACATCTTGGAGTCAATTGCAGTGAGATGCAATAAGATTATAAAACAGCAACTGTATAAAAAGGCATTGAGGGAAAAAGCCACACATAGGTGTCTCTTCAGAGAAATTGATTATGTACATCCTGCCGTAGCTGTGTGAGTTTTAGTACCAGTTGTTTACAGGATTTCAGTAGATCTGCATTCTGTGGGTTTCTTAATGACAGGCCCATGATTGAGAGTAAACCGGTTTGAGCGTTTGTCCTTAATCTGTTGGAATGCACAACGGTGAAAGTTCATCTGAGGATTCAGTTTCAGTCCAAATATTCATGTCTTTGGAAGTTCTCAAGATGGGATTAATAAATCGCTCTTAATTACTTATTATTCACTGAGTGAAAAATGCTCTTTCAACCTTGTGAACTTGAAGGTTGGTGTTTATCTTTTAACAGAATAATTGACAAGCCGTGTTAATTTAAAAGTTGTCTGTGCTTGTGTGAATCATCGAAGTACTGTAATTGCGCTGGCATGTCAGATGTTCTGAATTTGACTAAAAAGGATTGCAGTGATTTTTTTTAGCAACACCATTGAGACTGAGATCCATATTGTTGTTTGATTTGGAATGTTAAGGGTTCTTAAGATGGAAATGTTTGTCAGTTTAAATGTGCATCATATTGTCACAGTATTTATTTCAATGCTTTAAAAAATTTAAATCTAAAAGATGCATGATAGTGATATTAATGTCATTTCAAATCATAAAAATGCAGATAATTTTTGTTCCTTTTCCACTCTTTATAATGTACTTATCTACTTTATTTTCTTTTGAAGTTGCAATGATCAATGATTTCTTTTAACTAAAGGAGTGACAGTGTCACATTTGCCATGGTAAGGTTTCGTTCCTTTTTAAAAGTTTTTCTTTAATCACAGCTCCTGAAGTCTTGCAGCAGACGGGGCGGCAGCTCTTGTTACTAAATACAGATTATTTTGCAACATCTTGTGCCAGGGTCCCAGCCATCTCTAGCACTCTAAGTGAAAAATATTTCAGTTTGAGAGTTCATTTAGGGCAAACAGGTCAAGTTAACCGTCTGTAATTATTCCCAGATTGGGCACGAGCCTTTCTGTGTGTAGATGTGTGTGTGTGTGTGTGTGTGTGTGTGTGTGTGTGCACGCATTTGAGAGTGAACGCATCAGTAAGTGCTTGCTTCCTGTATAAATTCAGCTTGCTGCATTCATTCCCCATTGCCCTGGGTTATGTCATAAAGCTCTGAATGATATTTGAATCGCTTCCAAAACTGTGCCAGTGTCAAGACTATCCTATTAACTAGACCACTAGAGTAATCTTGTGATATATTTGGTAGATGTATGTCTGAGGGTTGCCTAAATGAAGGCGTTTATTTGTTTTTCAATCACCCAGGAGCTAAATCGAAGTATCGTAGCAGCTTTTTTTTTTTTTTTACACAAACTGGAGGAATTATTTATTGAAATATTTTTGCCAAGGAAAACAGTTTGTGACCCTTTGACTCATGGAAAAATGATTACAGAAATATCTCAGCAACCTGCCAAAAAGAAAATAATCAACGTGCACTGCACTGAAATCTTACAAAGAAAGAAGGAAAAAAGACGCTGTCGTGTTTGTGAAAGGAATCGAATCGATCGACATAGATTTTTTTTTTAAAGGGGTTAAATGATGCTATTTTTTTTTAAAGCTCATGATTTTGTATAATGTGGGTCATAAATATGTTAATGTTAGCATGCAGTGACCCCTTTAAAAAACAGTAGATGTCTGGTTTTTAGGTTGTTCTTCATGGCAGACAGGTAGAAAAAGGTTGAGCGTAGTCGAGTTAGCATAGTTAGTGTTAACCGTAGAGCTAGCTACAGTGCTTAAACAGGAGGCAGGGACTTATCTGTGCATATCAGAGACAGCGATAACCCTGTGCTCTCCTTTCCACTATACCAAGAGCAGATGGGGATGATAAGTCCTCATGGTGCTGCAGAATGAGATAACACCAGGCTGCAGTGAGGTAAGAGGCACCTCACAACTTTCCGTGTATGCTCACAAGTGCGGCGGCTGAATCTTACCACAGAGCTGTAATGCCCCATAACAGCTGTCCCTTGGATATTTGACACACATGTACTTTGTGTTCAGTTTGTGTTCTGCTGCTTCAACAGTAAGCAGTGAGCTGCTAAAATATGTATGTGTATTTTGTCGTTCTGTCCATGAAATTCAGTAAATTCAGTTTTTGATGTTATAAAAGTCTCTTTAAAGGAATCGTTTTATAGATTTACCCAAAAATGAAAATAACCTCATTATTTACTCGGCCTCAAGTCATCCTAGGTGTATATGACTTTCTTCTTTCAGATGAATACAGTTGGAGTTATATAAAAAAATGTCCTGGCTTTTCCAGTCTTTATAATGGCAGTGAATGGGGGGTTGAAATTTTGAAGCCCAGGCTTTCTGAAGTGAAGTAATGCATTTGTGTAAGAAAAATATACATTTTTTAAAACTTTATAAACCACAATCTCTAGCTTCCACTAATTGTTGTACATGCATTCACGAGAAAGTGGAATTCCAGCTTATTACTTAGGATGTTTTAAAGGGTAGAGTTCATCCCAAAATGAAAGTTGTCCATTCATTGATCGTTTTATTTATTTATTTATTTATGTATTTATTAAACCCTGCGTGACTTTCATTTTTTCTGTGCAACAGAAAAAAAGATATTTTAAGGAATGTCTTGGTCTTTCTCTGGTCCATACGAAGGGAGGTAATGCTCATCAAAATGATTTGGTTACCAAATCAGGTGAACTTAGTTCTGGGTGAACTGTCTTTTTAAGACAAGTGAGTTTACCCATGACCATCTTGGTAACTCCACTGGTCAGCGGTTTTCGATATGTGTAATATGCATACAAGCACAGCTCCTATTTATGAGTGTAATTTAAAACATTTTATTAAGATTTCAAATTTGTAAAAATCTTTATTTACATTATCATTATTTGCTTTTTATGAATTGTATTTATAAATCTACAAACAATTTGCCTATGTTTACTAGATTAAACGAACACTATCAATATGGCTCTTAGTTCTTTTAACTGAAACACATTTTTTTTCCACCTCCTTATATTATCTTTGTTGTAACAAAGGATTTTTGTATTTGGCACTGGGGGTTTTCAGACAGGTAATATGCCATGTTTTTTTATCCAAAATTGAAACAAGGCTGTGAGTGGAAAAACAAAGATAATGTGATATGTTGTGGATATATATAGTATGTCACACTCATAATATTCAGGCATAATTTCCTGAAAAATCAAAACCCTGGAAGTTATTTTTGAAATTGGACAGTTTATCCATTTAGGTCAATTGCAATTAAGCCAATGAGACTTCAAACAAGTGGACCTTTCACTTTGTCAAGTTAGCCAATTAAGTTTCTGAAACTCCTCATGGCTGCTCTAAAATTGGGAATAATATTCCTAAAAATGATTTTCACCTTTCAATTTCTGGGACAAGAAATTTTATCTTGTGAAATTTAAGATTCTAATGTCTAGTTATCTAAAAATCTGAAATGCCTATTTTATGTTGGAGATGGGTATTGTTAGTGTTTTGAGGATGAAATTGAGTCATTGCCTAATTAAAACTACTCTCTTTCTCAAGATATTATGTGGCAAGCAAGACCGTGTAGAATGAGGAAATCATTGTTTATCAACTAAATAGTGTGAATTCACAGGTTTTCATAGCCAATTTAAATTTATAATTGCATCACAAACATTTAAGTGGCATAAGTGAACCCTATATATTTAAAGGTACAGTTTGTAGGACCTGCCACGAGAGGGCGCACTACCAAAACAATAACAATCACGTGGTTTGACGCTAAGAAGCGTGGTATGATGGGATTTGTTGTCTTCTACCCAACCGCTGAAGGCCATCAATGTGAAGGAAATATAAATTAAGGATTTAACGGATGAGGTAAAGTTTTTATAAGTGTTGTGCTTGATGTCATAATTTTCAAACGCGAGTTCAACAATTTGCGCGAGTAGATTACATACAAAGTCAATGCAAAGACGTGATCAGACTATGGATCAGATGCGTCCTCGCGATGCCCCGCGTTTGGCCTGCATGCCCCATAATACAAATCTTGTTGGTCGTTATAATAGCGTAAGTTTTCTGTAAAGATACAAATCAAAACAACTCACCTCACTCACGGGAGCTGTCCTTGTTGACGGAACCAGCGGCAGACGGAAAACAGTAATTATGTTCCATAAATAACACAATCCACCATAAAACGTGCAAGTAAATAAGGAACTGCTTGAAGCAAGCAGGTGGTTTGCTGACACTACTTCCGCATTTGTCCATGACGCTGTTGTCATGTGGTTTCTACGTCAGTAAAGGCGGTAGCAAAGGGGAACTAACATCATTGACAGGCGACTGCACTGCCCCGTGTCACTGTTTAGAATGGGAATTTTCTCATAATTTACAAGTGGATGAAAACATTAGAGATATTGTTAGTAATCAGCTGGACAAAATATATAACACTAGCTTAGTGGTTTTTGGATATTTTACTGCAAATATCTTATAAATTGTACCTTTAACGCCTTTAAAATATGTGTGTATTATTGTCAGTGCTTTTTCTTTCAGGTGCTAGTATTTGTCTATGCAGCCCACATACAGCAGCTGGCAGTCGCCCAATTATGGACAGGCTTTAAAAGCCCTGCTTGAACTGTAAAGATTTACACCGCCACCCCTCTGATCTGGAATCTGCCTTCTGTCCTCACTGTCAAGACAAGAGATGTATCGATTAAAGACTTAACACCAGGTTGCATCATGTGTATTGGACTTACACACCTTGACTGCAGCTCTGTATCTTCAGAACCTCCCTGACGAAAACAAGTTTGTTGATTCGTGTATCAGAGCAGTCCATCAGGTGAATTTTGCCACCTAACTCTTATTTGATTATCTTCTGTCTACTCATATCTGAGGCATCACCTACAGAGGGCTCGGGTTTGGCACTCACATGTAGAAAATAAGAGACTTTTTGATTCAAGCATGAATAAGGAATAAAAGTAAACCCAGACAGGCAGACAGCGCTACCCCATATTATTAAAGCGATAGGGATCTGGCATGCCCAGTTAAAAGACATGACGGTTGCCCACAGGGCTTTTTTCACTGAGGTGCTTTTCACTGACCGCTTTCTTATCTGCTTTCTGCAACTGGAGATGGAAGGATTACAGACAGAGCAGGGTGCTGCAAGCCCACTGTGGTGCCAGGTGGCACACTAACCGTCTGCGACTATATCTGAAGCCATTCTGCTCCTCCACACATGTAGATGTGTGTACTGTATATGTGCAGATTCAGACAGTGGATGTGAAAGCAGAAAAGCAGGCTAGTTAAGATAAGACCGGTGTTTCATAGAAGGTGGTCTTGTCTTTTTGGCCCTATTCAGGTCTTTTCTCACTTATGTTACTGGTCAGAAATCAGATTCACTGTTGGTCTGACTTAGTTCATTAAGCTGAGTTTGACAAGAAAATCTATAGTTGCTGTACTGCCACTTTACAGAAAATGAAAGACTTTATTGGTTTCAGAGTTCCCTTGTAACTTTTTTTCCATTTGCCCTATAAAATGAACTCTGTCATTTAGTAACTATTTGACCTTTTAGATTTGTATTCACTTTATTTGTCTTAATAGGAAAGTTCACCCAAAAATAATCATCATTTACTCAGTCAAGTTGTTCCAAATCTGCAGTTTCTTTCTTCGGTTGAAAGCAAAAGAAGAAATTTCGAAGAATATTGGTAACCAAACAATTTTTTGTTTTGTTTTTGTTTTTCATACTATGGAAGTCAATTGCTAAATTTCCAACTGTTTGCTTACCAACATTCTTCAAAATATATTTTTTCGTGCTCAACAAAAGAAATAAACTTATACAGGTAATATATCTCAAAGAGGCATAACATCACTTTCACTGACTTTTTCATTAACTGTTCCCTCCTGATGGAATGACCTGCCCAACTCAATCAGAGCAGCTGAGTCCTTAGCCATCTTCAAGAAACGACTATAAACACATCTGTTCTACTTTATTTGACTCTAGCACTTTCTATTCTATTTTAATTCCATATCTATTTATCTTCTAATATTTGTGTGTGTGTGTGTGTGTGTATATATATGTATATGTGTATATATATATATATATATATGTGTATATGTGTATGTGTGTGTGTGTGTGTGTGTGTGTGTGTATATGTTTGTGTGTGTATATATATATGTGTGTGTATATATATATATGTGTGTGTGTGTGTGTGTATGAAGAGTTCAGATGCAAAAGCCTCTAAGTGCCATCTGAAATTTTCATCTAAAATTAGGATTTTTATCAAGCTTCTATGCTTAGGTTGAGTCATTTTACTTTAATTGCAATGTGCAGGTCATTTTCCAGGCTATTAAAGTGAAATAACTGAACATAAATATAGGAGCCTGATAAAAATCCTAATTTTAGATGAAAATCTCAGATGGCACTTAGAGGCTTTTGCATCTGAACTCTTCATATATATATATATGCATGCATGTGTGTAAGGAATAATTGATGACAGGCCGTTAAATTATGTGTATTTTTCTAATAATTCAACAGCCCGAAGTCAATTATTCCGCTTATACTACGGTTACCACACCTCAAGACATCAATCAGATGATGTATTTAAAGGGATTCGTCCCTTTTTTTTTTTGTACTTAAATTGCTATTCTGAGTAGGATTTTTTTTTTTATTCCGCATCTCATCCAATGCCTTTTTTGCTGGTTCCAAAACATAATTTTAAAGCTGTTAATGGAAGCTTGAGCCATTGCTAGCATTCTAATGCAGTTATTAAGTTATTAGAAAGAGAGAGAGAGAGACTGAGACGCACAGAGAAAGAGAGAGAGAGAAAGTGCTTGTGTGAATTAGGCTAACGTACCTCTGTGCGTCCCTCAACAGTCTTATGCTGCAGCATCTCTAAACAGCGCTGTTATTACCTTGCTAGTGAGAATGTCATGTGTAGCCTTTAAGTTGCTACTAGATAAGGCTAACTGATAAAATCGTCAGGGCAGTGCTGACAACACCTTTTTGTGCAAACTGCATGACCAATATCACAGTTAACTATGCAAAGTGATATGGAACTGTAATGCGGTTAAGAGAGTTACGTGGAACTACGTTCGCTGTGCGTTTCCTTGAAAATAATTGCACACCTCAGAACATTCATCTGCCAATCAGATTCAAGCATTCAACGGCCCCGTTGTGTGTGTATGTATGTGTGTATATATGTGTATGTGTGTATGTATGTGTATATATTAAGCTTGCTGTGATTGACGGTGTGACTGGTTTAGCCGTAACACCGGTTACGTCACTTTCACACCGTGACACTGTCCCCACCGTCGTTTTGATTTTTTTTTTTTTTTTAAGTTTTGCTTTTTTCTTAAAATATTTATTTGAATTAAGTAAAAATAATAATTCTAAATAATTTTGTTTAAAATAAAGCATACACTATAATTAAAATCTGAATGCAGCTATATGCTGCGTGCCAAGAGAGTCACATCACAGATCAGCATAACCGCGTCATCTCTTCTCCCTGTGCTGCGTCTCATTAAAGACGACACATTGTCGGTGGTATTTTTATTCATTGTTAATAAAAGGTCTGTATTTTATATCAGTGAGCCTTTTTTTTTTCTTCTTTTTTGTCCATTCAAGCAATTGACGCTGGATTGCTAATTGCCGCTAATTCGAAGTGAATGTATAATGCGCACACATTTATAAGCTTTTTAAAATGAGGAAAGTCCCACGACTTTCAAAAGTATACTCAACCGCAGATGAGCACGGACGGATGAGCTCACATGCGCAGTACCACGGGGTGCCCTCTTGATGACGAAAATAACATAATGCTGATGGTGCATGAAATATGTTTTGGCCTTTACGCAATCTGTCTTTTTTTTTTTTTTTTTTTTTAGGAAACAAATCAAAGGGAAAAAAATAAACTAATTCTACTGTTTCTAATATTCTCTGTTGATCAAAAACAAAATATATTTTTTTACCCATTTTAAGAAACTTATATATATATATATATATATATATATATATATATATGTGTGTGTGTGTGTAATATAAACTTGCTACGTGTACTGTGTTAAGCAAACCGAGACTTTTGCTCTTACATTGTTGTTCTTTTGTTAGTTTTGATTGCTTCAATTGTCCTCATTTGTAAGTCGCTTTGGATAAAGACGTCTACTAAATGTAATAGTATTTTAAATATCAGTAAAATATACATAAATGCATTACATTTCTTGTATCCTCAAGAAAAGTCATCATCCAATTTTATTTCGGCTACGTTAATATATCACTGGTTCCTCTCTTCAGTAAGTACAGTGTTTTAATCCCATCAATATCCCATTAGCATCTGGTTTCTGGCTCCCTCGACATGAAAGACGACGTGTCGGTTCCCCCTCGCTAGTTCTAAGGCGCTGCTGAGCTTTGTGTACAATAAAGGTCTGGAGCAAAGGGCCAAGCCAAGCGTGCACGAGGGCTGTGTGAATGCACTGCTGGGGCTCCGGAATCCCCTGTAAGTATCAAATCAGAACCTTCCTCGGGCTTCCACCAAGAGGGACTCTAATTAGCTCCTTTGTTGCCTGTTGAATGGGGTGCCAGAGATTGGCAAGGGCCCCCCGATAGAGTGATACAAGTCTGTTATGGAGGGGGTCATAAAATACCCATCACATTAGACCGCTGTGTGATATCGGACCAGATTGGAAGCAGCCAAGCTGCATGTTGGAGGATTAGTTTATGGGAAAAACCCGTGCTTGAAACGCCAAGCACGGTAGTTCTTAGTTGCTTAACTACTCAGAGATAAATCAACAATAATAATAAAAATAATAATAATGCAAATTTTAAGTATTTTTTTACTTAAACTTAACCTCAGTTTTTGCCTTAAAGGGATAGTTCATGATTTACTCACCCTCAACCCATCCCAGGTGTATATAACATTCTTCTTTCAGACGAATACAATCAGAGTTATAATAAATAATGTCCAGTCTAATCCATGCTTTATTAATGGGAGTGGATGGTAGCCCAAAATGTAAAGTCCAAAAAATTGCACACATCCATTATAATAGAAGTCCACACAGCTCCGGGAGGTTAATAAAAGACTTCTGAAGCGATGCATTTGTGTATAAAATATCCATATTTACAACTTTTGAAACCTTAATTTCTAGCTTCTGTTAACTGAGAATAACTTAGTTTTGTTTACAGCCAAGGGAAACCAGTGTCTTCTTGGCTTATATCAAAATCCTCCTACATTTTCTATACACAAACCTTGTTTTGTATTACTAATTTGTGACCAGTGTTTTGTTTTGCACGGGTGTCTTCCTATTGCCTTGCTTACAGTCTAGTGTTGCACGGTGCACCGATACTTCAAAAGTATCGCGATTCTCAGAAATTAAAAACGTCACGATTCCTAAATTTATTAGTATCGATACTTCAAAGAATGACTGCGTTCCAGATTTGTAAGAGACGTATTTCCCTATGGACGTCTGTGTTTTTTCTCCTCATGCACGCAGCAAAAAAGCTCTAAAGCGAGATGGCTGCGTTAGTGGCTTTACTAAACTGATTTGGCTTTACTAAAATGTGTGCATAATCGCATTAAATAGATTAAATAATTTGTTCAGATGAACAAAGCACGAGATTTTCTTGCATAATTAACATTTTAATTGTTTGGTCAGACAGTTCATATATAATATTCACATTAATTGGGGATTAAACGTGGAGTTATGTTCTGTATGCTAAATATTAAAATGAGCGTATCTGCACAGCACCTATAACTGCGTTTTGTATCTGCTGATTGCTGATCAAGATTTACATGCTTGGCTCAATGACCCTGTATACTCATTCATTTCGTTCATAAATGAGATGTATCAGTTCATTCGACTCGTCCACGAATATCTCTCGATCTCGTTCAGTGAAGGGCGCATGGGTTCACTACATTCAACAAATCACATGCTCCGTCACATCTTGAGTAACTCTTTGACAGGATGAAACCGTTCACAGAGCTGTTCACGAGCTGTGCATGCGCTGCTAATAGCGCTCGCCCCTCTCCGCACGCTGCTGTGGAGGGAGGAACTTAAGTGAATGAGAAATGAGTCAGTGGATTACCTGAACGAGAACGATTCGTTCACCTAAAAGATTTGTTCACGGACGAACCATCACTAGTGCAATTTCATATAGCCTATATTAAATATTTGGAATACATATTTTCATATTTTATTAGGTTCTTTGATAAGGTTACAATACGTAGCAACGTATCTTCCGTGATGTCCTCGATGCACGGGGCGGGGCGGGTAAAGAAATGTTACTTTATTTGCGGGCTGGGGAGGGCCAAATAATTTCATAGAAGCGGGACCCGCGGGTTGGAAAAAAACCTGACCCGCGCATCACTAGGCTGCATGAGCGAGAACAACTGATACTGTGGCCGCCGGTCCACAACTGGTAGAAAAAGTGACGCTCACTAATAAAGCTCACTGGCTGAGTGTTTTCCTCTGAAAGAAAAGGTTGCACAACTGACAGGATAAGTTACAATATCTCAGATATTGCTGCTAAATTGTATTACTTTTTTTTTTTTTTACTTGAATGCCATTGCTTAAATTGATATTATTTATCTTTTGACATTTAATCTTCTGAGTTCAGAAACATTGTTTAATATAATCGCTGTTCATATTTTTATTCAAAGTTCAGAATCAAGATAAATGTATTACTCTTATGTTTCTTATGATAACTAAGATAATGCTGCTAAATTTATTCTTTCTTTACCTTGAATGTCATTGCTCTAATTTATTTTTTATATTTTGATATTTCATATTTTGTTCAAATGTTTAATATATCTGCTGTTAATATGTTCATTTATTAGTGTGTTATATGATTAGAATGTTGTCCTGGTTTTAAAATAAAGCACAGCAATGATATTTGAGAATGTATTTTCCCTTTTCAGGAAAAGTATCGAAAAAGATTTGAAATCGCAATTCTTCACTAGGTATCGGTATCAAAACAATAATTTTGATATCGTCACAACACTATTACAGTCTCACAATATATCGTATCGCAACCCCTGTATTGTGATATGTATCGTATCGCCTGATTCTTGCCAATACACAACCCAATTAATATTAGTAGTAGTAGTAGTATATTATATGTATACATATATAAATTCTTAATCTTTTTTACTTCATGCTAATTTCCTGATTGTGTGGATTCCTGTTGAAATGGCTAGATATTCTGGATTTTCATTTGAAAAACAGTAAATGTGACCACACCTTAAGACGCTGTTTTTTAGCTCCAATACACAGCATAAAAGTGCTATAATTTATTGAATTTCTCAGTGTTTTCTCTGTCTTTCTGCCCCCATCTTTTTTCTTACACTCTCTGACTTCCTCTCTTTCTCCCCCTTCTGTGAGGGGTGGAAATTGAGTTAGTTGAGACATGGCCTAAAGAAGCCTCCCTCTCTTTCTCCTCTATCATCTCCTGCTGGAGGTATTTGAGAGATATGGGATGGCAACTCTAAGCGAATGCAGAAAGCCAACCGGCACGTTTTAAACCATGTTGTAATCCAGGGGAATCAGTTGGGTAAATGGTAGAATAAAGCTCAAACTATAATTGATTTATGTATTGCTGACTGAAGATGCCTGTAGTGATCACTAGCAGGACAGGATGAATGATTAATGGCTTTGCCTTGAGAGAGCTTGTTTGAGCGAGAGGCCGTGCCCTGCACTTACATTACCAAATACATCTGAGCTCTAATTCAATAGAAGAGGGATTATTTCACTAAGCACACTACCTTCATTTAGCCTCAGATTGAGTGATGGCCATTAGTAAATCGGCATTGTTTGGCATACATCGTAACCATTGGGCTTTGAGTCATGTGAGACTGAAAACGTTTTATTAAACTAAAATGGCCTTGTAACGTTTTAATTACCTAAATATCTGTTTCTCATGCTACAAACAGCTAATATTATCAGTGACACGCAGTTCTTCATCTCTCTTTCCATCTGCTCGAGACAGACATGAAACTGAAATTGTATTTATTTATTTATTTGCAGATGAATTGATATAGCTTTCTACCCTGTGTCTCTCAGACTATTTTTGACCTGTCACCAAAATTGCACTTGAGTTTTATTGGCGCGTTACAGAGAGAGCTTTCTCTCCCTTTAGTTCAGGCTGAAGTGTTTCTGTGTTCCCTCGCAGTCTGGGAGTCCAAAAGCCATTCCATTTACTGGACTGATCACAAGGGCTGCCCACTGTGACATGTCATGACTCACACGGCATCATTTCTGCTGTTTGTGTCCGTGGCAGAAGGAAACTGATGATGCTGTCAGGACGTGCTGTACACCATTAAGCATAGAGCAGAACGGAGGCTCTCTGCTTCTCCCCTACATGAGCCACCAATGTCTCGTCCAGCAATTTTACACCCCGTGCTCTTTGTTTGACCTTCCCGTGAAAGAAAAGTCACATTGATCCTGTCTTTGGGGTTGGCAGCAGTTACTTTTGAAGAGCCAAAAATGCATTTCGGCTGGGATTTCTCAAGAAAAGCTATTGTGTCAGCCTGACTGTCAGATGCATTTTGGTATTATTAGCCATTAACCAGTGAGCAAGTATCAATCTGATTAGCTCGCTTTATGCAACATGATTACTTAACACGTCATGTGGTCTTTTCCTGTCTAAGTGGGCAGTTTTTGGTCTGAGTAATAAGACTTTTCTGCTAGTTGAAAAGTCAGACTTTTGTGCAACTAGAGAAGAGCTGGAGTCCTTAACAGGTGTTGGTGTCCTTATCGATGCATCAAACCTTATCTCAGAGGCTCAGCTTCCTGCATCCTCACGCATGCATCACAATAACTTAGCCTCTGACCTCATTCCACACTTGCACCTTGCTTCTCACCAAGCTTGAGCTGGGTTTCTCCATCAACAGTAAGGTCACCCTATCAGTCCTCTTACACTTACAAATAAGACTCCTGCGGTGCAGTTTCTCAAGTCTTATAGAATATCGAGAGCTCAGTCGGGAGGTCTGACTGTGTTATTTTAAATCCTGAATTGGGTGTAGTTGCCGATAGGGTTGGGGTCTTGGAGCCATGAGAGCTTCCATTGTGAAAGGTTAGTCTGTTACAGTAGAGTGGATGCAGGGGTCCACAGACAAAGTTGGGGTCAAACAGGCCCCCAGTATTTACAGTAGTCCCTTTCATAGCCCAAGAGAAACAGGATCCTACAAGGGCCTCATGGGAAGAGCAGTGTTTTTGCTCAGTCAGGTCTTCAATAAGGTCAAAGATCATTGTGGGTGGGGTGAGTTGACTTCCAGGCCTTCACAGAGGGTCTTTTATTGATCAGCTAAGAACCTGTCACACAGGCAAAGTTTTAGGAAAAACAAAACAACAGCAGCAGTACCATGCTGCAGCGGTTGGACCAGCATGTGCTTTGAGAAGAGGAGAATGATCAATGAGATTTCTTCTCCCAAATTTCTAATTTTAATTTAATAATTAATTTTAATACATTTATTATTTATTTATGATTTTCCTATTATTTTTTTTTTATTATTGTTTAAAATAATGTATTAATTTATCCTGTTTCTGTGGCTTTGTGTGACTGGCAGTTGCTAAGGGAAATTAATCACAATTGGACCACAGTGTCTGCAAAAATGCAGCTCCACATATGGTTTTATATTGTTTTGAGTCACGCCCTTGAATAAAACAGACACGTTTTGCAATATTTTATGCCATCTTGTTGGACTCAATACCCAAAGCGTTCTAAAACCAGTAGTATTTATTTTCTTTCATTAAGTAAGGGAAAGTAGCCCAGCCAGCTCCTGGCTCCACTCAGCTTTATGGAGAAAAAAAGCACCATCTGCCAGTAGAATCCCACATAATCTTGGTGTAATCTTGACTTAAATGCTAAGAATGAGAGCGAGAGCGTTCAAAGAAAGAATACATACAATACGCATAACCGAACAGTCTGCCGGAACAGATTTTATTATTTTTAGGCACACAATACGGACAGGGTCAGAGTTCATGGGGCAGAGGTCTGCATGCGGGAGGTAGGAATGGGAGGATCTCAGGGGTCCAGTGTTGACCCTAACCTTTCGGACTATTGTCCTGAAGAGCACAAAGGATGGTCATCCTCCAGTTTTGCCTACCTCAAGCTGAGTTTGACAGAGGCTTTGAATTTGGTTGACAGAACAGTGAGAAAAGAGCTTTCTGTTCAAAGCGATTTGGTTCAAGTTAAATAACTAAGCAATATATCCTCTCTGAAATTGTGTCATTTAAATAAAACGGTATAAAATAACATCCATTTTACAATCCCTTTCCCTATTTTCATGATTGCTCACAATCCTACATATAATCCTACAAACATATAATACACCTGTTCCTCTTGTATAGCATCTGTCTGACCTGTTTTCCTAGTTGCAGTATTCTTCAGACTGCACTAGAGACCCAATCACCTGCATTAGGAGCACATCACTCTCCATCCACTTTACAGAGTTCGCTGCAGTCCAGTGGGCTGAAATAGAGTTGTGATGTGTAAATGCTGATGTGTGAGCGTGCCGTGAAGTTGTCACAACTCCTCTCTCCCTCTTTCCTTTGTGTCTCAGCTCCTTGTGCTCCTATTATTGTGCTGAGGTAATGGGTCCCTCATTCTGCTCCTGTTAGCTGATTTCTGTTGTATAATGTGTGGAATGGTTAAAAATAAACCTTTGTATACTAGTTAGTTGGGGGGGGGGTAAAGATATTTATAATAGAGGACCAAATTTAAATCCTCTGAGTGTGCTATTGATGTTTCATGGCAGGGAAGTCCATATGCTTCCTATAGATGTGTGAGAGGCGGAGATGGGAAACCCTGAAAATACATTGTAGCATGTGTTTGTTTATGTGGTGTCATGACTCCAGAATGAAGTGAGAACTAGTGCAAATTATTTGATTAATAAGAGTAATATAATTATTGGTAACATTTTTCATCTATTGCTTTTGTAAAATCATTCATTATTGATATTGTGTGTGTGTGTATATATTTATTAATTTAATTTTTTTTACATTTCTCATAAACCGATCTCTAGCTGACGATGTGCTTGTATGCCGTGAGAGGCATGGTATGACAGGCAGTGACACTATCTCAATCTCTGTCCGGCGTGGGTAAATCAATTATGATGCTGAAGGTGAGGTACAATAACACATAATTTTTTAGTGTACAGCTCACAAAATCAGCCGTGCACTGTAAGCGCAATGTAACAATTGCCCTATTGTAAAACAAAAATGCACTGCATGATCAAACATTTAAGAGAAAAATGTATGCCATTTTTGAAAAAAGGGAAAGAAATTCAGGCCCTGACTGATTGTAAAAATCCTGATTAGAGCATCACTATAAATAATTCTAGAAAGAAGGCTTCAAAAAGATCAATATCTGTGATCGTATCAGCAGATACTACTTCCTGTGACTGACAATCGGTGATCGGCTTCAGAAATCCAGATTGGAGCATCCATAATTTTAATGTTTTTAGTTTCTCCTTGATATTGCTAGATGGAAGAGTGCAAACATAGTCAGGGCTGATCCTCTCAAAGCTGTCATGCTCTGACTGCTGTAGTTATGTGGACTGGAGAGGGTCACATTTTCTTCCTTGTGGGTTACATTAAATGAAGAGAGCCACAATCCACCGCTGAAGGCCAGTAGTTGCAGTAGTGGAACTGTGAAATCACCCAAAGCCAAGAGATGATGGAGCATTTATATAGTGTCAAGGTTCTGACCCTTGCCTTTGATCGATCTGTTCCCTTTTCCTCAGTAAGAAGTAAGGATCCTCAGCCTTAGAGACGTTAAGTGACAATGGAACTGATTTAATACACATTATATCACCAGCTGTGTGGGGCTGTTGTTGCAAGAGAGAATAGAGAAGTATTTTTTTCAATTCCTTTCATGTGTAAACGAATCATTTTGGACATTGAGTGCATTACATAGTGTCGTAACCAGATAAGTGATAAGTGTTCAGTGTTTGTCTTTCCATGTGAAATAGACCTTTCACAGACATGTGCAGGTATATGGTGCAGTGGTTTAATTTTAGACAACTGTTGATTACTTGTTGTTTTTCCCCTTCACTTTGATTTCCTCCACCTCTCCATTTAAAACCGAGAGGAGAGTGACCGATTGTATTGGAGCAATGTGACATGCTCGTCTCCCACCTTCAGTCTGTCTTATTTATTTACTTTTTTTTTGTGCCAGGAAAGACATTTATTATAATGTTACAAATGATTTCAGTTTGAAATATAGTAATAGTTTTTTTTTACTTCCTATTCTTCAAAGAATCCTAATGTATTTAAATTAAGCAGAAAAAACTGTAGTCCGCATTGATGATAGAACCTATTATTAATAATTGAGCACCAATAAAAATGATAACTGAGCACACCTCAGCATATTACAATGTTTTCTGGAGTAATGGACTAAATTCCTGGACTAAATTATAAAAAAAAAAATATATATATATATATATATACATCAAAACAGAAAACAGTTATTTTATTTTAAAATGATACTGGTTTGCTGTAATTTAACTTAAAAAATGCAGCCTTGGTGAGCGTAAGAGACTTTTTTTTTTTTATTATTAAATGTTTGTCATTGGATTAAGTTCTGGAAAACTAATTGATGCGACCTTGACAGATTGGGGTTTTTGTACTTCAATGTTTTGATTGGTTTGCATCTTTTTATAATTATTATTATGAAGTTTACAACCACTACATGTTTGACCGCCATATGTTCGACAACATGGAGAGAACAGATGTGTCTGCATATTTTTAGCCTTGGACAGTTTGGTTTTGTCAACGCAAAGAAATCAGCAGCTTTCTTCAGCGGTGTGAACGCGTACAAAGGAAGCATTGCTTTTTCTGTCAGCTTCACTGATCCTGGTGTGAGGACACTGCTCCGTGCTTCACGTGCCCACAGGGCCAAATTAAAAATTTGCAGTAGGTAGACGGAGCCCACGAAGAGAAGGAGGGTCAATATTAGATTTATCACCTCTCGAAACATTTGGAGAAACTAACCAGAGGGCTTTCTGCTCGTTGGCTGCACTAAAAATAAACGCCACATGTGGACCGCTCTTTCTTTCCCTGAAGGGCCACTCCTGGAACTGTCTGTGTCTGTGGCACTCGGCAGACCAAAAGATAAAGGAGGGAGGGACAGGAAAGGGACTAAACCCAGAGAATAAGTCATCTCTTAGCTTGGCTCGAGTCTTTGGAGTTGACACTGTTGCTGTGGATTTCTTTCTATATCTGACAACATCTGAGTTATGGGATTTT